>NC_088099.1:88873890-89519961 GCF_036370855.1 Dromaius novaehollandiae | reverse complement strand
GACCTTCAGTGAAGATATAACCAAAACTATAAAACAGAAAAAAAATGGTGAAAAAGTGAACACTGTTGTTTTTATAGAGATCTGAAGACAATGCACAGCTCTCCACTCGCTTTCATACTCTAGGATTTTCAGCATCTGCTTCTTTCACCAACTAGGAGCACAAGTTTTTGAGATGCGGAAGTGCTTTGGAAATAGATCAGTCATTACGCATGCATCATTCCCATGGTAAAAACTGCAGTAAATCCAGAATAACTGCTCTTACACTTGAAGGGACCTAGAACATCTGGCATTATATATCACCTATGTTTCATTCTCTCACAAATCAGGACAACTACATGACTTTTCCTGAAGCAGAGCTATAACTAGACATGGAACTGTAGAGTTAGCTCAAGATCACTGACCTCATATCAGGTCTACCCAGCCAAATTCCTCTAGAGGATGGAGTTTTATACTGAAATTCCCTTCTCTGAATGGGAAAAAAAATCACTGGAAATGGCTGGAAGCATGAGAAATGTAAGAAAACATTAGCAGAAGAGTTAGGACCAATGCAAGCTTCCTGTCTTTTATGTGATCGTTATAATCAAGCTGAAATATTTTTACTGTTGGTGGTGCTATGTCACCAACTATCTATGAAAACAAGACAATTTCACTCATTGGGAGGTTGACTGTCACTCAGTATACATATTCACCATGTATTTAATTCAGTTCATTTAAATAACTGTACTAATCCATACCTATCAGTTTTCTTCCTCCATATTTCAGTTCCTCTTTGCTACTACTAATTGCCTTTATTTTCTATTTTACAAGCAGGGAGGCTTCAGTTTGCAAGGCTGAACATGCATTCCCAGTAGGTGTGCATGCACACAGCCAGCTGTAGATCAGCACCTACTGAAAACACTGTCCAGTGTCTGACTGCCAGACCTCTTATTCTACTCACTGAGTAATCCAGCTTGAAATCTGCTAGTGAATTACACATACACACACATAGCTCTTAAGTTCCCAGTGGTGAACAGAAACATGAGCCTTCTCCTTACTGGCACTTAAAGCTCAGCACAGAAACCCACAGAGCAGAGCAGCCTCACCCAGGAAAAGTTAGGAATAATGCTTAGTGAGAAGATCAGACAGACTCTGATGATTGGGTGCAGTGCTAGGCTGCTGGTCAACATGCTTCCCTGGAAAGTTTGCACAGAACTTTTCTCCTCTTTTCCCATGCTTGCTACCCCCCAATTCACCCTGATCTCTTTTTCCCTCACCTTTGGTCCTTCTCCTAAACAGCCCATAAGAAGTCTTGCACAGTCCTACAATTCCCCCCCCCCCAACATTCCATAATTCTTACACAATCAAAGAAAAAAGAAACTAAAAACAAAACAAAAAATTCTTCTCCTGAATCCCCCAGTGAGTCCCTTCAGGCAATAAAGGCCTTCACTCTGCAAGGCATTTTGGGGTCAACCTTCCACAGACCTGTCTTAATGGGTTTCCCACTCAAGACAACAGGTCTGTTCTCCTTGAAAAGCCTACTAGTGGCCAACTCAGGGTGCCCCATCTGCACTCATTAGGTTACTGGTGTTCCGTGGCCTATCATTGCTCACCTGTTCCTTTGTTTATACTGATCAGCCTTTAACCTAGTAATTGTCCTTCTGAAATTAATCGATTTTCATCATCTCCCCTTCCCCTGCTCCCCACGTTCATGCACCTATTGATGATCATATCCAGATAAAGTGCTCAATATTAAATCCCTTTTAAACCTAAAGCAATTATCATTCTACAAATCAAAGTCCATCAAAGGCTGTTTTCATACTTCCTAGTCACTGTAGTAAGACTTCAAAGCAAGACTTCCCATCTCCAGAGCTTGATATGTCGTGGGAAACTTACCATGAAGTTACACACTAGACAACTGCCCTGGGTCCAGAACCTCTAGAGCAAAGGGAGGGGGGGAAAATAAAGCCTCCAAGATGTTTCCACAGGCTTTAGATGATGGCCACAGTTGTGCTAAGATGACATGTCATCATGCTATAACAAAAAGCTAGTGACTTGCTCTTTGGATAGACAGAAGTCTGCTGCTATCTCCTGAAGAGGAGGCTTATCCTTTCAACTCTTGAGAGTAAAAGGACTCATATGACAATTACTTTTCCCACATACATCAGTCCTGAAACTCATCTCCTATTTGTATACCCATGGATTTCAATTTCCTCTACAGATATTTTTCTCAAAGTATTTGTGATGGGGGCTTAGTACAGCAGGGGAGTCTGACTGATTTTTCATAACAGATGTTGATCAGGCTGTACAGGGAATGAGGTTCAACTTAGAGGCAGCCGAGTCTATGGAACAGGAAAGAATTTTGTTGCAACAGTAGGTGTTTCTGTCAAAGCTTGTAGTAGGCATGCTGTAGAGCTGGAATATAGATTTGTGTTTGGAGACCACCAGTATGATTCTGTACAGTTGGCTAAAAGAAGTGGATGTTTTCTGCTTAAAGGTAATACGACAAATCTCATTCCGCCGCACAGAAGTTGAGTTCCCTGATGTAGCATGGTTATTCCTCATTTCTCCTTCAAGAAGAAAAGTCTGCTAATAAGAACTGAGTCAGTTCCTGAAATAATTGTTTTTGGTATCTCATTTTTGAATTTTAAATCACTTTCCAGAAGCACACCCTTTTGTCTGCTCACAGAAGTCTGAGCAAGATTCACTGACAGCAGGAGGAGGCCAGAGTCCTTGAATATTCTACCCAATCCTATTAAAAAGGTCTAGTTTAAGTCTTCTTACTTTCTTTCCTCTTAAGGCCCTTTGGGCTTTTGATCCTGAGTGGATTGCTTAAAACTCTGTAGCCAATTTCCCGATTATAGAAATCTAAGTCTTTACTTAAAGAACCAGATGTTTTCTTATCAGCTGAAGTGCAGAGATTTCAAAGCTCCATCAGCATAGAAGTTCAGTCCAGTTATTCTGCTGAAAAAGGCTCCTTGAACAAAAATATTCAAATGCAGATGGCTAAGCGGCACCAGGTCTGAAACTTGCATCCTTCACCTTTCTAAACTTCCACAAACATCAAAGAGAAATTTGGGCCAATAGGAACCACAAGAACTGGCTCTTCTTGTTCATTAGGTCAGAAACTCAGTTACCTTTCAATCCAAGCTGCACGTTTACCTAAGTGTCAGGAAATAAGTTATGCTTTTTATATTGTTATACAGGCTGCAACAAGGTAAAGGTTTTCAGGAAAGAACAGCCATTACATTTTAGGAACCTTGAATTAAAGTGGCAATCTCTTAAGTATCAAAGAGGATGATGTAGTTGTGTGTGTGTTAAACTGGCATAAAAACCAATACACAATAAAAAGCAGCACATCGTTCCTCAAAAGTACTTCCATAAAGTTGTTTCCAGTCCAAAGTCTATGCATATGCAAAAGGGCGCATTCAGTTTCTTAAGCAGGAGGTGCAGGGGTGTTAAAATTCCTGTTTTAGGAGAGAGAAAAAACAAAAAGGAGAGTTAAGGATGTAGCAAATGGATTTACTTTCACTAAAATCAAGGTAGTTACTGGTGGCTGTAAGTAGTGGTTAGTACACAGAAATAGGTAGTCTCACATGTTAACCCACCTTCAAACTAGGCTTGCTGTTTCAGGAGGTTTGGTGCTTGTCTAGAGCCTAAATTCTGTATGAATCAACACATGGCTCTGTAGCTAGTGTTGCCAGCTTTGGCTTCTATCATGGCAGAGCAAGCAAGAAACAGGATCCGCAAGAGGTCCAAAGGAGATATCATGAACCTCTGTGTGCAGACTACCCAAAAAGGAGGTGGACAATGCCTTAATCAGAAAATCTGAAGACATTTCAGTCACATCTGGGTTCTCACAGAAGACCCCAGCCACTCTGACATCTACTGAGAAACAAATACAGCAGGGGACAAGAAATCCAGATGATCTCTGAAGCACTTTGGGAATAGTGTTTCCCAACACACACACAGGTACTAGACTACGGAGGTACTCTGCTACTCAAAGAACTGCTCAGGGACATAATAGCCTTATGAAACCTATATTCTGGTAACCTCTAGATGGCAGAATTTACGATTGGGAGGAAAGACAGGACAGTAAGTAGCAGAATAAAGATCCCAGACCTCAGGAGAGCAGATTTCAGCCTATTCAGGGAACTGCTAGCAGGATCCCATACAGGCTGCCCAGAGGGCAGAGGGGCTCATGAGGTCTAGTTAATCTTCAAGGACAGTCTCCTTGAAGCACAACAATGATCCATCAAGAAGTGCAAGAAAAGGAACAAGCATACCAGAAGGCACCCTGGCTAAATGAAGAGCCCTGACTGAACTCAAATGCAAGCAAGAAGGCCACAGGAAGTGGAGGCATGGATATATTACACAGAAGAGCTCAAGCAGCATTTGGAACTGGCAAGGTAAGCAAGGGGCAACAAGGTGATACTGGTACACTGCAGCAAAAGGAAAGCAAAGAAACACTAGCCCAGTACTCAGTGGGGTAGATAACCTAGTAATGAAAGATACACTGATGTACACAACACCTCCTTTACCTCAGTCTTCACTGGCAATATGTGCTTTCAGGTATTCTAAGCACATGTGCTTGGTAGTAGACGCTGGGGAAAAAAAGGTGTAATACACAGAACAACACTGAGTCAGGGACCACCTGAATAAGCTGAACATGTACAGATCCAAAGCAGCTCACCAGATGCATCCAAGAGTGCAGAGTGATCTCACTAAACTCACTGTAAGGCTGCACTATCAGCTTGGAAAGGTCATGGTGATCAATGGAAGCTGCCAGTGACCAGAAAGAGGTGAATCTTATGCCTCAAAAAGGGAAACTACAGGCCAGTTAGCCACACCTCAGTCCCTAGACAGGTTGTAGAGCAAGGCCTCAGCAAAGCCATTTCCAGGCACATGATGGACAAGTAGAGGACTTGAAAGAGCCAGCACAGATTTACCAAGTGCAAATTCTGTGTCTAGCCTTACTACTTTCTGTGATGAAATGACTAGCTGTGGATACTGGGGAAACAGTTGTCTACTTTGTGTTGCTTACCTTGACTTTAAAAAGGTTTTTGACATGGTATTCTACAGTTTCCTTGTAGCCAGACTGAAGAGACATGGACTATAAGATGAAAAAACTCACTGAGATTATCAGGCTCAGAAGGTGGTGATCAGCCTTTCAAAGTTTAACTGGTAGGTAGTCAGGTACAAGTGGTGATCCTTAAAGCTTGAGTTCTTGAGCCAAGGCTTTTATTCAGCAACTTCATCTACAACCTGAAGAATGGGATGAAATATACCCTCTTCAAATTTGCAGGGGACAAAAAAGGACAAGTGATGTGCACCAGAGGGCAACTTCATTAAATTCAAAAAAAGCAAAGTCCTGCACTCAGGAGACGACTATCCCTAAGCTGAGGATACAACCTGAGGACAGACAGCTAGCCACCAGCTCTGCAGAAATGCACTTGGAAGTCCTGCTAGGCAGTCAGTTAAACATAACTTTTTAACATACCCTTCCAGCAATGAAGGATAACCATGTAAGGGGCAGTTAAAGCTCAGAGAAACTAGAGAGAAAGATGATTCCCCTCTCTTCAGGGCTTATGAAACTATATGTGGAGGAGTGTTCAGTTCTGTATCAACAGCACAAGGGAAATGTTGGCTAGCTGGAGAGAGACCAGAGAAGGGACACAAAGATAATCAGGGTATTCAGGTAACTTGATGAAAAGGTACAAAGTTTTTTCTTAACACCCCTGCATAGCTAGGTGGTAAAGCCACCTTTAAAGGTGGAGTCAAGCCAGTGCAAAATTGTTGAGACTTTGTGCAGAGAAAGTAAACATGCATCATAAAATCCCCCAAAAAACTAAGAAAACAAAAAAACACAGCTTTTTAAAGCAAATGACAGACTAGCAGATGCAGAACATTACACATCTGCTTATCATAAAATAGGCACCAGTTACCATCTTTTTTTTTTTTTTTTCCCCTTTTCTTTTTTCTTTTTCCCCTCTCCCCCCTCCCTCTTCCACCCAATTCCATGGTCATTTTAATAGTGCTGAAGCTTGCCCAGAACCTAAGGGCAGAAAGCTTCTCCTTAGAAAGCATACTTGTTTATACAGCTTAAATTTGGTCCCTTTTTAAATTCCACTTCAAGAATTGCACTAGGTAATCAACTTAACAAAATTCACAAAAACAGTCAATACTTCAAAGGAAAACACTTCTATTTTTACTTCTAATGAATGCCATACCAAGCATTCATGTTATTCATTTTGTCTGGTATTGTACAGTTCTGAATTTTTTCATATATAGTTGCACATATTTTACCAAATGAAAAGCATCCAGAAGTTGGGGAATGCTTTCTTTCAATAAATGTAATTACATTACTGTTTGAGCTTCTTTCTTCCCCAAAATCTTTTTAGATTATGACAGTGTGGATGCATCTAACTATACTCTAATAATTTCTGCATCTCACACTTGCTCAAATACACAGCAACAACACAGAATGCAAGATGACACTTATTACTTTCCTTCTATATGGAAGGTTACTTGTTAATAAAATCTGCATGTTATGCATATACTCAAGGAGTAAATACAAGAGAGCACTGATTTTGCATGTTTATAAACCTAAGCTTCATTCTCCAATTTCTCACTCAAACCCTTAGTGTGGGAAATTTTCCCAGAAAAATGTAATCAAAACTGTCTGATCTGTAGTGTCACTTTCTGGTATCAATACAATTTTTCACCCTCCCCTCCCGTGGAATACCAGTAGAGTAATTGCCATTGCTGTCCTTAGAACAGTTCAAGAACAGGGAAGACAAAGAAAAACAAATAGAAAAAAAAAAAAAAATGACAAGCCTCAGTTACATGTATTCCATCTCCCAATTCCACTAGATGCCACTTATTTCTAGGAGCCCTTTTTAGCTAAGCACTGATGCATTTCAAACTATTAAAAGGTGAGAAGAATGTTAAATTAATATATAAGAGAAAGTCTTTATTATATCTGACTCTTCTTCGGTCTTACTGCAACAGAACCTTGTATTTGTGAAAGAGCAGCACAGTAGGACATGATCTGCCTACAGCTTGCATTGTGCTAGTGTCACCAAAATTCAGTTCTATCAGTACTAGAACCGAGTCATTAAAAATGGACAGATCTAAGTCAGAAACCAGATAAGCCCTTGCCTTAATTTTCCTCAAAGCTAATTTAGAGACAGTTCTTCTTCCAAACTGACTAGTCATCAACAGTGGGCAAGACTCTAAACCCATCTCCCCATTCCTACTTTCACACACAGCAAGTGTCAGGTTACAGACAAGTCTCTACACTCAGAATGTGCATCGGGTGTTACAGCACTCTAAAATAAAAGTTACCCATCTCTTCTCACCTGCAGGAATTTGAGCAATAAGTTTTCAGTTTTTACTTCCTCTTCAGATGTTGCCACTTCCACTACCTCTCTCATTAGTAGGCAGTCTCCTTGCCTTAAATTCAATGTCACTACCAGCATTGGAAAAAAAAAAAAAAAAAACAAACAAAAAAAACCAAACAAACAAAAAACCCATTCATTTTAAACTTCAAATTAATCTCTCTCAAATCAAAGGAACAAACTGGCAGTTCCTGACACAGTTCTTCTCACTTTACTTTCTTTTTGTGGACAAAAAGACTTCAAGCAGGCTCAGGAATAAAAAGGCCTTGCAAAACATGTGCAATACCACTTTTTCCTCACTTTATCTTTGGACATGCAAAACACTGCTTGTGATAACCAAGATTTCAAATGCTAAAGAGAAATGAACAGAACAAGAAGTCTAAAAGGTCATTTTCTGAAGAGATTTCCACAGTACTGGACTTCTCAATGTCTTTAAATGGTCCTTCATTTTTCTACTTTCCAGCAGAAGATATGAGAGCACAACCACAAGTAGGTGTTGTGGAAAGGACAGCTGAATCAAGGAGTTTTACTTTAGTTATTTCATTTAATGCCAGCTGACATGATCAAAAGATCTGGGCATTGCAGTGAACCCTCCCTCCAAAAAAACCCAGCTTCTTCTCCCATACTGAAGTTATGGCATTCTTTCCTGTTGGTACATCCTCTGACTTGGACTTCCCAAATAAGCATGATATTTCTGTTCATGGAAGACATGGGCTTTTATAACATTACTAATCCCACTGCCTCTTCAGGTTGATTTCCATTTGAATCAGCACACAGAAGGAGTGAGGGTTTGGTCAATCTACACTGGTTCTGGGACACCATTTATAATGACAGAGAACTTGATTTCTTAAGCCAACCTATCCTCCCAGCTCATAATTTTAGCCCCAAGACTAAATATGAAACTTAGCACATGCAGAACATCTTACTAGAAAGCAAGTGCATTAAGAAGTTAGCAAACAGACATTTGTTTGACCCAGTGTTAATTTTCAATTAATTCTAAGGCAAAAGCCTGGAAGGTGTTGAACACACATGCTTCCGAAATGAAAAAGGGCTGATCCCTTGAGTAACACATACTTCATCTCCTAGCTCAGGTCTATCTTGAGTTTAAAGCCAGCAGAATAGGAAAAAGTGAATACATTCTATTTGCCCTCTCTCTCCCCACACATTTAAGATTAAGCCATCTGATGTTCAGCACTATAAGAATAAATACCGCCTTACCTGTTTTAGCAGGCACGTAAGATCCATGGAAATAGCACCATTTCAAATGCAAAAAAAACAAACAAACAAGAAAACCACTATGCACCACATCCCCAAAACAAAAAACCCACCACACACACTTGTGCAATGTGCATCTCCTAGGAATTATATTCACCACACACCCACACATTTCCTGCCTCACATGGAAAAAATCCATTCATAGTCACATTGAGATCATGAACGTAATTACAGCCTCAGCAAGTTTTTTTGGATTCTTGCCTGTATTGCTTTGTTAGTGTCTAAGTGAATTTAATCATTAACACTAGACTCTTAGCCTCGCCAACAGTTTTCCACAGAAGTCAGAAAAGAGAAGTCTCTTGATAACCATTACAAAGCTGCTAGATGCCAGTCTTTATCTTCCACACAGGGGAAAGGACACTAGTTCAGGTGAAATGCTTCTGCATGTGGCAACAGGGAAAAGCAGCAGAGCTGTTACTGAAAGCTGGCATCCAACAAGGTGGTGAAGGTGACCTGATGGGCAGGGCAGGAGGGCCAGACTAGTAAGTCTTAGGCAAGAGTAAACTTAGAGTTGCTGCAATAGTGCAGCTGAAGAGGAAATCAAGGGTAACAAGAAAGCTGAGAAACAAAACGATTTCAACAGCTGGGCAAAGAAATATTTAAGAATGTATGACCCCCTTCCCTTGAAGCAGGACTGGAAAAGGTTCTCTACATAGCACCCCCATTGCCCAACCCTGCCCAAGATCCTTAAGTCCTGTCAGCCAGAAGTATTCTCCGATTCCTTACTTTGGGAAGACAGTAAGTCAGCTGCTTATTGTGTGTACCACAAAACAGTGCTTTCAAAGAGGTGCTGCAAAGCATTATATGACCCCAAGCTTAAATTTGTATATTTTCCTATTGTCTATAAGATACTAGGAAGTGTAAAGCCCTTCAGAAAAATTACAAAAAAGAAACATAGAAGGTAAGGCATGTACAAGTCACTCCTTCCTCCCCTTCCCCCATTAATATTTTCTGTGCCAGTTTTCAAGGCAGATCAATGTGGAAGGAGACTGTGCCAATTTGGTCACTGCCTGCAGAAACAGTAGTAGTGACCATGCAGCAGAGTCACAGGATGACATGTTGCCAAGAACAAAAGCAGAATAAGGACATTGAATACATCTGAAAGGAGATAACATTTTCTTACTTAGAGAAGTAAGAGTCTGAATATGTTTGTGCAACATTCAGACTGAATGGAAAAAACCCTCCACAAAAAGGAATCCTCACCTCTGGTCATATTTGCTTTCCCAAGGTAAGGAATAGAGTAAAAGAGGTTGCTATAATTATAGCAAAGGAAGAAAGTGTTTATCACCTCCATAAAGAATTGTTATTCAAGATATTTAAAAATGGGTATTGCGAATTCTCAAAACCATTTTCTGAAAGACAGCTGGTTAGAGAACAAGCTATTCTTCACAATACTGAAGTACAGAGAAGTGGTCTCATTTTAAATAGTTTCCTGTTGCATTAAATTGTATTCAAGGACAGTCTTGCTGTGAGTACTTGCTCTAAAGCATTTAGCACACATTTTACTTTTTGAAGCTTAGGGGATCTAGATCAAGTTCTACTGTACATTTGGGATCTGACTGTCTTTCAGCTTTAACACTGGTGTAATTACGATGTCTTCAGTCATTTTCTCTTACTTCACAGTGAGATAGGAGAATCACACTGGCCAAATGTAGTTGAGAAGCAAGATGGTCCTAGAGCAATCCATTCATTGTGACCACTTCCCTAGGCAATGGAAGAAAAATGCACTGACCAGCAAGTCCAATTCACTAAAGGTTTAAGTGAGTCCAATATTGCTAATGGTTTTCATGACAACAGCAGAATTTGATTTCATGATTTTTAGCTCAGAAAGCCATTTGTGACTGAAAAGGAGACAGTGATAGAGGTGCAAAGTCTAAGTAGTTTGTTTTAAAAATATCAAACCATTCTGTTTTTATTACAAGCATTGAGTGGGAAGACTTGAAAGAGCAAGAAGTTGTAATCCTTTGGGGTGGTGGTGGATCTGGATTCAGTACTGCACCTTTTAGCCTGACATGCAAAAACTTTAGCTTATTCATCCAATTAAATACTCAGTCACTTAAAACTGGACCAACTGAAACAACTTGAGTGCAGCTAACATTCTTCTGGCAGAAGTGGAAAGGTACACCAGAACTCTGACCACTTATGAATACAAATAACTTCTATAATCACTTATATATGTTATCATTACAGGGTCAGTCTAGAAAAGGAGCAGAGAAGAAAGAGCAAGAATAGAAAACTGAAGAAGCCTGAAAGGGAACAAATTTATATAGAAAGCAAGGAAGGGGAGCCTGGGATACAACTTTTACTTTAGTGCAAAAGAATAGAGTAGAACAAACAGCTCATCTGCAAGGTAATTTGTTATACAAGCACGTAACACAAGAAAGAAAAAAAGTGTGGAACAATGATTAAGACCAAGATTATTCCAGGAGCAAAAATTGATAGGAATCAAGATTCTCCCATGTAGTTACATCTCTGCTGGCCCCATTTCAGTTCTGACAGAGACAGCTGGCTTGGGCTTTCTCAGTTGGGAGACTCAGGAGACCAGCTCATAATCAACCTCTGTTCCCTCAAGCAAGCAAATGACTGAGGCTATCCAGCTCTAGGAGACTGGCCTCAACGACTGATCAGGTTCAAAGGCAGTAAGACAACCTATTTCGTGTGTTCCTTAGTGTTTGGTGCCAGATCTGATCTTCAGCAGTTCTATACGTTAGATTTCAAAGCATTTCCTGTTTCAGCCAAGGTCAAGGGAATCCATGTTTTGAATTTAAATAATCCAACGTAACATTACTTAAAAAAGAAAAAAAAAAAAAAAAAAAAAAAATCCACATCCTGATCTCAGAATGCCTAAAATAACTGGGTATTTCTAACCTAAACTTCACCATGGATACCAGCCTATGCTGCAGGGATAGCAACACTCTCCCCTTTTGGCATAGTACTATACAAATTAGTCTGGAGTCAGACATTGCAATCACAGAAAGTCATAATTGAGGTGTCAATGAGAATGCTCAGAAACCAGTTTAGGGTCACACTTGAACAAATGGACAAATTCAAGTATTTGTAGAATAAGTAAGAATTCTCAGTTTGGTGAAATGCAATAGAAATGCAGAAGAAAATAAGGTCACTTGATCGCAGAATTGAAGGCTGTTATAATGAACAAACATGGAAGCAAAATTAAGACTATTTTTAATTGTTACCTCTGCAAAGTCTTAATGATCTTGTTATACAGTCTGTCTGTGACTACCTACAGGTTAAATGATTTCCAAGTGTTCCCTTTAAGGAAATACAAATGATATGTTCATAAAATAATTCCTACTTACATTAGTATTTAAGTATATTTTAGTATTTCTCCTTTTCCAACCCAGTATAATCCACAACACTATGTCCCAGTATATTTTACCCCAAGGCATTGTATTATACTTCTCATTCAGAAGGAAAAATATGTACAAAGCAAGTGTTTAATCTTTCTCAGGCAAAAGGTCACTTTTATGGGAAATTCATTTCATAATAATTTTATATCTGTGATACTTAAGAATGATCTTCCAGGATCACAGAATGAAACAGAAATCTTCTTGGGAAATGATATTACATGTCTTAAGATTTAGGTCATCTATGTTTTGAAGAACTATGTTTCTGTCAGAATGTAAAGGTGTCCTTAGTGAATTGAAAAGGGCACAATAATAAAACTATCTGAACTGAGGAATGTGTGCACTAGGAAGTAATTTCAGTAGGACACAATAGAGCATAAATTGAAGGTTAGAAATGGAAGCATTTTAATAACTTCTAAAGAAAAGTTACCAGATGCATATCACAAATTATCCCAATATGACAAGGGAAAGGCTAGAGAAAGAAAAGAAAAAAAGCAAGATTTGGAGTTTAAGAGAAACCTATTTCTACAAATACCCTTCCTATGACCTCAAAATAAATAAATAAAATTCAAAGCAATCTATTTTTCCCTGCCACTTCGTATCAATGAAAACGCAGTGAGCCCCTACAAGGAAGATACAGTACTATTTCGGAATTCAAGATCACAGAACTGCTGAAAATTCGTAAGGCTTCCAGTTAGGAAGTCTCTTTCTGATAAATTCATTGCTTTTTAAATTGTTCCTATTTTAAGAGGCTGATGACGAATTTCATGTAGAAATAGTGACTTAGGGGAACATGAAAGCACAATTTACAAGGAGTTTGAGCACCCTATAGATTTAATAGGTTTATACATAAAGGAATATGCAGCTTATGCAAGTCCCTTAGATCCTTATTATCCAGCCATTTTTCACCTCAAATGACTCAGTGCCAACAGCTAACTGAAGAAAAGGTACCCTCTTGTTCTGTTCTTGACCTGAATGATCTAGCTTAAGTTTAGAATAGAGGCAATAAATATAAACAGGAAGCAATACTACCAAAGATATTTACTTATGAGCCAAAGGTCACACTGTATATGTCCCAGTTTAGAATATTCTCCATATGAGACATCCATGACAAAGAAAAACTCCACCAATTTTTTTTAAGTCATGTGTTTCAACACTAGACAATTCCAATAGGCAGCTTGTATAAGACACATGCTAGCACACATCTGATTTTGTTCTTGTTGAAAGTTGCTTGATTGACTGTATTCAACAGAAAAGACAGTTCAAAGCTGAAAAACCAAGTATGAAAGATAATATTTTATTTATTAGCCTATATGGGGGCCAGCATACCTGGGATATATTCCATCATCACCACAGATCTCCTCCATCTTAAGTGCGTTATTCAGTAAACAAAAGGTCCCTAGTCCCAGAGCGGAAAGGATATATATATGCTAGAGTAATATTTTGCGAATCAGCTCTTATGAATTGCAAGGTACAGTCTCTGATGCTATGATAATGCGTGCCATAAAAGGTCAGTGCCAAGAAGAAAAGTTATTCATCCAAAGGAGACAGAGGGAAACATCATTTTCTGGTGCCATTCTAATGCCTGTATCAGTCAATAAACAGCTTCAGTTTTGTGTCCTTGTCACCTGGTCACATTAGTATTTCCATACAGTAAGTTTCATCTAACATACAGATACACCTTTTATTAATAGAAGTAGTCTTGCACATATGAATAACTGATTCTACTAAGAAGCAGACTGCTTTCTGCTGACACAACATTTCCAGTTTATTTGAAATTATGAGCGAGCTTGTGAGAACACAAACATTTAGAGAAACACTCATTTATCAGGCTGATCACTTCCTTAGCCACTATCACTTTTTTCCTGTACAGTTAGAATAGAATTGTTCCAGCTTACATCAGCCAAAAAGCTGGTCCATGCTGGTTCAGCTGGTCCTTATCACTGAGAAGGAGCAGTTAAACTTGATAAAGCTTTCATGAGCTGTAATGGAATATTCTAGTTGTCAAGACTGACTATAGTTATCCATCAAATATATTCTTGGAAAGTAGCCTTTAAGCTCAGAACAATTTCCAAGGATTTTTCAGAGTTGCCTTTAAAAAAAACCTCATTTCATCCGTCCATACCTAATCCTCATTAGAGTCTCTTAATTCCCTATGGTTAAAAACATCATACCCAAAAGTATAGCTATGCACATAGAGTATTGGCCTCAGCAGGAATTTAGTACTGGACCCTGCATATTTCTAATAAATAGTGGGAATGGTGGGCTCCAACAACTCTTTGATGTAACCCTTTAAGTTGGGAGACAACTCCTTGCATAATACAGGGAGGCATGGTAAGTTTAAAAGATCCTTAAGATGGTAATAAAGCTTAGTTTTTTTCTCATCTACATTTCAATTCTTCTGACCATGCTATGACAGTTGTAAAAAAGAAAATGTTATTTACAGACAAAAACTCTGCAAATTAAGTATTTTTTCCCCCCACATTTTATACCTCTTTTTACTTATGGGCTATTGCATATTTGCACAAGACTTGTTTTAAGCCTGATTTAAAAAGAAACACAAGTCAAAAGGGCCAAGGCAATATTGATTAGGAACCAAATCACAAGTTCTTCCTAGAGAATAAGATCTTGATTTGAAGTATTACTGCAAACACCAAGGAATAATTTCCCTTTTTCAGTGTTTCAGACCAACATGGTTCATCCCATGCTGAGTTTGAAGTCTGTTATCAAACAAGATACACGAAGGAGGACATTGTTATAGATGCTTGCAACCTGTATTAGCTGGAGAGTCACAAGGTAAATTCTCTTTTAAACTATTTGGTCTCAATAGCTTTATCATTTTCTAAAATTTGTAAGATGCAACTCTACATTAAAAGGAATGTGTCTATTGGTTAAAAATAATTCAGTAAGTGGTTAATAGTCTTCTAGATGGTTGATCAGAGAACGGCCTTCTCCTGTCTCCACAGCCCAGACTGAGCAGAGAACTGCAGCTGCTGAGGTAGGGATGGGTGCTTCCTCATGTCTGCCTGTCTTCTGCCTCAGCCTTTTCCTTCCCTCCCTTCTTGGAGAAGTACCTCACCTTTTCCCCTCATATAACTACAAGTCAGAGGCAAATCTGGAAATCTTCCTCAAAAGACAGCTGCTAATGCTACTGGAGAATGGCCAGCAGGGAAGAAACATTTGTTGTCAGCAAGAGGTAGGCTACTGTTGCTGGCCAAGGGGCAAGAGTAGAGAAAGCATCTCATTCTTCCTCCCCATCACCAAATTAACTGCCAATACACTTCATGCTGCTTCTCCCCATCTGTTCTGACCTGCTAGCACCCACCTTTGCTAGTGGGAGTTACACCTCCCTCTTCCCATAATCGTGTTAGAAATTGGACTAGACTATGCTTACTCCAGTCTCATCTCTGGACAGGTGAAAAATAACATTCCCCTGGCTCCTCAGAAAAAGTCAAGGGGTAGAGCTGTTGCTCCTTCCATCTCTTCTCTCTTTCAACTGCCTTCCAAGTAGCCATTACAATCCAAGTCATGAAAAATAAGGAAAGAGCTTCTTCCTGCCTACCCTACCCAAGTAATCTTTCCCAGAGGATCAGTCATTGCAAGACTGGCTACCAGACTTGCGAGATTTTGCTGGAGTCAGCAGTAATGCTGCACTTCATAGGGAGAATCCAAACATCTTTGTTTCGGAAAGATTTGGTTATACTTCTGCTGAATGAGCATACTAGACCAAGTAAATAATGAAACTTTATCTAATCTGGGACCATAAAAGAGCTCAAGTCTATAACAATTAATATTTTTTCCAAGTTAAAATGCAACATTAGACTTTTACAACTTGCTTCATTATATGATCATGGAGAGACATACTACCATTAAAATCTTGATCTGTCAGATATGTTGGCAAATATTTGCATTTATCTACTGCAGCTGATTAAGCACTTATCTATAGCCCTATTTGGTACTAGAGCTTGTAAACTGTATACTGCTATTGATTACCTTTAATACCACCCTAAAACACTAGCATGTCTGCTTGAGGTGTATCACAGCTTCACTGCAGAATATATATTACATCTCAAAAATAGCATTCATACCCCAGATACAGAAAAACACCTGTAGAGTTAGACGGCTAAGCCACAGTTGCATTGCTGATGATGCTCTATGATCCTAACAACTTAGGGAACCGTGATAGCTCTGTCTCAGTTGCAGATGCCTTATAGGCAACAGCACCATACACAATTTGAGGTCTCATATAGAACATCGCAATGCTTAATGTGCTGTCTTTTGACATTCCTTCACCCTCTGGATATGGGGTAATCTCATAAATACTGTTTCCTGTATTGTTTGTTCTTTCATAGCCAGATGAGCTGGGTTTTTTTTTCTCTCTCTCCCCCCCCCCCCTCCCCCCCCGAATTCCCTTGCAATGCTTTTACAGAGGGGAAGGAAAAAAAAATTAGAAGTTACCAGTAGAATGTACTATAGCTATCTTCTTTCCAAATACCAATGTCTTGGAGCATCCTAGAGCATGCATCTATAAGAATTAGGTATTTTAATTCATTGCAAATTTCATCTCTTACAAGCAGCAAAATAATCAATGTCTTTCCCAAATCTTCTATGGTTTTCCTCATAATATATTCCAGTTTACTGTCACCTGCAAATTTGTGCTATCATTTAGACTGAAAGTTTATTACAATGCTATATTTTGCATATTGTTATTTAGTGCTTTACTGAAATGAGTAAAGTTGTTCATTAGACTGCAATTAACAGATCCCTGCATTATCATAAGATCCTGCCCTTTCAGAAACTGCATTGATTTTTTATCACTATGTGGTGCTTTGTTTACAGATGTCAGTCAATTTTCAGTCCAATCAATCTGAATGGAAAACAATATTGACAGATTTTGTAAGTTTTACCTTAAAAAAAAAAAAAAAAAAAAAAAAAAAAACCTGTTTTCTTCATCCTTTTACAGTGAAGCAGATATAATAAGAACTTTGAGGTAGGAGACCATTTTAAACAGCAGGTACCATGAAAGTGAATATAGTAAAGCATAAGAAAAGGAAACAAGCTCTTACTAGAAAAAGTTGAGAGGAACATTAGTGTTAGCAGGGGTGATAATGAAAGTGAAGATGCTAGTCAAGGTACAGCCAAGGTCTTCACAGTCTTGTTAAAGAACATAAGACAAATCAGAGACCATCAGGAAAGTAACTGGAAATAGGTAGCTGCATGGTTAGGCAGTGGGAAGAACAGTAATTTTGGGACAGTATAGGGAGTTATTGACACAGAAGACAAGACTTCTGTAAATGGACTAATTAACAGCTTACAGCAAAGACATTGTTGCCTTTTTTATAGCAACAGAATTAGTTTTAGTTGTAACACTTTCATATACTTTAAAAAACGGTTATTACTCCTCGCCACACAATGTGGACATCTGTTAAAGGAGAATAAGCTGTTTTTTGAAGTTACAGACTTGTCAAGAGATTAGAATCTCAGTTTAAACCATAGTGGATGTGGACAGATACATTTATGAGAATTCACTTTCTGTAAAACTCAGTTTGCACTGTCTTTTTATAATATATCTACATAGCCTTGCAGACAGATCTGCACACACTGTGCTTCAAACCAGAAGCCACATAGCAATAGCACTAGCACATTTCCACACTGAACTGCAAGCTTGCCATGTAACCAGAACACTGAATTGCAAGTGACTGAAGATAGGCAGGATAAATTTAAGCTTGCCTGTAGAAGAGTACATTGATTTATACTCACAAGAATCACTTCAGTCAGGCTGCTGAATGCAGCAGCTCACTGCCTAAGGTCTGCCAGAAGTCAGACATCCCACAGAGCCACATGCAAGTGGTGCCTACTGACGGTTAAGTCCACAGTACTGGCCATCAGCAGTGCATTGCACACAGCAAGTGAAGAAAGCTAGTGCACAGTAAGACTACCCAGAAAGGAACATCAAGAATTTCACACAAAGAGAAGTCCTGCACTATAAGAGTGCAGAAGCAAACTTCAGCTGATTTGTTCATTTGCTTCTACATACAATCATGCAAAGCTTCTGCTGGCTCAAGCAACTTTCTTGAATCAATCTGCAGTTAAATGTCAAGAAGAGACCTGACCTGAGAAGTATCTTCTCCTAGGAAAAGGTATTATATAGATATCTAATCTCCCTCTTAAGGGATTAAATTTTGAAAGCTAAGTCCTTAAGTGAAGAAACACTATCCTTCCTCTTCATTCCGCCCCCCCCCCACACACACACACAATCTCCCAGGAGGAGGTTTATCCACAAGTTACATGAAAAGAGAGATGGATTTTCTTTTGTTTGAACATCACTTGGGAGTCTTGTCAGTTTTACTTCCTGTTTGCGTGAAGGATGCAAGATACCAAAACTCTTCTTGGCAAGAAGCTGACTTTTTTTTTTTTCCTGGCAGGTAGTTTTTCCTCTGATTAAAACTGAGATTTTGGAGGGGGGACAGGGGAAGACTGTACAGTTCTGGGTGAAAAACCATATACAGACAGATGGCAAAGGTACCAGACAGTAGGAGGCTACGTCTCTTGGGCTAAATGCTAAGCTTTACTCCTTTAGTTATAGGCACACCAGTGTGTGTGAAAGTGAATGAAGCACCTTTGAGATCGCTTTGTGAAGTTTTTTCTGATGCAAGTTGCAAAAGTGGCAACAGTAATTCAATAGTTGGTGATTTCCTGTGAACAGATAGGAATTACTGGTATTTGGAAGAAAGTCCTCAGTCTCCAGCATATGGAAGTCTGAAGGACTCTCCCTAAATGATTGCCTATTCAAGAAGCAAGAAACTTGACTTAGGCCATAGCATTCTTCAACCAATGCTCAGTCCAACAATGCTTTCTGATAGCATGCCTTTAAAATACCTAATAAGACAATATGAAATATGTATTTAGACTGCAAACTTTTTTTTTCCCCCTAAAATTAAGAGAGCTTCATTTTAGTTAGCTAAAGCTACCTTGTGCCATATAAAATGGCTAGGAAGAACTGGACTTTTAACCATTACAATTGCTTCCATACAGAGAAGGTAAGTGGCTGTTCTGCATAATAGAATTCCATTGACCTGGATTCTCCAATATATGAGAACTGTTTCAGGCATTTTACCGTGGTGAAAGTTAGCACAACACTGAATATTGTAATTTTTTCTTGGAGGTTCATCAAATGAGGATAAAGTGATTGCAATCTCTTCTTAAGGACCAGTCTTTCCATAAACATAAGTTGGTATACATGACAAAGTAGGTTGTGTCACTGACAAAGGGAGAAAGGAAGCAAAGGAATAGGGAAAGAGAAACAGCTAGTTATCCCCACTGTTTTTCAAGTGATAAACAGTAAGAAACTAAAGCAAGGAGGGATTTGTGCCTCCCTCTAACACACTTCTCAATCAAGAACGTAATAAATATGATGAATGTCCAGAGACTGAAGCTAGATGCCAATGCTTTCACACTGAGAAATCAGGACATGCTGCTGCTTGAAGTAACAAAATGAGTTCTGCACACTGCATGAAATTTTATCAACATTTGCAACACCTAAGTAGTATTCCCTCCAGCAGAAGTAACAGCCAGTGGTTGCAGTGAGGTTTACTGTGCTGAGTCACACTATAGTTTTGGATAGTCAAATCTATAAGCTGAACAATGTAGGAGTTTGGGCAAAGTGTCCCAAGAAAGCAGCAGAAAAATTCTCCTTTTCTCATTTACAACCAACTCAGGGTTGCTTTGCCAATTAACCTAACTTGAACATCCATTCATCATTTATTAGAAATACTTCATCTCCCTGCATTCCAGTTCTTCAAACTGGATCACCTACCCATGGGAATCTGTAAGTTTTGAATTTTGTTTCAGTTCACAGGGTTAAGTCCTTATTTACCTTAAGGTATTCCCAAGCTTATAATCATGGACAGTGCAAAATTTAATTCTTACAAGGCTGACTTGAATCCTATAGTAGTCCAGTATTCTTTTACTTCAAGTAGAATTATTATTCCAAAATTATTTTTTTTAGTGGACATCTGGAAGTAGTGGGTAGAAGACAAAAAAACAAAACCAAACACTCAGTTATTCTTATTCCTGCTTCCACATTAATTTGATGCAGCAGTACTGAGAGAGACTTTAGGGGCTTAACTAACGCAAGTTAAGCAAAGTCAAGCACTCTGGTCTCACTTTTTTGTTTGTTTGTTTTAGTTCTGGGAATGTCTTTGGGGGCTTTTGCTATTTGCATTTCTCATATTTTCACAGCTCTTACTAATGTTAGCATCTAAGTTAAAATAGAAGAGGATTTCAGCTTTATGAATGTTTACAGTTTAAAGGTTTAACACTCTTCTAAAGTGGCATAAGTAACAGAAATAAGGAACCCTGAAAACACAGGAGAAGTTCTTCTAAATGAGTTGGTATTACCATAAGCAGCCAAGCAAGTGGTGAGTGTTCTAGCAGTATATGCTTTCATTTTGCTATTACGTACTCCAAAACAGAAATAAGCTAATTTCTGTCTGAAGCTTGCCTCCAATTTCTTTTACTAGATGAGATGGATCAATCAGAGCATGCTTAAGCACTAAATTCTATTTAAAAGTATTAAACTTGATAGAGATTATACAGAAATGTTTATGTTTCTGCTCCTGAAAAAGTCTTGTATCACAAAGAACACATTCCAATATATTCAGTTGTGTGCCTCATACGGACCTCCTGTGTCCTCTAGTTCATCTGTCATCCTTTTTCCTAGGTCAATAATCTCATTATCAATAGCTTTCTCATTTGCAATACAGGAAAGCCTTCTCACTGTCTTCATATCTGTGTTTCAAAAGATTAATTTGGGAAACATATTATGGGATTGCTATCATGAATGAAGGCTGTAGAAGATAAAAAACGTTTATTAAAGCATGCTAACATTAGACTCAAGACAAAAGTGTCCTCAGTTTGTGTCATTTAAAGCTTTAAACAACAAAAAGCACTATTTTGCCCCGATATTGCAATCTTTTCTCAGAAAGAATTTTTACTTCTTCAAGAAGACTCAGTTGAAATATGCTAAGATATACCAATCAGTCACAAGAAAAAGCTCTGACAATTAACACTATAATTCCACTAACACTTACTCCAGATTATATTTTGAGGAGTTCTGGAATTCAGTTATTGTGTACTTTTTGAGTAGAATGACAATTAATCAAAAAGCCTGGAAATGTCAAGTCAAACACAGTCACCTACACTTCAAGTATGACAATACCTGAAGCCTCAGCTAATGCTGGAAAACAGCAAGTGCACTGACAACATAATTAGTCTATAGCACACAAAAACCACAGTAATAGAGGTTGAATCATACTTTATATGATCCCAGTAAACTGCTTTCAATCTAATAAATTGTTCTTCAAAGTGAAAAAAAGTCTTAAATTCTTATAAAGGCTGATAGGCTGTTTTTCTCCCACTGCCCAAGGCTAGAAAATAACCAACTGTGAACAGCATTTTCTTTATGAGCCATTTAGTATTAAGACAGCTTGAGCTAAGGTAACTTTCATTATTCTAGAAGTAACATTTACAATACATCAAGCTTCATTATTCTGTAACCAAGGAGAAGTACTAAACTGGACTCAGCCTTGGGGATCACAGGTTCTAACAGCCATTCACACATACTTGCCCAGATGGCTGAACCTCTATATAATAAGAAATGTGGTTTCCATTACAGTGCTTGTATATCTGCTGTGTTAACTCTCTCATCTCCTTCCATTCTGCTCAAGGCTAGCATGGTTGCTAAGGTGAATGACAAGTATTGGACAGTAAGAACAGCCCTTTGTAAAACATTCAGTAAATACCTGCAGCATGTTAAAGGCAATTGAGGACAAACTGGAATATATTCTCCAATTCTGTAAATTGATACCTTTAGTACAATAAAGTTACCGACTCCAGAAACATTTATATTTGTGCTATGGGTGGTGTCTGTTTTTGTCTGGCCTAAATTTGTATTACATTCCTTTAAGAAGAGAGATGGGTTCCCATGGAGCCCTCGGAAAGAGAAAATTGTTCCTGAACTTCTGGAAGCATCAGGGAGAAAAAGAATTTGATAACATGGCATGTTACCCACAAGAAGCAAGAAAGCATGAAGATGACAGAACAGCCACAGCCAAGTCTCAGAGGCAATGGATAAATCTGCAGAAGCTAAGAGGAAGTTACTATGTAGCCCAAGACTCAACTGCAGAGGCAAAATGGGCAGATTTAAAAAGTTAACTTACCTTATTTCTGTTCTACCTGACCTCATCATTGAGTTGTCTCCATTTAATAAGTGTTAACAGTTGTTTTAAGCTGTTATATTAATTTTTAAAGCCCTTTGGTCTCCTTTGGGGAGCTTATTATAAAGACATCTAGACTTGTACACTGTAAAGTTCTGGCCAAGCAGTGTCCCATCACATTACTTCCTTTGTTAGCACCTCATAACAGAAAGACTCAATTGCACTTCCTCAACATGATCGTATGCTCTCAAATTGAGGATAAAGATTTTGTTCAGATGTCAAGATGATTTAGTAGAGTAGGAAAGAGGCATGGGGAACTGGTAGGAAGTTCTACAAGGCTGGTTTTGCAATTACTTCACAAAGTACGACTTTCCACTCTCTCATCTACAACTGATAGGGTTACAAAGCGTTTGCCAGAGAAACTTCCTAGCAGAGGCCATTACTAAGGTGGTAGGGATCCTGACCATATCAAATGCCTCAAATATTAAGTAATAAAAATAACTTAAAATAAATAAAGAGAATAACTAAGTGACCTTAGCTCAAGCTGTCTTAATACTAAATGGCTCTTAAGAAAGTGCTGTTCACAGTTGGTTATTTTCTGGACTTGGCCAGTGGGAGAAAAACTTAATGAAAAACAAACAAAGAGCATTTCTATCCAGTGAGAAAGCCCTCACACACTTGTCTTCTATTCAGGGCCCCAGGAAGGCAACAGCACCTGAGTAATTTCTATAGTGCTCTAGTGGTTGCACTAGCTAGAAAAAAAAAAATCCTCCTGTAAACTATTATTCAACTGGTGCCCTGAGGGCTCCTCAAAAGAGCTTTGGCAGTCAGTTGCTACCATCCAACTGGTTTACAAGCCTTGCTCCCTCTGAAGCAAAGAGCTAGGGCAGAGCACCTGTCCCTGCTTGGGGGCCACAGCACTCCCATGCTCAAACCCATCAAAGCCTGGGGAGGGGGGGAGGGGGGGAGGAAAGCTAGAGTAACTATTAAACAGCCTGCATTTCACTGTGGGAAGTCAGCACACCAGAATTACAAGACATTGTCCCATGGATATAGACAGAACATACATAAAAAGATAGAGCTGGTACTGATACCTCTGCAAGCTGAGGGCTGGATAAAGGTAGTAAGCAGCTGTCATTTTCATCTGATGGATATCCTCCAGCCCAGATTTCTACATGGTTAAGTACAACAGATTCCCAACTACGAAGGTCCTGAATCAAAAGCCGTATCTACTTTTAATGAAATTAGAATCTTGTAAAGTATCAGAAGACTGCACTGATCTTTAGAGACCTGTTTCAGTTTATTTTTCTTCCCAACAGGGAAAATAAGTGAAAACACTTGTACACATATTTTGTTGTAAAGTAGTTATGACAGGTTTCACCCAAGACAACGGGGAAGCTTGAAAAATAGACAGATCACCTTCTGAGCAGAGGCCAAGACTGAGATTCAGGAATAATCATTTAATCTCTCCAAACTGGTTTAACCTCTAGAGATCTGTGGCTAAAGGCAGTTGCTAGTTAGAATTACCTGGATGATTTATTTTAAGGTGTAGAGATCTAGTTGCATGAGACAAAATTTTCATTAGAAATTTGGTAGAAAAAAAAATATATGGAAGCAGCATTAAGTTTATTAATGAAATAATGTTCTATAGTGCTGTGATCCATACAAATAGCTATCAGTGAATGAGAACCTCATTTTGCATTCTAGCAACTAATTCCATAGCATTTCTTGCACATGAACTACAGACAGTAAAAGAACTTAAGGAAATTGAAGTTTGACCCAAAGATGAGATGTGGAGGACAAAGTTTAAATTTAAAAAACAGTTGAAGGAAAAAGCACTCAGCATGACCTTTTGCTCTCCTGCACATGTTCTTCACAAAGTATTTCTATTCACTCAGGTGGCATTAAGGAGCCTTTTCTACTGAACTTGTAAGGAACAATGGTAACCAAGTGAATGATTATGCTAATCATACATCAGTATTCTCAATAGATATTACACAGCATAAATCCCAGGCTCTTTCCCATTGAAAGAACATTACTGTGAAAGTGAATCAGAATCAACTACCAACTGTTTCAACACTGCTGAAAGTCTACATTTCAGGTCTAATTAATTTGCCTTGAGCTTGTATACCCTCATAATGGTATTTTCAAAACATTATTTACAGCATGGATAGTTCTTTACTTAGCACATACTATGCCTGTATATTAAACCTTGTTTTAACAGAGCTGTATGAATTATGATAATGACAATACACTGCTGGACTATAGACAATTGTAATACTTTAATCCCTTCAGGGTGACACCACAGGCATGGAAAAAGGAAACAAGTTTTTGTTTTAGCAGCTGCCTGGCTGTCATATGGAGTAAGATTTTGTTTCTTTTCCAGAACATTTGTAATCCTGAAAATGAAATCTAAGGTCACAATATAAGTGATGTAGAAGATACTAATAGATTCTTTGCTGCCTTGATAGCTGAATTTTAAAGTGATCAAGAGTAGAGATTTTAAAGGATTAAAACGTGCAAATGGATCGGGTTATGCTACTGTCTCACAGCATGGGGTCAAACAGAACCCACACCAAATGAACTCTGAGAGTTCATGCTAAACATCATATTGAACATCTAACAACACACAGCCTTGCTGTGATCTGGTAAGTTTCGTATGACACCATATCACGGTAGTCTATTAATGCTGAATGCTAAAGCACTGACTTAAGTTATCCTAGGCCCTCAGTATTAAAAGTTACCTTTTCTTTTGTGTGCAAAGAAGAACATATATAACAGAATAATAACAGATTTCTTCCTTGTTTTCAGTACCCATTTTCTTGCAAGTTGATCTGATTTGAATAGATTTCTCAGATTAGCTAGAATATTGCTGTACAAGTATTCACTAATCCCTAATTTGCATTTTTAAATCCTTACATTTGGATTTACACATGCATGAAGTCAAATCTCTGTCGCTGCAATTAGAATCACTTAGTATATTTTCTGCTAATGAGTGTATTGTTCTAAAATTTATCACCAAGTATTTCACAGATGAATAATTGAGACTATGGAAACATATATGGCAATAAGTATTTGGAAGACTTTCTTGGCAGACTTTCTCAGCAACAAGGTGTTTTTTTTCCTCTAATTTCACTTAAAACCAACATTAGGCCTAAATAGAGGTGATGGCAACCCTGCAGTTTCTCCAAAATAGCTCAGTATGACTAAGATTGATAGATCTGTCTGCGATAGAGGGCATCCTGCCATAAAGCTATGGCTGTGACATTTCTGCTTATTAAAAAGAACCAAAGATTCTTATTTCCTTCTTTCAATTAGTATTACCATTTAAAACAAAGAGGAATCAGCACGCTGGTGTAAGCCTGTCCTGATTCAGTATCAGGAGGGTTTCATTACGATCCCAAGGACAAGATCAAGACGCTAAAGCGGGTCAAATATCTTACAACCTCTTAACTTTATTTTCCATAAAGTGGGGAGAAAAGGTAAAGGGAAACAATGGAGAAAGTTGGAAAAGGAGAAGAGAAATTAACTACCACCACTCCAAGTCTGATGATGTCCCGCTGACTCCGTTCGAGATCTCCAGTCACCGCAAACCCCACCACCACCACCACTCCAATTCACACAATCTGCAGTTTTTATAGGTTCTTGCCCCACCTCTGGGAGGTGCTTCCTCACTTCCCATGCAGATTAGCTGTCATGCACAGTCTGCCCTCCCAGAACCTTCTGGAAACAGGCTAGAGGCTTCTGGGGGTCTCCTGCTCATGCACAGATGGCAAATGTGTACATGCAGTTCATGCCAGATGTGCTGTTCCCCTAGAAGCCTTCTTCTGCCCTTTTCCCCCTGTGCAGATGCATGAGATTGTTTACCTCTAAACTGTGGAGAAGATGGTTTCTTTTGTTTGAGGCAGGATGTTCAATGCCGGGAAATGGCAGTGCGGCAGCAATGTCGAGACAAAACCGCATTTAGTACCGGTTCTCTACAAAGCCTCACTGTACAGAGTGGTAAAGTTCTGCTCACTTCCTGCTTTTAAGGGTAACATGACCTCAGCCTATGAACTGCAGGTTCTTCTACAAAGGTCATTTTACATAAAGCAAGTTACTGGCCAAAACAACACAACCACCACAACCACCACCAACTCAGATCTGACAGTCATCTAAGACAACGCAGGTGCAGTGAATCCAGCAGGAGCTAAATCAGAGCCAGAGGCAGTGGCCACATTTCCTAAAGCCACATCTGATCAGGCTGTGCTGCCAAAGCCTTCAGGTGGGGGTCCTTTGCATGTTAGGCTTGAGCTAAGGACAGAGAGGGTCAGAACAGCAACTATTGCTCTCCCATTTGCTAGGAAAGCTCAAGAAAAAGGAGCAAGTTCCCCAAAGGCTATGTCCTCTAGTAGACACCTCACCAGCATACAGGAATATACAGAGGAGGCCAAGCCTGCAGCTCTAAGCATCTGTCAGAAAGTCTCCTCCATTTAGGTCTTTTCCCTTTCACCAAGACAGGTCACTGTCTCAGCTGCACTTTTCTGGTCCAGAATGAAGGTGGTAACACAGCTGCTACTCATTGTTAGAGCTTGTGTAGCTCTGGGACACCCTATTGCCATTGCTAGTAACAGATCACAGGTGGTGTGCTGAGTTTGAAGGGCCTCAGGACTGAGGCTCTGCCCCACTTCTTGACCCGCCCACAGCTTTATTTCACTTGGCTTAGCCAAGACAACAATTTCTTTGGGTGACCAGGTGTCTATGGTTGTCTTGTTTTTACCTTTGTTACTTTTACATGGTACAGCCCCAGTTTCACATGGATAGCAGTAACCAGCAGTTACTCTGTGTGGGATGAGATATTTGTGTCCAACATAATTATGTAGCATAGAGAAACAGAGGCTTGGTATAATGGCAGAGGCCTTGAGAAGTAGGGACAGGATGAGGTATAGGTAACAGGTACAGGGCAACAAGTGCTGGGGCACAGGCTTGGCACTGGGGACACCACAGCTATAAAAAGCCTGCTAAAGGTCACCTAAAGAAATGTAGACCAGAGCTGGACAAAACTGCCACCTCTCAGAGGCCACAATACATAAAAGAAACAGACTGAGAACTTGAGTTACAATTCCCATGAGACACTACTGCAGCTCAGGAGACAGATTAGTTTCAAGCTAACCCAAAATGTATTCCACTGGAAACAACACTTTTCAGCATTTCAAAGTCAGTTTGGTCTCCAATTTCTATTCTTGAAAAGGAGTGTTCTCATTTCTGACCCAAACTGGTATGAACCTCTTAGACTGGAAGGGGAGGGAGTACAGCTGATTATAACTAATCAGCTTGAATAATAAAAACAAGCACATAGCACAACAACACAGTAATTTCAGTATGGTTGTAGAGGTATTTATTTATTTTAAAATAAACCTTATGTTAAAAAACTGGTCTTCATTGTAACATGGGAAGACTTTTTTGGCTATCAAAGTTTTGAGAGGTGCTCTTGCTTTTGTATTAACTAGTACTGAATACAGTTATGAATACTATTTATTTTTTCTATTCCTGTTTTAAGTCTAGCCACCAAACTGAAGTGCTAAGCAAGGAATGGCCACAGTCTGTTCCTCAAAGCAGTACTCTAAAGCTTTCAAAAGGTCAACAGTCATCCCTGCCCACCTTCACAATGCACACTGTAAATCTCCCTAAACAAGTGCTCTGAGCCTTCTTACTAAATAATTCCACCTCCAAAAATTTGGCCTCAAGTCTCACACTCAGTGTCTTACCTTCTCAACTTCGTATTCCCAGGTATGTCCTCCACCATCCTGAACATGCAAACTGCACTCAGCCTCCCATTTCTTGTGTTCCCTGCATCTGGTGAGCACAATACTCACCCCTAGTTCTTGCACTGCCTCTCCTACTCAGTGCCTTGCTGTCTTTATTTATGCTGCTTCTGCTTCATGAGCAGCAAGCTGCAACTTCATCCAAACTGGTCCATACACAACTCTAGAAACCTTCAAGCGTGCAGATGCTGTCCAAAACAAGCCAATTCTCCTACAGCTGGCTGTCTTTGCCCATCTTTTTTCATATAGCACTTTATGGCTAAAGAATATAAGAGGATATGCTGATGACAAACAAGGTTAAGTACTGACTTAAATAGTGGGAAGAGGGAAGATTTTTTTGGAAAACATTCAGAAAAATCAATTCCAAAAAAAGTGACTGGAAGAAAAAAGCTAATTTTATTAATGCCTTAAAGATAAAAATCAAGTCATTGTCTTTCCCCTCCCCCAAATCCATTTGTACTTCAGCACTTTCTATAATTAGAAATAGCAGCTAGATGTAATGAAAATATTCGCATTAAGATTTCACCTGACCTTCCCAGTGAAGCATATCTCAGTCTTTTTAAGTTCATAAAGAGGCCACTAAAAGCACATGAGAAGGAATGATTTGCTGATAACAATTAAGTGGGAACACTATCTTGGAATTTATATCGGACATTCCTTAAACCATATATGGAACAGAGGGAGAAGACCTTTCTCCTTTACATTAGCAATCAAAGCCTTTTTTCTGTATTGCATTTATTCAATTGTCTTTCTGGTTCCATTCCACTTATAAGCAACAGGTTGATGCTCCAAGACTTCCTGCACCTGAGAGAAGCTACTAGCACTAAGTTCTCAGAAGCACAAGAGATGCTGCTTTGAATAGGGTTAAGGATCTAAGCATCCCAGAACAGCAAGAGTCTGTGTCCAGACAACTTGGCCATGGCCTCATCCAAGAGGACTCCTTTCTCTTTTCCCCTGACCTCCCAGTTTTGCACAACTGCTTATAATGGTCTGAGGGACAAACACCTGCAGAAGCACCTTACTTAGGCCTTGGCAGTTAGGCCAGGGCAAATACTCTTTTTAAATAAGAGGATAATCTGCAAATTACAAAATCCACAAGAAGCTTCTCTAAAGCTTCCATGGACTGGAAGTAGAGATGGCATTTATGAAGTGTCTCAGACCTGGCCAACAAGAGGAAAATCCTAAGTTTTGTCCCTCTTTGGAAATTCTTCTGTTAAGTTCTCCCTTTTACTGGCTGTTTTTCTACTTCTCCTCTTTTCTGCTTCACTATGCTTCTACTTTTTGACAAATGGCTGTGAAGTTCCCAGAAAACAGAACAGACACTGCTTGTGTGACAAGCACAGTCTCTTATCTTTTAAAGAAGCAACAAGCTCAACAAACACTACAGTACTTCTTAGAGGAAGAAACTGTACCCAAAATGAGTTGCATCAAATACATTGAGTACTGATTTATAAGCCTCCAGAATTTCACTAACACTGTCCAGGTCAAAAATCCTGGCTAAGGCTTCTTGGGAACAGAAAAGAAACCAAAGAAAAAAGAAAGGAGGTGCAGGGAGGAAGCAGAAACAACCACACTTTCTTGTTCCAAAGCACAAACTGACCAAGCCATACCTGCAACAGAATATTTTCAGGCTGTGGATATAACAGGAGTGTGTTTTTATACATATATATATATATAAATATATATTAATAAATAAAATCCACATATATGGATACAATACAGAATGTGGAATTCGGCAACCTTTGTTGAGTGACCGCAAGAAAGTCCTCAAACATCAGTATACAAGAAAACATCACCAGGCTATACAAATGACTCCATCCAAGAAGCTCCTACAAAATTAAGACAAACTAAACAGTCTTGAAGTCAAGGGGCAGGGTGGGAGGGGGAAGAAGAGAGCCCCAGAAAGAGTGAAGACCCTTAGAATTCACCCACATTTTCTGTGGGGATGAAGTAGGATACCAATGGCAATAAAAAATACCAAAAGAACCACAGCAATACAGTATTTTTTACAGATCTGATTGTAGCTGAAGTCATCAGGACTGATTCCTGTGTTCAGAATATCGCTGAGCACATTGCAAAGTCATACTAGACAAATTAACAGCTTGAAGGTGTCCTCTTCTCCCCCTGGAATTTATAAATCTATTTTTCCCCACCATCTACAGTGAATCTGCATAATTTGATTAACAAAAGCCCATTTATTCTCTGTGTAGTGTTTGAATATTTCAGAAGATTGATGAGCATCTTTAAAAACTTTAGAGATTTAGTACAGAACTCCATAGGCCATCAGATCCTACTGAAGTGACCATCAAAAGATTATGTCTGCTAATAGCTGTCTATGCAATAGATCTTGAATTCAGTTTTTGTACAAACTCCAGGTAAGCTTAACTAGTCTAGAAAGAAAAAAATGCTTTGAAAATACTGATCAGAGAGTTATCTTCCTTACATAGAAAGCAGTGATATAAAAGAAGTAATAGTGCAAACAATATCAAGAAAGATTAGTTATGCAAGCCCATAGTATATTACAAAACAAACTTGAATGGATACAAAACAGTACCCTGACACAAAATTACTTTGAATCTGATTTGCTCTTAGGAATCCTGTGCCTCTTTTGGTTTAGTTAATTGGAATTAAGTGTGCTATTACAAAAACACTCAGTTGTGAAGAAGGATTATTCTCAAGTGTCATGGACCAACAGCACTTCCAAAAGGGTCTGCCAAATCATTAAGAACCAGGAAGCCACCAGAGATTAGGCCTCAAAGCAGAACACTACAGGGTTCCCTGGGTCTCAGACTGAAAGTCAAGGGATGTCCATTTTCAGTTTTTAGACTGGTAACAGTAACTTTGTCTTCAGAATGGAGTCACCTTTATTGGACAGGCAATCAAAAAAGATGACATGAGACAGTCAGACACTACTTCCACTGGTGACAGTCACAACTCTGGCTCAAGTCAGATAGTAAGATTTCTATAGGACTTTCCCTCCTGCTTCACCATATTTTTCCTGTCTACATCTCAAATGCAATATGGCAGCTATGGGGAAGAGCTTATGCTATATTCCAGTTTAATAATTGTCTGCATAACTCAGTTCAAGAAATGTTAATTGGAAATGCTTAATTAGCTTGTAAGCATTCTGAAGATGTAGAATGCAATATCTGAGCTAAGTGCTAACAACCACTGTAGTCATATTACTTTGCCAGGATAAAGATTAAGATGTAATTCAAACAAGGTAACACCTGCATCATCCCTGTAATGAAGCTGGTATTCAAGAATGTCTCAAGGCATCTTACATTGTTATTTTTGTAGAGTAACATTTAATCACAGGTTTCCCACTTTTGCAGAAAAAGGCAGAGACACAATCTTGGGCCCTTGGTTACAGTCGGAAATGTCACTCCCACATACTAAAGTAAGATCAAAGCAAATTAGCCCAGACCAAACTCTGAGCTACATATAAGAGAACTAAGATGCCTCAAACTAAGAGGCATAAAGTCTGTATATGAAACAAATGCATAAGGCTTGCTTTCAGGAAACATTGAGTGCAATGTGCATCTTTTCTAGAAGTTTGATCTAAAACTTTTTGCCCAGAATTAAAGGGAAGCAACTCATGTGTTAAGGCACCTCCTAGAACTCCACTCTGCCTTCATGTCTAAAGTTTACTTCAGTGGGTTTTTTGTTTGCTTCAGATACGGCTGCCATCCAGAAGGTTACTTGGGGTAAAAGAGACTTCAAGTTGAGCTCATTATCCTTTAGAATGCCAATTTGCCTCTATTTACAGCTGAAAGTCTGGATCTTGTCCAGGTATCCATAAAGTCAGATGATTGATTTCTGACTATACCCCATCTTACTGGTTTCAAAGTTGTAAGAGATCTTTGGATTTGATCCAAAGCTCAAAGTGAGGAAATAAAGAAAATCCCACCTCCCATTAACTCCAATGAATCTTTAATGAGACCCTATCCTCACACATTTAAAGCAAAGGTGTTTAGAGGTAAGCAAACTTTCTCATAACAAGCAATCTTCCTCCTCCCAACTTCCCCACCCAGCATCAGGAAGTCTTCAAAAAAGGTATCCTGCCCCCTCCCACACCCTCCTGGGCACCTTTTGCTAGTTGTTAAGAGTGAATCTGAGTTAAAAAAAAGCAGTGGTAAAAGGCTGTCTCATCAGATGCTCCCTCCTTATAACCCTCAGACAGCCTGTAGCTCTCATGGGTGGGGGAAAACAGCAGGGAAATCAGGTCTCCTGCCAGGATCCAAGCATTCTGGGAAAGCAGCACACACCCATAAGCTGGCCTCTCAACTAACAAGAATCTCATTAGTGATTAAAAATGTATACTCTAAGAACACTCACGAGTGTGTTACAATACTGTTTCTAAAGCTCTTTTACATATCAGAAGCCCTCCTGAAGGATCCGGTTTTGTAAGAATGGTTCTGGTCCTCTTCCCTACTGTTCCCACCAAAAATAGATTCTTCTGTTAACACTTTTAAGAAGACCCAAGCTCCTTTGGTAACACCAGTCAGCAGGAGCCATACATGGATATTATACTACAAGCGTAATGTGACTATCAGAACAGACTGTGCAACCCTCCCCTTCCTACCACAATTCTGCTAGCAACTAGCAGGATCAGTTGACAACGTAGGAACACTGTCTCTCTCATAGATCCAGTCACAAATACACCAGCCAAGCACTCAAACTGAGGAGAGATTTTGGAAATTTCTTTCTGTTAAAAAAAGCTGAGAATCAGTATTTTCTAAAATTTAACACCAAAGTCAAATGTGCAAGACTTCAGAAAATAAAAATCTTCATTAGAAAATAATGATTAAGAAATTTGATTCAAGTATTTATTAAAATAAAAAAAAAAAACACCTTTTTGTCCTTCAAATACTTGAACAAAGTTATTTTCCTCTAATAAGTCATGCTGAAGAACGTTTCAGTGGAAAAAATTATAGTGCTGTTGTCTAAAGATACCATGTTAACAGATTCTGTATTTTGTTTTCTCATGTAACTACAATATGTAACAGTAGGTAGAGAACTCATCTAAAATGCATTACCTCAAAGAGCTGAATCTCTTATCACCAGTTCTCACACAGCCATCACAACAGCTAAGTGCCCCAGATGCATTATCTGAGGTAATGCATTTATTCCCCTTACAACATGTCTCACACCTGATTATCATCAGCCTCATTTAGAGATACAGAATAGAAACACAAGACTATTAAGAGCTAGTGTCACACAAGTCCTTTTGTTGCTCTGTATTGATTATTATGCTATATTTTCTGGTCAAATGGCTTTTTCTGCTCATTTGTAAAAGAATATCCCTATGGACAAGCTTTCAGGAGATCTAACAGGTCAAGGCCTTCAGATAATGCATTTTTCACTTGTAGATACTGAAGTGTATTCAGTACCCTAGTAGTCAGTTCTAGAAGGCACTGAGCACTTCTAGACATACATAAAACATATCTGCAAATCTAAGAAACAACCTTCTAACCTGCATGGCCAGCTAGACATGTTCCAAGAAGGTAAGTTTTGCACTTAGAGCATATTTAAGCATGGAAGCATTGTGTAGCAGAGACACAAAGAACATTAAGGATGGGGTGACAACACAAACCACCTCCAGCCCCCAAAAGCATAAACATAAATGCTAAACAGTGGAAAGCAATCTCTAAAGGAAGGCAACCTTGAGCATTGGGTAGAACCAGGCTTAGAGATAAACAAAGAACATACAGCATCTATGTTTTGGCACAAATGAGCAGGTGTAACAGTTGTAGCCCTCCAGGTATGGTAACAGGGATGGAACAGAGGAATCACTCCAGCATTGTTTCGCCACAGTTCAGGGCACAATGCCCGATCAACACTGCTACTTAAATCACAGATTAAGCCATAGACAATGCCAACAGCTACCAAGGCCTCCCCCCTCAGTAGAGGAAGAGCTTCACTTTTCAATTTCCCCCTCTCAGCATTTTGCTGTTGCAGACTCAGCAATCATAAGTAAATCTGAATTTTAAAGAGCAGTATGTGTGCCTACTGCAACCTTCCCACAAGGCAGGTGATTGATATCACAAAACCGTGCCGGAGAGAATTCAGCTGCAGCAACATAAGCTGCTCGCTCCACTTGACTTTGAGCTAAACCAGCTATTCCCAAAGCTGCTTAAGTATAGAAGTCCCTTGCAAAAACTAGTTCCTATTGCTGATTGGCACCTGAACAACTTTTTAAAACACAGAATTCATGAGTACCAAGGAGGATTCACCCATAAGCGTATTTGGAGGGGTGGTGGGTGGGAATATATTCTAAACAATGAAGGAGTTAATGTGATTCTCTACAGAATTATTTTTTTATTACAGCAATGCACATGTACTCCATGCAAAGGGGACTGCTGGAAAAATGTCAACTTACCAGTAAATACTTGGTGTTCAAGTAACTTAATGGGGATTTATTTTTTAGTGTTCCTCTCAAAATACTGCAAAGCAAAACAAAAATATGACAAAAAGACATGAAAGAACCCAAACATAAAACAACAACAAAGCTAAAAATGCTGCAGAGACTGGTGAACAGTGAGAAACCATCAGCTCCTGGCAGTTGTCAGAATGTGAACAAATCTAGCATAAGATCCATACATTAAGCACTGAATCACTAAAGAAAAATTTCAGTCCAAAACAAGTGATTTATTTATGAAGGTTACTAACTACACAAGAAACCTTTGATCAATAAAATGGGGGGGGGGGAGTCACTGTGGGTAGGAGATAAAAAAAAATATATACAGAAATTTGTGCCATTAAGTTCCACTTTGATTTGACAGAAGCACTGAAAGTTTACACTTCAATACATTAACAATACAGTGACTCTTCAACAGCCAAGGATTTTCAAGTCAATAAAGGGTGATTTGAAAAATTTTGAGACAGTTGCTTCATAACAAGATTTACAGTGCAGTCAGCAAGTGCCAGTCAAAAGATATCTCCTTTTTACTGATTTGAAAGATAGGGTCAGAGGTTGCAGACCACAACAGGCACTCAATGCGAATGAGGCAAGACTTTCTGAAACATGTGCCATCAAGAAATGTAAACTTCAGAATTCAAGGCCATCAAGACAATTCGACTTTAATGTTATGTAGCAACAGTGCTGGCAACTTTAAATACAATTCGCTAGTAGCTTATCATTCATAAAATTCAAAGGTGTCAAAAGACTAGAGCTTATGTACTTGTTTGGTCACCAGCAGTTGACAGAAGAGGCCTGGTTTAACTTCAGTACTATGAGAAATTAGTGAACTGCCTTAGCCATGATACTAAGCTGTGTTTCTATGCAAATAACCTGGCATTTAAAGCCCTGATGATCCTTGTGAATGCACCAAGGCATCTATCTCTTTGCGATTTGCCTCTGAACCTTCCACTTGTGTTTTTGCCAAGCACTACTTCACTTTTGCAATTGCTAGACCAAGGAGTAATTGCTAATCTTAGGATGATTTATTTACAACAATTATTGGTGTGTTTATTTGAAATGATTGACAAACCACACAAGTCATCAATGCATGCATTTCTGGAAGAGCTTCAACATACAATATGCCTTCAACTACATTCCTGCTGCATGGGACTCAATTACTAGCAATACAACAAATGGTGTTTGGAAGGAATGCATTCACAACTTTGAAAGCTTTGAAAAAACAAGACTAATGTAGTTCAAATAGTAAACCTTGGACAAAGCATTGGGTTTGATGAATTGGAAGAGACAGATACTCTAGAGCTTAGATTCACATAAAAGACTTGCAGGAAAATGAAGGACAGCAACTCGTTGAAGAACAGTAAATGGAAGATGGGCTTGGAGAATATGCAACAAAAGTGGTTGAAACTTGTTCTTCCTAAAGGGGGCAGATCCATTTGCTATGGAAATGAATCCAAGCATGAATCAAAGATAAATCCATGATTAAAAAAAGAAAAATAAAGAGAAAGATGAGGCTGTAGGAGGTAACAAAAAAACACCCTCAAGTGACATACTCTCTTGCAATAAGGTCACATCACCCTCCAGTATTCCTTACATTTCTTCTGTTTCAGATGGAATCAAGCTGCTCCACTTGTTTCTTTTCTGCCTTGCCTACTCTACTGTCATTCCTGCATCATCTGTGGCTAGTAATAATCTAGGCAACCACTCATCACCTCTACCAACCCCAACAGCTCTCCAGTATGGCTGACGATATCTTTATTAAGTCAGGAATATGCACAGAGCTACACTTTTTAAGGATACGATAATAGTGTAATAAATTTATTTTCGGAAATAGAATAAGGCAATGACTAACCAGGCTTAAGTTCATTTTCATTAATTATGTAGGGGTACAGCAGAAATTTTAGTGAAAGGGATTAAAAATCCCCTTATCTTCCACTAAAATAGTCTGCAAATGCAGCCTTTCCTAGTAAGCAGCTCCTTTATGGAGGCATCTGCCAGCATTAGAGACAGACTGCTGTATATTAGCTTGAGCACAGCGCTGTAATAACATCCTGCCATGGCAGGACACGCGAGCTGCAGCACAGTGGCTGTGTGGTTGCCAGGTGTCCAAAGTCAGCTCAGAACTAACAGGCTCCAAGTGCTAGTAAATATATCTAGACTCATCCAATTACACATCATCTCTTTAGGCTCTGTGAGAGAGCTGGAAGTGTGTAGATGCACAGATCTTTTTCTAGATCTAAATCATTAGTTCCAAGTCACAGAGCCATTTAGTAGAAATTCTCAGATTCCTGTTTAAAAATACACATTTCTAAACACAGTGGCAGTACAGCAGATGCAGCCACTTGGAAATTCCCTCAGATATAATTTAGAAATAAAGGCATGTGAACACAGGAATAAGAACAGGTTAAACACTGCATGTACTTGACAGAATTTCTCTATGGATCTGCAGTTTCACACACATGAGTGTTTAACTAATAAGACTGAGTGTTTGCATAAGTATTTTGCAGTTATAGACAGCAGGAAGTTTAGCTCATTGTGGAAGTACAAAACTAAAAGCATAAACCCAAACAATTTACTTGTACTTGGTCTTAGAAGTACAACAGCAGTTGAGAGTTTACAACCAGTGACTTCAAATTTGTTCCATAACCTGTATCTCAGCTTCAATAACATTTCATGCTGAACCAGGTGTATTTAACTCAGTCTAGTGATTCAAGACAAATCAGTTCACAGAGAGCAGAACACTAGCCAAAACCAAGGCAACATTAGCAGAGATGCCCACAAAACAAAACCCACCCAGCTGCACCTTTTCTTAGCCACCACCCTCTCACTTAACACGTCAGATCTTCTGGGCCACATCCATCACAGTGTGCTCCAAATAGACAGCAGAGGCCCAAACCAAGCCTGCACCACTAGTTTCCCACACAGCCTCCCCAAATTCACTTAGCAGACAACTTCTTATACTATTTCTTAGTTCCAAGCTGCAGTTCACTCACCTCATGAAGGCCAGGTTGGCCTCATACTCCTTCCTCTCATGCTGTCCTTCAAACAGAAAGTAGGACTTCTACTACAATAAAAAGCAATAAAACCTTCATACCTGAATTTTAAAATACAGCAAACAAAAACTCAAACTACCTCTTTCTTACCAACAAAATAAACTAAACTCTCTAAGTTGCTTTTCATTCCCTTTTAACTGCCACAGGACACCTGGCAACCAATTGCTACAATTGCAATTTAAACATTTTCACCTGTTCTCTCTCTTTTTTTCTTTTTAATCCTAAGCGGTCTGGCTTTTTGTATGTATTTTGGCTGAACTCTACAGTAAGTAGGAAAAACATCCCTCTTTCAAGAAGGCATTTGTTTTCCTTTGTAAGCCTTTCAAGCTCCTCCACTGTCTATATAGTGATAACATTACCTGATTACAGCTACTCAGTACTTGTTTGAATACTGCAGTATTTCATCTACTGCATCTGTTCTAGTGTCAGGTGATAAACTCCATTATAAAACAGAAGGCACCTGATGCCTGGCTGAATTATTTCCATGCCCCAACACTTCCTAGAATGCAATAGTTTCAAACAAACTTTCAAACAAAATCATTTATTCTTACTGCATACTCTGCAATTGGGCCTAGAACCAAATCTGCCTTTATTCTGAACTGAGATGTGTTGTGATAAAAGATCTAAAAAGTTCTTTAAATATGTAAGCTAAAAATAGTAAATAAAACAACCTTGATAGCAAACAGAGAAATGACTGAATGTTCCTTATGTCTATTGACTCCTTCTGAAGAACTGTGGGGGAAAAACAGGACATTTTTTTCTAGAGCATGGCACATCTAAAAGCAATAAACCTGGGGTGGGGACAGGAGTAGGGGGAATGACAAAACTAACCAAAGCAGACTAGTTTGACAGTATATTTATTGGATTGTTTAGATGATTTACAGTAAATTCTACTCCTTGAAACTAAAGCCAAAATGCTAATTTTTAACTAAAACAAACAAGAAAACAGAGCTGATTTTCACTTTAAAAAGTGTTACCTTATACAAATGTCACCTTAAAAAACCTAGCACATGCACAGTAAAGAAAACAAGTAAAGACTACAACACTGTCCTTCCTGACATACTGATGGGGAAGGGTCCACGGGATGAAGAGCTATCTAAGTTCTCATTTTGTCTTACCATCTATAGCCAAAATTTCTAGAAGTGATTAAAAGTTTTGGATAAACATTTTATGGCACCTAAAGTGACCCAATTCTAGCTTTCTGCCCTCTGCAAATTAAGCCCTTTCAAGGGAAGGATTCTCAGATATTTAAAATCTGGACTAAATTTTGCACATGTAGCAGGCACATCATTACTATAAATTGTATAAAACATTGTGGCTTCAAAGTATACTTGGGTGAATATAATTTTAGAGTACAGTGGCAACCTGAAGCAACAACTAACTTCATTGTTTAATTGTACCTGATGCTGAACACATAGCAGAACCCCTTTTCCTATAACAGTCCATGGCCAAAACAGACTTCATACTGTGCCAGTACCACATGCCAGTACCGCTCATCCACAGAGGACATCTTCCACAAATGGCTCTATTAAGGCTTCCTAGAGCCCACACAGGCCACAGGTAAGTGGGCACTTGCTTGAACTAGTTTAAGGTAAGTGCTTGAACTAATTTAACTACTATTTATACAAATTGCAGCATGGAAATAGGAGTGGGTGACAGCCTGAGATCAGAGTTGTAGGCTGAAGAGCAAAAATTTACACTATACAGCTGTATGCATTAAGGATGATGCATAGCTCAGCCCTTCTGCAGTCAGGAGTTATCTGCATGGCTGGTAGTATTCATTCACTGCTACCGAGAACTCAATTCACAACATTACGTTAGGGAATCGCTATACTAGATGAAAGGGCAGAAGGAAGAGTTTACTACTATAAGTCAACCATTCTCTCCAGAAAGATCATACATTGTACTAATACAAGATTCACACAGAGTATTTTGTTTTGTTAGCTACTTCTTATTAACACAAGACTGTCGTAGAGCTGGTAACTGAGTTGGAGTTCCTTGATCTACAACCCTGCTGTTTAAATACAAGGCTATTTGTCCTCTACAGAGGTCTGTTTTTTTAAATAAATGAGCTAATAACCACCTCTGGAAATTAGTCTTGGAAAACTGATTAAAGACCAAAAGCAAGAGAAGACATCAATAACCATTCTTGACCTACATTCTGATCAGCCAGCCAGTGCTTAACTACGTGAACTATCAAAGTCAGCTGTAAACTTCAGCCAGCACAAGGGGCAAAAAGAAAAAAATGGGGAGAGTGCTGTTGAAGTGAAACCTTTTAAATAGAAATAAGAGCCATAATAAAATAGACAAGCTGTCATTCTTATGATTCACTTACTTTGCGTGCAAGCCAAAGGCACTAGCACACAGAACCCCTTGAAGCAAGATGACAAGTTTTAATTATTAAATGCAATTTCACCAGGTGTGAAGTTAGATACAGCTTTTTGTCTGCAATTTCAGATACAGATATGTGACCATATCCCAGATAATGTGAAGCTTGATTGCTTTGTGTACATGCTATAGCTTGTATTATTAGCAGTCTGTTGTGGTTCCCATTATCTAATAGGAAGGTAGATAGGAGGTCTAATAGGAGGAGATAGAATATCTTTATTGTATTAAGATCTCCATATTCTAGAACTGATGCGTCCTTTCCTTAAAAAAATGTATTGCAATCAGTGTAAAAAAATCAATGCACATAAACATTTCAGAAGACTGAGTTTTGATTTTAAATATTTTGGGCTTCATTCTTTTCTAATTATTAATAATTGCTACTATTGCAAAATGCTGATCAGCATTAGTATTACAATGAGAAAGGTTTAATCTTTGTATCTAGCTTTCTAATCAGCTGTTAGTAACAGCTATCAACCCTAAGAGAGTCACAGTCCCTAGGAGCATTTCAGAAGCAAAAGGGGGCAACAAGATAAAAATACTAGGACGTACAGTTCTGGTAATAGGAAGTTCAGTTAGTAGAAGAGAAGTCAGAATATTAGCTGATGGGTCACCTGAAAAAACCACAGGAGACAGTATGAAGATGCAAGAGACATCAACTTAACTAAGATTATGTGTTAAATAATGCACTACTGTAACAAGTTCATTGACCTGGATAATGAACTAGCTGTTCATATCACCCCTATGTTTTCCTAAGTGCAAATGCCATCTCAAATTCCCTTAAACCCCAGCTGCTTAAACTGCCCTGTATTGCATGTATCATTGCAAGGATTCTTATAGGACAGTGGTGTCAGATCTGGCTCCATCTTCCATTGGCACCATCCAACCACTACTGTAAGCAGAAACAACTCTTTCAAGTCATTTGAATTTTAAGATTTGCACCAGAAAAGAATCTGGGGTTCTTTCCAGCTGTGTTTTAACATATCAACTGCAGGAGCCAAGTCAGAAAATTTATTCATGTTACATGTTTTATAACGGCAGCAGTCAGTACTGCTGAACATAGAGGAGAAATAACAGTGTATCACTCAAGAGACATTCATTCACCATTAGGCCACTTCCACAGACAATAAAGCAGAACCCCTGCCTCCTTCCCCTACCTCCCACCCCACAAAATGCTATTTATGTCTTCCTGGCGATGCTTGTAGTCACTTCTATTACCCAGTGTGATTATTTTTAGGAAAATGACCTTAAGTTAAGTTAGTGATTTTCCATATGCTTTCCAAAGACAGGATTACGCATAAATTTTGAAATTTAACTTTTCTTTTCAATGTTAGGAAAAAGCACCTTGAAATAACACAATATACTTCTGCCTAGCCCTAGGGAGAAGATAAAGTTTGGATTTAGATTCAGACATGCCACTCTGAAATGTAAATTAGCAACATTCTCCCAACAACAATTCTCCAGCTCTAGTGTTGTCCAAAAGCTAACAGTTCTTTTCATCTCCTTTCCCTTCCACACCTCCTACAGGTCCATCCAATTTTAGACACATTTCTCTTTCAGTTTAGGAGTACATTTAAGCAGGTGTTCAAGTCTCTCTCTGAAAAGCTCTGCTTAGGTCTACATAAGCTACTGACACCCAAATATAAGCTTACGGCCTTCGTTGACTCCAGATCAACAAATAAAACTAGGAGAATAGCAAGAAAAAAGATCACTTAACAGAAAGTTATTTATAACAATAGGGAAGGCAGCACGGCAATTTCTCCCTGCATTTCTTTTAGAGATTATAATTGCTGAATGTGTTAGCTATAGAAAAAAATGAGTAAAGGGAAAGACACCAATTGCAAGAAGACATTTCCTTGCAAGAAGACATTTTTTTTTCTTTCATGTCAAGCATTTTTCCTAAAAAAAGAAAAAAAAAGCAAAAGGTAAGCAAGATCCAGACTAATTGAAGTGGGGTACTGAATGATCCCTGCATTGGTGACCATTGCTTCTCTTTGTTATCACCAAGGAAAAACAGATCTCTTGAAGGATTAGGAAGCCATACCCAAAAATGAAGCAGCAACAGACAGTAACCAGCCTCACTACTTCTGCTGCTTGTCAGTCAAAGCCTGAGGTCTACAAGATGCCAGGTACAGAGTAAAAGGGATTGTAATTGAAAGTCCATTAGTCTTGGAAATGCAAACCTGGATAGCATCCCAATGTCAGAGGTACAGCACAGGTATTTCAGGAGGGACTAGATAAGCTACAATCCTAGCTAATAGCATTTACTATCGTAATGCCTGGTTTCGTGCCGTATTATGCAGCTCTAACCCTTCTGTCCTCCTTCAGACAAACCAGGGCTGTATATCCCAATAACCATTTAGCTGCAGACTGCATAAAATGCAGTCACATAAGCAATATAAAGCTGAGCTATCTGCCATCTAAACTTCGGAGCAATTTAAGTAACCTAAGGACGTATACTCCAACCTTAAAGAGAGAATGGCACTTCATACATTAATTAAAGCCCATTTTTCCTGCTGGACCTAGAGAAGCCAACATTACAATAGAAGGGTTTATAAATGCATAGCAGCTTGCACAACATTTCTTGAATCATTCATAAACCTGAGTATGCAAGAGTCCTAGTGGCCATGTCTGATAACGTTGAAATCCTCACTGCAGAATTCTTTCAGATACAGCTGGGTTTCTTATTTTTTACTTTTGAAGGCTTTGTTTTTAAACAAGAAAATTTTCATCTGCTTCTTAACACACAGGAATATTCAGGGTGATGAACACACTGTAGTTGTGTGTAAGATGTCATTTTCATCACTATTCCAATAATGAACTGCGGCTATGTCCTTTCTGCTATTTAAGAATAAGGTTAAAAAAAAAAAGTGACATTTAGCTCCTTCAAAAGATTATTTCTGATCTCTTTCTCATCAGCTCATATACTCTCTTTTCCCGCTTTGGCAAGTGCTGCAAGATTCATCTGCCCCCTCTGGAGTATATATATAACATTGCTCTCCAGCAAATTCCACCACTAGGAGAAGATAGAAACTTCTACTAATACTTTCTGGGTCAGGCCTTCACCAGTGGCCTTAGCTGGGCTGGTAACACACCCTCTGCCTTATCTATTGCTTGTGCTTCTATATACACATACTACCTCTTTGTAGAGACAAAGTCAGAGATTTTTAAATGCTTATTAATTTTCCTGAAGCTGCACCTATTGCGCAGTGAAAGTTTTTAAGTATGTGCTTCAACTATATGCTTCCCGCTCCAAGCAAAACAATGCTTCTGCTTCTCTTTAGCCAGATTAACTATCCTTCAGTGTGTGTGGAGAAGCAGCCAGCTCTCCCTCTCTGAAGCCCTGTGTATCTTGGAAGAAGCTAATAAATTCAGAAAATGGATGCAAACTTTTACTCTATTCCTACATTTAAAAACTCCAAAATTTCAATCATTTCTTCCATGAGGAACAGGCTGCACAAGACCCTGTTTGATCCTCTCTTCTCTTGATGATGATAAAGTGTTGTCAGCTCCTAAATAAAAAAGTTTCCCCACCTCAGACCTGATCTATCAGAGTAAAAAGTTTTAGGTCTACTAGAAACTCAAGGTTCAGACCTCAAGTGATCCTTCTAATTTCCCCCAAGTTTTAGTGATCTCAGAATTTTGGTAGAAAATTTGAGAATAAATTCCCAGAGGATTTTTATAGGTCTCACTCACCCCAGTAAATAAAATAACATGAAACCTACACAGCCAGCTTTTCACTTTTTGGACTAATGAGTGAAAACAATCTAGACAGAACAAGAACAGGTAGTACAAAGCATGTAAAAAATAGCTAAAGTGTTTTAGATTTACTTTTGTAAACAGAGGATTTCAAGGCAAATAAAGGCAAACCTGTCAGATAGACAAAGGCTATCAGATAGGTACTATTTCTCCTTACACTATTCATGCTTTCTGTGTGCTTCACACTCAGGACTCCTGAGGAGTTCTACTCCTACTCCTTAGGAAAAAGTAAACAGCAAATAAAATTGTTTTCTTTCAAAAGAAAATTATAAATGAATTGGGCCAAACGCAGAAAGGGAAGACAGCCCAAAGAGCCTTTAAAATTGCTTTAATCACTTTCAGCAACGCAAAAAAAAATCAAAACAAAACAGAAACATAGCTGTGACTCTCAATGATTTTTAAAAGAGCTAGTAAAGATTGTTAAGATGGCTCTGAGGTAACACAATGCTTCTTCTCCTTCTTTAGAAGACAACAGTTTTTCTTATTATTGTACAAATAGAATAAATAAAGTAGCAAACAACTTTGAAAGCATTCCTTTAGGCTGTGTTTGGACCCTGAAGCAGCCAGAGCTTTGAGACAGCCATATTCCTTAGACTTTTTCTCTGGAGCAAGTTCCCCAAAGACTAAATGTCCTTAAATGTAAAAAACCAAACCAAACCAAACCAAAAACCATTTTATTAGGATAGAAAGTAGAATCCCTAACCTTTTGCAAAGAGACACCAGAGTGACTAGACTAATTTGAAGAGAAACAAGCAAACAAAAAAAGATTATAATCATAAACCCCTATTTGCACCCAAGATGGCCATGAGGTACTGCAGGAAGATCCATCTGGCTCCTCAGGTGGCCCTGCCCCAAGGAGCTGGCTGAATTATGAAGATGGGCTTAAACACACAAGCAAGAAAGCTCACAAGTAAATCACTTAAAAGGAGAAAATATTTCTCAGAAGTTTTGCCCCGTCTATGATCTGATTAGTATTGAAAAAGATGCTTTCTTCTTCTAAAGTTTTATATTAGTTGGAGTGCCACTTTCAATTTTTTTAGTTGTTCAAGGAACAATAAGGAGAGTACAGTTTATTTCACATTATGTCTTTAAGTAGTTGCATGTAGTATTTTAGCAGTTAACTGTTTTCTAAGTCCTTTTAGCTGATGCTTCAGTGCTTTCCAGTATCATGGCAGATCACATGTTCATAAGAAAAACACCGTAGACATTAATTTCAGAGTTAGCAGAGGTTAAATGGGCACTAGTATTCTTGTTACATCCTAATGTAATGGCAATGTACCCCTCCAATTGCAATCACGTGGAACCATATGTCTGCCCTTTTTACATTAGTGTTTTGTCTATGATTCCCAACAGGAACACTTTCACAGTAGAAAATGGTAAGTTATTTGAGATATTTCTTTACAAATGTTTATTCAAAGACTGGGTTTTCATTTCAAACCTGATTGAATTTTTACTTTGGAATGCCAAAGATTCAAAGCCTGACTGGATGAACCCACACCTGAAGCATTCCTGGGATCCTCTTTGTCCTTCACTCTCTAACTACTCATGTTCATATAACCCAACCACTGGCAAATTCCCCTCAGTAAATAATTCCTCTTCCTTTGTGGCCTTGTCCAAGTGGAAGAGCAAGCCTCCAAATCTGTGCCAGGACCTGAATGAATTATTTTCTGCTGCTATTCACATTCCCAGTAACACGTAGGTCCCTTTCCATATCTTCCTTATGTCATTCATTTTTTTCTCTTTGCCCTGCAATTTCTAAACTCCATAGCCTTATTCCACCATGGCTGATCCTGCAGCCTTGGTCTGACACAAAATACTTCCCCAGGAAATGTGTTTTTCTAAAATCCACAGCTTGATTATCCAGTCTTCTCTTCTTATGTTCTTATGAAGGTCAGAGCTGACAACCAGCTAATTTCATTAAAGGGCTTGTATGATGCTAAAACTTGTGTTTAAGGTATACACATTGGAATCCACAAGCAGGCATCACAGGCCACTGTGTCCTCATAAGGATCATAGGATAACTTAGGTCAGAAGGAACCTCTGGAGATCATACAGTCAAACCCCTCGCACAAAGTGATGAAACTCAAACTTAGATGTGGTTGCTCAGGGCCTTCTCCAGCTGAATTGTGAAAATCTCTAAGAATAAAGGTTCCACAACCTCTCTGGACCCCTCTTGCAGTGCTCCTCATCTCCCCACTGTGAAAACTTTCTTCCTCGTGTTCAGCTGGAATTTCCCTGTTTGCAGCTCCTAATCTCATGACCTCTTGTCCTTTTGCTGTGTATCTCTGAGGACAATCTGGCTCCACCTTCTACACAGCCCTCCCTTTAGGTAATGGAAGACTATGATCAGATCTCTCCTTAGCCTGCTGTTCTCCAGGCTAAACACATACACTTCCCACAATCACACCTTTGATTCACATGCTCCAGCTCTGTACTATCTTGATGGTGCTCTGCTGAACTCACTTCTGTTTGTCAACATTTTTTGTGTACGAAGGACACAAAGCTAGACACCATAGTCTAAGCATAGCCTTATGAGTGCTGAATGAAAGGAGGAAACAACAGTCCTTAATCAGTTGGCTACATAATTCTTGCAGCCCAGCACATGATTAGCAAGAACTGCTTACTCACCACAAGGCTTGGATATTGATTGTGAGGTCTCCAACTCCTGATCATGTTCCATTTGTCCCCAAAACCTATCAGGTCCTTTTTTGCAGAGCCACTACTTACCTACCCATTGGGTCACCAAGCATTACAGAGTGGTGCTGTTCACAGTGCAGGACTTTGCATTTCCATCTGCTGAAGTTCATGAGGTCTCTGTGGGCCAGTTCCTCCAGCTTGCTAAGGTTCTGGAAAACAGATCTCTTAACCCATCCATGAATAGTACTTCTGCACAGCATTTAAGATAATGGGAATCCACAGACATACAGGGTTGTTAAATATGATCATTATTCATGCTTAATGCCATTCTGGACATGTGCCTTAGACAAAGACCATAACCACTCTGTAAGATGATATAGAAATAAAACCCAGAAGACTGTCCATTCATGACGAGTTTCTAATCTGTGTAAACAGGGACCACAGCTGTACAAGAAAGACTGATGGGTGTGTAGACAGAAATAATGAATTAACAGTGGTCTGTATAATGGGTGACTGTGAAAGTGTAGTAAGACCCAAACTATTGCAATTTCTTTGTAGATATTCTATGCACCTAGTTCCAAGCCCCCTTTTGCTCTTTGTGGAGGAGGTATGTGAATAAATATACTAAAGATTTGGAAGTGCTTAGACTCTATACAAAGAAGGGGAATAAACTACCTGAGACAGATAGCCTTTCATATGAATGTTAAATGAAGAAAGACAGAGGAAAATGGAGGGGATTTACAGATAGGTTTCTATAGATTTTCAGACGGAAAACATACATCTTTGCAGTAATAAACAGTTTTTTATTTTAGTGAAGCATTACAGATTGGAGCTGGCTAGAAAATGACAATTTAATTTCATGAGAAAATTTGAGATGGCAAAATACATCATTCTCCCACATCGGAACTGTGTCAGGTATACTTTTGTTTTTAAACAATTCAATTTTGTGGAACTTTTAATCATTCTCCTCATTCCTGAAAGTGACCAGAAAGCCCAGCTAGGCTTCAAAAACTTTCCTATTAGGAAATTCATCAGAATCAGTGTTCATACAAAATGCGTTTTCCCTTAACAGAACAGCAAATTTAAGCCAAAAAGATGTATTTTTTAAGAGGGTCTGACTATATTATAAATTACATAGACAGGAAGAAAACAAATCAAGGAGGATAATTATTCTCAGGAATAACTAAAAGTGATTCTGAGTTGCTTCAGGGGATTCAGTTGTGTTATGACATGGATATAGGAGTTCAGACAGGAAAAAGAAAAAAAAAAAAGACCAAGTTAGATGGAGAAAAATTAGTTTGCAGTTCCCAAGTCTAGAGAAAGCATAGCACACAAATGCTGCTACTAGAGATGGTCAGCTCTGGAGAAGGGAGGCATGAGCTGGTCAGACAAGTTCATAATAATTTGGGTCTCTGTAGCCTCCCCCATCACCTGTGTTGGGGTTTAGCTGACTGTGATCCAAGGCCTAGCTTTGGTAGGGCACAGCTGCATCGCCATGGCTAAGGCTTCTGAGGCAAATGCTACATGGTGAGAAAAACTGTGAGAAAGTCCACTGAGTAGAGCCAGGCAATATATGGTAAAAATGTAGGTAGAAGTATGGCTGCTGAGTCAGGAGTAGGCCTCAGCACAATGATGCAAGCCACAAACACCAATACAGAAAGGTATCAAATGCTAAAGGAGAAGACAGGGGCATAAGTCAACAACTCAGAAACTCTGAAGCCCCATTCAAGGGAGCAGCAGAAGCCAACCCTTCTCCACCTAGTGGAGATTAGTTCCTCTCTGCTAGCAAAGACTCATCAGAAGCATTATCGTGGTGATGAGCATATTAGTGCTTAGCCTAGTAGCTTGTTAATCCTACTTACCTTTTGTGTGTAATACTCAATAAACAATTGCTTTATACTTTAAAGTTGTGTATAGCCACCTACAGAGTCTTCCCATACCCATACATGGCAAAACGTACTCCAAAAAATGACCCAGCAATAGACAGAGGGTTACATCAGTTACCACTGCTGATGTTTGTGTCGTGTATTGAGAAAAAAATATATTTTTAAGAACTCTAGTGGAGTTCCTAGAGACAAGTGGAGGTGTAAGTAAATTTTAGTGACCTCTGGAGTAAATCTCCTCTGAAATGATTCCTTACTCATTAGTAAGAAATGTGTGTGTTGTGGGGAGGCACATCCTCTATGACAGGGAGGGAGAACAGACCCTCAGAGTCCTTACAGTTTGCTCAGACAAGTCAGTCAAAACTTTTAAGGTTAGAATAGAGTTAATTACAATGAAAAGCTACATGTAATTAGTCTGAAATTTGCACACATCATAAAATGTGTACATGCTTTCAGTAAATATACATGCAAATAATAAGATTTGTCTGCATGGACATATTGCTATCAGTGTGGTAAGGCATTACACCCTTACTCCACATAAACACTTGCCATACCCACTACTCGCAATTCAGCCATCAGCAAACCTACAAATGATTGCGGATATATGTGGGGAATTGTATGGACAGCAATAAGAAAATATACCGAAAATTGGTCTGGAGAGACTGAAAGACTAGAGGTTGTAGGCGAGAAATAGAATTAGCATGAACATCCACAGACCGATGCAGGAGACAGACTGTGCTTTATTACTCATACTTGCATGTACAACAGCTCATTCACTGGATCTTTCCATTTCATGCCCTCCTATTTTCTCCTTTCATCAGTCCATTTATCTGACTATCATATGGTAGATGCTAGCTGCATAGAAGAATCAAGTTAAACCTCAAAACAGGGCTTCAGTAATACAAAGTTTGTGAACAGGTTCTGTTATCCTTTAAAATATCTGCCATATGTAGCCAATAAACAAACACAGATTTCAGAGATATATCTTATTATTGATGCAATTTCCGTTTATCCATTAGCCAAGAAGATATTACATGACAGATTGATTTTCTTTTTCTGACCATGTAAAGTGAAGTACTACCAATAATTAGCAAAGATGCCACAGTGGAGTGCATGTGGAATGGGGGGATAATTGCTTTGCAGCTTTCTAGTAAATTCTGTCAAGTGGAGCACACACACTCCATCATCATACAGCGTAATGATAGTTGTGTGGCTGTGAACCACTTTGTATAAGTGATAAGTTAAGAATATCTCTCATGGAAAATGAAGGTCCAAAGTCTTCCAGTTTGGAACTAAGGGCAATGTAAAACCAGTTCCCAAAGCTATGCTTTGTATAAAAGCATTACTAAAGAAGCATTTCTCTCTCTTGAAAGGGAAGATTCTGAGATTTTGTAAAATTTATACCTTTAATTTTTCCAAAGCTTAAAATTTGTGTGAGAAACTATACTGTAAAAAAAAAGTATGTATGAAATGCAATAAAACCTATACAATTTCTTTTCTGTGATAGAGGGAGTAATAAAGGACTATTGTTTGTAAGGAGTAGCTACTTTTTCTGTTGTGTTTATGTGTTTATTTACACATCCAGTGAACTAGATATCAAAACTGGCTTTCTCACTGCCAGTTCTGAAATACCTATAAATTGACTGAATACACAGAATGTCCATGACTTCAGCATTTCAGCTCAGATCTTTACTGATCTGGGGGAAAATCCAATTGCCTCATTTAGATCTTTCCGTGTTCTTCTCCAGTGAAAGAGGCTTCTTGAGAAGTATTTGTTTTTGATCCACCTTTTTGTATCTTTCAACAACTTTCTTTTTTACTTCATTCAAGTTTTGCATATTACATCAGTTTTTCATCATCACTGCCATTGGAAATAAGAGCAGGCTGAAGTTACACATTGTAACACAAACATTGTATTTAATGTACTGTATTAAATAGTCTTGAGATCAGAACTGGAATCTATATACAAATGATTCTAGAGGTGACTGCCTGACAGGTAACTTCTGTATTTGCAGTGAGCTTGAATCTCAAACTCAGTGTGTTCACTTGGGGACCATGAACATGGGGGAGTAGAGCAGGACACTTTGAGTTTTCCCATTCAGATGAGAGGTGCTCATCAGCCATTCAGAAAATTCTTCCAGGAGCTCTTTCTGGAGAGAAGCCAATATCATTTACAAATCCTTAAAATCAACAAAGTGATGTCAGAGTTTGAAGGTACTGTCCTTTAGAGAAGCAGGATATATGCTAGGCATAATATGATCTGATTAGGGCAGTTTTCCAGCTGGTACAAAATTTCACTGAGCTATGAATATTTCTTTCCAGTGAAGATCTGAGTCACACTGTATCGAAAACCACAGATGAAGTCTTTCCCCAGTGAATATGCAGAAATTTTGCCACAGCTTTTGGTGAAATGAAGTTTTCATTCTCTCCCTTTGTGTCCTGGTCACAGCTGTCCCTAACAGAACTGCGTACCAGGACATCATTAAGATCAAGCTGGAAATTCAGCGCTGAAGTCTCCTGGCTCTTCTAGATTTGGCAGAGTCTAGCAATACATCTAAATCGCTTTTCATATGTAGATCTACAGCAAAATTTCTTCACAGCTGGGAGTAATAATGTAAAACAATATATGGGGACTCTAAAATTACTTAAATATTCAGTTTGTAGGTATAGAGAAAGTACATGCATTTTTTACCATAACTGGATTTGTTATTGATGTTGCTCTGTCCTCCTTTTAGAGAAACCTAAGGTTGAAATAAATCTAAAGTGAAGAATTTATTTTGTTTCAGTCAAAATGATAGCTGTGTAACCAAGCTACAGATTTTAGTTAGATGTTATTGTCGATAATGAAATATTCATCACCCCCTCAAAGATTGCACTTGACTTAGAAAATATTATTAAATAAATTATACATCCTCTTCCTAGCTGCATATTTTACACATCTCTACCAGATGTATATCTATCTGACACTGTCATTATTAGTATTCACTTAGTTTTAGACAAGAATGTAAAATTTTGTGTTATAGATGCAGTAGTAAGAATTCTATCACCATTAGCCTTTATACAATCGTGAATTACAGCATACTCACTATGCTTTTGTTTTCTATTCCATGACCCTCCTTAAGATACTGATTAAAAGTCACTGGCATCTGGAAAATACTACATTTCTCAAGTTAAAAGAAAAGTTTAATTTACATTAATGAAATACAAGAAAATCTATTAATTTCTATATTGTCTGCCTGGGTAGGATTAAGTTCATCTAACTTTGTCATCTAAAAGTTAGGTGTTCTTGTCTAAGGTGGTCATTTACCCTTCCTCTGTAGTCAACAGAGGAAAAACTGGTACAGCCAAAGAATCATTCAGTCAACTCTTAACTAGGTGGTAGGAACTGTCCTCCAGAGATACTTATCTCTGTTGTCTAGGATTCCAAATGACCAGCTTCACTTTAGACATCTTACACAAACTGATAAATTTAGGTGAGCTGAATTCCATTTTCTCTATTTGCACTATAGTTCAAGGCCTTGGAATTATTCTTTCTGCAGCTTTGGTAACATCAGGTTTAAACGAAAAGGACAGCTACCTACTTTGTTCTCCCTTCATCTATCCATTGTAGCCAATACTAGTAGCTTCAGTTACCAATGAGTAATATCAATGGGACAAAATTAAAGAAAATTTCAGTTTTTAACCTGCAGCAGGAAATACTTCAGTTGAGTGAATTTTCACGATGTAGTGCAGAAGTTTTTAAAATAAAGTGGAAGAAGTTTTTAAAATAAAGTGGAAGAGATATCACAAAATGAAGTGTTGATAACCGGAGGAATTGTGGCAATAGCAACTACAATCAAAGGAGCAGTTAGGCATTCAGGCCTCAGTTCATCAAGACCTGATTTTGCACTTAACCCTGTGAGGAATCCCAATACAATCTCAGATTGAAAATCATAAATGTCTAGAAATAACTGCATCAGAACTGGTAAACAATATTCAATAAAGAAGACTAACGGTTTTCCAAAACTTGCAGTCAAGCAGCTAAAATCTGAAGATGGTTCTTTGCAACCCTTGTACACAGATTCATGTTTGACTTTATGCCTGAAAGCATGACAGTTCATGCTCTTGTAATAGCAGCACAAATCTCAAGAGTTTTTGTTGACTCACTGGAGAGCTCAAGCAGGAAAAAAAAAATCTCATCTCCAGAAGACACATCAATAAGCAAAACAAGAAAATTTTAATTGAGTGAAAAAAATCAAGAAAAATTGTCATTTTTTCAGCAAAATGAAAAACAGGAGAAATTTTGCACAAATGTCATGACTACTTCAAAATGAGAATTTTTGGACTAGATCAGGAGAGAATGGACAATGAAGTATTCTCTTGTCATTAGAATTGTAAGAGTTTCTATTTATAGTGAAGGAGTGTTTCACAATTCAGTAATATTTGTCATTCCTAAAGAAGGACTGTTTTTTGCCTGCTTCTGTTTAAAAACTGCCTGCATATTTTTAAAGGCATTTCTCTGCTTTTTGTTATCACTAAAACTCAAGGATTGCTTTTCTGTCAAGACTGGAAAATACTTCCCTCCCCCTTTTTTACAGAAAAGCTTGTCTCTTATTTTCCGTGTCCCAAATGCCTACGCTGAATTGATTTGCTTTAGTTACAGTTTCAAGGCTATTGTTAGTTAACAGAGAAGTTAAATACATACATATTCTTAAAGAAAATTGGAAATCTCTATTATATTAGGGTGTCTCAAATTGTTGTTTGCGACAAAGATAAGTTGTTATCAAACAGATCCCCCCACTTCCATCCCTATGATTTTTCCACAATAATGCAGTAGCAGGTTTAGATATAACAGTATGTCAGACAGCTATGGTTTGAATCAGAACAAAATATTAGATGCAGAACCTGTCATCTGAAATACATGTGGATTTGAACTCTGCAGCTTTCCTTCTCTTGAAAAAAAGTAGTTAAGAATTTTTATAATGTCCTTCCTTTAAGGATTTGAAGTAGGATATGATCTTGCTGCAAGCACTTACCTAAGTGCTTTGCTCTTATGAAGCAGAGAGGAAAACTGGGAAGGTGGTGGAGCAATCTGTGGGAAATCCAAATTTGCCAAAGGTTCTCACTATTGGTCAGAGGGTTTCCACACAGCAGTTGCTCTTTAAACTCTTAATGGAAAGCTCTTTTGGCAAAGATCACCTTCATAACATCGTTTTTGGATACAGAGATTTATATAACAGATAAATATTTTTTTTGTACTGTGTATTTTCCCAACTAGTGAACAGTCAAGATAGTCATAGCATGTCACAGCTATGAATAGTCGGCCTGGCTTCGCATTCATAGCTCCACTATGAATTCAGCAACTCAGAAAGGGGACAAGGAAGCTGCACAGACTTTCAGTGACAGAAAAAAGCAAACTCTTTTTGAGGGTCACTGCTCCCTAGGGATTTCTCTTATGCCATTTTCACACCTGTGTTTGAAACCCCTCATTGCAAACCATTTCCTAGCACTGGTATGAAACACAGTAATCCAGGGCAACACCAGCGAGAGGTGTTTTCCACAAAGCTTGAGTAGGGTGAATTATCAAACTCAGATATAAAACAATAAGGTTTTAGCTCTTTCAGGAAACACTACCTGATATGAACAAGAAGAAACTGTGCACCTAGATTGTCTGACAAACACTGGGACTCCAAAAAGCAAGTTGTCTTTCTGAATAAAAGATCTAGTCATTAATGGAAATAACTGCCTTTAGCAGACAAACTCATTGCAGTAAATGGATACTACTTTTTGGCATCATTCAGTGCATCCATTCTCTTTGGAACTCAATTATATCAGGAAAACATTATAGAAGCTTGTCCATAATTCAATTATGGTATATCTGGTGGTCATGATATAATGCAGATTAATATCATTACTACAAGCTTGTATGTTCAGGTGAGTTCAGATCTGTTCTTGCTAATATATAATTTCCAGACACAATATCCAATATTTTGTTGTCTACATAGTAGACATAGTAATGCAGACATTTGTGTTTGGAGAAGCAAATCACATCAAAGAAGTAGAGGTAAAACTTTCTTCCCTCAGAAGGAAGGGGGGAAAAGGGCATGCTGGAAGGGGTATGCGTTTGTTCACTTCCATGATACACATTTGTATGCAGCCCTTTATAAAGGCTGTTGCTGGGCAGCACAGAGGAAGGCAGCGTCAAATGTCTTCTTACCTAGTCATCTGTGTTTCCCTGTAGCTCAGGGTACCTAGCTGCAGAGTTTAAAAAGTCCTTCTGTCATTTTGTTGTGCTCATTTCAGGGAAGAGACATAAGATCTGCTTCAAAGCTTTGGGCAGTGCAGAGCCATCTCACACAGAATAATTTGCAACTTATCACACCCCAAGTTAGCTATTTTCTTTTTGCATATGGCACATAGTTCAGATCCAGGTTGTAGAATACCAGTTAAACTGGTAAACTGGGTCAGGAGAATTTCACATGTTCTTGTAAAAGCAGAATTTCCCCTGTGTTAAAAACAACACAAGATCTTCTCTCTAGTTGTTTCATGAGAAGAAATTTTAAAAAGATAATTCAAGCTCAGCTACTTCCGAAATGAGTTTACGAAATGTGAATCAAGAGCATTCAACCTTTTTTATTCATTGACAATTTCTATCTGCTCTAATAAAGAAATCTGTTTTTTTTTTTCAGGTTTGCAATGATTTAGACATGAGTATTAATATTTTAATTTTCACCACGTAGTTTAGGGACAAAAATACTAGCATAGCAAAACTAGAACACCAGTTTCTTGTAGTCCTGAAGGAAATTAATAGGAAAAAGAAGAGAAGAAAGAGAAAAAGAACATAAAGGATAGGTTCAAAGCTCATAAGTTTTTGAAAGTCAGGTTCCTTGTAGGTGCTTCATTAGAGTAGCTAACAGCAATTGAATTAACCACTCTTACATTGTCTAACCACCTTACCATGTAAAACAAAGTCAAAATGCTAATGAAGTTATTGATAATTACCATTTGAAAATACTTCAATTACTAAGAAGAAATCTCTAGAATAGTTTAAAAGTTGAGGTTTTCAAACTGACAAATCAGTGGAGAGACCGGTCATACTCAGAGGCAAACCACGGTCAGGAAGCTAACCATGTCAAAGACAGGTAGTGCTCCCAAGAGCAGACAAAGGTACAGAGAAAAGGTGGTTCAAAAGAACAAAACCTAAGAAATACAGCATGCAGGGTCCAGAGCAAGATGATGAAACAAGTCTTGAAAGAGCCGTCAAACACATGCTCACAAAAATGAGCTCATTCTACATAGTTAGCTATCCACTCATAGGGCCATCGACTCTCTTGGAAGCTGCTATTGCAAGAGCAAATCAAAGTTAGGTCCTTTGAATCTAATAGCTGGGTGAGCTGTTGCCTCTGACTTACTGGTAAACCTCCAACTGTTTGTGTCTATTAAAACATAATACAAAGGTCCAAATTCTAGTCAAGTCTCACTGTACATGGTATTCTCTGGCAGTACCACAGTAAAAGGATAAAGGCTTGGGTGAAGAAAATGGAAAAAAAAAATAATACCTTTCCTTCAATATTCTTTTCTTTTAATTTCAAATCAATTAATTTGTTTCAGTTATGAAATGATATTTTTAGCTGTAGATTAATTCCATTTGCAGACATCTCTAATTGGTAACTGACTGCCACAATTAATTTCCATGTTTGCACGGAGTGACTTGGAATTCAGTGCTTTCATTTCTGGGCTCATGTGTTTGAGTTGTGAAGTGCTGGATAGCAAAGCACTTTCAATTTTCCGATAAAATGTGAAGCGCTTAATACACTATAGAACACTTGAAAGTTCAGTATTTGGTAGGCAGCCAATATGATGTGAATGGTGCATTTCAGGATTTTTATTAGAGAAAGATAGACAGACAGAGAGCAGAGTAGGAAAAAAAAAAAAGGATGAAAGAGTCTCATAGAGACTGCTTAGGGTTGCCAACATGAACCCTGGCTTGAATCCAAATTATTGACTAAAAAGATGAAAGACCACAAAAAGGACAAAGCCCATCCTTGAGCATTATTGAGATTACAGGGAAAAATAATTAAAATAGGAAATAAAATACTGCAATATAAATGCATGCAAGTGCTTTGGCCAGGATTCCTTGCAATGACTTTCATTATGAGGAATGATTGCCCATTGGTCCAATTCACATCTCCTGGAACTCACTCCTGCTGGCCACCAGCTACTGCTTCTGGATGGGCCATTGTGGACCAGCAGGCACAGACAACAGTCAGGGTCTTCCTCCCTCCACCCTATCACAGTCCTGCACTCTCTTCAGATCTCCTTCTTGGGTGTGGGAAGTGGGGGCACAAGGCACAGCCCCGCTTCTGTCTTCCCATGCTCACCTTTGGATGGCTGCAGTCTGTACTCTGTCCTCGGGTCTTCACAGCGGGGAGGCTCTCCTTCTCCAGTCACTGTCCTCTGCTTGCCCTGTCCAGCCATCTCCAGGAGCTCCCTAGTGATGTGCTGGGATCCTGATGGCTTGCAATCCTGTATGTGCTGTCTCCACCTGAAATGCCTCTTGTCCCTTTTCCCTACCTCCTTTGGGGCTACAACACCCAGGTGGTCCCCTCCAAGCTCCAGTCCACCACAAGCTTTGGAGACCAAGTGTCCCCAGCTGCAGCATCTAGTTCATCAGAAGTGGGCAACACTGACTCATCAAGCACACACGCATGCATGCATATCCCAGTACTTCATTAGTTGACTGGCTTCTTCAGCAAAGCAGCCACTACCTTTTTGTCATTCCTCATGGCATGCAGACACCACATGCGAGGCAAACACACCCCTTCCATCTCATCTAAGCTTAGAAGCATTGCCCTCTGCCACAATAACACCTCAGCTGGGGGCAAAAAAACAGCTCTGCCTCAGAAATCAATGCCACAAACTGAGAGAGGACAGAAAAGGCACCCAAATTCAGAAGCAAGATGTATATTGCCCAGGGACAGGCAGTGCTGGCACCTGCAGACCTTCTCTACTTTGCCTGTCTTCACTCAGGCTCCTCTTTTGGACAAGAAAACAGCCAGAGCAAGAGTTCATTAGTACAGGAAGGTTTTCACAGCCTGGCCTTGTAGAAGGAGGGATCTCCTCTGCCTCAGAGGGATCCATTCTCCTTAATATCTTCCTAAATGAGGACACGGAGACAACCTTTCCCATCCTTCAGACAGCAACACCTTCAGGACCCACAGCTAAAGGAGATATAAATCCCAGGGTGCAAAGGGCTCCAAGGAGTCACGTGGAAAATACCAAAGACAGAAGAGACACATATAGGAAGGAAGAACCACAGCAGCTAGAGCCCTATACCTGACTAGGAAGCCCTGATGCGTGCAGGAGGAAAGCTGCTACCCACACCCTCCTCTTGATGCTGCTCAGCCTGGAGGCTCCATGTCAAGAGCAGAATGGTTTCAGTCTTGCCCCCTCTGTCTCCCCTACCCATCTCTAGGGAGGCACCTGGCAGGGGGCTTACTGCAAAACTACACAACCTCTCCTCATTTCTGCTGCACCTTGACAGCAGGACTCAATTATCAAAACACTCTGCAAGACCAGTGACATGCTCGACCCCTGCCCTCCACCACTGTACAAACCCACAAGCTTGACCTTTTCATCTTGCAGAAGGAGCCTGTCCATCGATTTTGGCTCCAGCTAAACCCTTGAAAGGTTGAATGACCCATCACCTCTTTGTTGTAAGTCATTACATTTATTCTCTTTAGTTATTTTTAACACAAATAGATCTAGCTGCTGACAAGGCTAGTAAGAACCACAGCAGTGGTTATCAGTCTCTCCAAACACATTTTATTGAACCAAACCCACAACTGTAGACTTCGTAGAGGTCTTGTTTGCCAGCTGCATACAGAAAGCAGGATAGAAAGAGAGAGAGAGAGAGAGAGATGCCACTGTTGTCTGATGCTTTTCCAATGGAGGTAAGTTGAGCAAGACAAGCCTAGATCATGGTTTCAGCTGAAAAGCTCTGCTTGGTGCTACAGAAGACTCAAAAACTAGCAATCTTAACATTGTTGTCATCTTTTCAGGTGTCCCCTGATTCCATAGGTGGTCAAAATTTCACATGCCAGCGAAAGGGGGGGGGGCAATTTATCTGGCCATATTTATGACCAGATAATTTAATTTATCTAAATTAAAGGGCTTAATTTATCTGAATGAAACAAAATCTCTTCCTGATTTTTGCAGAAACAGAATCAGACAAGGTATGAAATTTCATTGTATGTTACTGATAAAGAATGCTTTGAGTCTTTAGAAAAGAGTTTCATTCTCTGCTCCTCTGTGAGCTCTGGATTGAAGAATGTTATTTATTCCCCCCTGCCCCTGGCCACCAAATATCACTCTGTCTGTGAATGGACTATGAGTAGTTTATGCACTATTGGGGCATGTGAAAAGAAATTCTATTATGAAAGCTAACAATTACCTCTAGGTAAATAAGTCTCCCTGCTAATATCAGAGAGTTTTCCTCTCTTAAATCATTCACGTGTTTGGAAGAGGTGGGGGTGACTGGTTGAGAGGGAGCATTAAGACAATTCACAAAAGATGTTGTCATCCCCATTGTGACATTCATGCAAGCCACTCAGTGGTTAAACTTGTCATTGAATTTCCTTCCAGTTCTTTGTTTGGGCTTGTTCCCTCATAATGCTAACATCTATATTTTCCTTAGAATTTATTATAAATTCAGTGGGAAAATATTCAGTTCCATTTTAGACTGACTTCACTAAAGATTCTATTTGTGTCTAAAAGGACACTGCCTCTGAGGTAGAGAAATGAGACTGTAAGGAGACAACACAGGCACAACACAATAAAGCAAGAATTAATGTTAGGCGACATTTCCGAATGTGAAAAAAATCAAAAGAGAATTATGAAGATAAGACTAGAAGAGGATGGAAAAAAAAAGGGAAGGGTGATGGAAGCTCACAAGCTCGGGATAACAACAGAACTGTTGTGACAAGAGTGCATCACACCCTAATGCTTGATAAGACCCATCTGTATTCTAGAGTTTTTCAGATCATCATTTCAAATTTGTTGCTCATTCACCATCTGAAAGATCAATGAAACACCGCCTACAATCTTGGAAAAACCCTGAGGTCTTTGCCTCCCTTCCATTGTAAAAACAGAGCTCAAGTAAGCATGAGAGCAAAGGATTGTCCACATCTCCCACCCTCAGAGGGCTTCCTTAAACATCCTTTGACTTATCTCAGTACAAGTAGGATGGACTTGTGCATTTATTGAAGGACTTTTTTCAGACATTGTCACATTGACACTGTATTAGCCATTAGAAGGAGTCACAGACCAGCACTTCAGATCTATGGAGAAAAGAGTTTTCAGAAAAGGAGTCAATTCAGACCCCAAGTCCTTGGTTTATGCCTATTTCTGTGTGCTGGGGCCAAGGATGAGTTCTGCCTGGAAAGAACTTTTGTGATAAGGTGTGAACACTCTGGCACTCTCTGATTACCTCCCTCCCCCAACTGCTTCTGCACTGCTTCTGGCCCCCCCAGTTGCTTATTTTAAGTGGCTTTACAGTTCACGGCTCTGGCCTGCTTCATGCACCTGACTAGCTCTTACATTAGTAGAGGCTCCTTCAAGAATTCTTGTTTCTTGTCAGGACTTTATTTGATTTACTTGGAAAGCATTATCTATGTTTTTGGAGGTTTTTTTTTTTTCTTTCTTTTTTTCACCTATAGGTCTGTATCGGCTGATAATGGAGTGAATGTGTTTTATCTCCTTATAGTACACATTTGGGGGGAGGGGCAAGGTTTCAGAAAGCTTTTGGACCATTCACCTCACTATATTTTTTCCTCTGCCTTGAGTTCTCTTTTAACAAATTTGCTCTTTCTGTTCCTTCTTTTTCACTTTTCCTTTGCCCTTCTCATAATTTTTTTTCTAATTATTTCTAAAAAGTCCTCATTTGCCTTCTAAAATTAATTGGCATCCCACTGTTTCACTGCTTTCCTGCTCTCCATTTATAGGATTCTTGTTTCCACTTTCTCACTGTTGCTTTGTCCTGTGGGATAAGCAGCTTATTTGTTATGGCACTTTCTCTTCAAGGCTTGGGGCTCTTTGGCTCAGTTTGTGTTTGCCACTGCAGAGCTCACACTTTGTGACAGTGCTGCATGATGAATGTGCCTCCTGTTGTTGATTACAAAGCATAACAACAGTGCCAGGAGCCCAGACCTCACCTGACTGGAGAACTCCTCTCTGACCAAAGTCAGGGGAATTGGGCTTCCCCCCCCACCCCCCCGAAAGATTCAGAATTCCTATAGGTTCATTTTAATTTAACTACAAACATTAATGAAGATCTGTTGCGAAAATCTGATAACATTTTTCTGTGTATACAAGGACAGAATTATTAAGAAAATTCAATTAACACACCAAATGATGCTCCATTCACTTCTCTGTATGTCTTTACACCTGCAAGTTTTCAGGAAGTGGCTGCAGTCTCCTCCAATCCTTTTCTTTTTCTGTGGTGTCTGAGGAAGACTGGAATGGAGGAACAAGACAATTTCCAAAACAACTTAGTGGCTCAGCAATTTTAACGTAGAACCATGCTTCAAAGTTGCTTAAGAAATTTTCAGGCTTTCAAAAACTCACAGAAGACCCACACCCACTAACTCAAAAGTTAAATAATAGGGTTCCAGTTTAGACATATATTGTTATTCAGATAGGGTGCTTGTATACTTTCCTGAAGTGATGTCTTATTCAGCTAGAAAACTAATGAGACTGGATGCATATTTTTGTAAACAAAATATTATTGATTCTAAAAGTTGGGTGAAAAAAGTTTTTTCTATTTGATGGCATTAAAATAGGTTTCTTTCCTGACGTTTCTTTCATTTGGCAGACTGCAGCATTAGAAGTTATTTGGCCTCATTATTTCGTTAATACATTTAATTTTAGCATATGTGTGTATCTGTGGGACAACCTATTCATTCAAGCCACATGTTATGAAATCCAGAAAATTTGTAAAACAATATTCAGGGGACTGTATCTTTAGAGATGAAGTGTAGGTGAGATGGGAAAGGTGAGCACCAAACACTAACAAAAGATCAAACCTTTGGTCCGTTTTTTCCCTAAAGCTATTTTATTACTGGTTTTACATACTTGCTTATTTTCAAAGCATATTCTACCTCTGTATCAATTTTTACTTATTTATTTTTGTATGAACATTACAGACTAAAACAGCTAGATAGACAGTTCTGATGTAGCTGAGAAGGCTGAAGATGCTACAGAATAGAATCAAACCTGCCATTTCAGTGGGGTTATCTGGGCTTACGGCACATGCCTGAGCATATTTAAGAGTCTTTGTACGACTGGGATCTGAACATTCTCTAGTTTAGGCTACGTTAAAACTGCAAGACTGTAGAGAGTTTGCCAGGTCTCAGTCCAGCTGCATGCATTTCAAAGCAAGAAGCGGGCCCACCACTCTCCTATTGTGGGCTGTAACACGGGAATTGCAGGCTGAAAGGGATCTGCAGCATGCCCTAACCCAGTCCCCTGTCAAGCTGATCAGCACTGCAGTGTCCTCCAACATGCACCTTCTCTGCTGATGAGAGCTGATAGGGAACTTTCTATTACTATAACATCCAGCAGTGTGCAAATATCAGCACTTTCCTGCTTGGCACATCTACAGAGAATGCTGAATAGATTTATTTGTAATGTTTGCTGTATTGTAAATGTATATACAGGACTTCATAATATGCATATAAACAGAACATCAGTTTTCTATAGGAATCAAACTGACCTCATTACTGTTACATGAATTGCACTTACTAAATAAATATTGTTTCTTGATATTTTGTAGAATGTTAAATATTGCCATAATTACTGATTGCAAAATCTAATTTTATGCTTGAATTCAGCTAGTGCATAACATCATTTTTTATCATTCACAAGGCAGGACCATACTAGTTATTTGGCAAATTTACACACTGACATTTGTTATATACTGTTACAAGAATTTTTGGCAATGAGGTCAGAAAGGGAAGTTATAATAATTTGTTACCAGATAAAAGCAATTTTATTTTCAATAACATCTTATTTTTCAACTTCCTCTTACAATAACAATCTCATTTAGTGTTATTGATTATTCTGCCCAAAGAAAATTCCAGGATGGATTTGTGCATTATTGCTGTTGCCTTTCCTGAATGACCTGATACATGATCATCTGAGGTCACATTTTTGGAGGAGTCTTCTTCAGAGATCTCTATCTAATAAGTCAATAAAATGCTCTTTGCCTCCAAATTGCAAAGCTTTACAGGGATAAGACCTTGTCTACTTAAAACCACAGAATTAAATTTAGAGAAAGATTTCATAATTTTATGCCTTTGACATGTTAAATCAATTATAAAGAATAACACTTCCTTTTCTCTCTTCACTATTAAATGGAGAACTACAGTAACACCCAGATAATTCTAAATGGGGCAGAACAAGGTAAGTGCATGCAGATGTATGTGCTTACTTGATCTACTTGGTGAATATATTGTGAGAGTCTATTCAGCATATAATGCATTTGATATATCGAGAGCGTATTTAATAATTATTTCTACAAAATGGTCTTCTGAGCTAGTCATTCATCCAGGGAAGCAAGGATGCCTCCTGGGCTGATGATATTATTAAAATGCTAATGAGATTTACTTGAACAGGGATGGGAGCTCATAGTCCAGCAAAGAGTTGCTATCCCTGGGACAGAAAAAAAAGGTGTTTCATAGCCTGTAAGACAGTTCTAAACTGATTGTCAAGGAAGATGTGATATTCAGCTTCAGGAGTTAAGATTATGAGTCTCAAATTAGGAATTTAAAGTTCAATCTGTATTTAGATACCAAATCAATAAGCACAGTTACTGGAAGTGCTAAACTCTACCAATTAAGTCAACAACTGGATGTCCTTGTAAGTTTGTTGACTTAGATATTGAGATAAGAATACAAATTATGCATGATTGCTTACCAATAAATTGTAGAGAATCTCTCTTCAGGGCGTAGGATTTTTAACAGATGTGCTTTATGATTCTGGCTGAGCTATGGAAGTCCCAAATTATAGGTGAATGTGTAAGAATTCATGCCTGCTAAAGACCATAAGGATTCATCACAGAACATTTACAGGGAAGTATTGGGTCATACTTTTCATCAGAAATATATTTAGCCTGCAGTACAACTCAATGAAATGGAAAATCACTTGCTGACAAAAAGGTCATCACATCTAAACTGCCCACATTGATAATCTATAGTATTGGGAAACACTGACTCTGCATTCCAGGTTGCTAACCAAATGTGGAAAACCTTATGACATATTAGTGGAAAATTTAAGTGATCAGAGAACTATAGTACTCTAATGGGAAAGAACTGAAATGACAAAAATGATTTCTTAAGGTTAATCCATAACAAGAACAAAAGAAACACCCCTGGACAAAATGCTTTAGCAGTCTATATAAACATAAAGAGAAGCCACTACAAATGAGAGCCAAGATTTCAGGCAGAGTATATCAGCTAAAAATAAATCCTCAACAACTCAAGAAGGCACAAAAATGTATGGTTTTCTGCAAAAAGAAAGGAGTAATAAAATATGAAAATATGCAATGTGTTAGCTTTTGGATGGCATGACCTTCTGTAGCACACATTTAGAGTACTACACGTATTTAAAACCAGAACTTGGTATATCAGATTTCAAGACAATCTTTAAACAAATTTTCTAAACCCTTTTTAGTAACAGAACTCGAATATCCCTTCCTAAGTTTATAATATTACTTAGAAATTTAATATTGCATCATTTTTACAGGGAGATTTGAATGTACTAACCTTAATTGACAAGATAGTATTTCAAAGACATTTAGCTTTTCTCATGTACTACACACACACATATTTCAGTTATTGAAGTAATTGGCAATAAACAGGAAATACACAGTTTGGGAGCTTCCATAATGTTGTAGGAGCAGGAGAATTATTGCTCACCAACAATAAATACAGCAGTAAATGATATAAAATCATTTCTCATGTTTTGGTATGTACTTGATAAGTATTTGGAGTCCAAAACTGACAGATAAGTATTTATCAGTGAATTAAAGAACAGAGGAGACCATTGTATTCTATTCAGCTTGAAATATCCTGCGTAACACAGGTCACAGGTCTTCACTTGGAGAAGAATACACATTGGAGCTATAAGTACCAGAGAACACTGATTTATTACATTGTGACAGATAAAAGACTTTGGAAGGATAGAGATGTCAAATAATATCATATTAATGTGTGATGTATATTATGGACACACGGATCTTTCAAAGTTATTAAAGTGCAGTTGCACTGCCATGGTCATAGTTAGTGGCAGTTTATGCAAATCATATTAGCCAGAAGAAGTCTTTTTTTTCTCCCTGGAAAACAAAAAAACAAAACAAAACAAAACACCTACTTATATCCAGAGGTCTGACCTATAATGAGGGTAAAGGATATAAAGAGGCAATAGCAGTCTTGGGTCAAAGGATACCTTCACGGTATGCTGGAACTGACACAAAGTGAGGATGTAATGAAACAGAGTGACTAATCTGTGTCTGCATTAAGGATTCAATAGAGATGATGGAAAAAAGCATAGCTAGTTTATACTACCAGACTTCATGAGACAGAAGAAGCCTGCAGGTGTTGAACTGTAATATAGCTCATATGCCTGCTGGGCATAATCACAATGAATTACAAATGGACTAAGGGACCAAATCAGTGGTCTGAAGGGAAATGAACCTAATGTCTCACTTGAAAAAGATTATCCAACAGCTTGACATTCAAGGAGCATTTTTGAGAAAGCCTGAATGATCAGTGGTGTCATTAATCTGACACAAATATATTATGGCATTGTGTAAAACAACAACTACTCTGGAGAAATATGCATCACATAACGAGGGAACTATTTGAAGGTTTGAGTACTATGAAAATGTTCTTTCAACAATGTATAATTCATTTGTCGAGTGCATGGCCATGAAATTTTAATAATTAGGGTCAAATATATTCCTCCAAAACTGAAATCAGATTCCCTTTATGTAACTTGAAAAGCCAGATTCTGGATATTAGTTTTCACCAATTACCAGGCAGAATGAGTACATTTTGACAAACGAAACAAGCAAATACTATACTTAGAGTTTTCTAAAACTAACCAAAGAGGAACCACAGGGTTTGATGCATCAGTGAACTAATATATTTTTATGCCTTTTTTTTCCTCTTCCAAATCTCATTATTTTGAGTGAGACAGGCAGATGAACACTTCCTTGCAGGAGGACTGAGTTCATGACTGTCACAAAACACTAGAAGTCAGCATGATAATGAGCCAGTTTCTGTGGAAATGAACTCATTAATGCTAATGTTTTGCTGACTCCCAACTGATTCATGAACTCCTTAACAAGATTCAAAACAGAAAAAGGAGGGGAAGTTCATGAATTTTGGAAACGCTGAGTGAAGAAACAAATGCGTATCTTCCTCATGCATATTCTTACTTCAGTGATCAACCTTGCACTCTGATAATCTATGGCCAGTCCCAGAATATACTCTCGGTAAAGTACCCCATAGAGAAGATCTCATAGCTGAACCATATAAATTCCTTGAAGATGAAAAAGAAAAGAACAGAATAAAAATTATTGACTGTTTCCAGTTCTTAATTCTAAGAAAGCACTTTGCTTTCAAATTAGTAGGTTTTCCAACCAGAAGAAAACAGGACATTTTATGTAAGAGTAATAATTCCTCAAGCTCTTGATTCTTACATAATACCTCAGGAGTACCACAAATCTATCCTTGATGCAAATGACGTTACCACCAAAGTGTCTTCCTGGTACACTTTGTCAGTACTGCAATTAGCTCCTACACCCAACCAAAAAAAAAAAAAAAAAACCCTCTCGAAAGCACCAAACTTTTTTCTTACAAAATAAAAAAATCAGGAAACAGCTGAAGTCTGCAGCAAAGGTAATATATGAAGTTTTGTTATCTCAGAGGAATACTGGGAAGTTTATCATTGTGGGCTCCATATAGTTTAGGAAACTTCCGCTGCAAAGCATATTGGAAGAACAGGAGTTCACAAGGTACATGCAGTTTAGATAGACATCTCAACTCTTAACTCAAAAAGATTAGGCTAGAAATCTCGTTTGTGTATGCATGAACTAGGAAGTGCAGAAGTACATTGCATAAAGTTGCAACTATTTTATGATCATTAGGGGAATTTTATTAAGAGTTATGGAGAGAAGTTGGTATGGATTCCTTTTTTATTTTAGGACTGCTAATTATTAAATTAGATTAAAATGATACAGGGCCCAGTTAACACTTAATAATTTATGATTATTTTATCTGCTTTAATCCATACTGAAAAACTGTAATTACCTTAATTAAAATTTTAGGATATCATTCTTCTTGACAACACAAATTACTTCAGTCAAAATTACTTTAGCATTTACTATTATATTACCATGCATGGTCACTTTAAGAACACAATTTATTTCATTGCTATCCAGCTAGAAAACAATCCAGACAAACTAACCAAAATATGCATTTATTTTCTTTTCTAACCAATAATCAAGATTTCTAGTAATCATTCTGGCCATGTGACAGTTATACAATGGCACTACCCTTTGGGCAATGTACTCGCACTAATCAATCTTTTTAACTGAACATTTTTCCTGCTTCTAATTTTTTGAAAAATTGAAACACCTTGAGAGGATCCAAAGGCTTCTGATTCATATCTGAAGTAAGATATTCAGAGAATGATCATATTCTGGTCTAAGACCTAGCATTAACTCACAGTCCTTTCTCTTTTTGTTAAGGCAAAATATCACAATATGTTTTCCTTTTCAGTTCAGCTTAGAACTTAGATTTCCAAAATTTTAAATTTGCTGATAGTTTGACTGAGGATGAAACATTTAAACATTTTGTGTAGTTTGGAGAAATAAATGCTAGTGATATAATTATGTAGAAGTTCATGTATTTCATCTATGATATCTGAAGGCTAGTTTTTAATGACAGGCACAACACTGAACTGTTGGTGTGCTGCTGAAGTGTCACTCCAGCAAATGTCTTGACCCTGCAGCATAGCTCAGAGATATCTGAGCTAGCTTTAAGTGAGTCTTACTCTAGACTGGATAAAGCAGCATGTGCGGAGCTCCACATTGCATGAAGCGTATGTTATTTTCATTACAGAAGCAAGTTCACTTTAATCCACTGAAGGTATCTCTATCTTACTACATTTTACTGATGTACCTGAGAGATATTTGAACCCTATTTATCCATCTTCTTCCTCTTCTCTCAAGAAGCATAATCAAATGGAGACTGCATTTTCTCCAATTGGCACTATTCATCCAGCCCCTGATCTGTTCCCAAGATTCCTTTCTCAGGTGACAGCGGACCCAACAACAAGCATGTTGCAAAACATTAATTGTGTTGGTGACTTACAGAAAGTCCTTGCTTCTGGAGCGCCAAAGCCTTTTTCCTGGCACCTGAGCTTTCCCATCTGTTATATCATGTGACAGAAGATGAGCTGAAAGGAAAAGTTGGGTTAGAGGTGCTCCTGCAATCAGAATGCTTATCATAGCTTGCATCTTGCTCTCCACTCACCTCTTTTTTTAGCAGACAGACTGTTTGAAAATGGCAACAGTGATCGTTTTGACAACAAAAACCTCTCCAAGAGTACAAGGTTGCTAGGGATAGCTTGAATGCAGAACAAGAATTCACCTGTGAGCAAACTACCATCAGAAATACTGTTTTGCCTAAAAAGCTGTCATTGGGATTCTATCCGTCAATATAAAGCAAAGATCTGACCATGCACATTATTTGTCCCCCCACAGTCAGGTAATGATCACTATCTTAGGTTATTTTTCCAAGTGCTACTAATATATCACCCGTCATTCAGCCTTTGTAGCACTAAGTGGGTGAATACAGTTTAAATTTCATTTCTTGGAGCCTCTGAAGGCTATTGCACTTCGGCGGAAATTCATCTGCACGTAGAGCAGTTGATCTACAGAGGCATATTCTGCACAGATGGAACACATTATCATATAAAATGTTATTTCAGTGATGAGTTTCTCCCTTACAAAGAGAAGTATGTTCCAGAGAAGCTTCAAAAAGACATACTTTAGCACCAGAGCAGACATAGCAGTTTATGCAGGGGGATAAAAGAACTATAATCTTGTTATAAGGAGTTATATCATAGATGGAATTTGAGTATTTAGGCCTTTATTTATAAACTTCATGAATCACCTGAATAGGCAATACAACTTTGGAAAAGGTAAATTTGCTAACAACACAAAACTGCATACAATGAAAAAAATGGAACAGAGAGTTAAGTAAGCAACTCCCACTACAGAAAGAGAAAAAAATAGGATTAGTATGTGCACCAGCTGACTAATGTCATATGAAAGTAATATTGAGACATCTTAGAAAGATAAAAGAAATCAACTGCTTAGAAAAAGAAAATAATTGGAAAAGGTTAAAGCAAAAGCACTCTGTACTAGGTATGACCATTCTGCTCTTTAGCTTCACTATGAAACGCTGAAGTATTGATGCAACTTAAACCCTCATTCAAAGGACTCTGATAAAGATTTTCAGTACCTGGAAGTAGAAGCTTTTTAAAATGAAAACTACCTTTTCTAAAGTTAAAAACCTGCAGTTTAAAATAATTAACAATACAGAATCATATTAAAAATTCAATACAATATATCAACAAATGTTTTTCCTTTTTTTTTAGAAAACAGTTTTTATCTCTGTCCCTTTTATCTGCCAGAGATGGACAAACATGTGCGTGCCTGATATATAGTAAAGCATTGTCAAAAGAAACATCCACGAGAAAAGCCTCAGATCCCTCAAGCAAACAATTTTTTTCTTTCTGTTATTTTAAACCGTTACTCTACCTATCCTTAAAATTGTTCAGGTCCTCTTCCTTTTTAAAAATACTTCTTATCCTTCTGAACCAAATGTAAAATTACATCAGTAACCAGCTTTCCAAACAAATTAATAAATAAATAATAAATAAATAAATAAATACCAAAACAGCCCACCACCCCAGCTTGTCCCCAGTATTTCCTGAAAGACAGTAAAAAATTAGATTTTAAAATGAGTAGGTAATTATGTTCCACCCACTCTAGTCTATAGCTTTATGAACCCTCTCCATAACTCCTGTGATTTGACAGGAAAAAAAAGAAAACCTTTACTGAAACATTCAATTAAACAATTTTATTTCCACTTAGAAAGGTCACTCATCACACTTTCTTTGTCAAGGTAGTCATTTTCTTTGCCTTGCATCTAATTAAGTTAAACTTGGCATAAATAATTCTTGAATGACAGCCCTTAACACAGTTCAACACTACAGAGAGTGATGGACAACTACTCTGCCTCTCTAGGGATTTCCCTACATAGGGAAGATCATTTGCAGTAATCTAAGGTGTAAATTTATAACACAGTCACCACTTCCTATTAACTTCAGCTGCAAGCACCCCATGTTCCCCACCCATGGGGTATCTTACCAGACTTTGCAAGTGGAGTAACCCTCCTCACCAAAAAGACACTCATAGTAGGCACTAGAAGTTTACAGGCAGGCAGTACTAAGTATTGAGAGTGCTGTAAATTTATGCTCTAATTCATATTCATAAATTTGCTGGCATAGGCAAACCTTAGTATTTCAAATCAAAGCAATACACAAACCAAGATTTTACTGGTGACCACTGCTGTCACTTCATTGATTACTTTATATATACACACAGGTTGATTTTCTTTCTCCCATAATCAAAACTGAACAGAAGCGGTTTCAGAGTTTCTCTACAAGTGTGATGCTATCATTCTTTTATTGTGTTAGTTGCTGCTGTGAAAATTACTTTAATTGTAAACATTTACTGAATATAATCTTTTTTTTTAATCTTGATTTAAATAAGGTTGAAGTTTTGTTTATCAGCTGCTTTGGAATCAGGCTATTTCTTCTGACTTTAACCAGTGGAAAACCTCACCTCATCTTTTTTTCATACTGTCAATTCTCTAATGGTTATTGTATATTATTTCTTATATCATCTTATGATAATTACTATTCTCATGCCTATTTAAAGAGTTAGAAATAAATGACAGAGCCTCTACATGTTTCCAGACCTGCTGAGAGCACAGAGTGAACATGGGTGTGGAGAAAAGTTTATCTGTCATCCAGAAGTCCATTTTGTTTTGAAGCTTATGGGTAAGTGACTCTGTGAAGGACTGCTTAATTTTGGGGGAAAGGTTCATTTACTGTCTGATATGCAACTGTTTAAGTGCTCTGCAGTTGTCAATGGTTCAGGATTTTGGTTTGTTATGTTATGGCTGAACATCAGATCTAAATTGAAGCACGTTTAAACATTTAGCTATTGAAGTCTGAAGAGATATTGGCAAAGTATATTAGCACCTAGCTGAATAAATGGAGAATATTGTATTGCTTCTCAAGTATTTGTAGTGTTTTGTATGTAGCTCACTGAACACTTAATCTCACATCATATTTGTGATTAAGGTATACCTGTATTTTCCCATTTCTAGATAGGGAGAATGAAACACAACATTCAGAAGGATTTCATCAGCTTTAAAAAATCAACTGAGGTACTTCTATCTTTTGCTAGTATATGTATCCCCAGTGTCACTAAGGTAAATTTATTAGACTTCTTTTGTATGAGAATACCCAGTTGAGCTCTTCTCAGGTCCTTCAGCAGATAGAAAATTTTACTGCTTCTTCTATATAACGTATCAGGGAAAAAAAAATCATAAAATGTTTGAAAATGTTACTCTAAACTTATGAAACTAGTTTATGGATTTGTGGAAGGACATTGTACTTGAAAGTACTTTTAACATCCTTTTTAGTAAAGCACAGTATATTTTATATACTGATGATTACAGGTTTCTTTCAGATGAGCCAGAGTATTGTAACATTTGTATTCAGCTGAATTAAATGGAAATAATATATAATACTTCATGCTTGATGTGTTTAAATGACTAGGAAAACAGTAACTTCCTATTTCCATTTGTTATATCTACCTGTGTTAATGTTTCCCATTCTAAAGCCACAGGCCATTTGGAGATCACCAGGCCAGTTCACTCGTGTGTGGCCTGCTCTTGGACTTTCTCAAATGCAGCCGGCATGGTCTGGCTGTGGTCTGACTTACTGGACAGGCAGAGCACGGTGGCTGTGGTCACATACAGCAAAGCTGTTGAGGCCGGGAAGCACCAGAGCTATTGCACATGGTCAAATGAACAGCTCTGCGTGTGCAGGAAGGCTGGCTTGGTGGATGTGACCATTCCTTGCCACGGGGAGACGTCCGGTCATGTGACAGCCTGAAAGACTGGGAACTAGGGGGACACATGATCAAGTACATAATAATGGGTTCAGCTGCCTTTTTTGTAGAAATCTTCTAACTATTGGGTTGATTCTTATTTCTTCAGGTTCATTTCATTAGACTCTGCATGCTGAGTTGAGTTACTCTCTTGGACTTTGAGTATCAAGTGATGTATTTTTATATATTTTATTTTTAATCAAAGGAATATCTTTGCCTGTTACATTTTGCTAACTTTAGCTCATCTGTCCAGTTCTGACTGAAGCTAGTACAAGGAAAGCCACTGCACTCTTGCAGGTAAGCTCAGAGAATTCATATGTATTTCCCATTACTGTCAACTTCTGTTATGTACAGAAGAAAGAGTAAGCTGGGAGGCATAAAAAGGTAGAAAATTGCAGCAGTCATATGTGCAATGTGATAGAGTAAGGTGAGTAAGGATTAGTTAGGGAGCTTTTCTTATAATTCTTATTTCTTTTTTAAGGAAGTAGTTGAGCACTGGTACAAAAAGCAACCAATTGCTTTGCTGATCAATTCTTTTATGATCTTATAAAACCTTCTTGTATTTTTGTATTATTGATTTTAGGATTGGGAAGACGACAAGCTACTTTTGTTCCTGAGTTTAGAGTTGGTGGTTATATTTTAGTAAAAAAAAAAAAAAAAAAAAAAAATCTTTCTTTCTTTAATAATTATTATGCATATTACTGAGGCCTGTGCTGTTTAAACACGAATTAGCTGTTCAATGCAGTTTCAGAAAATGTATTCCATTGAGAAAAACAGTATTAATATAAATCATAATAATGACATTACAGGAAGTTTATTTTCTGTATTACACTGAAGTCTATGTATGGTAATGTGAACACAGATTTAGTAGAAATAGCTATCACAGCAGTCACAGATATTCTGTTCCTTTCAGAAGGATTATAGATTTTCAGTAATATTTATATTTTTATCTGTATGGATTATGATAAATAAGGATCTTGTGCTTAAAAAAAAAAGCTATGGATCAACAAGGTATGAAATTTTGGCCTATTGGCCTAGCCTGGAAGAAATAAACTTCTTGGCTCTGGGAGGACCTCTAGGGATGTGGGATTGCTCTCCCACATATGTAGAACTCATGTGCCTCAAGACTTCTCTGAGTTATTCTCGGAATAGGATATTAAGTATGCCAGAGAGCGAACAGGCCCTACAATAACAATTTCCATGGTCTGCCCCAAGGATAACTGAAATCAAATCATCTCTACACAGTATGTGGTTACAACCCAAATTCCAAAACAGATTTTTCTTTATTCCAATAATTTGTGTAAGAAGTTACCTTAATGGTACTGCAGCTTTGGTTCTCTATTTTACCAGTGCCATCACCATTTTTGCAGCCCCTGGGCCATAACCCTTAAGAAAGTACTTTTTAGATACCTTTTTAATGCAAAAGCAGTGTTATCTGAAACAGAAACAATAAAACAAGTCACTGCCCAGCAGAATGGTGTGCCACAACATCTCCTTTTCAAATGCAACAAGAAATACCTTGAAGTCACTCTTCGGTCTATATTGCAGAGCTGTACTGGACCAATGCTGACTGAAGAGAGAGATTTTAGATTCTCCACAAGCCCTGGAGGTTGCAGGAATGTCAACACCTGCTCAGGAAAGTGCTCTGGGCCATTTATTTCCCATATACATGTCACTGCTGGGCTGCTTATCCTAGACTCCTGTCTGTTATAATTAGTACTGGGACATCTCCAGTCTGTTTTGACTAACCTTTTCTTAACCTCTCTATATCCATATTATTTTTATCATCCCTTCTAGGTATCCAGGGATGCTATGAAAAAAAATCTCATTCCTTTTATTATGTCTTCCCCCTCTCTACAAACTACTGTATGTATTACATCCTTCTTAGTAACCGGAATGATACCTGCAATTTCCACCAAGTGTAATTCTTCATAGAAACAAAAGAAAAAGGGAGGAAAAAAATAAACAGCTAGTTATAGCTGAGCTGCTGAGAGATCGCTTTCCTTTAGGAGCCTTCAGCTGTCTGAAGTTTATCACAGTAGCTACTGATCAAACACCAGCAAGCTTGTTAGATAATAGTTAAAGATTAAACAGATAATCTAATTCACACTCTTCTTATGGATTTTATTGACTAAGATTGACACTGTTCTTCATCAAGATCCCTTCTAAGAGGAGAGAGATCCAGAGATCTATGATCTTCCCAGATGGTATTCTCATTTGAGCTAAGTTTTCCCTTTTAAATCTTTTATTTAGGTCTGATATACCCAGATGGTGTGACAAGGTGGATCAATTCAGTCCCACTTCAATTATTTAATCCTCCCTTTCTTGATATGAATGCTAGTAACCCTTTCAGAATTGCTAAAACTGCATTTCAAAGGCTAAAAACAAACAAAATGGACTCATATTTGAAGCTAGGATGCGGATGCTGATTGCCAATCTTTTTAACTCACACCTTTCGTAAATGCAGTCCTTATTCCCTATTTCAAAATTGCCCAAAGGACAATGATTTTAAGGGAAGTTATGATGTTAAAATTCCATGCACTGCTGCAAAAACATCTGGGATTTCAGACTACGTGTATGGGTTGTAGCTCCATGAGACGCTGAGGATCACTTTGCCTCTAGTTAAATGAACCATAAGGTCCCTAGGTCCTTCTAAGACTTTGATCTCCTGATATTTTGTATTTCTGAGTCATGATTTACTTCCTGAAATCGTTTGCTGCTATTATTAACTCAGTATAGTTTTTTGCTGTGAACTGATGTCACGATCAAAAATAAAATACAGTCTTTTTTTGTTTTACTTGACAAGAAACAAATGTAAATGAACAGTAACCTTTTCTCTTCCTTCCACCACATATATTCTACTAATATAAATATCCTAAACAAAACCAAACCAATTATCCTTCAATAATATTGTTTTCATTTTTTAAGTAACCCTAATAAGTAAAGAGAATAAATTATAATAGTGGTAAAAACAATAGCTTGTTCTTACACAAAACTAATCTGTTGGTTACAAAATTGCTTTAACAAAAATAAAATTAATAATATACAATTTCCACTAAAAACCTCAAAATTTATCCATGACTAACTGGGTTAATTTGTGAAACATTATGGTCAAATTCCACACTGAATGCAGGCCATTACATGTTTCTTCATTTTCTGCAGAACAATAGAGATCATTTTCTGAAGTGCTTTAAGGATGAAGAGAAGAAATCTTCCTAATGCAAGCTGTTTTACATGGGTTATATTAGAGCTCAGTTAAGGCTATGTGCAGATAGGAAGAAAGTTTTAAAAGGTGATAGCTGCTCCTAGCCTTAAGACTGGTGTTTCTTCAAACATTCTGTATTCTGTAGATTACAAAATGTATTATTTTAGGTATAGCTAAGAGTAACATAGTCTTGTATTCACCTGAACAAGTTTTATAAACATTAAAATAACAATTGTATGTGTTCGTATTTCTCATTATTGTAAGTGTTATGGGAATAGGAATTAATTAGTGTTAAGAAATAAAATCTGAGTTTTAATTTCTTTTTGCTTCTCTAATTTGAAAATTAATCCTAAAAGTGTTCATGCCTCCATTTCTAATAAATAATAAAGTATTGCTTAATGCATATGACTTCCAATATATGAGATATACTTATGTAATCTTATGAAAAAGATGGCGTTGGAGGGGAGGCATCATAAACTTCACTATAACCAGAATTTCTCCACTAACTTTGTAGACATAAACTACCTACATTTCAAATGTTAAAATAAAGCCATTTGTATGTTACAGGTCTCTCAAGTCATTAAACGTCTAGAGAATTTCAAATGTGATGAAATTTAATTGTTGTCAGAGTCTGTTCTAGAGACCATTTAAATCAATGGGAGTCATTTTACTAGTTCCAGCAGATTTTTTCAACACTCCCACAAATGCCTAAACTACTTTAAAATTTCAAAAATTAAAATTTTACCCTAAGGGTTCCTGTAGTAACTTTGCTTATGATTAACATTTATTTTAAACTTCACAAAGGAGATTAAAACATTAACGGAATGAATGCAATAAAACTAACTGAAATATTAACTGTGAGTTTGCTACACTTTTTTTCCATGAAACATAGAGAACAGCAGCAATGAAATTCTTCATCAGCACATGAACAATCACTATGATTGAGTGACAACGTAAAGCAAATTGTTTTGGATCAGCTAGTCATCTAACAAATGGAAATGTGCAGGGTATAGAATATTCTGTCTTCCCACATCATGAGATTTATAGAAACACCTACTTAAGTAATTTTATGCTGATTCACTTGAAAAAAACAAAAAATAGATTGAAGACTCTACCATTTGCTGTCTTTTATTCCTCTGGAAAACAGTATGTGAAATCAGTAAATGTGAATTTATTTTTCTGGCTAAACAATGGTCAAGTTGATTTCTTATTTTGAGGTAATTAATTAATTAATTAAATATTCTCAAGAGGAGAATTAACATCACAGGTTTTGGCCTCAAGAGTATTTCACTTTTGTGTTATAAATCCTTGAAGTACCTGTGCATAACGTTGCTATTGACATGTTAGCTATAGCTCTGTGAATAATGCAAATTTCAGAGGGAGGAATTAATTACACCTCCCCATTCGCAGCCCGGCAAAAAAGAGTTAATTAGTACCTTCTCTCTTAATATAGGAATTTGAAGAATGCATATGAAACTATGTAAATTAATTAATCATTTTCCATGAAAGATGTGCTTTACTGAGATGGAGTTAAATTTGGCATTAGGATGGAAAGAAGGATAATTCTGAAAAAGATTTAGAGTTGACAGCTGTAGTCCTACATATTTTCTGTCAAAACTCATTTTCAGGAAGATTGTCTGCTTTCTATAGAACAGTTAAGTTTTTCATTGAAAAAGCCAATTTTACAAAATCTGAAAACTTATAAAGAAGCTGATACTTTTACAGTATATGAGGTGAGAACTGTCCAGAATCCTGAACAGAGAACAGAATTACAGTCTGAACCACCAGTACCGCGGTTTCCTTGGGGCACTGTGTCAACCAGGCAAACGTCACAGGTGTAACTACAGTGCAAAGTACCAGGGAGATCCACTCTCAAATATTATGCTGGAACTATAAACAGAAGTGAATCCTATCATCATTTCGAGATGGAAAACTGAGGCAGAGACTAAATGAGTGATTTTCTAGGTATGATAAAAGGTTATGTAGACCTTGAAACTGAACCTGCCTAATTCAGCAACAGGCCTAAGAATTTAGTATCAGTTATGCTGCATTAAATGTTGTGAATGTTCTTTCATACCATCTCTACAGCCATCCTCCTTACACTGAGGAAGAATTTTCTACGTTCTTGTATTCTGCGCCCAGTTTCAGCATTGATGTGCTTTACAACGGTGGACAAATCATTAAATTTCTCCCTAACTAATTACTATTAAATACAAGTTAATGATACTTGCCTGTCTTTGTGATGCCCTTTCAGATGAGCTGTGTTCTATCACTGCTAAGAATTACTGATCATTTATTTTAAAATAATTCCAGAATGGTCTTATATTCATGGCTTTCATAAGGAGAGAAAAAAAAAGGAAAGAAAAAGAAAAGGGAAAAAAGGGAAAAAAAAAGAAAAATCTTCTGGTTCTCTCTTTTGGTAATCCTTTGCTGTACTATAATTGTCACACATATTATACTGACTTATATTTATATTCAATACAATATCAGATAGGTTGGCAATTGCCAGCAGACTCTAATCCAAGAACTTTTAAAAGCTTATGCTATAGGATGATTGTATGATATGCAGTATTAGCCCGAACATAACTATAAAAAAGAAAGGGATCTTCCTTAGCTGTGAGAGAGAGAGAGAGATAAACTGAAATCACCAGTGTGATGCAGTAGTGGAAAAAAAAATCAATATTATCCAAGGATGCAATGAATTTAGGGGAGGATAAGGAAGTTCATATAAGATAATTCATTAAAGGGTTATTTGGGTGAGTGTGTAGGGGGGAGGGTTCTAGGTTAACTACAGGAAAGATTTGATTACTGTATGAAGAGAAATGGAAAGAACTTTGTTTAGCCAGGCCAAATGAAAGTTGATAAAACATTACTGTAGTGAAGTATAGCATCAGTAAAAGATTCCTGTCGATCCTGGAGATATATACAGAGACATACAATGACAATAAATAAATTTAGACTTGAATTTATAACACCTAGTAAGTAAAATTCGTTATTTGGGGGATTTTACTCTCATCTGTGGCACAGGACATGTTCTACTTTGTGAGATGACCCAGGAATTTTAATTGGCAAATATCCTGGCATTACAGGAGCTCAGAATATTGACAGCCTCCCTGGTATTTTCTCTTTCCTTCCTATGGTTAATTATGCTTATGAATTTTGATCTTTTACTACATGACTTGAGTCCTCTGCAAAAGGTGAATTTAGTGTGTGATGTATGTATTCCGTAGACCTTCTAATCTAGGCCTCTGTTGCCTGCAGTTACAGAATCTTGACTGGTAAGATACTATCCAGTCCTGCGTTCCTAGATGTAGGAAATTAACCTAATAATTTCCTTGAAAGATTTCCAAACTTGCTCCAGATTGTAGCTGTTGGTACATGTGTCACCATGGAAACAAAATCACAATGCTTTCTGCCACCTAACCTTTGCTGCCAAGAACAGTAAACAAACAAAAAAAAGACACACTGTCTTTCAGTGCATTTAATTTTTTTAACATCAAAATAGGAATACAACTCACTAAGCTACTGTAGTTACTCAGCTGAGTTACTTAGTTATTAGTAATATTCCTTCTTTTAGCTGTATCACTACTTTTTAGTGAGAAAGTGAAAATTGCCTTTCCTCAGAAAGAGTACAAAAACAGCATTTTCCCCTCTTGGAGCAAATGATGAGATTGAACTCAAGTCTTTTTATACATATATATATATATATATATTTTAAATGCTTAATTATTTCTGAAGTGCCTAAGAGGAAAACTTAGTGAAAACAGCATTTTTGGACAAGACTGTATGATGTGATATACCTGGCAGTACCCTTGCAGCCTCCCACTGGCCACGCCATTATGCATAGCACTGCTGTTGTCTTCAGAGGGAGATGATCTGTCACCTCCTCAGCAGGAAGTATGGGAAATAAGAAACTATAGGAGGTGAAAAGAATAGTAATAATAATAATAAAGGAACAAAAACAAGAAAAAACAATAATAGTAAGGATTTGCAAGTCAGGGATAATGTGCTCTGTCTCCATCTTGCTGAGTTTGCAAGCCTTGCGAGGCTGTATTTTGACACACGCTGAGATTCAAACCATTCAGCAGATGAAAGATAAGGAAAGACTTGTTTGACTTTCTGCAAGACCTTTTCACAGCCACCAGTTGCAAATTGAATTTATATGCTGATTTAAAAGAAAGGAAACCAAAACTCAAAAGTAATATTAAAGCTACAGAGACTGAGGTGAGTGATTCTTTTCTCCATCTCCGATGGTCTCCACTCCTAGTTTCTTCAAGATGCTGCCATCTCACAAGCACACTTTCTGCAGAGTGAACAGACTGACATTCTATTTTATCCCCAGAATTTGGCAGATCATAGCTCTTAAGATTACACTCTGCCTTTATCTTCTATGTTAAGGTATGATAAAGCAATAGCACAGCAACCTGCCAAGGGTTACACATCCCCATCTGCCTGAAAGAGAATATAAGCAAGTGGAATTCAGGTCAAAGTAAGAAGAATAGTGAATTCTGCCTTTGGAAAGTTGCAAGAAGAATACCATCAGGAAGTATGTTGCTTAATGTTTTTCAATTGATTTCCTTCTGTTCTGTGGCTACTTGGTGGATGAAAAAAGCCCTAAGGAAGGAGCCTCAAAATTACTATTTGGAGTTATATTTCCCTTGCTTGGCTGATTACACTGTTCAGCAGTTTATCCAGAGTGCTATGATGTTTCCAAGTCCACAGGCATTTCAGCAGTTACCAGCAGTTTTACTCTCAGTGAACTGCTCCTTCCAGTGAAGTAATAATGACCCAAAGTCCACAGATATTCTCCAAGGTTTACAGCTCAGGCCAGAGACATTCAACATTGAAAAAATGATCCTTACCTAATGTACAATCATGTGACAGTGTTCCTTAGTATTTAAAGATTTTCAGTTTCACACTAATGTCAAACCAAAGGCAGCACATTCCACCAACAGACAGTAATGGTATCAAGGAGGATTTGCCTTTGATATTAAAATGTCTGCGCATGTGGCATAGGGTTGGAAGAAACTTCAGTACATCCTCTAGTCCACTCCCTAGATCAACATATACATAAATCATGTCAAGTAGCCAGGCTGTAAAAACTTTAGATGAAGATCCCAAAACATCAACGAAATCTGACCCAGAGCTTACCAAAAGCTGTTACAGAATATTTGCATGAGGGGCTTTGACTGGTATTCCTTCTGTTTGCTCAAACCCAGTATTAGTGTACTATATTGAGGCTATGGAAACATACCTTGGTACCTTTTTGCTGCTAACTTTAAATGAGAACAGATTACAAGAATATTTATTCCTGAGATACTCTTACATCTCCATCCAAATTTAAAAGCTATAGATAGCTTAGTCTCCTAAGAAAAGTCTCATCCCTTCCTTAGATGGATTTGATACAGCTGAAGATGCAATCGTGTTATGATCCTACACAAAGACGTATTGCTACTGGGAGGAACACTGGAGATTCACAAGGTCCTGGAGGAAAACCCAGCAAACAGTGGATGCAAAACAGAGGGTAGGAGCACACAGATTGTAAAAGCGACCTGAAGAATCTTGCATACTCATACTATCTGACAGAAAGTGATAAAGATTAGTGTTTTGAATTCCATCAAGAAAAAAGAAATACACTTTTCTTGCTGCCACAGACTACTGTGTAGTTCTGCAGAGTTTTTACTTCACTTTGGACCTTCAGGTAAAGAGGCCAAAAAAACCTTGAAAAGTTAAAAGGCATCTCTTTTCATCTGGGCATTTCAGAAGAAATAGTCAATAACAACAAGTCACAGTTGGCTGCTTTGGCTGCTTTTTGTGATATGGTATCATGTCAAACATATTACTTCCAATAACCAGTATCTACAATGAAAAGGAGCAGCTGAGAGATCAAAACAAATTAGAAGCAGCTGAGAGATCAAAACAAATTACTGAGAAAAATCAATAATGAAAGGACTCCATGTATGAGGACGTGCTAGCAACATAGTTGAGGGTAAAGTTAAGTTCAGAAGACTCAGTTCAGAAGACCGAGTGAACTTCTGGAAAGATATTGCTGTCAACCCTAAGCACTCCTGTTTAAAGGATGACTGGCCAGAAGTAACCCTCAAGTCTCTTCTTTAACTATCAGAACAAGGTCTGGCATTTCCCCACATTCAGCCTCAAAGAGGATCCTAATAAAACTGATTAAGAAAGAAATATGAGAGAACAGATATTGCTACTGAGCATTTTTCTCCACAGATATTTCTACATGCTTGACACCAAAGTTTGTTAATACAAAAGAAACAAGCCACTATCTGATTTAGCCCTGAGGCTAGCTGAATTGCAATGTACAGTCTTAGAGCAATGTTGCTCAAAAAACAGCTTCATAAGTGTAACTAATTTTTTGAGAAGATGGTCCAAAAGACTAATGAAAGTCTTCATAAATGTAATAAACCTGATAAATAGATCAAACCCAAATCACAGCTAGCCTGAATAAGTAGTAAAGTTGCTAAACTGTCCAGGATGATTATTTATTTCGTTATTAATTCCTGATGGAGAAGTAATTTACTGTAAACAGCTGGAAGATATGAGGATATAAGAGAAAGCGTAACAGAGTGGTGTTGGGAATAATACTTACATTTTTTCCTTATGCTAGCCTTATGCTATCCTTAGTCAGCACTGAACAAAGCGATTTTTATGTGACTATGTGTCATTATTCAGAGAAGCGAAGCAAATAAGCTTATGTAGAGCAGTTTGGCCGCTTTAGGTACCTGTGCTAGCTCCCTTTACACTTACCTGAGGTACAACTACACTTCAGTGCAGATAGTGGAAAACCACTTGGAACAATATACAAGTACTTGTTTTTAAAGTAACGCCAGACATTTTCAAGAGATTAAAATAAAATTATGTCCTTAGTCAAACCACTTCCCATATTAATGTATGTTCAGAAGTCAAAATTTCACTTACCCATATTCCCCCACTCACACTGACTTTGCCCACTGCTGGGACTCTGACTTTTATACAGGCTATTTAGTTCTATTTTTGCTTGATACCGCTTCTAAAGAAAAAGTGCCTGTGATTTATTCATAGCAAAGTAAGCCTATTAAAGTGTCAAAGGTTGAGAAATGAGAAATACTTGTATACTCATCAAAATGTTTTTAGTTAGGACATATTGTGTTACAGTTTAAAAAGAGATTAACTGAAAGGGATTATTTATAGTGACTGTTTTCAGATAGCCTGATTGTAATTTAACTTACTTGTGTCGGGTGCCTTTGGGGTGGGTTGGTGGGAAGTTCATTAATAAGAACCACAGCTGTCTTAGTGGTAACATACAGTTTCTTTTAAAAATCATTGCTGTATTTATATTTGAACCATCACTACTGACAGTGATTAGGAAAAAAATCTGCTGCATCTATGTTTAAAATTAAATTGATAAGACATTTTTATGTATTGCACATGGACGTTACTTTTAGCATAGTGGTTTATGGAATTGTGTCAGTATTTGCTGATATTATGAAGTGGAAAGTGGCTCTGAACATTCACTGATAGTTCTGTCAGAGAACTACCTGTCTGCTTTCCTTTAAAGGGCAGGCTAGAAATCCACTTATATTTACTATGTTTGTATCTTTGTTATAATGATATTTGCCATAAGGGAATTTTTAATTTTTTTAGGAATTTAATTTGTGAATGATCGCTACAGAGTATGAACTTTCAGATCAGCCCCTAACCTTTCTTGCTGATAGAGGATTTACTGCTATGAAAAGTTTGCTGAAATAGACTGCTGAATTAATATGGAGAAGGTCTGTGTGCTCTTAGCCTTTATTTCAATAGCACTTGTTGTTTGAAGCTAGAGCAGGCCTTCAGCATTACAGGAAAATTGAAGTTTTTTTTTTTTTTTTAAATCAACAGCATATTGAATCAGAAAACTCAGATAATCAGAGAGGTAAGCAATACTCTTCAAATAGAAATGATCATGTATTTTTTTTTTCTTTTTAATTTTTAACTGTTACAGATTTATTATTTCTAATCACTGTATTTCTCCCAGCTTTATAAAACCATCCAATTAAATCCACACCACCACTGCAGTTCTTTAAACTCAGAACAGTTCTTCTAAATCCAAGGAAAGGCAATTTTGATGAAACATCATTTATAGGTGATAATGAATTAGATTTGAAATGTTGTTTGCTGATCTCCCTTAATCCTGTGAAAATCGGTTGTCAAGGAAAAAATAAGTTCTTTTTAACATCATGTTGTCTTTTCAGACTGTGTGTGCTAGCGTGTCAGGCACAATTGCAGAGCAGTTCTATGCTTTGTTTTGTGATCCTACACAAAACTTGATTAATTTATGCTATTTTTTTACTGGGTTGAAGTTCTACTCCAACCGAAATCAGTAGCAAACCTCTTCTTGGTTTTGGTCCAGAAAAGCTAACAGTTCTCCCTTGAATCTAATACAAGGAATAGAGTGACTCTCTTTTCTTGGGACTATTGTTATACTCCAGCATGGTATTAAGGAGCACTGACCTGTTCCAGATCTTTCACATCAGATGTCAGTCCAAGGTCTTAACTATTCAGGAGCCTCTGGCAGGTTCATAATGATGGGGTAATACCCCGTGGGCATATTAAATTAGAGCTCAGACAGTTGTGTTCAGTGTATCTAGTTTACCTCAGCAGGACCGTGCATATCCCATCCTAAGCTGTTGCTTCGTGTTTGTTTATAAGCCTTGCTGACAACACAAGCAGCTGAAATTGCCCTGGTTTTAGTCAACTGCCAGCATAGGTATTTTATTTTATAGATACATAGGTATGATTGTATTTTGTAGAATAAGAATAGTAACTTGACAGTAATTAACATATAACTTCACAGCCACTGGCTAAATGAGGCAAATGCTGGCCCTTCAAAACCAAGCCTCTCTTTTGACATCTAATTTTTCAGTAACGTATATTTTCCTTTATTAAACCCAGACTGTCAGATATCAGAAAGTAATTGTGTGATACAAATATTATCCTGTCAAAGCACATAACGGAACCCATAACACTCATGTTGTTTTGCTCTTCTCTGAATCCTTAAGGTCCCCCTAATGACACCCCTTGGGAACAGAAACCACAGGTCTTTTCTCCACCACTGACAAGAAACCATTTGGTAACTCTGACTGATTTAATCTGACTCTAGCATGATGTGTAACAGTCCCTCAGAAAACATCACAGAATCTCAAATTTCATTAAGAGCAATGGTCACCTTTAGTATTCTCAAGCAAATCTCAATATTTACATTATAGAAAATAAAAAAAGGAGATAGAAATGAACACTGGCATTGATGCATACTTCCTTATCCCAAGGATTTCTAGGAACATTCAGCAAAGTTAATTTAAAATAAAATACAAAAAATTAGTTCAGTGCTGGTTCTTATTATGCCATCTGTTGTTCACACAGCAGTCAAAGTCAGTGAGTACAATTGATTGTCCCGCTCACCTCTGAGTAACTGCTGGGGGTTCCATCAGATTAGGTGAGCATCCCAAGAAAGCATGTTCTGCAGCAGACTCATAGAAATTAATGTCTATATTATTACGAAAGGGCAAGTAAGAATCTGGAAGAACTCCACTGAAGTTAACAGAATAACACCAGAATATAAATATTTGGAAAAATGAGACTACAGCCCCCTATCCCCAAGGGGGGGAGGGGGGGGGGAAGTAAGCAGAAATCAGCAATCGGTAAATCAGTAGAAACTGTAATGCTTTTTTTGAAAAATAACAATCTGAAAACACACAAACTATCCAGACCTGTGTTCTGAGGTCACCACAAAAGAGTAATTTGTCACATCATTTAAAATTGATGTTGCTCAGAGGGATTCATGACCACTATTTGGTCATACTTAGTGTCCTTGAAGAAAGGAAAGTTTCACTCAGTAATATAGATTATGCATGTACACAGTCATTCATATGAATGCTATTTTCCTGAAGCTGAGAAAAATGTCTAAGAAAAAGTGACTTTAAAAAATTTTGAAGAATAAAGTATGGATACTGAGATCTGTAATGCAAAACAAACAAAAAACAGAAAAGATTGTAACAAACCCAATGACTCCATAATCAAGAAACAATAAATTTTGACCAAAATCTACTGAAGCTGAGTGGCGATTTGAAGGTAGAGATTAAAAATTAATTTTAAAAAGATCTAAAGCAAAAACGGATGTTGCCAATAACAAATATCAAGGACTAGCTATGGCTTGCACAAACTGATAAACATGGAGGTCTGGTTGTCAGCTGTTCTAAAGGTGTTTCTGGAATTATGTCAGGGATTATACAAATCTTATGAAAACAACTGCACTAGGTGAAGATGGTATATTACAAAAAAAGAATTGAAATGCAAGAGTGCTGAATTAGTATTTTTGTTGTAAATATTTCTGTTCCATATTTGCAACAAAGCAATGATAATATTGTACAGAAGAAATATTTTTTTTTTCCACCATGGAGTGAAGAAAATTAGTAAATGTTTATGAAAGACAAGCATTTTTAGACACCAGGCCTGAATAATTAGCTCACTAGTGTCTAGTAAGATAACAGAATACATCTCAAGCCCAGTTATGCTAATTTTTTCAATTAGTTTAGATAAAAAGTTTTAGAAAATATCCCAGGGTAACCCCAATGTCATCCTTGGATGATATAAAAAGTTTAGCTGGTTAAGTGGTATACCTAAAAGTAATAGACTTGTAAGGATTTGAGGTTGCATGACATTCTGATTAAGATACAGGCATAATATAATACAGACAATCTTACTTACACAGATTAAGAGGTGACTGAAAATATATCCCATAAAGCAGCGATCACTAAGGAAACATCAGGAGAAGGGAGTATTTACCATGTGGTCGACAGGGGCTGTGAAACACCTTTAGTTATTCCAGACTTTCCCTGATAAAATAGATTCAATAAATACAAATTGCTCAGATACAAAAAACAGCAGAGCAGTAGCTAGAAAGGCATACTTTCAGAGTGATTTGGGTTAACCTGGGCCTATTCAAATGAAATCTATTTTAATATCAAACACAAAGTGTTCACCTAGAGAAGTTGTAACATAGGCCACAGTTACAGAAGTGGTAACTGCTCCCAGAAAGGCTTTGAGAGCTATGTGAAATGGTTACTTGGCTTATTTGGCCCAGAAATCTTTCCCAAAGTTGTTGCCACAGCAGCCAAGCAACCATTGCATGTGGCCTTGGATGTGGAAACAGTGGAGTAATAGACAGAAACAAGAAGATAATCATTACATCATTGCATATGATTGTGGTGACACTGGAATACAGGATATAGGTTTTGTGTATTTAAGGGAGGTAGAGAAAACAGAGAAGTTGCAGAAGAAGGTTTTAATAGTGCCTTACAGTGAAAAGCCTAAAAACTTTAATTTGTTTACTTCATTAATAAACAAACACACAAAAACAAGGTGATTTTATACACTGCTTTTTTTTATGTGCTCTTTTTTTCTTCCCACTTTGGTTCTATCTTATAACTTTGTTCCCTGGAGACAAGTAATTAGATAGTTCTTCAAGAACTGCAGTGATTTTTTGTAACTTTTGTTTTCATGTTATTAACAACAGTTTTTTACAAGACACGAATAAGTAATTTTTTCACCTTATAGTTAAAAACATGTTAATTAAATATTTATTAAAACTCCTTGGCTACAAAAATTTCTCATTTTAGGTACAGGCATTATGATCCAAACTGTAAGATTTTAGTATTCAAAGGTGTGTAATAGTATCTGAATAGCAGCTTTGACTTCTCTGAAGTTTTCACAGATTAAAAAAAAAAAAAACAACATACCCCCCAAAAACAACAGTGGATATGCTTTTGCTCACAAATGCCTGTTAAACAGTTTGCAAACAACAAGCCAGTCTCTAACTTGAGGATTATTAAATATCTTAATATTGCAGGCAAATTTAAATTTATTATCTGAATAGTAGTCTGCAAGCCATTTAAGTCTTCTTTTCTCTATAGACTCCTTTATAGAAATTCACTATAGAATTTTCATTATAGATATACTCCTCTAAGAGGAATAATTCAATTCATGAGAAACTAAGACAAAAATTCAACAAGGCAGTCTTCCCTGCTAAGTTGTCCTACTCATCAATCCTCAGACAGCAGTTTCCCTGTGCTTTTTACTACTGTGTGACCTTTGGGTTTCAGAAAATAATATACATCAAAGGTAACAGTGGCCTACTGATTGATGTAGTCTCCATGTGATCTGTCTTGACCATTCTAGGACAAAGCTTCCTGGCCTAATTTTTTCTTCAAAAGTTTCGGAGCACAGTTTCTTCTATGTAGCAGAGATTGCATCCAAGGTATTAGGAAAAAAATCAGTCACAAGATGTGTTTTGAATTTACAGACCTTGAATTCTTTGAAATATGCCATCCTTTTTGGGCATCTTTTTAGGGGAAAAAAAAACACAACACACAAATCAGTGATTATAAAGATATTATGTATTTGTGAAAAAGTTGGAGAGTTATTATCTGGATGAAAACGTTTTGAGAAAACACTGCATTACGAGTTTATGAGCAATTCAATGCAGTCTATAAAAGTATGTAATTCAAAACAAATTAGCAATGACTAGTCATTTAACATTTGCTGTTGGCAAAAGAAAAAAAGAAAATTGGTTGTGTTAGTGCAAATTTAGCAAAGAATAGGTGGTGAAACAAGATTTTTGAATAAATTCTGTTTTGAAACTAGGTAAATACCCAAATAATTATTTTCTGCAATCTTTCATCCAGCTAGAGAAATGTTACTCTGAAGTCCTCAGATTAAGCCCTCTAGAAACAGAATTTTAACTGAAGCATATTTCCTTGCAAATCTTTCCCATCACATCACAACACTGTGAAAGTTGACCAGGAAATGAAAGTTGATCAGGAAAAACAGAGAAAAAATAACATGCATTTTAAAATGGTTGCAATTACAAGCTGCGGAAAAGTATCCAAATCCACCCTTTGCATATATGTTCTAGCTACAGCTATTTTTCTGAACACAGTAAGGGAAGATTGAATTTCAGTCTTGCGTCTAGCCAGTAAATCCTTCAGTAGCCTAATATTTCAGGAATGTTGCTTTGATAGAGGTACAGCACTGAAAGAAAGCAGTTTGAAATGTTAACTCTTGTGAGGCATGCTTTATGAGTACATTCACCTTGCATTTTTGGATGGATATGGCCTTTAATTCCTGCACTAAACTGAAGTGTGGCTGCAAAGCTAATAGACATAGATGGATGAAATTATCCTTGTGTGCAGAATATAAATCAATTTGTAAAGCCCTTCAAAATGTTTAGGGGTGAAATATGTCATAGAAAATTATTATAGTATTTGTATGAGTATCAGTCCCTCTTTCTATGTTATTTCTGTAAGTTGTCCACAACAGCATTATTTTATGATCAAACAATGACAATGTATGTTAAGCATCAGGACAGTTTTTACCTCAGTAAAGGGTAAGACCAAATCTCTTTCCAAGAGTATTGACTAATTTCACAGCCTTTGAGCTGTAGTTTGGATTAATGGCAAAATAAGAGCATGCTATTTTAGGTTATGAGGAAAAAATAGAAAACACCAAACTAGTGTACATGTATAGGAAGAAGAAACAAAGTAAGACATTGTAATATATTGTGCAAAATTTTTTAGACTGCCATCCAAATGGAATATCATCAAACAAATAGACAGAAACAGGAGCACACAGGCTGGAGATCAAGGAAAGTGGTTGTCCCACACTATTCAGCACTACTGAGACCACATCTGTGTCCAGTTTTGGGCTCCCTAAACAGCAAAGACATTGACAGTGAGTTCAGTAGAGGGCCCTCAAGTTGGTCAGGGGCTGGAGCACTTTCCCTGTGAGGAGAGTCTGAAAACATCACACAATTTTATTAGAGTTTTTATAGTCTTTTCCCTTTTTTCTCCTTTTCTGTCACCCACAGAGATTTAGTTGATTTTTTTTGTGTCTGTTTATCCATTTCTGGGGTGGAAAATGGACTCTGAGAATGTGTCTAAGGCAGCCAGGGAAAAGATTCTTCACACAGACCAGTATAATTTGTCAGGTAAACTGAATCATGCAGCCTCTTTTTGTTGTTTTTGCTGGGAAAAGGGTCTCTTAAGAAAGGGCAATTTGATGTTTTTGAGGCATTGTCCAAGGAGGCTGAAATTCCTCCCACATATTCTGCCACTGTTACAATGGCGTTCAATCATTATTTATCCATTAAGAAATGCTTCAGATCATATTACATTCATTTCTGTAATAGAAAATTATCTTATGGATGACAAGATGATTTTAACCATACCGTGGTTTTAAAGTGTGCTGCTGAAAAAGCTGCTTTTTGGACTGTGAAACTGGGCTGGCTTTTTTTATTTGTCTGGGTGTATTTTTAGCTGATTAGTTTTATGAGGCCATGAAACGCGCATGAGGATGTCGACTGGTGTGTTGTCCTTGGATTATGGGGTTATATATTCTGCATTTCCTGCAAGAAACCTTTAGTTAAGCAGTGTTCCTTTAAAATAATGTTACCGAGACATTATTTAGCCTAAACAGCTACCATTTCAAATAAATTGTTATATATTTTAAGTTTTGTAAATTTTCCTAATTCCCATTCCAGAAAGATATTTAAGCAGGAATCCTAAGTGGAACTACTCATACTTAAACACTTTGCTGAACTTGGCCTAGGAGTAAAATGCTCATTTTATTTAAATCACTAATGCTCTGGAGATTGACGTCTACTGGACCAGGATTTTAATGATAGAGTTTCCTAGTTATTTCCTCCACCAATGTCAAGTAAAGCAGATTATTGTTTCCTGTATTAATTAATAAAAGTTTTTAATGTATTTAATGATGCAAAGATTGGCGCACAGTAAAAATATCCTGTCACTTGAAAAGATATCAGAGATGCTATCCAGTCAGTAACAAACCCTGACAATTTTCTGTTTTAATAATAATTGAACGTATTGAATTTAAACTGTGCCTTCACTGATTCAAACAAGAAATTTCCAAGAAGTCTGATTATAATTTTCAGTTGGCATACTATGGATTTTATCAGGAACTAGGCAACATGCTGTCTTTCTCTAGGGCTCTAATTTACACTGCTGTTAAACAGGATAATAGCAGTGAAACTCACATAAGTGCCACATGTCTTCCTGTGAGTGAACGATTATGATAGCATTGTCATTCCCTTGGTTTCTGTGAGATTTTGACAAAAATATCAGAGCAGGGCAGAATATAGACTGGATTGCATGTCTCCTTTGTTGTTTGTCTGCCTTTAAAAAAAAGCCTGATTTTTATTGAAGAGTACATAATGAATCCCCACAATTGGAGGTAAATATGGTTATATGGTCTCTGTGGTTATAAACTGCTCTCCTTGAGCTTTAAACCTCTTCCAGAGCTAAGTACTTTGGTCCCATTCCAACCAAGCACCTAAGCAAGTGCTCACCTTCCCTCTCTCCCAACTCTTATAGGACTTCTTGGATGCCAAAAGTTGATTTGCTGGATCAAGACAAGACTGTTAAACATCCTGAAGGACCACCTATCATGCATTTTCTTTTCAGGCTCTCCTATTAACCTAATTTACAGAGTAGCCACAACTTCTATCCTTAAAACAGTTAATACAATCCAACTCACAATAATTAGTGCAGAATATTGCTATATTTAATAAAAAGTGTTCTCAAATCACAAGGCTTTTTTTTAGACTTTGTTCTAACACATTTAAAAAATAGATTCCCTAGGTAAAAATGCCAGTAGGAAATTAAGTTCATAATTACTATTAACAGAATACAGTGACGCTTGTTTCTTAACATGTACCAGATTGCATGCATAGTTAACTAGTAATTTACAGATGAGTAATTATCTAACACTGGGGAATGAAAAAGAGACAGATAAGTTCAAATGTTATGCAGAGTTGAGTACATGGTTATACATGGTTGAGTATATAGAAAAAAATAATCTTTTAAACAAAAGAAGATCTATTACTCTGGAGAGAATTTGGTTTTGAACGCTCTCATAGAGAAAAAAGGACCGGGGGGATGGACAGAAATAAAATGCGTACCTTGCTCTCTGTGGTATTTCTTGCTGCACCAGAGGTTGTGAGTGGAGACTGCAGTGGAGACCTTCAGAAGAGAGTTAATTCTTGGCTGGACGTCTCCACTCCTGGTGTACTGTGGCTGCAAAATGCAGGAAGGTGGGTGAGCGGTTACCAGCAGCTACATGGTTGGACAAGTGCTTGCTGTCGACTAGGTGAGCGCTACCATCTGAACCTATGCTAACACCCAAGTTGTGGCTTAGATTCCTGTGTGGCCTACTTCTTTTCTTAAGGAAAAGGGAGAAGAAAAGAAAAAAAAAGTTTTCATAAAAATTAGGAAAAAAAGTGGACTTCCTACAGGTATTTGTGAATGCTTTCCTCTCCCTGGGGCTCTGCCAGCGTGTGGGGATGAGTGCACATGGTAACTTCAGATAGTTTCCGGGAAACAGTGAGGTGCCCAGGCAATACCCAGCTCCTAACGGGACGGTGAAAACCCTGGGGGAAATTTAATAGCACCTTGGTCTGTGGCTTGGAGAAGTCGCTCTAGGTGCCTACATGGAGGAGGCTGGATCCTAGCTTGCGAGACAGGGCGCTGCTGCTGGTGGTTCAGCACGGGGAGGGGGGAGGTCACCTTGTTCCCATCTGGAGGGAGCTGGGGTTTCTCCTTCCCCCCAGACCCCTCCCAGCCTGCCAAAATTTTTCATGGAGATTCGCTTCAGAAAGAGCACGGCAACTAGTTTAAGAAAGGAAAAACAGACAGGCCGGGCCGGGCGCCACAGCGGCCACAGCGTGGCAAGACCGCACCTCCAGGCATGGGGATCCTCGGGGGAACCAGGCACAGCCAAAGGTGAGCAGGGGTGGGGTGGGAGTCGAGGGCGGGCAGTGGGGCAGCGACTGCCGGCCGTGGGGAGGCATGGGGGGCAGGGAGCGGCAGGGCTGGGAGCCTCGGGTACCTGCCAAAGGTCCAGCTGTCCACGAGCAACACATTTTGCAGGAAATCTCCAATTCTTCTGTCTTTAAAACACGGAAGAGACCATGTTCTTGGTTCAGATTACATCATTAGAGAAACAGCAAAACAGTCATCAGTATGGCTTGCGGGCGTATTTTTTTTTTTTTAAGCTTGTTAAAATAACCAACCGGATACAATTCATTGAAAATTCTCTGAAAGAGCATTTTCCTATAAATATTCCAAAGCTACAGGTTTCTAGCAGGCTGAAAATGCCAAATTTACAGCCTTTCCTCACGGTGCTTTTCTAACACAGCTTCCAGTTCCAGAAAGCCAGGAACCATGAAATGCATAAAAGGAAATTTTATGATTTTTTATGTGTTAGCCACACTTTTCATGTGCTTAATAACAGTATCCCTTTAGTTTTAAGTGAAACTGGAGGAGAATATTTCAATTTTAACCAAACTTGCTTTACTGCCCATAAAAATTTTACTCATAGGTCTGTAAAATAAGAAAAATTCTTTAACCACAGATATCTAAAATTGATTAGTTTATAATTAAAATAGTTTGAGTTACTTAAATGCACATACTCCTTGCATGATTGGAGGAGGAAAAAAAACAGCAAAAATATATTTAGAAATCCTAATGCAAAAAAGGGTAGATTCAATTATTTGAAATATATAAATACAATAACTTTATTTCATTTTAATACCAAATGCACATTTTTACTGGTAAAATGTGTTTAAGAGCAAAAACTAATTTACCATGAAAAATAATGCCCATGCATACCATTACTTTTTCCAAGACAGCAGAGGGAAAGAAAATAATGCAATACATATTTCAGGTTTAACATTAGAGTCTCACACACAGAAAAAAACTGTCCATGTATTTTCTAAAAACAATGGGAAACATATATTACTGACCTTTACCTAAGCATTCTTGCACAACAGTAGTACTAGAAGTGCCTTTGGATTAATAAAGATGCATGATAGTTACAAATAGACTTTTTGCTCACTTATTTTCTTTATTGAAATTTGAGATTTTGCCATTACTGTCTGATGAGAGAATATATATGTAGGGATACGGCAGCTTCCCCTTCACAAATCCATTACAAACCTGCAATGTCTGCCTTAGTATTTTTATGCAAACTGTTGAACTGCAGTTGCCAGCTGAGTATGAGCACCTTATAGTATTTGGTTATAATGAACTGAACCGGCTACTTGGTGCCTGGTCTGTCTGAGTTGTGGTCCGTATGGGGAAAAAAAGGAGCAAGGAGAGGTGTTGCACCACTTCTGCAGTTCCTCCAGCCCGTCTGTATAAGGCAGAAGTTGAATTCACCCGGCAGTCTGAGGCAGATGGGTTATAACGCTCATTTGATTGTGGTATCGTAAACAGTGTTTTAATTCCGGTCTCGCTGAAACCAAACTGAACATCTTTCTCTGGACTGTGAAATTTGGAGCTGTGTAAACATCAGCTACATCCATAATATGGGCAGAATGGACATGGTTGAACAGATATAGCAAGTTAATGTTAAACTGGCTAGCCCAGGTATTGCAAGCAGTGGAGATCCAGCATTAGGAAATTCAGATGGAGCTGCTTTACCCTAATTTACCGAAGTACTTGCAATTGGATGTCTGTATTCAGCAAAATACACATTTCTTAACAACAGCAATGTACTTCATCTGTTTAAATATTTTGCTAAATCAAGACCTTAATTATTCTTCTGCCAAAACCTCTATTTGGACCCACCATAATATGAGCTAAACATAATATGAGCCCCAAATTTAATTCTACCTATATAATCAGCTGTTAATACAAACTTGACAGTTTTGTCTTTTCTCTTGCAAATCTTACTTCAGTAAATCACATGTGCTTCAGATGCTATAAGGAATCTGAGAGAAATGACATTAAGCACTCTTAGATAAACTCACTCTCTACAGGGAGCTGGGGACTTCAGAGTAGCTCTTTACCTTTTCACAGATTGCTACCAGTGTTCTGCCTCATGTAAGACAATCTCCTCTCCCTTCCTTTGGGGAACATCAAGCCATTCCAAAGCCCAGGTTAGAGAAACCTTTAATACACAAGGAAGTCAACTGTCACCTTTTTCTTTTGTTTGGTAGACTTTTGATTGAAGTGCTTAAGGTAAGAGTATTTTTAGCCTTATTTTTTACCCTGATAAATTTTTTGATTTTTTGATGATTCTATGCAATAACATGGTCATACCACAGCTGTGCACTTCTTCTGATTAATACCAGATCTATAAAGGATTTTGACCTCATAAGGGCAACTGTCTTACAAGTATCTAGCTATTCCTCGTCACCTTCTAAAAAACCAGCAACATGCATAGTGATCTTTTATGTTCAGAAGGCCCAGCAAAAGCTGGAACTACTTACTTTAAAATGTTATTCTTTTTAATATCTAGTTTCCAATCCAAATCTACAATCCAAATCACAATTTCATTAACTCTTATCCCTATCATTCTTATCTGATAGGTGTGGTCTTGCTCCTGTGCTATCTACTCCCCTACCTCCCTGAAAGCCTAAACACCAACATGCTTAAGGATGTTGATTTTATCATAAAGCTTGTGATAGAACTTGAGTCAGTGGAAACTTGAGAGTTCTTGACTTTCATTGAGGTTGGATAACAGGCCAATACATACATGGGAAACTGGGACATACATTATTTTAGGAGTTTCTGTAAATAGGTTTTCGACTCAAATACTTACAGATAATCATTTTATGCTTGACGTTATCTTTGTCTTTAGAATCCATTATTAACATGTAGCTTTTGGAGGTAGTTAAAAAAAAAGAAAACACTTTATGGTGTTTCTTGGGACCTATAAATTTTACATGGGTCTCTGCCTTTGTGGTAGCTAAAAGCTTAGCTGTATAGTTCTTTAAATTCTGAAACTGTAACTCTATGCAATTAAAACAGTTCTTCAGCTTTTTCATGAAGATATAAAAGTAAACTAGAAAGAACAATATAAACACTCTTCCAAGTACCATCAGAAGTTTAGCTCAAGCAAATTTATACTTTTTAATTTTTTTTTTTTAATTTGGATCCTACTTGTGTGTAGCAGTATTCAAGTCAGTTGCTAATTGTTATTTTTAGTGAATATATTAAAGATAAAAAAAGGAAAGGGTGATCATGTTAAAATGATATTTTTGATTTTGAAATATATAAAGAGCTCTGCACCTTTCTAGTGGTTCATAAGGTGTTAAGGAACATGGCTGTTTTGGTTAGTGACAAATGGCAGCATTCTGTCCATCTTGAGAAGTAAGTAAGTTCTGCAGTCTGTCAGTTCCTTCTATCTCTGATCTACACGTGCTGCATCTGACTGTGATTATCAGTAAAGATTCTACAGATTTGCAACAAGTACTCATTATAAGATAGGATGCACAAGTCTGATGCATGAAAGAAAGAATATGTGAAAACAGGGATCTGTACCATGGCCTCGGAGCATGAAAAGTATATAAATCTGCAACCAGTAATTTAAAATCTCCTCTTAACCTGTGTTTTATCTTATACTGCAGATATGTTTTAAACCATATCAGATGTTTTCTTTATTGCCAGTGATGTAACTCAAACTTAGGAAATAACAGATTTTTAAGTCTGATAGCCAACTTAAAAAAATGTAGAAAATTAATTCGTTTGAACCAAACTAAAACATTTTCAAAAAATTCTCAAAAACCTTTAAGATCACACCAAAATGTTTGTTTGAATCTGAAATGTGCTAAGCCCCTTTTATCTTTTTAAAAAAATACCAGTTTTAAATAAGAATACATTCCCTCTTTAAATGATATTTTATTTTAATAATGAAAGATGTAAAATATCCTAAAAATAAAGCATTCTTTTACAATAATTCCAAAAAGAATGCTTTGAAATTTTAAAACCTTTTTGTTCTTTCTTTTAAGTCCAAACCAAGGATGCCTCTGGCCTAATTTAAATCCTTCTGAAATTATTTTTCAATTAATCTGCTATTAAATTAAAAAGGCGTCAAGTTCTATGTGTGTCCTCCAATGATTGTAAATCAACGATTTACATAAAACATAGACTCATCTTCTTAGATGCTATCTGTATTTCTGAAATAAACCTCAAAAATCTCTAAATTCTAAATAACTGAATTTAACTAAGAGTTCAGTAAGAAGATTAGTCTTAAACTATATATCCTGATATCATTATCCATAGATTTCAACTACTATTTGAGATTTTTATGTGAAGATTTTTAATATGATGAATGATATGTTTTGTTAAAGCAATATCCAAATACTTTATAATTTCTAATCTGTTACATTTGTCCTCTCTCCTTTCCCACCAAGGAGACAACCTATTATATTAGGTAACATTTACTCATTATTAACTTGATTCAAAGCTAGTTTTAGTCAATGAGTAGCCCAACAATAAAATAATGGTGTGGACAGATCTGATAGCTCTTCTCATGTTTAAACATTTGGGTTCTTGTCTACTATCTTTATATATAAATAAATACTTTACATATTTTACACATACACAGACCCCTCTCTATATATGTATATATAGAGAAATAAAAGTATTATAAAATATTTATATCTCATAACCTGTGTCTCTTGCAGCAATAGCAGCTGAGAAAATTTCAGGTTTTCCATTCTGTCAAAAAAATATGACATATCAAAATTTGTTTCCATCCTAAATGAGTGCAGTAGAAATCCGGTTCCCTCCCCAAAATGTGAAACTGAAAACTTTTTGAAAGTAAATATGCTTTGTTTTTACATTTTTGTTTAATACTACTTAGTTCTTCACAGTAGCAAAAGCTAAAGCTGACTATGAAGAATTGCAGGATTGTCTCTCAACATTAAATGTTCAGAAATAATATAAATAAAAGTAATGTAATTTGTAAGCTGGAAAAAAAATTCTGAAAGAACAGAGGAAAAAAAAAGCCATGATTGTGGCAATGTAAAGTCTTCACTGATTATTCCTTTTGAATTCCATGTATAATTCTTGTTCAGAAACTAAATACTATAAGAGATAAAAGGAAGGATGACAGGGATGGCCAAACATATAGAATGGCATCTATATGAAGAAAGACCAAGAATGCTAACAACCTTCTGCCAGGAAAAGAGGCTGCTAAACAGAATTATACCTATAGGTAGATAGCTATAAAATCATGAATGGCATGGAAAAATGTGGAGAAGGGATGACTGCTCTGTTTCACATATAGAAGAACAAGTAAGCACCAAAGGAAACATTGAGAAGGCTTTTATTTATTTATTTATTTATTTTAAGAAAAAAAAGGTGGTGGGGGGGACATTTCTTTGCAAAACACATAGTTAAAGCATGAAACCTATTGCACCAGGACTTTATGGATGTTAAAGCTTACACAGGCTCAAGTTGTGACTTGTGCTGTGTTGGTTATTTAATATATTTATATATATTTAATATATTGAATTCTCTTATCTTCCCTCCCCCCCTTTTTTCTTTTTTGAGTTATTTCAGTGTTTAGACCCATTTTCTTCTTATGAACCTTCCTATCACCTAAAGGAATGGTGATGTAGGACCCTCCAGCCCTGATTTTCTTTTAAAAGACAGGATTTAGGAACAAAACTCACTTCCCAGAACACACCGAGAGTCCTATTACTTCCATGACATTCTATGCAGCTCAGTAAGATGAAAGGTAAGATGCTGTTGTCTGAAGAAGTGGTTTTCCTTTTATACTGGAAAGGGTGGCTGGAGGGCAAAAATTGTAACATCTGTAAAAAAGAGATGTGGAAATGCAGCTTAATGCTTTATTAAACACAGCAAAAATAGACTCGTTTGCATAAGACAACAACCATTTTAGTTTTAAGAATGTGAAAGAGTTCTTTGAGTTCCATCACTAATACAATTGAAAGTTATTACACATAAAATTTTAATTTTGAGGAAACTGAATTTTTATTCAGAAAATTCTTTGAACAGACAGCTCTAGATCAGTTTTTTTCTTAAATTGAAACATTGAATTATGTTCTCATACATTCATGAGTGATGACACATCCAGACTTGTTCACCTCATCTGACATCCTGAACAACATAAAGAGAAGAAACAATCAGAATCACACTCTTCTAGGCAAGATAATTTGCAGGGGCACCTCCAGTGTTGTGTGCAGCAGTTGTTTCTGGCTAAATGCAAGAACTTCAGTAGATACTATATTACAGTTTAGATTTATAAAGAAATTCATTGAGACATATTTCTGCCAGCCCACTGCTAAAGACAGTAAAGCTTTCAGTTCTTTCACTTTTAACTAAAGAAAACAAGTGATATGCATTGTGCTAAAGGGGAAAGATACCACCATGATGCCTGATAATAGTGGAAAAGAAAATGCTTCTAGGCACTGTATCTTTTGCATGGTCTCAAAAATCACCATTTCTTACTCTCTATTTAAGCAGACATGCTGTTTTCATAACAGGGAATCTCTTTTGTCAAAATATAAATGATGGTAGTAAGACACCGTTCTGTTTTCCAAAGGATAATAAGAACTGAAGGTTACAGAAAAAATCTGATTGTAGCAATCCCATCAGACTTCAAGAAAAGTGTGTATAATTACCACATACTCAGAGACACTCTTGAATTTCAGGCCCTCTTTCCACTTTGCTGTTGGTTACCAGCTGGCTCTGGCTAGCACTCATCAAGACAGGCTGCTTTTCATCAGCCCAACACACCGGCAGCCATCTCCTGCAGCTTGCAGGTGCTATGCTGCTGCATGCGCTTGCAAATTCCTGAACCTATGACACTCAGTAACATGTACATCCTGGTATGTTCCCTATGACCCTCTGCTAGAAAAAGAGGTACCAGTGATGTCATAAAGTCTTATGGGATTTCCTTGAACATTTAGTTGCGGAAAGAAATTTAGCAAGGGTGTCATCTTATGACTTACCTAGCCATGGTATGATATGTAATGGTGCTTTTGAAAGACAATTTACTCACTGGGCAAGCCTAAATGTTACTATGAACAAGCTAGCCAGTGCACAATCTGTTCGTACGATATAAATGCAGCTCTTCCAGCACCTCTTAGTTCATGCAAGTTTAAATACAGTTTAAGTACATAAACTTAACACATAATTCAAAGTGTTAGGTCTGCAGACAAATGACTAGGTCGTTGATAGGCCATGGCTAGAGGTTAAGCTAACTGATAACTGCTGGCCATGACAGAAAGTGTGAGAAGCTGACAAAAGTTACCAATAGGGCTGTGAGGCATGGCTGGGCGTCACTGACGGTCAAGGGGGACTTACATGAGAAATGGCTCAATCTCCCAGACAGTTGGAGGGGACCACTGGGGACCTTTAGGGGAGCAGAGTCTTGCAAGGCCAACAGCACTTAGGTAACCATAGCAGTAATACCACATAAGGCTGAGACTACCTGGGTAACAGTATCAGAAATACCGAATTCAGGTACAGTTGTAGCAAAACTGGTAACAGTAGGGGAAAAAGTAATTAGGAACAGGTTGCTTATTTGGGACGAGTCCGGATTGGAGAACAAGAGGTACCAGGATGGTGAAAAGGAAGTTCAAGAAACAACAAAAGGGATAACAAGTTATGCAGGTCATGTGCCTAGTGCTCTGCAGGGGTACCTGTCAGCAGCCTTGGGCATGATCACAGCCACTGGAGCAGGGCAATGAACCAAACACTGCTCCCATGGTCAGGAGGACCACAGAGGCTGGAGCAGGGTTCTTTCCCTGGCCAGCAAGGGAACACATGGATGGAGGGAAGCAAGCAGCCTGGTATCACGGTGTCAATGACCATTCAAGGCCTGACAGCATCAGCAAGTGCCCACCATTGATAACACAAAGAAGCACTTGCACAAATGTTTCATTGATAGTAAGGCGTAGAACTTATTATCACCTCTAGGCAGAGAATAAAGGAAATAAAACATATTTGAGAACAGGAATGGATATGAACTACTCAGTTTGTCAAACACAATCTGCTGATATGAACAAACTCCATCACAAACATCAGATGCTGAAATGAATAATGTGGGCCAAGACCCTACTAATTCATATGTCAGCGCCACTAGTTGAGTGGCATCAAAGCTCAACGAATATTTCAGGCAAGGACAGTCTGAAACTGCTGCCACAAAAACAGTCCCATGATCTTCCAGATCCCATCAGACCAGGAGACAGGACTTTTTTCCTTCATATGTATAATTCTGGCATAAACCAGCTTTCAGTGCTCCTCAAACTACATAAGTCTGCATTGTTTCTAGAATACAGACCAGAAAAACGCTAAAGCAGAAGTTCCACATCACCAGATGCAGGAAGCCTATAGTTTGGGTATGGTGTGATCCTACTATTATGAATGCAGCTGGAGATCTTTTTCTTTCTTTCTCTCTTTCTTAACTGTAAATTAAGTCTAAAAATCTCATCTTGTTTACTTCACAGCTCCTCAAACTATTCTAATTCCCCCAAAAGATATTGAGGCTTGAATCAGTGTCATGTCAATACCTTTTGAATAAAACAGGAGTGAAAAGCTTATACAGTTCTTTATATATCTAAAAAAAATTAAAAAATAAAAGGCGCCCTACTTGCTAGGTGAATATAAGACCAAGTTTAACAAAATAATTACAATATAATTTCTGAAGGTATAATGTTCACTTTTGTACCCTCTTCAGATATTTTACCAACATAGTCTGTGTTTAAAGTATCCGAATATTTATCTCAAAAGTTTATTACATCTCCTCCATGAAGATTGTTAGGGTCAGCTGTAATTCTCCAGCAGAGCAGGTATAAAGGTTAGGTCATACTGTCTTGCTTTTTTGAATGGATTACACAGGTCCATTAATTTTAATAGTTTTGTCTTTGAAAGGTCTGGTTTTATTTCTATTATCTATTTTCCCTAACTTACAAACAACAGAAGTATTGAAAGTAAAACCTCATTGCTTATGGACAGTGTATCCATAAAGATATGTCAAGACATTTAATATTCTGTCTGCTGACCCTGGAAGAAAACCTGATTAAGATATAAGGCATTCAAGCACACATTCTGTACTATATTCGTAGAAGAGTTAGAGACACGGCTATTGATCTATTTGCTTGCTGCTGCACTGTTCTTGAAGCATGCACTGCAACAAAAGACAAATGTCATTTAATAGAGCAAATCATATATATGGGGGGGGGTGCGTGTGTCCATGTGTGTGTCTATGTACGCACACACACGGACACACACAAAGCAAATGGAAAATTAACTATAGAAAGCTTAGCTAAAGAATAATATTTTGTCTGAAGCTTCATTCTTTTAAAGCAATATCAGTAAGTGAGTGTCATTAAACAGAGCTCATTAAACAAGACTGCAGGTATGAGTAACCATGACAAACTAGCATATGAACCTCAAATATTTTCCAGACTCTGATGGAGTAGTGTTGTGTAGGAGATGCTGGGAGAAGGTGGGGAGGGAAAGGAAGAGAGGGAGGACCAGCGACATTTAATGATTAAACAAAATCATCAGTAGGTTATTCTCATTCTAATTTGCAAGTATTTTGTCTTACTTTGTTTTAGAAATGGGACATTTACTCCATTTGTAATTTGTAAGTTTGCAAAACAAAACTGAAAGCCCATATTATCAAATGGTCTGCTACAAATTACAAGGATGTTGTATATTGCACAAATAGATTAGAAAATGAGATGTTCACACATTTGCCCTTTCTCCTGGTGTTCCTTCTGCATCCGGTTGTTTGTAGCAGCAGTTTGTGGGGTTTCTGTTTGTTATCTGGATTCTCCAAATTTATGCCTGTGAGAAGTAGCCACTGGTTGGTATGGATAGCAATTAGTCCAAGAAAACAGAGCATAATCATTCCAGGTTTGCCAGTTAGAGAAGCAGAGAACCAGGAGAACCAGCAGTTCATCAAGAGCAGACAGCAAAACAAAAAAAAGTCCAAAAAAAGGTGAAAGTAGGAAATGGCAGAGTAAAAGCTGCTGCTTTTGCTGAGCCTGACAAGCCTTGTGCTTTGTGTTTGTTGTTGAAGTTCTGGTCTGTAGGAAAATGTATTGTCACATCTCTGAATAAAACTGCAATTTATAAGCTAACCTTGCTGCACAAGCCAGTCCTGTGACAGCCTAATTGACATCACTGTCAGGGCAATTATTTAGTCTAGTAAAATATGGTATATCTAGGAATAACGGAACTTAGATTGGGACATATCATATCCTATTATTCCATTTAACATCCTAAATAATTTCCATCTTCTGGGTGTTTTCTTACCCTTCACATATTAGTAGACTTTTGTCAAACATCCAAGCTATGCATATTTAACACTTCTAATCTTTCTTCCTAAATGATATCTCCACCTCCCTAATTGTTCTTAATCCTCTCCTCTGAAATCTCTTCAATATTTTTCTGGCAATGAGGTGCCTTATATTTAATGCATTGTTCCAAATATAGTCACACTGAAGCTGTACAAAAAATAATATTCTCTGTGGCAAGACACCTGTGAGAATTTAGCCCCAAACTGTATTAGCTATTTTTGCTCCAATATCACATGGCATACTGAACATTATCTTGCTGCAACTGTGACCATGACATTTCTTTATTTGTTATTGCTTCCTAGACTCCCAAGGTATCAATCCTGCAAAGGCCTGCACGGTGCTCTGCAGGGAATATGGAACGGTCGCACTCCTCTACTGCAGCCAGAGAACTGGAATAAGGTAGGCAAGAAGTGAAACAGGCAGTTTAACAAGGCTGGAGCTTTACTACCTTGTCTCATTTGGGAACTATCCAGTAACAATGGAGCAAGTTGTGTTTCTGTTTATAACCATTTCACTTGCAGTGAGTGAGTAAATTCTTCCACATTTTAAGGATTCAATTGAATATACAAGGTATTAATGTCTTGCCCTGACTAGTCTAGAAATAGTCTGGAATTAAAGTTTCAAAGGCTTCGCCATCTCCAGGTGAGCGCCTTGCTGTCTTTCACCAGCATTAGCAAATTCCACTTTACAATCTGAGTAACCTGGTGAATGAGCAAGTGCTATCATTGCTCATGGGACTTCACTGCCTGATGCTATAAAATGACTTCTCTCACTATGGATCCATGTATTTATCAGGGAAGAGCATGAATGAAGAAGATGCTAAGAAGTCTTTACTTGATCCTCCCCACTTCCATTTGCCTCTGCTTCCTGCACCTCTCTCTCCAACCCACTCTGCTACTGTAAATTGCATAGCTCCAACTGCTGTGGAGTGCCTAAACCTTTCCTTAGAGCCTCTAAAACCAGAAGGAGATTTCTGAGGCATATATGTCTTTTCTCTATCCATCCTGAGCCTGTTTGATTATACCATTATTTCGCTCAGATTCAATTAGCACCATTTTCTTCTGCTGGGAATGGAAGTCAAATGTCCCCATATTGCTTTCACACCATTTTTCAGGCCCAGTTCTGACCGTGCAGTCTTATCTGTGCACGGACAGTATAATGCTGATTAAAGGATTGTTCTGCACTCAAAATCCCTGCCTTTTTATTTGCTTTTAGTAACAAATTGGGTCTGACTATGGTTGAGGGGTCAGCCAGTTATCAGAAGCAAAATACCTATCCCAAGGACATCAGATGTGAAATTGAAGCTGGCTGATCATGTTGCTCAAATAAAGTCTCATTCTGTAATTGCTCAGCTCTTTTGGCTAGCATCCACAGTCCTGCTGGTTGATATACTCGTTCATGACACCTACCTCCATTTTTCATTTGGGCTCCAAGCGAACAAGCCTACTTGGGTGACAAGATAGAATTATTTTGAAAATTTAATTTGTTGGAAGACTCCTGCCTTTCCAGCCACAATATAATTAATTTACAGGTTTATATTCTCCCTTGTATCCAGCCTTGCTGCAAATAAAAAATTAATCTAGAGGCATCCCTCCTGCAAAACTGATTTTAATCAAGAAGTGATTTGTGGTTTGGTGTAAGCAGTGTCACGTAGGGAAGGGATTCACAGTGTTCATCCTGTTCCACATACAGGAGCACAACATGAACATTAGCTTCATGTGCTGATCCACAACAGGCGAGCATTGCTGCATGCAGCTGTTCTGTTTGTACTTCAAACCTCCTGCCTGGCTGCCTATATCCTGCCTCTAGGATGATACCATTCAGTCCTTAGTGGGAGTCCTCTTTGAGGACACTGGAGAGAAAGGCTATACAGCCACACAGATAATCTTGGCAGGCTCCTCCACTCTTTTTCTTTCTTGTTTGATTGGTTTGTTTCGTTAATGCAAACGGGTAAATAGCAGATGCAGGCATACCTTAGCAGTCCCAATATTCTTTCAAATGCTTTTTACTATTTCTTGACTCCCCACCCTATTCCAGCCCATAAGGGGAAGTTCTTTTAGGTCATGTAACTCCCTTTTCATGATGACTCAAAATAAAACTCCTATACTATCTTGCTTCTGAGGTTGCAGAGATTGCAGTATGAATTGAAGGTTTGAATGGGAGCATGTCATGCTTATTTGCTGGTAAAATCATAATCCTCATTGAATTTGTGGGAGTTTTACCACCAATTTTGATAGGGTATGATTTCTTCTTAAATATCCCTTGCACTGAACAACTTCACTTTCTGAAGCACTTATTTAATTTTTCTTTGTAGTTTTATATTAAAAAAAAAGACAGAGAGAGATGAATAAGGAGCATGTCTGAAGACACAAAGGTTTAACTGTGATTCATATCATGACAAATTAAATGATATTTTCTTTTCTCATTCTCTTTAATCCTGTTCCTAGGCAGTAAGTAACTTAGGCCATGCAGCAAAAAGCTTATTAATGCAAGATCGCATTTACATCTTTCAACATTCTCATACTTTTTATTTTTAGATTTCATCTCTTCTGTCTAGAATTTACACTCCCAGGTCAGCAAAAAACTTAAGCCCAAGTTAAAGATTAAGCTTCTGCTTAACTCCTTCACTATTCAATACAAAGCATAAGCTTGTGATTAACACTTACTGAAATCAAAGAGAGTTAAGAATCTGTATGAGAATTTTGCTGAACTGCAGCTTTGCCCACAAAAACTGGATTTTGGGAAGTTTTACATAAGATCTGTTTGTTGTTATTTTTCAGCTTTTGTTTAGCATTCAAGTTCACTTTCTGCATTAAAGTGCAGAAGTACATCTCAGAGCACTTTAGCCTTTATAGTTCCTCCCAGATTAGTATCTTCTGCAAATGAATTAATGTGTTGTTTATTTCTTCTTCTTAGTCATTAGTGAAGGAACTCAATATAACCTGACCTTCTCTGGCAATAACCCAGTAGTCATTTCCTCCTAAGTCACTATTCTGCAGCTCCTCATTTCCCTTTGTTTACTGTCTTCCACCAGTAGTTATTCCACATGGTAACATTTATATTCAAACTAATTTAAATTAATTTCAAGAGAAGAGATTTTATAGAATGGTGTATGAAATGCTTTCTTTAATTAATTGCATGTATATATCATATTATGTTTTTCTTTCATCCACTAATTTTATAATTCTATCAAAGAAGCAATCAAGCTTATCTGGCAAGTCTTTATTAAATCTTTGCTGCTTAGCTCTGAAAATATGAGAATGAATCCCAAAGCTCTTTCTTGCAAACATTCTTTACTCATCCAAACTGGAATCAGTGGATGATATGTCAGAAGTGAAAGTAGAAGGAGGGGGAGGGAAGGGTAGAAAGAGGAGGCAAAAAAAAAGAAAAGAAAAGAAAAGAAAAAAAGAAAAAAACCACCACAGATCTACAGTGTTCTGATATTATAGGTATAAGAAATGATTTACTGAAAGAGAGAAAAAAAAAAAACAGAATATGGATAACCTAGTAATTAGGACTCTCTTCTTTGATTCTGGTGACACTGTTCTGCTAAAAACTTTGCAGGTGATCACTGGTATACCAGGCATGCTTGTGTACCCTAGCTCTTCATCTGTAACATTTTACTCTTTTACATACCTTTAATCCTTAAAAGTACATCTCTCGTTATACCCCTGTGAGTTTTATTAAAAACTGTAGCATCACTCAGATGCTACCGATATGGGGTCGTAGCAGGCTAGAGAAAAGCTATATTTCTAGAAGCCCAAACTTTCATCATGTGAAAAATGTTTAATGTATATTGCTATCATGTATTGTATCAGTATTAAGATGGCACAGAATATGGCATCAGGGTAGAGATAGGTACATGTATAGATAACACTAATCTACACTTAATTTAGCTATTTGATGTACCAACAGCAATTAAACTGCAGCAACCCAAGTCTTGCTACTGCCTATAAATGACCAGAGCCAGAGTTGGAGATGCTTGAACATTACGTGTCCACTAGACTCCCAATCACAACTACTTCAGTACAATCACTACCCAGGAGAGCTTTAGGTGTGACCACAGGTGGTGCAATTATATCCACTGATGCTGAGTGATCAAAAAAACTTTGAAGGGATATCGGACAGTTGTTCAGAAAGAACACAGGTGTATTTGGCACGAAACCTCCTGCAACAACAGTGTAGTTGCAGCACACAAATGTGCACATCAAGGGAAGCTGAACAAGGTGGAGAGGCTGACTTCGCTCACCTTCTAAAAGGCCCAGAGTAAAGACCTTATAGAATTAGCCTTTCGCCTCTTGGTGCAAGTTTACCCTTTAGTTTTGGAGTCTGAATAAACTCAGGTGCAAGTTTTAAGTTCCTAGTACTTGTAACCTGTAACCTGGTCTCTACATTTTGAACAGAAGTTTCATCCTTAGCAGAAGAGGTACAGCGAAGCACAGACAGCAAAAGAAACATTAGCATACAGAATTCAAAAAGGAATTTATGAGTTTTACAGCGATGCATTTCATAAACCACTACTGAATCAGAAAAACAATCTTAGTATTTTCCATTAAATCAATATTTCTGGCCTAAGTGAGTGCTACTCAAAGGATAAAGACTAAAGTATAGAGCCTTCCGTTAACACCATAATGCCTTGCAGCATTTTATATGAAATTGATATCATTAAAAACAAAGAGATAAAACTAAGCAAAGAAAAATGCATCTTCATACTTCTCAATATTTTCTGCGTCTTGACAGTGACGTAATCCAAACTCAACGAGAGACAGTAGAAGGACTTTCTCCCTATGCTAAGTCTCCATTTTTGCATATGGAGAGGGTCTTTCCATTGACTTCAGCTCTATATTTTGCATATTCCTAGCTCCATGCCTTTGGAGTCGTATCACTAACGTCCCTCATTATATCTGGGCTATATAATCTTACAGTTCCTCTGCTATCATCCAGTGTCATAGCTAACCACTGATGCTACGTGAGCATACCTTTGCTAATAAGAGAACAGTGATCCATTCAAGCAAAATAGTTGTTTCACATGAAAAAAAAGACAACGCTGGTTTCGACAGTGTTGTAGGATGTTTGCAGAACTTTCGTTCAAAGAACCGTTTGCCCTTTGGACTGGAACTCAGTTCGTATACTGCAAAGAGAGTATTTACTGCACTGATGAATTCCCATTGTTATAACAACAAAAAGGAGCTTTTAATTTAATCGTATTTAATTGGCTTATGGCATAGTAGGACTGAAGTATTTGTTCAGCGGTAGCCTAAGCCTCATGAAGTCTTTAGAGGTAACAAGATACAACAATAACAGTAAGAAAAGAAATGTAATAATACTATTCAACACAAGTGGCCTCATGGACAGTGATTAGGCTGAAGAGCCATCAAGCAAAAGGTCTTTCCACCTTCAGGCTGTCTGATATGTCTTTCAAATTAAATTTACAATGCTAAAAGCAAACCCCAACCCAATTATTTTAATTTACCTACCCTAAAGTTACAGCAGTGGTTTGTTAAATCCTGGATGAACTCTTCAGCATTTATGTAACTTCTGAAACGATAGTAAAAAGTTTTAGGGAGGACTTGGGGATCTTGGGGATGTAGTTTGATTTTAATAGGTTGATTTTAACAAAGACATAACCTACATGTCCTTCAAGGTTTTTTGTTTGGTTGGTTTAACTCTTATTTTAATATACTTTTCCCCCAAATAATTTTTTTCCCACAATTTAAAAAGTTATCTTTATTGAAGTTGTGACAATCTTTGACCATTAAGGTGTTTACCCTCCTGCATAACACTGAACTGCAGGCCTGGAAAGGAGCTCAAGAAACTGTCTCATCCAGAACACCTGATCCAAGGCAGGACTGAGTGTAAGCAAGTGTTTATGACTTTTTTTTTTTTTTAAAATAACGTCATTAAAATCTTGCTCAGGAGATGACAAATCTGGGTGATAGGTAACTTTGGGTATTCTATTATCCTTAGAGTAGGAAAAAAAATTCCAAACATCAAATCTAGATTTTTTTTTGTAGAAAATAAATTGATTTCTCTTATTTTAGGCCCAACTAAAAGGAAACCAGTCTTAGACTTTATCATATCTCCTGTTCTAGCTCCCACCCGCCAAGACTAAAATGAGACCTTAAATTGTTTGAATTCAGGGACTAAGCTTTCTTATTATATTTTCTAAGATGCCTATAATTCTTATTTGTTTTAGCTTTGTGAAACCCTGGTTCTTAAACTGAATGAACCTCAAATGAGGTCTCATAACTCTTTGATGAGCAGAGCAGAATAAGCGTCCTGGTTTCTCACATATAACAAACACATCTACTAATACATCCTGGATGAGATTTGTCTTCTCTTAAACAGCATTACAGTAGCCATGGATTCACTTTGTGATACATTTTAACCCCCAAGTCTTCTTCTGCTCTGCTTCCTAGATGGTTTATTTTTCTTAATTCAGCATTTTGTACCTTTCTTTATGAAGATTTTTTTTAAACAAACAACCTTTTTTTTTTTAGTCTTGTTTTTATTTGCTAGGTGTTTATACATTGATTGTTTAAGAATAGAGTTTAGAATGCCTTCTGGGATGTTTTAGTTAATCTGACTGATTTATAGATCTTTACTTCTTCCCTTTTGTGACCCACAACCATACTGAAGTAAAACTAGATGGAGATTTAAGATATACACCCTTGGGAATGTAAGGCTCAAATTAGCATAAACAATGTTTTTCTACTGTAATTTTAAAGTGCCTACAACTTCCACGAAATATCATGTAAAAAAATAAACAATGCTTACAATGGAAAAGATATACAACATACAATAACCATGTCTAAATTGCACATACAGTTCACAGTAAGTATGTCTTAATATAGGTCCTTTAAAATAGATTATTGATCCATTGGGAATTCAGTCTCAAATGCTGCATTATTTTCTATGGGCCCATAATTTATCCAAATATTTTAGAGTAGCACTATTTTAAAAATTCACTCATTTGGAAAAAAATAAAATCCCAGTCAGAGATTATTTTCTTTTGAAAGCTGAAGGCACAAGTTGATGAATTAATATTTATGTTACTAGATTGTTTTGATAAACACATAAAAAATATCCCAGATGACTAAGACATCTTGCAATTACTTTTGACGTCTAAAGTAAAGAACAAGAGTAGTAACACTCTTGTGAGTTCCTGAAATTTAAGAGCTATTCACATATGCTATCTTGCTGCATACCATTCCAACCTGTTCCAGTTCTTGTTACAGCAGAGAGAGAATGATTTGTAGTGGAAACTTACCTTATATTTACAGTCATATTCTGAAGCAGCCTTTCTCCAGGGATGATAGAGAACCGAGGGAGATTAATTTCAGTAGGCCAAAGTTAACCTTGTGTGTATATCATCCTTACTAGGTATCTCAGAAAATGCACACAGCTTATTGAAGGAGGAAGGACTAATGAATCTTTTAAAATAGACAAGTTCAACAAAATATTAATTACTGGACTTATGTATGTATTTACAGCCAAGAGTTTTAAGCCTAACTAATAACTCCCTTTTGTTAGCTGTCAGGAATAAGAAGGAGGGGGAAAAAAAAAAAAGTATAAAATACAGTAGACTTCAGTACACTTCATAAAACTTTTCCTCACTTTTCTTGTATTATTTCATGAGTTTTCTGGTCATCAAAGCATCTTTTAATCTAGATGGGGAATTTGAAAACAGCAGCAACAAAGTAAAACAATCTAGAGACAAATGCACACAAACTTCTGATCTTAATTATCAGAAATTATCATTCATCATCATAAAAAGAAAAAGGTCACAATCCTTTTATTTTCCCACCTTCATCACTTAAAACAATTTCACCTACACATATTTAAACTTTGTTTAGATTCAAGAGTTTCTAGCGCCCAATCCTATACACACAAGCTTTATCAATTGGGGTTATCAATCGTTAAAAGAAAAAAAAAACTAACTCATTATTAGACTGTGATCAGCTATTACAACCTCAGTTTTGTGTGTCTTGTTGTAATTTGTTGCTGGGAATTGCTCTGACTGCTTTTACAACTATTAATACCGTTCAAGAGTTCACTTTTCACAAAAGTAAATAATTGTCTGTGTGCTTCTCCCATTGGCACATTCACAGCTGTCTACCAGCAAGGAATGATTATCTAGTTATTTTAGTGTTATCACAAATAACAGCTCAAGGGTGGTTTCAGTTGCCTACATACCCTAAAGTGATTCTAATAGAGGGGCAAAAGATAAGTCTTTCACAGACTCATAGGAGCCTGTTTCCACAGTCAAGTAACACCACAAAAATACCTCTCTCACCCCCCTCCTCACATATCATTCTTTCAAGCAAGAAAATATAGATTACCCCCAAATGAAGCTATTTGCCTATTCAGCAAAGACTTCAGAAACCCAAATTAGCATCACTTGCAGTGTTCTTTTCCTCGCAAACCACACTAGCCACCACCCCACCAGTGAAGCTCTCTTTCCTTGTAGGCATCTGTGAACCCTCAAGGTTGTATTTTTTTTAATGGGAATCACCTGACAGCTTCCAGGTAGCTCCGAAGACAGCACAGAGTTAGATGTTCCTGGGTTCCTGACTCTTCAAGGCCAGACCATCCGGGAGGTGGGGGGGAGCTTTAAACTATTTTACAACACCAGTATGCATAACAAACTAGGCATCGTGACAGGGAAGTGGCAGAGCCAGAGGAGAATCTTAGTGTCATAACTAGGTGATGAAGGCAGCCAAAAATAATTTGCAAATATTTGTTCAAATATTTAATCAAAACATGCTTGCATTCCTCATTCGTTTCCTTTCACTTTACACTCTAGCAATCACATTTACTGTTGGGAATGTTTACTGAAGAAGTGACTTCTAAGCAACTCTTACAGAATATTCATATAAAGTGGATTGGGAAACTTTGTCCAGATATTATAATTATCAAGTGAGCAAACAGAAACTTTAATTCAGTCTATTCAGAACAGATAAAATGTGAATGGCAAATATGAAGATAAATGCTTCCAAAAGAATCTAAAAAGACTGTGGGATACAAACACCTCTGAAAGATCAATGGGGTTTATATGCCCAAAGAATTCTCCCACAACACATATGTATGCAACTGAAATTCTTTAAATGTATATGCTCCTTAGGATACAAAGGTATTTGAATGCCTTTCAGTATCAGTATTGCAGTATAAAACATTTATAAGGCCATTTTGTTTATTAAAAGGACTTATAGCTCTTGTGACTTGTTTAAAGATATACCTCATATAGAAGAAGGTGGTACTATTTTAGCAAGTAGATATTTTTTTCTGAAAATCTTTTCAACTTCATAATAATTTTTTAATTCCCGTAATCTAAGATTTTTTTTTCTAGGAAATGTTATTTTATTCTCTTATACAAGGAGAAGTATAAATGGAAACATTAAATACTTTCTATCAATATGATAGCAAATGAAGGGGTCATGAAATAATTTTTCATATCTTTTCTTAAGGTTTATTTTAAATGTTTGTCAGAGATTTTCAGAAGCGAACACTGATTTTGACACCTAGCCCTCAACATAGCAAATTATCTTTTTTTGGAGACTGAATCCCCACAGTTTATGAAACAATGAATAAAGATGTAACTTTTTAGTCTTGTAATTTCTTCTAGCTATTTTTTTGTCTGCATTTATCTTTCTCCTGGCAGAATACAAATTTTACTTGTTTTCCCTATCTAGGTCCCAGTTTTGTAAACATTTACAACACTAACTTTTCTACCATGAATGACCCTACGGAAATTAAAGGAACCGCATGCATTGTTAAGTTGTGTATAAGTATCTGGAAGACAGAGGGCAGACTCACTACTTTAATTAGCATTTCAAGGATTTTAATCACCATTTGATTCATTTTTAAAATATTTTTGAAAAAGTCATACATATTATAAGTTAAGTCAATAAATTATAACAACATAAGTGCAGCTATATGAGGAATATAACCTACCTTCTGATGAGATAAACTAAATTAGCATTTAATAACATTTTTACAACCATAATTAATCATTATTGCAAATGGGAAAGTTACCCACTTAATTACCTAAATGTTTCATCAAATCAAGTAACTGGATAATTGGACTCCTAAATCCAGTCATGTATACCTTTAATTAATTGTTGTTAATTGTTATTAAGTGTGGGTTAGCTCCTGCCAGGCACTTTCACCTACACTTTAAAACCCATTTTACGGTCGTTATTTATTCTGTAACTGAAATGGGCTATTCTGCCATTTTATATATTTAATGCATTTTATATTATTAAAATGAAATAATTTAAAAGCCTTTTAAAATTCTTTGTTTCAGCTATGCTTCAAAAACCTTGAGTCTTCCATCTCCTCATGCAAAGGTGTCATTTCTTAATGTATTAACTGGCTTATGCTGATGTCAGTCATATTACATTGCTAATACTTCATAGTTTCAAGGATTTGCCATCATATTGGAATAGACAAAGACATGGGTTTATTAACCAAACTTCATGAGGTTTTAATTGCAGCAATTTCCCTGTCCTTTTTTTTCTGATAGAAGGCTATAGTGGTTTCTAACTGAACTTCTTTCTTACTAAAAAAGGAGAGAGCCTCCATTAATGTGAAACTCTCAAACTCTTATATTGTTGCTTTAAAACCTTTTTGACAGTTTACTTTGTTTTGAATATAGAACAGGGTTTATAGAGAATTTAAAGCTAGATTAGCTGCCTTTAATGTGAATGAAATGAAAAGGGTAACTGAGGCTTTTCCCAAGTGGAGACTGACTAATCTCCACTTGGAAAAAGTCTCAATTATTCCTTTGAGAATCATTTAAAGGGAAGAATATCCATTCCTTACCATAATATTGTACACCCATCTGTATCTAAATACCATGGTGATAGACTCATTAGAATCACCAAAAGCAGATATGTATACCCATTCCAATATTTTACATTGACTTTTGGGATGTCTAATGAGGTGGAAAGAAATGGACTCATATCCAAATAGCAATGAATGAAAAAAAAACATCAGTAAAGGTAATAAGCTACATAGAAAAGAAAAGAGGAAAGAGTAGAAGCAGTAATGCAGAGACTGGCATGAAGAGTAAGCTTCAGAAGTTACTTTTAATGCCAGACAGAATGGGGAAATTAAGGGGAAGGGCTTAAGAGGCTAAGATAAAGTGCAGAGCAGAGAGAGGGGAAGGAGAAAAGATGGAAAATGGCAGTTGGGAGGTCAAGTACCAAAGAAACTGTTGTGCTTCCACAATAAGGGAACAGCAGAGAGTTCAGCAGTTAAAATAAAAGCAATCAGCAGATGACGATTCTATTTTTAAGAGATTTAGAAAGTTGATTCTTTCAGATCCGTACAAACCTGAACACATTTGGAACTTCCCACAAAGGCACAATTTGCATATATTTCAGTTTGGAATGCAATATTTAGAAAAGCATCACAAAATATTTTGAAAAAAATTAAAGACATTATTTTAGTAGATATCTGTTGAACTTGTGCTTCTTACTTTTCTTAATCTTTAGAAAACTGCACTTTTATAATACAGATAGTTCCATCACTTTTTTTTCCAAATGCCTGTAGAATTATTTCACTAATAATGACAGAACCTCACCACCCAAAAATCTAATATGAACTGATATAGATGGAGGCTTGAAAATATGTATGCACATGCTACCTCTTGGCAGAGGGTGGTTAGCCCAAAAAACCCTTTAGAGCTAGCTAATTATAGGAACCTTTGCTGCTGTGAGAAAAAAAGAAGGTGAAGGAAGAAAAAAAGGGGGGGGTTAAAGCAATAAATAAGGGATGGGACAATTTTGGATAGTAAAAGTAGGTTGTATACAGAATAAACATTTAAAGCAAACCTACAGAATACGTATACAGGGTGTAATGGAAAGATATGTAGACTAGCTCTGACCATGGTAGTATGCCTCCAAATAGAGTATGCTGAAAAACTGTACAGGGGGACCAGCTTAAATCCCGAGAAAGGATTTCACAGACTTTTGCAGGGAGAGAGAGGAGAAAGGGAGTTGGCTAATTAGCTTGGGCAGTTTTACTCAAAACATGCAAGTCCGGCCCTTAGCAGCTTTCCTTGAAAGATCCATATTGGCCGGTCCTGGGGAAAAGTTGCAATATCCATCCAGTACTACTTTAGAACAGGGTTTTCACTGATTCCCATTTTTAGGTAGTGGCTGGCTCTTTAACTGGCTGAAAAGAAATTATTCTTTTAGTCTGGTTGAGCTACAGAGCTGTCTGAAATCTTCGGTAGAGATTTTAGACTGCTGGTCTTACTAAATCCTCTAATTAGTTCTTCATTTGCTCCAAGTTTGGGTTATATATAGAAGGAATAGGTCCAGCATAAATGAGATAAATTGATTCTTTCATGACAGTAATTTTCTGTACTGTCTCTCATTTCATCGTCTCAGTGACATCAATTGAGAGAGACTACTTTTTAAACCTTTTATATGAGGCAGACTGTATTTTCGCTGAATGTTCATATGGCCCTTCCATAAGGGGCCATTTCACAAAGATCTGCAGCAAAGAATGATGCTTTAATCAGCTTGAGGCAACAATAAACCGTTTATATCTCTCCTGTATTGGTTTGTTTGACAGTCAGATACATTTGCTATCATCTTCCAAAGCTACTGATAACAGGGGTCTCCTCCTGCTTACACTGATGTAAATTAAACAGAGTCTACAGAAGTCAGTGAGAGTATGCATGTGTAAAGCTTGTGCAGGGATTACATCCTCAGTTTGCTGAGTCCCTGAAATCTGAGCTATGGACATAGTCTCTCAGCAGTAGTACTAGTAGACCTTACTAAAAAATTTCAATAGATAAGTTTGCTGTTCGAAAATCATGTTCCACTGCAACCGAAGCATTTTACAAAAACATGCTGATTGTCCTCAATCCTTCCTAAGGGAATAAGTCAAAATAAATCATTCTGAACTCCTCCTTGGCTTCTGTCATCATAGTTAAAACCAGTCACAATTTTCTGATTAAACAGAGCTTTGTCATTAAAAGCCAAAGAGTGAACCTGAAAAGTCTCTCATGAAATACCATAGGCTTTAAGGTGTTTCAGAGAAGTGCTGACGGTATCTAAATCCAGTCTAGATCCCTCATGCATTTGAGTGATGACACTGCTGAGAGACATGTGAACCTAGGTTTTGGACAGCCTACCTGGCAAGGGTTTTCCATGGCCTTGCCATGAAGCCAGCAAATGAGCAACTAATTCTAACTGAGAGTTGATCTCCAGACTCATATCAGGGAGCCTCGAAGCCCCAAAGCCTTCACTAGGCAGAGTGTTCTGATTTAGGTTCTGAGGTCCACAAGAATCACAGGAACCTACAACTATATTATTCCCATACCTTTTTCTACTCAGAATTGCCTTTTCACAGGAAACAGTGAGATATTTGACTTGATTCTCATTTGCCTCAAAATAAAATGTCAATCTCGCATATCAACCAGTTATAATAAACAGCTTTTTCATAGTGTGATATCATTATTGCTTGGAGATTCTTGAAATAGAGAAATGTGATATATTGTTAAAATATCAACTATTGCACTTTACTTAAATCTGAATATTGTGTTTTCACATAAAAATTGTATGACTGAATAGTTGTGAAAATAGCTTTGTTTCTGAATATATTCTTTCTTCACCATTTCCATTTTAAGAGAAATTACAGCTTCTAATTCTGTTTTATCTTAAATCAAGGTCTGGGAAGGAATTCACAGGTGTGTGTATTCAAGGAGGAAGCCTAGTTCCTTGATTTCTTTTTTCTTTGCAATATGATGTTCTCTATTGACAAACCCAGACTTCTCCCTTATCCCCCCCCCCATACCCCCCTTTCTTAATCGTGCGTGTAAATCTTGTTTGGTTCTTTTCTTCCCCTTATTTAATCATATTCCTTTCATGTTGCAGATGTCTAATAGTTTTAGTATTTAAAGGTTTCACAGGTTTCCCTGAAAACTAGCTGGGCTTTTCTAAGAGTTGGCATTAGATTGATAAACATAATAGATAAAGTTCTTACTTGAACAAAAGGGTAATTTCTCCACTTTGAGTACGAGAACTCGTATGTTACTGCTTCAGTAAACTGGTATGCAAAAACTCTACCTGTAGAGATATGAGCTCTAATTCAACAAGCAATTTAAGTATCTATCTAATTTTCAGCTTGAAAATAGTCCCAGTGAAGTCCTAAAATTATCCACTGATTATTTTATAGATTAATTTATCCTCAGAATTTCTCTAGAAGATAGAATTTTGAATTCACTGTAAAGAATAGGGATTCTACAATGAAATTATCAACAGCATGCAAAGCATGTACGGAAAAGGTGAGGACCAAATTCAGCTCTCCAAGTTTAGCTTATTCATTAAAACCCTGTGCTTATTCTCAATACAGCAAATGCCTTCGGATGATATATTTTTTTTTATTTTCTAAGTATCCTACAAGCCCCTCCTCTGTGACAAATGAATGTGCAAAATGTTGCCACAGAGATTAGCAAGAAGTAAATAATCACGGGAATGTGTAGCTGTATAAGCTTCAGGTGTAAAAAGTATAGTTTCAGATTCTGTTAATCTTTTGTAGTTATTTCCTTCCCCACTGAGTCTTTTTTTGCTCAAAACCATTGACATACCCAAGGTAACTTTCATGCAAAAGAAAAAAAGTAATCTTCTAGTTCTGCATGGCATTGGTAGGACATCCTGCACCCAGTTCTGTGGACGTTTTAAGAAAATCCAGCAGAAAGTTCACATAGACAATGAAAAAGATTCAAGAGCTGAAAAGCATGTTGGGAAGGGTAGTAGCATGTAGAGAGGATTGAAGGGTGCTTTGTCTCAGTGCGTACATTCTCACATCTAAATCGCTGGGACTTTTCACTTTCTGGAAAAGGCGTAACAATACACAAAGGTTGAAGCTAGACAAATTCTACGAAAAAAAGACAGGGGAGACAATTTGGAAGTTTATACCACTGACAGTAATTACTGGTTAAGACCTTCCTCTGATCATTTGTAGAGGTCAGGATAGATGTGTTTCCTGGATTTGCAATTGAACAGATGAATTTTGATATATTTAATTTTAACTTCCATGAAATATCTGGAACTGACTATAGGATATGGGACAAAAAGATACCATATAATGTCCCTTTCTTCCATGCTTGTCTGGGGAATCATGTTTAGATGCTCAAGGTCAAACTGATTATCAGATTGGAATGAGAAAGCAATTTCTGCCCAAGTTATACTGGCCAAACAAACAAAAAAAATTCATCTTTTCTCCTTCCTCTGCAGCATGCTTTGCTGGCTAGCACCATCTGGATATATGTCACATCATCAATCTCTTGCTCTTACAGATGTCTCAGAAATATCTGTCACTTTATCTATCCCACACGTGCCTGACACACATACCTGCTTAGTTTTATCTCCAAGACTGAACTATTTTAGTTTTATTGAAGTTTTATTAAAACAGCAGTTTCTGGATTAACTTCGCTGTGAGATCAGACTGTGTGATCTAAGGATCCTCTCCAGTTGTTTGAAAAGACATCTGGAGGAATTTGAAGGATTTGAAATTAATAAATATACCTTGGATTTGAAAACCTGCTTTGAAAATCTCAACATGCCAAAAGAAGACATTTCCAGTATTGTCACTGATGGTTCCTTCAGCAGCTTTTGGGCTGGACTCTTAACCAGCCTGTGAGAATGGGCTCAATCTTTTTTCCAGTTACAGCTGTGATTACGTTTAAACCATTGTTTATGTAACAGACTGAATAAACAGCATAATACAATACTAATAATATTAATATAATAATATTTTCAAACCCTTGCATTGATTTGAAGTGACTTCTTTGGAACAAGCGACCTTATGGCTCTGTGTTAGATTGTTCAATGCATTTATTTACAGTCACTCTTTTCACTGCAAAGCAGCAAGGAAGAAAATCTAGCTGATTGCATCAGCCTGGCCACTGTGTATGTGCTAAGGTGGAAGCCTTTGGAGGCAGGGGAAACTGCCTTCCCTCACAGCTAAACTGAACATGTTTGAAAGGAAATACTTCTGTAATGCAGGGTGGGACAAGCAGAAAAGGAGAGAGTTAGGAAGCCTGCTGAGAAGAGCAAAAAGCAGACATGCGTTCATGCTTCCAAGGCAGCAGAAAGAAATCCTTTCTGGGGTGCCCGAGGATACCATCAAGGGTTCACTGGAACCAGTAAGCCACTGAAAGCTGCCAACTGAGTGAAACTGGAAAAGAGGACCCATTTTGCAAAGCTGCAGTGGGAGGAAAAGGTTGCTTATTGCACTTTTACTTCTATCTTGTCTTATTCTGAGAGGGCTTTTTCCTATTTTAAAAAGTTTCTGGTGGTAGTTTCTGTTCTAATAAACAAAGCTGACTCAGAAGTTAAAAGTCCCTGGTGTTTTGGCATTCTCAAATGGGGAAAGGAGAGTGCAGGTTTATGTCAGAGCACTGGTCAACTCAGGACTCATCATAGTCATAAACGCTGACACTAGTTGACTTCAAATGCAACAAAAGGCTTGTTTTGTTCTCAAACTATATTTCACATTGGAAAATAATTTTTGAAAAAGATAAAATAGAGCTATTTGCACATTTAGTTTTGTTATACATTTTCTGTGCAGAAGTTCATTCATATAATTTTAATAAAGTCTGATCATATGGTGACTAGCAGCAGCACTGCAACTATGTTAAGATAAATGTAAAATCTGAGGGTTTTCTTTAAAGTGGTCTAAAAATCTCTTAAAAAAAACATAGATGAAAATTTAACTTGAGGGACGATACCAGACCTGGGAAGGAAAATATGGTACCACTGTAGAGTTTTGAGGTGACATTTAATGGCCCATTTGAGTTACAGGTCAAGTCCTGTAACCTCACATCTTTAATGTTAGAAGAGGTAAACTAACCAATGCTGGAAGAAAAGTTTGTGGGGAAAGGAGGGAGACCTGTATATCTTTCTATCAAGCTGCTAAGCAACAACAACAGGTTTGAACAGAATGTCCAAGGCCATGTTATGCTTTAGCAAAAGGTCTTAAGGGGCCTGTTACCTTTACAATAGTTGCTGGCATATTTGTAGAGAAAAGAATTGTAAATAAAGGAAGGAAAGAGGGTTAGACTAAAGCTAGATTCTAATAAAATGTTCTGTCTCCTTTGCAAAGCAGGCTGCAGAGTGATGAGCTGTTTTCAGGATTAACATTTCTGAGAAAAAGTTTATTTCTTTCAAATATGTTATAGAATCAAAATAAATACTTCCATTACAATTTTTCCTTTTTTTTTTTTTTGTTAAGATAAAGTATATATATAAAAAAACCCTGAACCCTTCTGTCTGATTTCTCTCTCCCTCACCCCCCCATCTCTTTTTTTTGCGGGGGTGGAGGGAGGGAAAGGGATACCAAAGGCAACAAGGGTGAACATCTAAGTTTTATTGCTTACAGAAGGAAGAAGGTAAAGCAGGAAAGATTCATAACAAGAATAAAGTCACTTTTCCATAGCACAACCACAGCAGAGAGGAAAAGGGGTTATTTTTACTCTAACCCTTAATTTAAACATACAGTCATGTGAATATTTATTAACTTGAACTAATACAAATTGAAATAAGAAGGCAATCCACCAAACTACTCTAGCTAATTACTTACTGATATTTGGAAAAAAAATAATTGTGCATTTGATTTAAGTAATATCTAACTTACCTGTCCTCAAACCCCTGAACTAATGCTCTTATACATCTTTATTATTTAAATACTGTTAAATATATCCGTTTTATCACTGCCCCTTTAATCATTGTCTGTCCCACCTGCCTCTTTTTCATTATTTATATACTGGAATTCATATCAAACAACAAGATATCTGAGGACCAAGAATACGTGTCACAAATCAAGATTATGTACAGTGTTCTGTGATTCTCTACTGCCAGTAGAGGATCACCTCCTTTTTTACAAGCATGGCATTTGAATCAAAGGCTGAATTGCTCATGAGAAGACCCATAGCCAAGAGTTAGCTGTGTGCATGACTTCAGACACTGTCTTAGATCTATTTGTTCCTTAGGAAGGAAATTGCTTTTTTTTTTTTTTTTTTAATCTTTCTTCCTTTGAAGTCAAAAGAGAAACCAGAAAATGAATTGCACCTATTAAAGTCTATTCCAAGAGAAAAATTCTCTTGAGTCCTGGTGACTGACACATACTTTTTTCTTCTCAGGTCACAAAGTCAGAATTGCGGTGGGGATGTCTTGCCTTCATCTGGCATGTCAGCAGCTAGTGCATTCATCTGAGAAGTGGAGCATGGAGGTGTTAATCTATCTTCCTATGAATATTTCAATGTAGGAAGTAGAATAGGAACAATAAGACTCACCGAAAAAACTGATTCTAGAGTGCTCTTTAAATTTGCTAGTTCAAACATTGTCTTCAGAGTGGAAAAAATGTAGTTTTAAAATTATCTCAGATGGAAGGGTAAGTAGTTTCAAGAGCATTTAAACCGACACCAAAAAAATCTCAAATTTTGGCTGCTTGTTCCCATCCCTCTGTGTGGAAGCTGCTGAAAAGGACAATCAAAATGCTTCCTTCCCATCTTCCCCCTTCTCTCTCCACCCAAACGGCCACCAAATCTGTTTAATGGGAAGTTGTTACATTTTCTCTTGTCATTACAACTTGTAACAAAAAGTCATTTCAGGGTCCTCTCCTTACAAGATAGAAATTCAGCTTTGCAAATGTATCTGTATATGCCTATAGGTATCTGCATGCACACTTGAGTGCACAGCCACATGTAAATATATATATTTCAGAACATGTCAAAATGGGCATGTTCTTTCCAGTTGCTTTTTGCTCTTTGAGAGCTTAAACACTGAATGGAAGATGAAATACTTTCATGGTCCTTCCAGATGAATCACTGCACCATCTTTGTAGCTCAGTAGCAGGAATTAGGTTGATAAAAAAGCACTTTAAGCCTTCGTAACTGTCATTCATATAGCTCACAGAAGCACCACATCTGCTTTTTACAAAAACGTAGTACATTTTTAAAGGTGCAAGGAAAACAAATAAGGAGCCAAAAGGACAGAGCACATGGGTAGAGCTGGCTGAGTAGGTTTCCAGGTTTATTTGACATGTTCCATTTGTAATGCAAGATCAGATTTTGGATTTTTCTAACATACCACTTTAAGAAAAGATAGGTTTTATTAAATCTGCCTCTGAGAGACAACTCTCCAAGCTTTTTGAGAGTTATACCAAAGTATTTTCTGAACTACGGTCACATATCTAAAGCCTGGATGCTCTCTGGCTTTAGAAATATTTTGATGTTACAAATATACATACTTCCAAGAGCACTATCCTCTGACAATTGATCTTTTCAAGTCTCTTCTGGGCTATCCAAACCTAAAAGTGTCATAATTATTTTTGATTGTTAGTATCATGTAAATTCCATATTATTTTTCTTAACTCTGTCTTCTATTTTGTCTTTTTGTTTGTGATAATTTTGACCATTTTCTTCTCCAGTGGTGTCAAATTGAGAGCACCTGGAATCTCATTCTCACGAGGGTCTGGAGTGACAATAACACACTCTTAAAATAGATGAAATATATCCCATCCTCTCAGCAGGCAGGAAAAGACTCGAGCAGCAGTGGGCAGAAACAGAAGAAAGAATCTATTAGAAAGAAAAAGAGAAGAGGGAGATGAAGAAGAAAACAAAAAACCCTCTAATCTCAGATTCTTCTGGATCTCAGGAAGTTTACTAGTAATGCTCTAAATAACAACTATGCTTTGTATGAAAAGGAAGATCATGATTTTCTAAATGTTCTTTCAGTAAGTACCCCACATATGGTATTTTGTACTTTACATTTCCTTAAATGCAAGCAAAATTTAGGGCCTGGTTGTAAGTACTCATTTATACTGAATGAGTCATGAGAATAGGTTTTGGTAGGAATCTTAAAGCAAATGAGACTTTGTAAAGCAGGCCCATTTTTTTGTGGCAGACAAACCTGTTTAGATTAAAAGCTGTGCCTATTTTTGTATCCATCTGAATACTGCTTCCAGCCCAATTTTGCTAATTCTAAGAGCAATTTGGCACGGGTATCAATTTTTAAATGGCTAACTTATCTTTCAATACTATGAGCTGACTATTAAAAAGCAAACCTGAACTTAAAGTTTCTGCAGTTTGCATAGCTTTTAAAAGTGAATAGATCATTTGGTGAGATGGCACAGCTGATATAACAGCAGTTTATTGCTCCTGCCTATAATGTATTTAACAAGAAGGTTGATTTTTATGGCTATGATATTCTTCTATGGCTGACTAAAGATGAGCCTGAGAAGAAAACTGAAATCTGCTCCTGAAGTCTGTACATTTATAGAACAAAGTTCAGAAAGAAGTTCTGAAAGTTTCATTCTCTCCTCTTGTTTACACAGCATTTTGCACATACAGTGAGGCTAATAGATTATAAAAGAATGAAAGAAGAATAATTCCTTAGGGAACTGGTATATCTATAAATCTAATTATAGAATTTGAAGTAATCTATAGCCAATGTTTTTTTCAGAAAAAATCAGAGAATCCTAAGGGCTTTACAGTATTTTTCACAGTTAGGAACTTGTGATTTGTAATACAGTGGATTACTTTTTCAAAGTAACTTTAACCACCCTACTGAGTGGGTAATCAAATAGTGCCTCCTCAACTTTCCCCTTCTGAATTTCATATAAATTTTTAATTAATGCCTTGCATTACTTCAGCTTTTATGCAATTACATGATAAATTATTCACTTTTTGATGTTGTGTTTTAGACAGATGTTAAATCAAAGAAGTTAATGATTAAACACATTTTAATAGATTTGCCACTGTAGCCTTTATTCACTTTAAAAATAATTTGTGATTGAATTTTGGTGCTCATGAAAGTGAAATGCTAAGGACCGTGTTTTCAAGGGGAACTCTACAGAGTCTCTCACCTTAATCACGCAGTTCTGTAGAGTCTATGAATTATATCCATAAACAAAAACTTAGATGGAAAGGAATTAAGTTGCATTAAGCATGACATTCCCCTGCACTAAGCCTGAAGCCTGAAGAAATTACAAAGTAAAGGACACCTCCTAACCTCTGCCTGACAGCCACATGATTTCCAGAGACAGATTCTGCAATTTAAAAAGGGCATGTCTTCTGCTTCCAAATGATAAAGACACCTGCTAAATGCTAATCACTATTAAAGTGTAATGTATAGCTCTAACCATAGTTTCTCTGTGAGCTCTACTCCAGCCAAGCACTGTTGCAACTCAGCATTGCTCTCTCTGTGCTTTCTCCCCAGAGCTTCTCTTTGGAGAGTGGTGCAGTCATGAGGAAACGGCAGGAGAGGATGCTGGAGAACTGATTATACCAGTTTCACTTCAGCTCAGATATTTGCTACTCAAAAAACAACCTTCAGCTGTCTGGGTCCAGCATATTCTGCATTTCCATGGTAACGCAAAGCCACCAAAACAGGGGGAAAATATACAGTTCACTGTAGTCATTTGTTCCAAAGAGCAGGAGAGTTGAGTTCTTCAGCAATATACTTTTACTTATATTTGTGCAGTTACTTCTGTTTTAGCGCTTGTGTGTAAATAATGGGAGAATAAGACTTAAAAAATATGGATGATAAGAGTCAAAACATACAGGTAGGGCACAATGAAAATTAAACTGTTGCAGTTAAGGCCATCTTCATTCATTTACCATCAGCCATTAGAACTCACTTCTTCAACCATAGTGATCTTTGACCTCTATCTGATACAAAACCTGGGCAAAATGAGCGCAAAAAGGCGACTGCCCCAAGCCTTTAGGATCACAGTTCTTGGTGGCCTCCCACCCCTTGGGGCAGGTTCAGTGCCTCTCTCACTGACCCACCACCTCCGTCACTTCACGTGAGCCTCACAGAACTTGGAAGTAATTATAGCACGAGGGGAGTCTAGGTTAGATCTATTTTATATATGTTATTGCAGACATTGGGGTGTGTATATAAAAATCTTCCTGCCATCTCTTTATGAGTCTGCAGTTACTTCTCTATACAGCCAGTAAAGCTGGATTCAAACTGTCTTCAACTGAATTAAAAGTCATCACAGAGCGGTCCAATTTTAGAAATAACCTTCAGAATGATGGCCTCGTCTAGCATGAGAACATGGAAAGGCAGTAAATCAGTATTTATTTATCCCATGTGATGTAAATAGAGTTGAGGGGGCTAGAAAAGGGGGCACTACAAGACTAGATAGACATTCCCCCTTCTATTTACAGTCTCTGTCCATTGCAGAATACCTGTATCACAAATATAAAGCTTCCAAAATACTTTAAAACTTACAAGCAATTTTACATAAAGACCAAGCAGAAATCTATCAGCAAGCACAAAAGCTTGTTCACAGATTGAGACACATTCAGGCTTTTCAATATAAATGTTTTGCTTTTGTCTTCAGGATTTTTTTTGATGTGCACCTTCACTCCTCTCCACAAGTGTAAGTAATTTCTAAGTACCTTTGCCTTAAAATACACTGCCCATGTGGAAGGATAACACCTTCACTATTAAAAATAATTAACAGGATGTTAAGTGATGTGAGAGGAAAACACTGCTGTGTTCAGTCTGAAGACTATTTATAGTTCTTTCGATTTGTATTCTGTTGATACAAAATACCTATAGCTGCTCTAGAAACTTCTCACACACAAATCCACTCTACACTGGTCAAGTATGGAAATGGAAAATGGAAATATAAATATGGAAATATAAAACCTCCCCCAAACATTCAGCATTACGTTCAAGCATACAAAAGCTGTTGTTTTTCTATCATGAAACTGTATGATACTTTTACTTTAAATATTAGGATCAGAGGGCAGGGAAGCAAAAAATTCAAAATTGACCACCCTTGATGTTGCCTAGAACACCAACTGAGATATGGATGCTAATTTTTCAATTTTCTCCCTAAAAAAATGACTCTAAAATTCCAAGCATGTCACGATCTGAACTGCTGTACCATGTGGATTCTATTGCAAACTTTACTTTAATGACAAGCTGTAATACACTGATCTAATCATTTGTAGCCTGTGCCTGCCATTTTTGAGAACTGGAGATGTTTAAAGCTTACATTTGACTTTGTAAAATGATTCACTTGTAAAAAAAGCGCTTGGTTTTATATATAAATATAGCATGCCTGAATTGCGTTTTACTTCAAGTAGGATAGGTCATCCTTCATTTCTATGAATAGAAGGCGTTCTGATTTAGGTGGCAACATGAAATAAAAGCAATATTAAATCTGATTTCACATCTTACTCCATACAACTAGGCTGCACAGAATATGAGGTAGAAAGAAAAGGAAGGACAAGCAGAAGATGTGGATCATCACTCCATAAAGTGTTTTCTTCAGCAGTTCTATCAGAGTGCGTTTTTGTGCCCAGCTAATGATGCTGCTCCAAAGTTGATTAGACAGAGGAAAAAAGGCACTAACAGAATGCTATAGAAATGGTAATTTTACTAGAATCTGATGAACAGTTGCCTGTACTGATAACCAGGTACCACAGGTTTGGGAAGTCGTATACACTTTAATACACAATTTCCTGACTTCTGAGGATAATTTAAAGGAAATTTTGTCAGATCAACTGTTCTAACTACTGCTCATCTCCTAATCTTTTTATATGTGTGTGTGTGTGTGTGTGTGTGTGTGTGTCCCCAAGCAACATATTGCTTCCTACAGCACCTTTTGTTCAAAGATCTCCTATTACCTTACAGATATTAATGCAGTTTAAAAAAATCCCTTTTTATATGCATTTTAAATTCAGAAACGAACATGTTTTTGTATTTTCCCCTAGGACATCACACAATAACCTTTACCATTTTAATCTGAGCAGTTTCCTGACTGAAGAACTTCCAAAAAATGAGCATTTTCACACTCTGAATAATCAAAAAGTGAAAAGTTGCTATCTGGAAGTGAGATATTTCATTTGAAATAAAACTCAGCCTACACAAATTCTCACCTGTAATACACACTGCTTGAAATAATAAATATACAGTTATTGGATAAAGTGATTTATCTTTTCAGGTTGCATTTTTGAAATATTGTTATTCACCACTGGAAAGCAGATGTCTTTGAGTAGAAAATTGTAGAAGAATAACAGCACATTGATTGATTGTATGTATGCTTATTTTGCACTTCATGTTATTATTGCTATTGAAGTTGAATCCATTAATAATATTAAGATAAAATATTTGTTATTAAGAATTTTATTAAAAAAATGTCTAATTTGGCAAGAACATCTTGATTTTCATGATCTTTAAGCAGAAATAAGATTTTTTTATTTTATATTGTATATTATCAATACAACATAAAATGAAACAATGATAACATTATGCTTATATTTAACATTTTAATAATGTCTAGAAGCTGAAACATTTCAACCATAAAAACTACTCAGAAATGAACACTGTAATATTCTGATGAAATTTAGCACTTTGATCATTTTTTGAAAGTTTGATTTTCTATGGTTTATATTTCTGATCAGCTGCAAATGAAATTGCATTGCACTTCATTTGGTATTGTGTTTTGAATCTGTGTGCAGCCTCAGGGGCAATTCTTATTTGGGAGGCAGCCCTTCAGGCTGTCTGGAAATGCAGATTACATTCCACCAATACAGCAAAAGGTTGCCATAAATCATGCTGCATAATCCACTCTATATCCTGAGCCCGGAAGTGGGTTGGAACAAAGAAGATTCTCCCTTTAATTGCATGCAGTATAAACAAGTTCTATTATAATAATGAGGGCTGTCTTCCATGTAATAACAGAATGACTGCACAACAGGAAATGGCAAGAAAGCACGTGAAATGGTCTGGAAACAAAACTCAAATAATTTTGGATGAATAAGGAAATTGGTACTGTAAGTAACATTCACTTCCATATCTACTGGCCTATTGACAAAGATCTTGATAGATAAATTTATTCTGATAACTTTTCCAGAACAAATAACTGCAGGATAAGATCTTTTTTTAATTTTTAATGTGTTCTTAAAAGGATAATCATGCGGGGTGGAGAGTATTATAAATTACTAAGTTAGTGAGCCAAAATTATTCTATTGAAATCCTCTATGAACCATGCAGTTTTGCAATGGTTTCTGTCTGGATAAGAAGAAAATTTCTCCATGAAGAAGAAATGCCATCACTGCCTCATGGAGATTTTCTATTGAACATTGAGAAAGAAGGACTTTTTATTGCAATGTCCTTTCTCTGAGCAGTTCTTTTCTACTTTTCTACAGAGCTTGTAACAGAGAATATAAATACATGCTGTAGATGGTGACACTGATGATCTTGCTCACAAGCCAAAGACCTGAATTTCTGCATTTTTGTAAACTAAGAATTTTCATACTTCTGTTCTTCAGTACGAAATCCAGTCTTGGTGCTGCTGGGAGTCAAACAAGAACAGTGGAAAGCTAGCAAAAGCTGTGGCAAGACTTAACATGAAAGCAAAAGATTTAGAGAATTAATCAACAGGAAACTGTGCAATGCTCCATCCCTGAAGAAAAGGCAAGATATAATCCTGCTGTCTTTATTATCAAGCTCCAAGCATCTCTCTCAGTGGGTTAAAACATTGTTTACTTTTTGAGTCCATCTACCTTTTCCACCCACAGTTATATGCTGGCAGGAAGCCTGCAGAGTATTTAAACCCTTCAGATCCCTGTCTAGAAATGAACAGATGTTTCTTGGATTGAAATAAACACTAATAAACTTTATTCTGGAATGGGATTAAGCACCATCTCAGAGGAAAACACTGATGAAGGAGCTAGAAGTTACTGGCAGGCAGTTTTTTGCTGTCCATAACTTTTACACAAACAGGTGGGCATTTCCAACAGATGGGCATTTCTACCCATGTTTTTTGCTTCCCATTCCCAAGTGGCATGTGCTCAGGATCATCCTAGTGTACGGGGTCAATCAAAACTTCTTTGCACTTCAAAGGAACTTTAATCTTGCAATAAAATTGATGCATCTCAGAGCTAAGCTTTACTCACAACTCAGAGCTAAGCTTTACTCACAACTCAGAGCAAAGGTGTTTAAAACACAGTCAGAATTAGTCTGCCATTGCAATGTACTCAGTAGACCCCCTCCCAAACATAAACTCAAAAGTAATCATTCCTAGTGGATTAAATTCAGTGGACTGGGCATATGCAATGTGAGTTATTCAAGTTATTTTTTTCTTTAACAAATATAAGCTCCATTTCAAAAGATTAAAAAATAGAGACTTAGATAAAAAATGCCATTTATACAGTTGTGCAAGAAATCTTAATTCTGTCCTTACTATGATATGAACAAGATACCATTCTTTGGAAAAAAGTAGTGTGAGCAATTCAAGTTGATCATCATGAAATGGAAAAAAAGGGGTGAAAATATTATCATATACAACTACAAATCTGCTATTCCTAACCTTGCACATAAATGGCCTTTCCATGTAACTTTTTGCATGTTCTACCCTAAGTTTTTTTCTGTTTGTTTCTTTCCTTTTTTTTCTTTTTAACATGGAAAACATAGTTCATGATGCAATTTACTGTGCATTAGTAAAGGAGGACTTCAGCAATGCAGTTTGTAACTAGGGCTGCAGAGCTAGATACCTTTGCTAGCTGGTTGTAGCAGATGGGGAGGTACCCGTTTCAAGGAAAGAGGTACGGATACAGCATGTTTTGCCTAGGGATACTTGTGAGTCTCTTCCTCCTAGTGGGACATCTGAAGTGTCCCCAAAGTAGAAGACTTGGTACCTTGATTCCAGTTGAATTACTCTGATTTCTGATAGACAAAGGAAAAAAAAAAAGAAGAAAAAAGCCCAAGAATTTGTGACTTATCAGAATCAACTACTGAGCAAAAGAAATAGATGCCAACTTTTGGATTGAAACAACAAACCCAATTCTCTCACGTTTGTGTTTTAGGCTAGTAATGGATCAATTTTTGATAAAGACAGGTCTGTGACATCCATTCCATGGTATTTAATAAAACATTGCACAGGCACTAGCATCCTTTCTGCAGTTGGTAGGAAGATTATCGCTGCTCTCCTGCAGTCATGATACACCTTCTTTATCAATGAAAAGTCTAGACTGCTTTTATGATACCATCTATTTTGCAGGTAATTACAGATACATAAAGTACCTGATAAGAATACTGAAATATTTTTCTAAACATTGCTATTGTAAACTGAACTTGCATTTTAGATACTATTCATGTGATGAGATGAATCCAACTGTACTTCTGTACCAGACAACAGAGGTACACTCTATGATGACATGCATTTCAGAGAGAACATTTATTTAACTTTCATGTAATCATAGAGTTTAACTGAATAAATAATAAAACTTCAACATGATGGTATTTAATGCTCCAATATCAAGCACCTCATGTTGCATACTGTATAGGCATTAATTTTAATCATACAGTTTACCACTTCATTTAGAAATCACACTTTTAGGAAGAAAATTGTTTATAAATGTAGAGCATTTTATTACTGAATATGTTAAACTAGCTTTTAATTATTCCAATTTATTTTTATTTTCTCATAAACTAACGGGAAATGAAATCCTCTTTGCCCATAGATGCAAGACTTGTTTAATAAAAGCTATAAGTTGACACCTTCACTCATTGAAACTGATTTACCTTACACATAACCACTCTGAGATTAATTGTGAAGCAAGCTACTACTTAAAATGAGTAAGAGCAGCAGCAAGTCCTACATGAAAATTTTTTGGGGGTTGCATATACTATGTTCATATAGTGGAATCTGCATATAAAAGCAGGCTGAGAAGTACCTTTCCCAACTGGCGCTATACTAGTCTATGAGGCACTGACATATGTTGTTTCTATGATGCACACATTGCTCTATAAGTAGCTATTTCACCTAAGGCCATTCAGAAGACCTCAAACTAAGGCTCAGCTAAAACAATGGACTGATTTGCCACTCAAAATTGTGAAATTTCATTTTTTTTGAAGTATTGGAGCAATGTAACAAGGTTATTAGTGACTTTTGCAGGATGAGTCAGGGAGGAGAGGGGTTGGGCTAATTTTTGAAGCAAATCATGAATGAAGCAAATCATGATTATTTTAACAGAAACAAAACACACAGTGTAATTCCACTGAGAATTCTCTGCATATCCAAACCCAATTCTAAACTCCATCAAATTAAAATAACCAAAATTTGCTCTCGAAGAGAAGCTTTTCATTAATCTTCATTAAGATTGGATTCACCGATATCTTCAAAAATTTATCATCTATTAATTTATCATCTTTGTTTTTGGAAGCTTAGATAAAGAAGAAACTTACTCACAATCTGAAAAATTATTCTTTTTGTCCTCATAAATAAGTTGAAACTTCACAAGATAATATATTGCTATCTTAGGCCTATTTTATCAACATCATGTTTTAAGGATTTAGGATCTGATCCAAAGCATATTAGATTAATTAGAGTCTTTCTGTTGACTCCAGCTGACTTAAATTTGATATTTCAGTCTCTATCTATGAATTCATAAGAACTGGAAAACATGTAAATTATAACTCTTTCTTGATAATCCTCTTGCTTATAATATTTAATTTCTCCCCTTCCACCTCAGGACTGCCATTAATTTTGGGGATATATCAATAGCTAAGTATGAAGTGTTTTTTTTCCATTTTTGGGTTTTTTTGAGATTCAAAAATATTTTTGTGCCAAATTGGGACAAAAAATCAAATATGACAATCTAGCAAAAAAAAGAAACAAACAAAAAAAACCCCCAATGATATTCCGATAACTTTTACATCTTCAAAATATTTTGTTTCAACATTGTTACATTTTAAAATAATTAGCTAAAATTTCTGAAGATACTGTGCTAACTTCTTTTTATTTGGAAATGTAAAAATGTAATGTTTTGATAATTTCTCAAAGGAAAAGCAAGACGTTAATTTTGTAAATAGGCCCTTTTCTGTTTGACAATTTTCATAAATGAATTTTGTCCAGTGAAACATCTCATACGAAAAAAATGATAACTACTTAGATGTTCAGCAGCTGTAAAAAAACTTTATAACTGCCTTCAAATTCAGTTAATCAAAACCCTTTACTTAGACTGACATTTTTGCCTGAAGTTTAACATATCTCCCATTGTTTCCTTCTACAACAGAATGATGTGCAGGTAGTCAAAGTATCTCTATTATATTGTAAAATTTCATCTTTGTGTCTATTTTGAATTATTTATTCTCTTTTAAGAAAAACAAAATCTCATGATTTCCTTTTTGTTGATTTTATTTTTAAGAGGTCTTCTATTGTTCCAGCTGGGTTTTTTTAAAACCTTCAAAAAAAAAAAAAAAAAAAAAGGAAAAAAAAAAGAAAAAAAAAAAAAGAAAAATCTCACCCATGAAGTTCAAGTAAAGAAAAAAAGAATGCTAGAAAAATCTTCAAAGAATGGCTGGAATTATTAAAAAAAGGTAACCTTAAAAAAAAATCAACTGAAAAGTCCACCTTTGCTTTGGAATGTCTCAATAGCTTTCCCTGAGGTTACAAATTTTCCATGCTGAGGTGGCACCTACATTTCTGTGACTGGGTATACATACAGTCACATGTGTTACAGTTGTTCAGATGGATTGAATCCTTAAACCCTAGCACATTTCTTAAATCGGGCATTTCTTGATTTCTGTCCTGCGCAGAGATGACACCAGATGAGCCTGACAGCAAACCACACCATGCATCTCACAAAGAGAGGTGAAAGTAGCATATTCCTGGGTGCAAATCCCATGACTGTCCTTTGAACTGCAGTTTTGATTCCCAGTCCATACCCTCTCAGAAAACACCCCAAATCTTAGCTGGAGGAGGAACTAGAACTCAGGGCTCTGAGGCAAGCAATTACCTACTATGCACCACGGTTAGTCTCTCTCTCTCATTCAGTATAGGGAACATATTTGGAAAATTTTATATAACAGGAAGGTGTGGTGGTCTGATTCACGGACTCCAATGTGCTGGATCAGAATCAACTTTATTCAAGCAAGCAAGCCCTTTATGTAAGCTCTAGCCGGATCGGTACTTTCCCGAAGGTCATGTTCCCATCATCACTCCTTCTCATTCCGTGCGGCTACTACCTTATCTACATACTGCTATTTATTCCTCCCAAGGCTTTCAGCTCCTTAACTCTATCTTGTCCAATCCCTCGCTGTCTGCCCCTACAGGAAGACATTTTTGGAAAGAGATAAAAGCATCTAATAACTAAGACCCACTTACTAGTGAAAACATCTCAGACAGACTAGAATATAATGAAGATTTTTAAATTTTGAAGCTAGACAATCCTACCAGCTTACCAGGAACAAACTTCACATATTGTTACTTTTTTATCAACAGTATAGGTTTTCAGAAATGTTCCAAAGAAAGAAATAATGCATATTCTTTAAAACCCGAAAGAAAATCAAAATTCACCAGTTTTCCATTGCATGTAAAATGCACATATCATTTCCCTAGAATTTGAACTAAAGGTTGTCAATCAAAGCACAAAGAGAGCTGGTAGTTAGCATCATCTACGGGAAACATGCATCAATTTACTGTTTGCTACACTTTCTCTGTTATGGCTGTATGCAGTCAATAATGAAAAAAATCAAAACAAAATATGTACATTAGAATAGCTGAAATAGCCTTTTCCCTTCATCAGCAACAGCATGAAATCTGTCTGTAAACTATTTTATAAATGGATTTGAACTAGAATTCAAACCAACGTTCTGGCTGCCACTGCCCTGTGAGAAGACATTAATGGGGTGAGGCTGAATGGCTCCCTTTCAGTTGTGTGCTCACATACAATAATAAGCTGCCGTTGGTTAAATATATATATATATATATATACATATTATACAGTGGTTCTAGTGGCCATTAGCTTTTCTTAAAATAAATGTAGCTCTATCAAAAATAAGATAGACACTTTTTTTTTCCACACTGAACAAGAGTATTTTTTCCCACTAGGTCCAGAGTCCACTAGTTTCTTAATTAAATTAGAAATTCCTGATGTTCTCCCTTCATTTCACAGCAGTAGTTGGCACTAGCTTTGCAAGTAGATGATAGGGAGCACTGTTTAAAGATACATTTACTCCCAAACAGATAAATGCAGGCAGATCCAAGCTTGGTCTGCCTGTTGCAACGCTCAAACCAAGAGGAAAGGGAACAAGACACTAAGACACATCAGACAGGTAAATCCGAGACCTCTTGAGCTCTGGTGCAGCACAGGAAGTGAGCAGGTGCTATGTTTGAACCAATAAGCCTTACTCAGACTCAATGCTCATTAACTCGTGCACAGCACTGATTCGACATGATTATACCTCTTCCAGATACAAGCTGGCAAGTTTGCATTACATGGCATGTGAATTTAACAATTTTGATCTTCACTTGGATTAAGGGTCTTTGCATTGTGCTCTATTACTTGATGTAGACATGATATAACCTTGCAGTCTGGAAAGGACTCTTTTTTGGTGTTAGCATGTGAGGACTGAGAACAAGAAAAGGCAGCGGGGAGAAGAGGAGGCCTTGTCTGCTCTTGACGGACATAGTTGCCTGATTATTTTCTCTCGACAGTATCATTATTCCATTGAATTTCTCATAGTTGCTCCCAATTTACCCTACTTGGAGAGCTGCTTGGCTCCTAAAGATGCCATTGCACTTTCCTCAGCAGCAGGGGCTTTCCATGATGTACTAAAACTACATTTTCTCTGCACTTTCTTTCTGGCACCGTGCTGTGCACAACAGCCAACTAAGAGCCTCCATCCCAGAGGAAGCTGCATTTCATTAGTGACGTACTGTGTAGATATATAGTTCAAATCTGCTTTGAAGATAAAAATATTAATAATTGGAGCAGTAGTGTTTTGAATTCTTTATGGCCTCTATTTCTATAGTGTCGTTGGCTCTCTGTGCCGTACAAGGAGGATGTGCAGGAATCTCTAATATAATACACTCTTTCTATCCTGAGCAAGCAACAAAAACCCAGCAGGGTTTTGAGAGATCATTTAGTTTTTTAAGACAAGTTTTTAGCTTACTTCATTGCCACACACTCAGGGAGCTTCATAGCCATCGAAGCTGCCAGCTTCTCTTCAGGACTTAATAGGAAGCCTTTGCCAGCACACAGATCAATGTGGATGAGATAATGATTACTGCTGTCACATTACTCATTTTTAAATGTGAAATCTGGACTGTCTTTTATTTGGTGCACTATATGCAAGAAACCCCATTTTTCATGTGATTAAGGATACCTTGATGGATAGAGCTTGATATAACATTGAATTAAGTACTTCTTCAAGGCACCCTTTAAGGAAACTATTACTGAACTAATGAGGTGCAAGGGATTGAACTTGTTCACTTTCCATCTCTGTGATGGCATGGCGACAAACCATTCGTTTCACAAGGAGACAATGGCATGTGGCTGGCAGTTAATGGACGCAGATTTTGGCCTGGCATGAATCTGTCCTTCTAGTTTTAGCAAAGTTCCCTGTATTCAATTTTTAATAATAGCTAAGGGTATAAAAAGAAATACTTAATAGTATCAGATATTTCTACCATAATAAACATTCTGACATTCTAGGCACTTCAATTCTTCAGCAAAGCCATTAATATTAATTTACCCAGGTCATTTCTTGAACCTTTCCTTATATTGCACCTTTCTAGTGATAGCAATCTTTTAATACAGCTTTAAATATAGAGATAAATAAATGTTCTTCTTAATAGGGAACTAGGACCTGGGAGGAGAGTTAATTTCCTTTCCTAGCCTTGCCACTGATTTTCTGAGAGACCACAAGCAAATTAATTAATTCACCATGCCTCAAGCCCTGTCTTTAAAATAGAAATTGTATTTCCTTTGTACATGTCCTCTGTTTAAATTCATAGTTCTGCAGAGAAAGCACTATTTTTTGCTCTGTGTTTTTAGAGTACTCATAACAATGAGATGTTCATCTCTCCCATTTCAGCTAAATTCTAAAGATATTATTATAATCCAAATAATTCAATAAAAATACATATTCAACTTTTACATTGAGATATTCTTCTGCTTTGGCTTTCTTTACCTGCTGTCTTTTATCTTAACCAATAAGCTATAACTCACATGTACCTCTTCCTAGCACTACATGGAGCTTTATGAAGCTTGGGATGAACACAACATCTGGGTGCAACCACACCCCCAGCTCTCCCCACTCTCCCCTCCAGTCTGTTTCTTACTCTCATTCCTTCTTTTATCAAAACATAACACACTATTAGCTGCAAACTACTTGAGCAGACTAGAAAAAGCAGGAAAATGTGCTCCTGAGATAGAAAGAGGACCACCAGCAAGAAAAAGAGGATTTTCTGAGCCCATTCTTATGCTCAGATCTGAGGGAAACTGTCTCATTTATTTTCCACTCTTAGCAGCCTTGGTTCTCCCCTCTACTAGACAGAATCACAACTGCTCAACTGAAAGGCAAATTCCATTTTGGGGCAGGTGGCCCTTTGCTCTTACATTCTTCTCCTCCCACCCCAAGAGTGAAGAGCTGGGTAGGTCCCACTAATAACTGAGAGGACAATGGTGGAATGGGTTGGTCGTTTTCCTGGAGCACTGATGTAAGAGACAGCTAACTATAACCTTACATTTCAGATAACATTTGATCTGGTCTCCTGCCCAAAAGATACAGAAAGAAGTCACAGTTCCTCATTTTTAGCAGGACTGTGCTCCAAATTTTTCTAGCTCCATCCACTTTCCTACACTGAATCACTACACTCATCAGAGCTACTCCACAGAAGGAAAAGGAAGCAGGGAATGTTGGAATTACATATTGCACTCTACAAAGCTTGGTATGGTGGATTAAATTATAACATTTTATTTAATCTACCTTCTTTAATAAGGTAAAACTGCAAAACCCAATGTGTAGTTTTATCTCCTCTAATGATGTAAAGTCAGTTCTCAGCAGTTAATCTTCCACTTTATTTTGTATTTTTTTAATCCTGAACACTTTCCCTTCTCTCTCCTAGACATCTGATAGTGCTGAGACTATAGCATTTAGACTGGTTACGTTGCTGCAGGGTTTCCATCTTGTCTGGACCCATGCCACACTGACAGTTTGAATTAACTTTCTTTGCTATTTTCTAGGATTGTCACTTAATATAAAAATTGTAGCAATAGAAAAGGTAAAGGAATTCAGAATGATACACATCCACGGGTTAATTCTAGCCTAATTACATAATCTCTTGCTTATTTTATTTATTTAACGGGACTTTTAATGATTGCAAATAGCAAAAGGTGTGTGGGGGGGGAGAAGCTAGATTTACACATAATTTTGACTTTGATGGGAAAAAGCATTAATTGATCTGGTACCAGATCCTACTTCCAGTGCTTCCACTGAGAAACCTCACGCTGTGTCCAGAGATATGGAAGGGAGGGGCAAGTTGGTTCTGTTATACAGAAGCTATGTCTTACCTGAAAAATATATTTTAAAACAAAATTAATAAGCCCAAGTAGGAGTGTTTTTTTGGCTGATCCAACATGTTGCCCTTACATTGGAGCTTATGCACTGATTACCATGTAATTCTACTGACTTTAAGTCTGTGCCCATGCAAGCTGAATATCCACTGTGGGAAAAGTGCTGCTGATGCACTGAATCTTGAGACCTTCCTCCTTGTTCCTTCTAACTCTTGGAAAAGAAGTTGCTAAATGTTCTGGGGTTTCACGTGAAGTTCTTTGGGGTCAGATCATTTTCCACTATTTGCACTCCATGAAAAGTCAGTATCTGTGTTATGAGCAACACAACACTGCTAACAATCTGTAGCAGTAAAATCCTAGAAAGAATGCCTGGCCTGTGATTGATGTTGGTCCAAAATGTCTCTTACTTTTTTATAGACCATACACTGTTGTTAAATACAATGTGAATACCCACCTGGATAGTGTGATGTAACACATTCATACTTACAACAGAAGATTTTGTTTATTTGTTTGTTTGTGACTGTAGTTTCATGAGAAGAGTTACGGCAATATAACTGCTTCTGAGAAGGGGATCTCCCACTCCCTTTTCTCATCTTACTTCAGGAACATACTCCTTACCATTTACCCTGAACCAATTCTGGCATTAACCCAGGAGAAAAATAAAAAGATCATTTTTTTCTGGGTTAGTGACTTGAATTGATCCAGAAGCATCTAATGAGCACCTCAGCTGGAGCAAGGGAGGAGGCAGACTCAGCTTGGGGAGCAGGGGAAGGAAGGACCCTCCTGTATTGGCAGCAAGAAGCTGATGGATTGTGTGTGAAAATGTACCTCAAATCTGAAATCTTAGTAAGGAAGGAAATTACTGCTTGGGTGGCAGATGGTAGAAATCTACCCATTTAACCCAGCATTAGGAAGAATTTAAACTAACATGGATAAATTAAAAACAAAACAAAACAAAACAAAAAAGCCCTAGCATTTAACATTTTTAACATGTAGTTAGTTGATTTCAATCAAGCTGACAAGTCCTTTTTGTGAAAACATCATTGGTAAATTTTCTCCTGCCTACTTCAAAATGCTCAGAGCTAGGTTTGTAATCACCTTTTCTACTTGTCATATGACAGCATGGTGATAGACAAATAATGGCTAGGTTAGGCTCTCCCCTGCATAACATCTTTTTCTTTCCTTTGGCCTTACTGCACGCATAAAAATCTCCTGTGGTGAAATCCAGCCCAATACAATACACCAGAACAAGCCCTACACATCATTTACCTCCTGCTTACGCTCTCTTCTGTCACACGATTTAAAGAACCAGCTAGTGAAGAACAGACAGACATGTTGTCAGTTGTTCTAAAGCCTCAGCTTTCACATTTTAAAATAAATGAGGAAAGCTGTTACATCCATTACAAGAAAAAGCACTAAAATTTTAAGTTAGCATATCTGCTTCATAGATTCGACCAGTGTAGGAAAAAAATAAATCCAGTAATTTCTAGGATGTGAAATTATCCCTTCATTTCATTTATCTTTTCAATTCCACATACACACGTCTTTAAGTGTGTGTGAGGAAGACAGAGAAGAGGGAAGCAGTCAGCTAGATAAGCCACAGGAAGCATCCAAAATATGTAGGACTTTAAACAAACAAACAAAAAAAAACAACAACAAAGAAATGATTGGGGAAGACGTGTCTTTTCTTGATAGGGGAGGAAACTTTCAGCAGCTTCGGTTTAGGGGTGTTTTAGGCTGTGGTCTCACATATTTTCCTTGCTGTGACTGAGCCAAGAAAAAAAGGAGTACTGTCACAAGCTGCTCACCATCATAGCCACACTATAAACTCAATACCACACTAGATGGTCCTGTGTCCTCAGATCTGCCAGCTTAACTGCACACTTAGTCACTCTGATTTAGCCCAAACACTCAGGGTTAGAAAAGACTTACTGTTCTACCGTCAGACCAGGATGTGTCACCCTCACCTAAGCTGTGTCTCTCCTCACCAGAAAAGTGAATTTCACCCATAATGAACCAAAAAGCAATCCAAAATGAGAACTCTTTTGTGCCTGGCCAACTTTGTAACACGAGCTTTTTCAAATTTCAAGCTAGTGCATGCTTCACAATAATTAAATTCTTCCTCACTGAGATGCTTCCATTCAAAAAGGATATTTAATTCCAGCTATGTGAAAAGATTTTTCCCTAACTACGATTCCCAATGTGCAGACCTTACAGTTGGAAGAAAACATTTTTTAAAATACCTTCCCTTCCCACCCCCCTTTTTTGAGGAAGAGGCATCTGGAATGTGTCAGAATTGTTTCTTGTCCCATTACTGAGACAAATTTGAACTGGCACAGTCTTTTGAAAGCTGCATTTATTTCAAACCTTCCAGCTTGTTCTTCCCCTATAGACCTTCACCGATTTGTGCTGTACACTTGAAATCTATATGTTTCTCCCTTTTACACTCTATAACTGCTTGTGAAGAGCTTTGCGATTTCAAAGAAGGCAATAAATAGAAATGTATTAAGATATATGGCTTGTCCACATGGGTCCAAAGCTCACATTAAGTCGAAGAGTAAAATAAAACTTCGCATAGTATTTTCTCCACCAGAGTAAATACTGATTTCTCAGTGTGTTGCCTGTGTGTTACGTTCTAAAACATAACTGAGTTTCTACTGCAGTTCTAAGCAGTTGATGGACACTTGCCATTCTGGTACTCTTTGTGAAATATGTAGCAATCTGCTGTAGATTGTAAGTAGGCTTCTTGCCTTTCTTTTGACCTGTTGAACTCTCTCGATGATGCTGACACCCTCACTGAGTTGCAAAAATAACATAAGACAGAAGAAAGTTTCAGCTAAAAATATCAAGTATGGATAAAATGGATTCATTTTCAAAGAGAAAAAAAAGGAGACTGATAGGAGACTGACAAGATTGCCTGGTATCTCTACTGCCTAATGTTGATCATGTATAACATAATTTAGTGTCCTACATGCTTGAGACCATTGGGCAGTGCTTTGGCCCTTGAAGGATCATTATAGTTATTCTGAAGTCAAACAGTATTTGACAGGAGAGGAACACCTGCATGACAAAAATCCAGATCTTTAATATCTACTCCTTTATGCTTAACCAAAAAACAAACCTAGAATTTTCTATTGTCATGATTAGAAGCTCATTGCCTGTGAAGCAAATTGTCCCAAAAAAGCTGTGATCACAAAAGGCTGCTCTCACAGCAGCTGCTGTGGCAAAGCAACACTGATAAAATATGCCTTCATCCTTCATACTTGAGAGTGGTACAGAGTACTTCAGTTTGCAAAGAAATTTCTTCAGAGACTATCTTCATTGAGACCCACAGTTCTATAGAGAGATGCCTGAACTATCTCTTCACCAGAGAAGAAACGTCAGAATGACTCTTTACTTGCACTGATTAGCTTTTCTGAGAAAAGGCTATATTACAGCTGCTTCTTGTGCCTCAGACTTGCATCTTTAGAGCTGTGCCTGTAAACGTGTGAGGTTGATAAGTGGATATTCTTGGTTATTGTTGTCAAAACTGGCATGCCACTCATCAGAAATGGTTGCTCCAGAACCAGCAACAGCTGTAGAGAGAGCGGAAAAAAAAAAAAAAAAAAAAAAAAAAAAAAAAAAGTACTGTCAATACATCTCTTGGCTATCAGTATTTGATTTTTAGGTATCTAAAAATAGCTGGTGACCTAGAAAAACTCATAAGCTGAGAACTTTAAAAACTAATCATAAATCTAGCCTATGTAACATTGTTTAATTTAGTTGTTTCTCACTAACCTACGTCAATTTTGCACGTGACAACTAAGCTAAATAGTCCTCACCTATGTCCTTTTATGCCAATACCTGTTCTTCAAAAATTGGGTCTGAAAGCCACAATACAATGATGGAAGCTATTAGCACGTTGACAGCACTACAAAACGTACTAAACTACCAGATAACGTGTTGTGCAAAAGAAGCAACAGAATACAGTCCCAAAAGAATAGGGATATCCTTGCATGCTTAGCTCTCTTTCCACAAGCTTAAGGTAATCCTCAGTCAGGCACCTTTCCTGCTGGTGAAGAACTCACCAGCAATGCTGCTGGTTTACCAGGAGCTTCACATAGACTGCGTCGGCAGTTAAATTAACAATGATACACTCCAAGGTTGTCGGGAAGATGCCACACTAATAATATTGTAAATGTCACAGGGTTCTATGACAGCCACCTGATACCATGTAAAGATAGACATACAGAAATAAAGCTGTGAGCCTGGCACATAAAAAGAACTGCATATTGTTTAAGGTACTAGCTTAACTGAAACACCCACTATTGTCATTTACGAATTTAGTCTGAAAGTACTGCTTATGTTAGATGTATTAGAACATATCTCAGTAGCAATCTTGTTTCACTTTAATGCACTTATAAATTTTTTTTATATATCCTCCCTGCACCTCAGATAACAAATGTTAAAATATAAAAATAAGACTACTTACAACAGACAATAATCACTGTTATATTTTCTCAGCTTTTGATTAAAAAAAAGAAAAGAAAGCTCAGCAGCTCTTTCTGTAGTACTTCATTCCATGAGATTGCAAGGTAGAACAGATTGATCTTGTGCTAAGGCAAATCTTGTTTGCCTTACGAGCTGAAACCTTCTGATAGAAAATCTCTGATAGGAAATAAATAACGTGGAACATGTAGATGACATTTTACAGGGTCGCTTTTCCAGGCTGTTACTATAATTTAAAAGGTAATTCCTTCACTGTTGCATATTCTTTGCTGTTTGGCCATTTCAAATATTCTCACATGTGAAATGAAACTATCACTTGCCCTTTATTGGAAAGAAAAATTGAAGTAATAAGTGTAGTTGTGCTACTAGAACTGTCGGAGCTGATTTTGGTATTATATGCACTTAGGTAAGGCGGGGTAAATCTATAGTAGCGTGTACATGATATTTGTATGATCTCTTTGTCAGTAAAATCAAAACTGGACATGTATTGTTCACCAATGTTTTGTAGATATTTTCCAAAATGTATGTAAAAAGGGAAAATTAAGTGCTATTGCTTCTCTTTTAAAGTTTCGCTTTTAGGCAAGAACTAGAGCTCAGAAGGAAAATATGCTTCTTAGCAGTTGATAATGCTTCCAGTGAATTGGAGAACACATCCTAAATGAAAAAGGAACATAGCTTTCTTATCATAATTAATAAATGTCAGCCTTTGTATTTTACAGGTCAGAAGTCAGTTGAATAAGGGATACTGTATGAAATAGGTAATTTTTGGCCATCTAGTCAAACTGATGTTCCTTATGTGGAACCTAAGTCACAAAACCTAAATAAAGGGAAGAAAGCAGTGTATGTATTACGTAACATACATCACCCTGCATCTATCACCTGATATATCACTCTGCAACATGCAGAGCGTGATTTCAATGAAGCCCATATTCAAATCTCAGTTTGTAGACCGTGTATTGAAAAGTTTCAAGGAAGAAATCGTTTTTTCTCCCATTGCTTTCTTGTGATCTCTCTCTGCTCTCCATTATCTTACATGCTTTAGGCCACAGACTGTTACTGAATTTGGTTTTCTGACCTCTTAAAAATAAACCTATTCAATGAAGTTAGTGCTTACAAAGTGTATTAGAGGACTCTTTTTTACCACGCAGTCTAAATAACACATACATCCTCAGCTGTAGGAACCAGATCTAGGAAACGTATCCCAAAGCAGTGTAAAAAGAGTTAGAGAAAAGCATATGAATATGTCAGGCAAGATTTCCCAAACTGATATCCCAACTGATTCCCATTAATATAGATGTGCAATTTACTAGAAAAGGGGAAGAAAAAGAGGAAGAATTTTCTTAGTCCAGACACGTTTCAGTGTCATGAAACATTCACAAGTTTAATGAGTACATTTTGGCCCTAATGAGGTCAATGGCAAAGCTCACACTCATTTCCCGTGTGCTCCAAGGGAGACGGGAAAGCGAGGCACAAAGATGGGGTCCTGGGATGCACGACGGGGTGAGTTTAGCCCTCGCTGAATTCAACAGGATCAGGAAGGTGTTAAAGAACAGCGAACTGAAACTGTCTAGAGGTAGCCGCTTAGCACAACTTATATAAAACTTGCTTAGCATGAGTAGCTAAATTTGCTGAAGCCTTAGGCTGCACTTAGATAAAATAATGAACTTTTACTTATTCCAGTAAGGAAAGGGCCTCAGAGCTGGTTCCAGCTGGGAAGATAAGGAAGTTACAAGCAGTCTGCATTCCTGTGTCTCACATTCCGAAAGGGAGGATGTCAAGGCTTTGAAATAAGACCAGTGCAGGGCATTAGGCCCTTGAGGGGCAAAGCCTCAGCTCACTGCTGGGGCAGTGATAATTGTTATGAATTAGAATCACCTCCTCCTTCTCAGGACCTTGAGAGACAACAGTAAGACCCAACAAGAAACGAAGGTACAACCGTCAGCAGAAACCGCAACAGTAAAGATAAGGGAGAAAAACAGCCTTCCTAGGAACAACGATGCGACCCATTAAGGAGCAGAAGACCCCAGACCTAAAAATTACTATTGGTCCAAACTACTGTGTGAGGGGTGGGAAACTTAATTTGAAAAATCTATAATTGCCCAGGGATTTCTTTGTTTGGGGCCCCTCTTCGGAGGCACCCAGCTCCAGCTGTAATTACTGCATGCGCGTCATTAAAATTTAATTATTTAATTTGCTTTGATTTGGCTCTGAACTTTTTCTGCGGGAACCTAGGGTTGGGCCCTGTTATGGTGGCCGACAAGCCTAATTTCCATAACAGAAGGAGCTGGCAAAGGTCTTTTTCGATGAGAAGAAATCAAGGCAAGCCACTGTTCACTGCTTTTGAAATGTCTCAAAATGGGAATGTTAGGGAATATATTAATGCAGATGTTCATTTTTCTCTACTGAATTGCCCTTGAGAAAGTACCAAATACTCAAGATTCATTCAAATGTACACAAGTTATCCAGACATTTTAACGAGGTAATTTCTAAATCTTTATTCTCCTGAAAATATATGGATTAGATTTTTAAACTCCCCAGATCCAGTTTGATGGAATCAGTCTTTAAATTCGGGGCCAGGGGGGAAGACACCTACTTACCACATTTACACAGCAAACACAGGGATTTTCTGAGGCGGCTGTAAACTGCAAAAATATAGCTTTATAACAATGGCATATTGGAGTTCAGTGATTTTTGGCTCAGAGTAGAAACAATGTTAAAAATCAAAACAAAAGAAGAAAAAATACCAGCAGGCACACCATGAACAGAAGCTGAGACCAAACAAGACTCTTCCTTCCCACACCTGACAAATCGCAGCCAATCCCACAAAACCAACACACAATATGAGAATAAAGCTGTGTTAGCTGATCCGCAGTTATCAGTGTAGTGCTAGAGTTTTAAACTCTGCAGTCCTTCTGCTCAGAAATATGCTGCTACATTGGATTCATGAGGGTCCATCGTTGCTAAAGTGGAGCAGAATTTGAGCCTGCTATTGAAGTGTCAATACCAATCCTCCTGAGGCTACCTGGTTTCCATTTTTCCATTCCACCTTTCTCACTGTTTTGTCTCTGCTGAGCTAACAGTAAAAATGTAAAGCAAAATGCAAACAGATAAGACTCTGATTATAAACATGGGGAACAAATCAGGAAAAAAGAAAGTGCCATTTTTTACCAGTAACTTATTGGTGCAGAGCCATTCACAGACAAAAATAAAGGGAAAAAATAACAGGGTCAATCTGCTGTAGTCTTTGGAGGCAGGAGGGAGCCTCCCCAACAACCAAACAGTTTTTACTGTGATGAAATTCTAGCTCATCTGAGAGAAATACCTGAAATGACAAGCTGGGGGAGGGGAGAGTTTGTGTTTTAAATTAAAACTTATTCCTCAGTGTGCACAAGAGTCTGCATAGTCTATTAAAGTCATTTAGAATAATTCCTCCTACTAGGAAGTAAATCTGGACTACCACTAGCAAATGTCAGAGCTGCATTTACTATTCTTGTCAACAGACATACTGCCGAGTGGTGAAGAGATGTGTAGTAACAATTTTTTTTTATAACGAGTCATTAGGAGACCAAATTAGAGTCCTTTTTAAAGTAATTTATAGTAACCAGAAATCAATAATTCAAAGCCTAGAAAGAAGAAACTTTGGTGCAGATCCAGATCCAGGTGGACAGACAGATACAAATGGGTTTAGAGTTAATTAGAATAATAGGGTAAAGACTGTGGAACTGAGGATTTTGAAGCCGTAAGCAGAAATAATTTATATTTCTTCTCTTATTGGAATCCCCATTAAAGCCAATAGCCCAATTATAGTACGTATAGTATGGTGCTTGTGGTAGATGACTTATTTATGATTCAGAATTAAATGGCGAGGAAAGCACAAGAATTATACCATGTGATTCTTTCCAGCAGAGATTTTAATGCTAGGCACAGCAAAATAGAATAGAACAGATAAAATAAAATAAAATAAAATAAAATAATATAATATAATATAAAACAAAACAAAACAATCTAACAAGATTTAACATGATTAAATTTTCAGACAAACTAGACAAAATAAATAATCTATTTCAACAGAGAAGAAAACAGCCAGTCCAGAAAGTGCAAAGATTCCTGCCCTCAATAATTTAGCTTTCTACTGTATCAAAATTATTTTTTACGCAGGTAGGTTCCAGGCCCATCTGGCAAGACTCAAGCATAAAATGGCAGAATCTCTAAAATGAGGATAATTCGCACTGAGACAGCCGGGTGGAACAGTTAGTTTACAAATTTCACCTGTTTTTTTACACAAGTAAAAGAAAATGCTGTCCCTGTTTAGGTACTCTCTGCCATGGAGCCTTTAACTGCAGGTATATAAAACACAAGGAGCTTTGGACTTCTGCATGAAGATTGTCCAGTGTCCCAATGGGCAGCATAGTCCATGGTTTTCTAACTCTTGCTCCAGGGAACACAGGGACTGAAAGAAAGAATAATGAGAATACCACCATGGAGCAATGCTAATCCTTTCTCCTCATCTTGGACTGGCTTGCTGGGTTCAGCTGAGGATGGAGTATTTTGCACTTTATTCAGGGATTCTGGGAGACCCATGAGAAAGGTGACTGAGGCTACCATGAGTTTTTCCTAGAGAATCTCTGTTTAGACCACTGCCTTGTGTCTGTAATGCGACTCGTGGAGACTGGGATACCAACCACAGACTAGCAAAGACACACAGCAGACACAAAAACAGTTTGATGCTGCTCTTCCCAGCACATAGCAGAAAATTTCAAAGCATTTAACAAAAGTTTTTTTAAAAAAAACCAAAAGCTGCTTAATATCTAAAGTTGTTAACAGAATAATTTGGAGGGTAAAAAAGGAAAAGAAAAAGAATTTTAAATGTATGGTATTTAATAGCATTAACGCAGCTGAAAGATTCTTAATTTCTTTGGAACATTTATGGAAAATACCTTTCAGCTGGCAGGTTGAATTAGACTTTGATCATATTAAGGCTGAAAGCAACAGATTCCACTAAATTTCATACAGATATCGTGTTCTCCAAACGCTTTCCTAATGGCTTGTGAAGTGTGGTCCTATGGCCTTGCTCACAGCTCTCTCCTTTCTTTTCTTTTAACTAATTTGTGTTTCTTTTCTTTTTATTTTTTAAGGACCAGGATAAAGATGTCCCTTGACTCTGTGATTCATGTATAGCATAGCTATGGACAGATCTAACTTGAAAGAATCTGCTTGGAAATTTAAAAGAAAATACAGAAATTTTGTTCACAAACTTATGTGTTCTCATAGAAGCAGGAGGTAAACAGATTTGCTTCCCAATGAAAAAAAAAATGTATATTTTTACCCTGTTTTGTGTGCATGTGGTTACTTTTCATTTCTTTCTTTCTCACTCTCTTTTCTCCAACAAAGTAATAAGAGGAAACCCTACACTCATCTGTATGTCCCATTCAGCTGCTTTGAAGCTAAACCTGTTTTAAAAGGTAATTTAAATAATCTTGTCTTTGAAATATAGCCACTTGTTGATCCAAATGCACACAAATAAGGTTCACAATTTTCTGTAAAGGCCACAGCACCATTGCTAGTATTTTCTTCAGTGATTTTCTTCTGGATTGCTCACTATTTCTGTTTTAATAAAAGCAGGCGCATAAAGACTAATGAGCCATTGGCACTTGAATAAGAGAGTCTGGTAGGACAAATTCAAAGCTAGCTTAAGCCCTACAGACTCCTCCTGCATTTGATGCCCAAAGCAGCCTGAGACCAGACTCGGAGCAGGAGCAGCACTTGGTAGCTTTAGCAATGAGCAGAGTCACTTCTTTGCCTTAGCTGAGGTCTCCAGAATTCAAATTTCCAGTTATCAGCCAGAGTCGTGTTACCCTTCACATATTTTAAAGTTCACAAGAAACCTAATTTCTACAATTGCTACATGATTTAAATCAATCCCCAAGCTATTAGATTCAAAATAATGGGCTTGTAAGCCTGTAGATCTCTACTCAGAGATTCAAAACATGTATACACCACTGGTGCGAGGAAGAACTGGATGGCTGCATAAAGGGCTAACAGCACTGGGTCCTGTGGTGCTACAGAAGAAGAGTGGTAGCCTTCAAAAATGAAAAATACTGTTGAGGAAAGGAGAGGAGAGGAGAATGCAAATGAAAGAAGGAGGAGGAGAAGGGGGAAGGGAGAAGAAGAAAGGGGAAGGAGGAAGTTGAGATAAGGCTTTTGTGAAGAAAATCATCACAATTTTGTGTGAAGGATTTTATGTATTTTTCTCCTGTGCAAAAATACAATATTGCCAAAGTAGAAGCTTCCAATTCTTAATGAATTGAATTCAAAACATTAAATTGCATTAGAAAACATTAAATACCTTTCTCATTTCAGGTAATTAGCTAAACATCTAAACATTTCTCACATCTCTCACTCTCTTTTTTTTTCTTTTTGGCCTTTCTTCAAATATTAGGAAACTTTTAGCCAGATACACTTGCATTTCTACCAGTTGCTTCACCAAGTAGATACAGGCCAGGAAAATCCAAAAGTCTAAGGTCACAGTAAATTGGTGGAAAAGTGCTACTGGTATTTCAACATTGGAGAAAAAAGTCCGGAATTAATTCTGCTGTATACAATTTTTGCTAACATAATGTTCCAATATTGTCGAATATTTTGATGTGATATTGTACCTCCTGAAAAGCAACTTAAAAGGTAGAATCCATCTAGAAATCTAGTTTTTTTTTTGTTTTTATGAGGTCAGATCCAAGGCTCTTCTTCGTAAATGTATGTTTTTTTTGCATGGAATCTGTTACTCAATATAAAGAATCAGAAAAAAAAAGTATTATCATTGAAATGTTTTCCATTTTCATTCTACTGCAGTTCTAGGTCTTTGTCCTACTTAGACCAAGCCAGATTTCCACAGAGTGTCTGGCAGTAAAGCTATTAGTTGTGCCGTATCAGTGTCCTTCACAAACTTCCTTCAATTGCTTTTGTAAATGTTGCACCTCTCTGCGGAGAGTATCTTGTTACCTAAAGCAAGCATTATGTTTTGATCAGTCATGCCTTACTCGGTCCAAATTTCCAAATTTCCACAAGCTTATGTTTCTTGGACATAAATACGAAAACATTTGCCCTGAGTTCCTGCTGAATGTAGTTGACAAACAAAGGAATACATCCTTTGTTCATTCAGCCAACTGGGAGGCTGGCGATTGCTTAGGGAAGTATTTCAGTATCATTACTGAGGTCTGAACCTTTGAAGGTAATCCATTAAAAGCCTGTAAAATATCAATTGAGACTGACTGGCCCTATCTCCCCCTTACCCCTGGCATTTCAGTTCAAGAAGTGCACAACACCTTTTCAGCTGCAGTGCAAGCAGCAGTACCTTGGACATATTTTTTCCATCTGGAATATCTGATATATCACAAAGTCATCTTCTGGGTCAACAAACCACAATTATTAGTAAACCAAGACAATTCCACAGTCTTGATTATTTTTATGTTTTCAGTTGGTCCTTTATCTATCCTCTTCTTCCAAAAGTAGTGCTGAATACATTTCATCCTGCCTAGAGAAACACAGCCAGGAGAGCGTGTCTCAACCACACCTTTTGGTACTCACTTTGTACACCAACTATGGCCATGCTCACAGAACTCTGCCGCTTCTGTCCTAGCCCATGGCTCGAGGCAGCGTCCACAGCAGTCAGCCGTCCCTCTCTGACACTGCCCGACACTGGCAGGTGTTAGTCACCGGAGAGGGCCTTGAATCGTCTCGTGTGTGTTTTAATGTGGAAATACTGAGATATTTCACTATTCATTTAAGTTTCCCTATTCATTTAGTTCATTTATGTTCTCTTCTAGTTTGAGAAAAGTTCCATTTAAAGACAAGTCAGGTCTTGAAATAGTCTAAGCTGATTTTTCCTCCCAAAAAGCTTTATAGTAAATATAATTTCTTCTAAGCATAGATGATTTATATTTTGCCATACAGTCTCTCCAAGCAATGTAAAATATTTTACGTCAGAACAAGTCTTTTTCAGTATTTCACCATATTCAATGTTTTTGTCCTCTCAGTTCCTACAAGTGCATGGAGTCACACTAAAATTGCAAACTGTTAATTACTAATTTGCTCATGATGCTGATCAGCATCAGTTAGATGACAGTTAAAACAAGAACCACTAGGCTAGTGAATTCTCTTTGACAAAAGCAATGAGGATGAATGACATTATCAGAGATTCTGTTTGTCTCCTAGAATTGCCACTTGGAAATAGAAGGGGGAATGGAATTTGGAGGAAGAAAAGACTACATACCATCCTAAATAGAGTTAGAAAGACAAATGTGGTAGTTTACATGAATTCAAAATCAGAACACATTTTGCTGAGGCCCTTATGAAGATTGTTTCAAAATGTTTTACTTAATTTTTTTGTTATTATCTGCATCTAAACATGAAAAACACACTCTTGAAAATGCTGAAATGGCAACTTTCAAATATTTCAAGATATTTTCTAAAAATTATTGCAAAAGGAAAAAAAAGGAAAAAAAATCACCAAACCCAACCCTCTATATGTCATATGTAATATGCATCCACTGCACCAGAGGATTTCAATTGTTGGTTTTATTTCAGTTTTTGTACACTGTATTAGCAAATTCTTCAAAAGTGCTGGTCATGTCATCCTATTTTAATACCTTGAAAAGTAAAGGCTGAAAACTTAAGGCATAACCCAAAATTCTGAAGTGAAATATATGATATTATATATCTGTATGTCCTACTATAACTGGTATCAAAGACAATAAACTGAATTTTTTTTTACTACTGTTAATGTTCTCTAACTAAATATTTCTCTCACATGGTACATTTGTATTGCCTATCAAACTTTTCTGTGTGAAAATTATGCCTATGTTTGCATTTTTGTTTTATTCTTATTTTTGTAGATTTATATTTTAATATATATCTTAAATGTATTTATTGTAATATATTATTCTACCTGCACACAATGAGCTGTAATTGCTTATTCTCAAATGATTTATATTAAAGCTGTTCTGGAATAAATTAAGCTTCTGAATTCTTACATGTCATATTTTATACGTTTCTTCCAGGAAATTTGATCAGACAACATTTTTGCTATTGTTATGTTTCTAGTAGTAAAGATTGTAAATTTTCATATATATTCTGCTTTATCTGTTTTTTAAGAGCAGTTTGAAATGCAAACATTTCATTCTACAGATATGAGAGTTTAATAAAGGTATTTTTCTTTTCTTCATCTGCACTATTTGTTTATTTTTATTTTCACTGCAGGTTACGTTTCTGTTCAATTATTATTTTGTCTTGCTGGCCTCATGGCTTATACAGGTATCACATTTTATTGGAGTGGCTTTCAGATTATTGGTGTGAAAGACTTATGGGATTTGTTCATAAATGTCTGTCCTTTCTGGAGTCTCTTGCACTTTTCTCTTTATTGCAACTCTGGCTGTGCCTCCAGACCATATGTTCAGAGACTCTTTTTTTTTTTTTTTTTTTTTTTTTTTTTTTTTTTTTTTGAGAGCAAATCTCATTACTCTTCTCTTTTCATTTATTCCTATTTTCCATTTTCTCTGGAAACTCACTTCACTGACAAATTATCACAGACCTCAAAGGCAAACAAGTTGGTACTTGTGTAATATATTAAGAAGGCCTGTAGTGATATCCAGGGAAAAAGAACAGCCCACTTCGGTAGCTTTACACATCTCCTTTAACGGTTGGTTTCAGCTCAGGTATAATTTTTCTGCATCTCAAAGAACCTTTTTAATATCAATTACACAACTCTTGAATAGTTCCTTTTCCCTCAGCCCAGTAAAAAATTCAGTGAAATGCTTGAGAATGTTCTTCAGTGTTAGTAATATTTTATGATAGATGATAGTTTTCTATCTCAGTTTTGGATCTTCTATTTAAAGATAAGTAAAATCTGAGTAGTGAAAGACTGTGATGAAATGGTGACTTTATACTGTATAACAGCAATATTCTGCCCACAGCACACTTAGCTCACTTTATGGCACAAAAGCAGAAATGGCTTTGGTTCATAAATTATTGATGGAAGTTCTATAGTGCAGGTCACCAGACAGACTGCTTTTGTACCATCTGAGCTACTGGCTCAATACAACCACCAGAAGTCAGCAAGCTGTTTGCTTTTGAGAACATATTTTTTTATGAAAATACAATGAAGACCAGAATTTCCTCATGTTTAAAGCAATGGTTGAAGGTAGGACAATTAAAAGGGATATAGGTTCCTTGGTACATGTACAGAATTCTGCAGAAGATGATTTGAGGGAGTCAGAAAGTCTCTAATCCTCTGGACAGAGGCAAAGAAGGGAAGGGGCAAAGAGCTGAAGCACTGCAACACTTTGGCCAGGAAGAAGCATCTAAGGGTCCTTTGGACCCTTAAGTGCCTGAAAGCCCTTAAGCCACCACTATCTTCTCAGTAAAGACATCCTGGCAATTTCACCTGACAGCCAACTCTTTTGCAGACCTTGCTGCCTATTGATTACAGAGAGCATTAACACATATGGTACTGTAACTGCATAAGGATACTAGTGGTCACTGAGATGCATGGCCAGAGAGACAGGCTTGTGATGCAGAGTGCCTGTAAGCCGCCTTGGCAGGAGACAGAAGCATTATCAGAAAGAAAAGGAAATCATGCAGCAAACAGGGATCACTCTATGCAGACTGAGGTACAAATAACCATGGCTTTTCGTATGATAACTTACATTTAATACAAATAAAATCCTATTCCTACTGATTTTAATGGGATTATATATGAAATAGTATAACACAAGAAAAATTCTTAAAAAATCCTAAACCCAGTCAAGCATGAATTTAGCATCCTGTAAAATTCACAGTTTATAGATTAACAAAATAGTACACAGATTAAAAATGTCTACTGCTATAATTCCACTAAAGTCTTAGAGTTTCAGCAATAGATAGATAATGTGACATAAAATCTAACACCATTTATTTATAGTCTTTTTCCCAATGTTTTGCATTATACTGTATGCTAACAATATATTTAATATTTTTATTCAGTCACAGAAGCTGGGCACATACTTTGATACACTAGCAGATTCTTGTTCTCATGCATATTTTCTGTTCTTTCCTTTTTTCATACAGTTATCATTTATTTTTCCAAACTGACAGCAGAACCAGGGCAATTTTTGATTTATGATCTGAAATCTATCCTTGAAACCAAAACTACTCAGATCTTCACTTTTTTTATAAAAAACCTTGAAACTGTAGACTTTGCACTATATAAGAAAACATACTGTTAAAAACTGAATCGAAGGGAGTCGTACATACTTCTGATTTATTTTCATTTTTCTTATTTAATAGTTATGTCATGCTTCTATGTTCAAGTAATTGAAAAATGACTTGCATGAATGTGAAGTAATTTTGTGCCAAATATTATTCAAGATGAGCAATATAGTCTTGGTCACTCGTAACTGTGATGTTTAACTACTCGATATTAAGGTAGTGTTCAAAGGGATCAAAGTGACTTCAGCTTTTGAAATAACTGCATTAAAGCATATTCATTACTACCCCCCCTCCCACCTGCTCTCCCTTCCAACCCTTTACATCTGGGTGAAGAGCATGTGATTACATCAAAATCTCTGCAAATACACACACATGTACATGCACAAGCACGTACACATGCGCACGCGCGCACACACACACGCATTTTCCCTGGGTCCCACACTTCCAAGAATAAACTAGAGAGCAGGAACTGATCATCACTGTTGCAGTAAAATGAGTCTTGGTTTACAGGCAGCCTGAAGCATCAGCTACAAACATGAATTATTCCATTCATCTAAATGAGGCGCTAATGTCCAGAGGATTGATTCCTGGAGAAATCCTTGCATGACTTTGTGGGACTAGACAGACAGTACAACCAAATTTAAAAATTATTTGGATTATGTGTTTATTAAAAGAAAAAAAAAAACAAGATTGTCATACACAGAACACGTTTTGGAAAAGTACCATGGGCTTGGTATTTCTGGCATACTAAAGAAATAGCACTAGAAATTTGCACATGTAGGAGTGGCACTTCCTCTACATTGACTTTCAACAGTGCCTGACAGAACTGCCTTTCGGGTCTCCTAATTTCTGGCAGAGAAAGTGACCTGGATGGAATCCAGCTAGTTTAGACTGGACAAAATGGGTATGATGAAGACTGGCAGAGGGAGGAACACAAAAACAAGGGACTGAGTTTTCACTTACACCTATTCTAAAGACATGTAAAATTGTAGGTATTCCAGCAAGTACGAGAGAAGAAGCAGGCATATTATCTGTCCTTACTGCTGATTGATCTGCTAGCAATCTTAAACTACATCGATAATAGCAAACAACATGGATCAATAAATCTGTAGAGAGAAAGGGCAGAATACCTGATTCACATGCTACACGTATCTTTGGAGTAGCTCTAATCTGGTGCCATGGAGCAAATACCCATTTGAGGTAGGAGAGTATTTGGCAGAGTCCATCTTCAAGCTTAGTTTCATGCTAAAGAAATCCAGTTCATGTACTGTGAGACAACACCATGGTGTGAGCCAAGGCACAGCGAGTGGGAGAACAGGGAGATTCACTTCTCCAGAGCTCTCCCATGCCAGGCTGAGACACTAATGTGTGCGCACCCAGGGCGGCTAACAGGACTTGGCAGAACTGCTGCGCACACGCTTGTGTGGTGCCAGCAGCAATCTTTGGTTGCACAGCGAGTTATTGTCATCCTACATCTTTTGCCATGGTAGTGCCTCTCTGTCTAATCTGAATGATAGACGATAGGACCATAATTTGCATAAACTAAGATAAACTTGGTCAGCTGTAAGCCCCAGGTCACTTTTTCTGTCAATAACTATCCTTCAGGGCAGGAACATGCACAGCCAATATTTATGGATGTTATCTTCCACTCAGGGTCTAACTGGCTCCAGCTGAAAGTCATATATCTCATTCTTCTATAAATATTTAAGTCCTATTTTAATTGCATTTAATTCACAACTTGCACCTACAGCTAGATTTTAGCCTTAAGTCTTACTGTTCGATTTGGCACAGAAGAGAGAGAAATTTCATACTGGCTGAACAAAACTGCTCAAAATTAAATAAAGATAAACAAATGAGAAACAGCAATATCAACAAAAAGATTATGTCAGATCCAATAATAAATTATTTTGCAAACAATTACTCAATTGTAGGGAGGAAAAGATGTACAATACATGAAAGATTAATATCTTAGAGCATTACATTTAAAGGCAGCTAAATAATGGCTTAAGTCAAAAATTGGATAAGGTGTCCCTTTTCTGAAAACATTGAGAAAAGTATTGAAAAAGTATTTGAAACTAAAGCTTTGTAGTTGTTTCTGTATAAGAGAAAAATATAGTTCCTGATTGAGATATTACAGACAAGAAAAAAAATCTCCTAAATTTTGTGTCTAGAAGAAGAAAAAAAGAATAGATTCCACTTCATAATGAATGACAGAAGACTAAACCCAGAATATTTAAAATTAATATTACTAAATTATTAGAAAGAGATTTATCATCAAAGATATTCTTACAAGTAATATGATACGAGGAATTAATACTAAACATCTGTCCCGATCCAATATTGGGAGGGTTTCGTTACGATCCCAAGGACGAGATTAAGACACTAAATCTGGTCAAATATCGTACAACCTTTTAACTTTATTTTCCACGAAGTGGACAGAAAAGGCGGGGGAAAAGCGAAGGGGAGGCGAAGGGAAGAGGGGAACAGAACAAGGGTAAGGGGAAAAGATAGAGAAAGTTGGAAAAGGAGAGAGGAAGCCAGCTACCACCACTCCGAGGCAGATGATGTTCCGCTGACTCCGTTCGAATCACAGCTCAAGCTGGGTGCCTCCGACGAGAGAGAGAGAGAGAGAGAGAGAGAGAGAGAGAGAGAGAGAGAGAGAGATATGAGGGCGAGGGCGAGGGCCGAGAGAGAGAGAGAGCAAACAAACAAATCCCTCGGAATTATAGCTTTTTCAAATTAAGTTTTCCCACCCCTCACGTGGTAGTTCAGACCAATAGTAATATTTGGGTCTGGGGTCTCCTGCTCCTTATTGGGTCTCATCACTGTCCCTAGGTAGGCCGTTTACTGTTGCCGTTTCTGCTGACAGGTGTGTCTCCATTCTTGGGTCCAGCCATTACCTCTCAAGGTCCTGACAAAGAGGCGGTAACTCCAGCAATTAGCACTGTTTCAGCAGTGCACAGGAATGCAAATTGCTGGTAACGCCCTTATCATTCCCGCCTGCACCAGCTCTGGAGCCCTTTCTCACTGAACTAGGGAGTGCGGCCTAAGGCTTCAGCAAATTTTGCCACTTATGCCAAGCGCATTTTATGGAAGTTGTGCTAAAAACGGACAATAATTTACAGTCCAGATCCCAAAGTCTCTGACCGATTGTGGTCTCGTTCAGTGCAGGCTCAGTGTGTCCTGGGTGGTCGCAGGGAGACCATCTCGGGGGTCGCAGCAGCCCAGTCCTGTTTCCGCCAGGGACAGATGGCTTGTTCGGGGTTGTGGCCTGCCTGCACCCCATGCACCAAGAAATGTTTAAGGCAAAAAATTCATTCATCTGTCTGCCACAACATCCCAACTGAGAATGAAGTCATATTACCACCTTGTCTAAATTTTTGAAGGACATCAATGTCTGGAATACTAACCTGAGATCCTAAAAAAAAATGTAATTTTCAAAAAGCATTCAGTACTCTGAAAAATGAAGCTCTTTGTAGAAAATCTCTCAATGAGAATCCAAAGTTGAAATTGGAAGCTGTTTATTTATCTGTGGAACTAGGTAACAGAAAGAAATAGTTAAATTCTTTTTTGCAAGCAATTCACAAACTGAAATATTAGAACTGTAGACCCTGAATCTTCTGATTAGACACAACAAAAAGTGAAGCTCGCTATTCTCTATTTATATTAAAATTACTCAGGTGCCTGGTACATGTTGTGTAAAAATGTCCCTTCTTAACCCTTCTCTTTTAAAGTAGTCAAAGCACCAGCATCAGAAGAACTTCTCTTGCAACTCTTAACTAGTCTATAATCAAAGTTTGACTGGAAACTTTTTTTTTTTCCCCATTCCTTCCCAGTATATATAGAATGGTATTTGTTTGTAAAATACATTTGCTTGTTCATGATGGCTCCCAGCTTGACAGAAAAAATATGTATTCTTCAGTTCGCACAAGAAAACATGATTGATTAGTATTACCAGTTATTAACATCTTATTAATCTTAACAACAACAAAAAAAGACAACAGCAACTCAAAGCTAATTTGAGGATAAGATAAGCTAAATTAACTACCCTAATTCTCAGAAGAGTTTCTTAGAATTTCTAATACTCTTGGGCAGCGTTTCAGAACATGTGATACTTCAAAATTATTATAATTACTATGACAAGCTGAACTTGTATTCTAATTCACTTTTCCTTAAAAAAACTTTTTTTTCAAGGGCAAAAAAGATTGATATTTCAAATTAGATCACTTGTTCTACAATGTATTGCTGGAAGTTGGGTACATACATTTAGGGTATTTTTAATGATATGGTTATAACACAAGTAATCTTATTAATTACATCAAAGCCAGATCCAGCCACAATGAAGCTGTACAGTCAATTCTATATAAACCAGAGGTGCTCGGAAAAGCATTGCTAAACTTAGAAACTGTATTCCCAAAGAACAAGAAGTGTGGAGAGGAAAATGGTAGATACTGAATAATATGAATAAGTGAAATAAATAAAATAAATGCTTTTATTAAAATCAGGCACTGTGATAACACATAACACTTCTGAAAATCTATAGTTACAGAAGGAGATTAACATCTCCATCCTTTAGTGAAGTCTGATGACAGTATATTAGTATGAACCTAGCAGTTATTTGTTTTGGCACCTTTGATAAAATCCCATTTATTAACAAATTAAGGTAACATGAGTATGCTATTTCTAAGTGGTTACATTTAAATCTATCTATTATGGAGGCTGAGATGAGAAGGAAAAAAAAACAAGCTGGAGGTGAGTTTTAGCTTTCATCTTTCTTGCAAACGCTACAGTCCAAGACTATCTCTTGCTGCTACAATGGCTTGCTCACTTTTCTCACATCTCCTCAGCCATAATAAAGAAAAGTTAGATAATTCAAAAGGATGAGACAACAATACAAAAGCTCCTGAGACCTAAGTTTTGCCCATGATTAATAGATATATTCTTTTAGCAGGGAGATGAAGTGAAATATCTACAACACTCCCAGGGCACAACATTGCACTATGAAAGGAGAATCTGCTGGGGATACTTTTCAAAGGAGATGCCCTGCACACCTGGATCACTGACTGAAAGTATTATTTTCTCTAGGATGCAACACCTTCCCCAGCACAAACTTCACACCCAAAAAAGATCATTTTTTGATAGAAACTTAACTGAAAATAAATGCAGCAAGTTACAAGTCAGGATATAAAACACCCATTTACATATATATGTTTGCAAAAGCTATTAACATGTTTTATGCCTATAATGAATGAATCAAGATTGTTGCAGAGGCCGCTTCTTGTTGGAACTCTCACCTTTAAATCTGAATGAAGACCTTGCCTGATTGTACATGAGTTACCGTGGATTATAATTCTGTTCTTCCTAATTAAACTGATCTTCTAATTTCATTTGATATGCAAAGGTTTTCAGCATCCTTTACAGCGCCCCGGTTTACTAGTGATCTCATAACATTAAAAAAAGAGCCAACAACAGAAGAAATGGTAGGGGAAAAAGGACTCCTTAGGACTTCTGAGAATGCCATCATGTCAAGCATCTTTTTACTGAAATAATTACACAAAAGCAAATCAGTCTCTAATGTCATCATTTCATAATGGGAAAGCATTTTAAGCTGCAACCTTTTTTGGTTAATAAGACCAAGACTAATATAGCTTAATGGAACATTTAAAGAAAAAACAAAACAAAAAACCTCAGTATTTAGGAAAGATTGACCTTTCTCAGCAAAAATACACACTACTCATTGTTCTTTAACTGAAAGATGCTTGGTACAACATCTCGTTCTGGTCAGATGTTTTATTGAGCCTTGATTACTATTTGCTACAAAATTTCAATATGCTGCTTGCATGCAAGTGCCTCATAAACTGTACCACTGTTATTAGTGTTCAGGAAATCACCTGTTCTGAGAATGAAAAAAAAGGTATAAAAAGACATTGCAACTAGAAAGTGACAGTGTAACCGGAAAGCGAGACTCCAGGCTGGGTAAAGCATCATTATCTTTATCATGAGTACTGACAGCAAGAGAGTCATATCAACACAGGACTTGAAATTGAGTACAGATTTTTCAGACGAAGCTTATGTTTCCCAGACTGGCTTCTGCCAGTTTTTGTGCTAACTAGTTCAGGTACATCCATGCACGCTGCAATCAAAGCTGAGCTATCAAGATAGATACGTCTTCAACAGGCAAAGTTAGGAACTGATCATCTGCTCCTGCAGTCATTACTGAATGTAAATGTTTAAACTAAAGTCATTGAAAAAACTGCTCTTACAAAATAGTTTTTGTGAGGAAGACTTGCCAAAACAAAATGGCCTGAGGACCCTGTGATCTGGAAAAGAATTTTTGTACTCCCAAGACGACCCTGGAAACCTTTTGGAAGTAGCAGTGCAGTGCAATAAGAGTACATTTGTAGAGCGAAATGGTGCTAAGGACCTGACATCCATGTGGTATGTGTTTTGAAGGGTTTTAATTCCTGTTTGAACCTACAGACTGAATGTACACTAGTGGCTGTGAAGTGCACCCTTGCCTCTTCTAGTTTCAGCTTCACCTTAAAGGAATCCAGTTCACGCACTCCAAGACTACCTAGTGATGTGAACTGAAGCCCAGTATATGGGGATGACTGGAAGATTTGTTTCGGAAACTCACTTCTGATTTGAGCTAAAATACACCCAAGAATTGCTCTGAATTTCTGTTTATAAGAAAGAACGAATTACTCCCAAAACAGAAAAGGAGATATGCCAAGCTGACTTCAAGAATTTATATAGAGGAACTGACTCTAATACAAAAATCACAGGGAGGACTTATTTTCTTCCCTCAGGTTAGTCTGAATTTGGATTCCGGTAGAATTCCTTCACTAAGCCTTAGCCAGAGATGGCCATTTCTATTCTGATTTGAGTCTGTAATGAATCTCTCTTGTTGCATTAACCCAGATTTGATCATTTGCTTATCTAAAATAATTGCAGCTTGGATTTAGATTTAAAAGGTATTTTTAAATAGTACATTATACACACACTGCTGCTCTACTATATTATCATCATCAGTGAAAGTGTTCATTTACATCAACAGCGTGAAAGTCAAACAGGCACTTGTAGGAATGGTATAATGAACAAGAAGAAAACCACCTCAGCTGCTAATAGGAGTAAAGCTTTGTAACAAGAATAGCCTCGCTAAATCCAACCAGATTTCATTTTATTCATCCAAATGCCACTCGGATTAATGTTTTCAGTGTTTATGATGGATAATATCTAAAATATTAGCATGAGATTTCTTTAAAGGTTTTTTGCAGAAGGCATTTGGGATTCATTATTTGGTATTTATGCCATGTGACCGGTTGCTGTGTGCTGAATCTAAATAGTTGGACTGTTTTACCATGTTCAAATCACCCATAGCAGCAGACTTTTTAAAAATGTTAAATCAAGGGAATACTGTAATTACATGATACATATTCTACCCTGGTTAAATATTACATTAATGAACTCACTGTTCAAAATGGTGGCAGCGTGGTTATTGTGGAAGTAGTCCTATTGGCTATTACTAGCTACCATAGTTGCATTCTCACATAATTATATAATATATACATAATTGCCACACTGGGTCAGGACTATGGAGAATCTGTTCCAGTATTCCTTATCCAGGAGATGGCAGTAGGCAAAGAACATAGGAACACATCAAGTGCAGAAATATCCTTCCACTAATATATTTTTCAGAGCAGCAGGCGACAAGGGATTTCTGAGCTAGAGATTGCATTTGCAATGCCGTATTTAACAGGTACTGATAACTTATCTATTTTGCAGTAATTTATGCCTATAATTACAGGTTATGTGCAAAAGTATTTATTTCTGTTTTAAGCTTGCTTCGTGATAATTTCACTGAGCGGACTCAGTTTCCTGCAATTAATCATGCTCTACTTGTCATCTTATTACCATACATGTTTGCACAGGCCTATTCTGTTGCCCCCTCATCTATTACTTTCTCAGATTGATAAATTCAGTTCCATCAGCCCCTCCTGATTCCACCCTGAATCATTATATTTTCTTTCTTTGTTCTGTTCTGCTGTATCTGAATATCTTTTATGCATGTCAGAGTGTCCCAAGCCATTTTCTGTGGTGACTGGTGGATCCATATCTCATTAAGATATGGTGCATGGCAGGGCAACAGGCTAATGACCCATTATAAGGGCAAGCTCAGAGCAAATCTTCAGCTTTTTAGTATTAGTGTCACAGTGTGGGAGATTGAATGTAAAGACCTTTTATTATAGTAAAGTTATATATTAACAACATCAAAAAGCAGACAAAACAAGACATTCACCATGGAAGGCACTAAAGAAATACAAAGAGCACAGGAAAGTACATCTTAACACCTTTCTGTCTCTAATGTACTTTAAAATAAATTCTATGCCAAAAGAAGTCACCGCAAATAAATTCTTATCTGTGCAGCTGAGGGAGAATTCCATCAGCATATGTTTGATGAGAAGTATATACAGAGTTTAAAATATTTGCACTGCTTTCTGCTTTGTTTTATACCCTAGTCTTTTCTTAATCATTGCTAAAGCTACCTTTGCTTTTTGGCCACTGCTGAAGAGGTGCTGCTTTCATCACCGAACACTCAGGATGACTCAGATTTTTCACGAAAGGTTCTTTTATAAACCATTATTATAGGTGTATAGATAGGAATAGGGCTTTTTTCCTTTCTGTTTCCTCCCCCCCCCCCCCCCCCCCCGCCTTCTCTCTAGCTTTCTTCATTATTAACTTAAGTCAAGGATTGCTGGCCTCTTACTATCATATCTCTGGAGCTGTTTATTCATGCTTAAAGTTTCCCGATTCACTCCCAGTTCCACAAAGCCTCTATCCATTCTTCTCTATCCTTTGTTTTTGTCTTCTCTTCTCCTCCTTTCCATAACTATCAGAATAGCTGAGTGGACACCTTCTTTATAACTACATATTCAAAAAGAAAAATAAAAATTCTCTCTGGCATGAGAAAAGGCTCTACTAGCACAAATTTTTCTGGTGTCCAAACATTACAATTTTGTTGTTGCTGCTTTTGCTTTTTAAATAACTTCACATTTTTTGAAACAGCCACTTTTCCAAAGCTTGTCTCATTCTTTTCTCAAGTCACACATGCCGATGAAAGTAGGTATGTCTTCCACATATCTTCCCAGAGAAATTAGACCTTTTACAGTATTTTCAAGTTTATCTACCACAGTCATCCAAAGTGTTAGCAATTTTTATTTGTCCTCTCATGATACGCAAAATCATCTTCATAGCTCATTAATATGAATTATGTTGCTTTATGACTGTAGGCAGTAGTAATAATAAAACCCAAACTTTCAGAGTACCTTCAGATCTCATTCATGTCAAGCTCACTATTTTCACCTCAGATACATTAAGATTCCATACTCTTTTCCTATCCCATACAACCTATCACCCAAAGCCTCTAGTGTTTCTTGACAGACGAAGCTTTCTTCTATTATGCCTTCTGAATACCTAAAATTATTGATCAACCTGAGCTGTAATTTATGGATATCTTTAAGATATTCCTGTTCTATACTCATTGCCATCTCCAACAGAGAATTCGAAGAGAGAAGGTAACAGTGTATACTTCTTGCATTTTATCTTTGCTGACTAAAAATATATCTTATATTACCCATGTGTTCTTACAGGCAATTATGCTTGTGGCATAGCCACTAGTCAGATGCTGTGAAAAGCTCATTTAGAACACAATTCTGGCATAACTTGTCATACCTCATAGCAAAAAAATGCTCAAAAGACATCAAACAATGAATCAGATCGTAACTTCTCACTGTTTTTGTTCCTGAGATTTATGTGGGAGTTTTGTGTTCCTCCCGTTTCTGAATCTGGCCTACTGAATTGATACTTGTCCAAGTTTTCTTTAAATTCTTTCTAAAGTGACTTAAGCTTGACCTTCCTCACATGTAATAGCAAAGAAATTGTTTGATAACTTGTAAACTACTGCTAGGAATTTTTTCTTAGTGCACGGTGCAGTTTTCTCGGTATCTGACCACAATTAATGCAGTAATTTAAAAAGTGGTCTTGGGTTGTCATCAAATGTGAAGTTTTTCTGTTCCTAACCCTTTTAACTAAAAGTGCAAATTTAAATTTTAATGCTGGTGGTTCTATTCTCCTGAACAGTCAATAACATGTAATAGTTCATTATCTTTATATAGATCCTCATAATACTCTTTCCAGCTATCCATCTTTTCCTTTCTGTTATTTGCAACCCATGCAATTTGATTTAATAACTGCAGTTTGCAGTTTAAAAGTCTATCATAATGCACCTTGAACCTTTGAACATATTTGCCAATTACACTCCTTTTTACTCTCTTGTGATTTCTGACTTATGCTGTGGATCTGCTATTTTGGATCTTTTCCAAGTAACTTTGGGATTTGTTTATTTAGCCTTGATTTATCCTTTGGTCTTAGTTTCTTTCCATAATTAGTCATTTTCAACATTTTTCTTGTTGATTCAATTTTCTTCCTTGACCCTTTTCTTCTTTCATAACGTATTCATAGCCAACCCGATAAAGGTTGTCTTAGTAACCTAAAAAAGGTTTGGTGCTTGCTCCTCATTTAACACTGACAGTGCTTCAAACCCATTGTTTTTCCTCATGTGCATTAGTTTGCATACATTAACATTGATTTCATTTGCCATTTTACCATTCAGACAGGTTACAGAAGATTTTTCTGCAACTCTTCATAATCAGCCTCAGTTTTGATTATACTGGATACACGAGGCATCAACAAACATGTCTTTCTAATATTTGTTCCTTTTTCCTGATCATTGCATAATACTGGTCCTAGCACAGATCTCTCTGCTATGTCTACATTATCAAGTACAACAGACTTATGAGAGTAGTTCTGTAGAGGAAAACTGTTAGTAATGAGGTTACAATACCAGTGCTTTAAATTTCAGATGTTTTTGTACTTGTGATTAGCTCTAGTCTAGTCTGAATGCCCTTTTGTGGCTGGAGTGCACTAAATGTGCTCCTGAAGCGCATCCTCCAGTTTGGTTTCATCTAAAAGAAATACAGTTTATGTGCTCCAAGACCACACCATGACACAAATCAAAACACTTTAAGTCGGGATAATCATGAGATTTGTTTCAAAAGGGCAACCTTGATTGCACAAAAACAGACCTTTTGGGACCCTACTTGTAAATTTTCTCTCCTGTGAAGACTGATAATTTAATCCTAACAATTTCCCTATCTTTTTAAACAGTTTGTAATACATGAAGGCATTTCCCTTCTTATCCCCATGCACATGGCAGTTTCTTTATGACACTTGGGAAAGGATAGTACCAAAATCTTCTTAAAATACAGGTACAATACATCAGTGAGATCCCCTTACCCGAGGGTTCGCTGAATCCTTCAAACGACTCTACTAGATTTGTGAGGTATGACTTCCACCTACACACTCTTTCCAATTTTGTGATATTAGTCCATATATTGGCAAATTATCACAGTTTATTCTTGTTTCTTCAGATCTGTTATTCATCTTGAGCCATTTAAATGTGATGTGCTATCTTATTTGTTTCCTTGCTTTCCTTTAGTACCAAGGCCAAGTTAGGCAATGGTTAAACATGGCAATTAATAGCTCAATGTTGTCATATTTAAGTTCCCCTAGTATTCCTGGATGAATCCTCTTTTGCCTCTCAGAAATCAAGAGATTGTTCTTCCCATAATATTTCTTCTCATAACATAACATAGCTTTGAATAAACAGGATGGGCAGAGGGGTGTGTACTTCCATTAATTAAGACAGTGATATCAATCTCATTTTTTAATGTTTAGATGGTTAGTGGCAGTTCACACGACTACACCCCAACTACGGACAGTACCCTCTTTCTAGCTAAATTCCTGAAAGGAGTAGAATGGAAGCCATTAATTGTTTTTTTGAATTACAATCTAATATCCAACTCTTCCCATAGTTTTACATAGAACATAAGGGCTTGATTAGTTTTTTCAGAGATAAGCCTAGATTCTCTTATAAACCTGGGTCAAAGCACCTCCAGTGTATCCCGAGAAGGAATGGGTTATGAATAACAAGTTTATTCTAGTCCTGTATATTTAAATATTGACAATGTAAAGGTTGTCCATATTCCAGGGGGCTAACAATCTTAAGAGCAGATGAGAAAATGCAAGATGCATGAGGCTTTCTTGATTTTTAATATATTTTTAAAGTCTATAGCACAATAAGAATTTCATTTGGACAAGTTGTATCCCATTTGGTTACAGCAGTAGGTACTTCATGGACTAAATCTTACTCCCTTGCTATGAAATATTTATCTGATGCCAGTGCAGATTATCCAGAATCAAAGCAAAAGTTATATTTTTCAACCTTATTTATATGACACAGAGTTCATTTTGCCTCTATTTCCGTTTGTTTCTCCATTCTTCATTCAATGAAGAAAAATTGGTTGCCGTTCATATGGGAAGAATCTATTTGTAACACCTTGGCTCTAAGCCATTAACCTTCCTGTACTACAATGCTGCAGTATATATTTACATGAGATTTTGGTACATTGCAATCACCTTTATTTGTCCATACAAATAAATGTGAGCATTATTTTCTACACCTAGTTGACATGAATGAACCATATTTTCAATATCACAACCTCTGTTTATGTGCAGGGTACAGAATATTGTGTATTTGTTTATCTTTCTTCTTCTTCCCTCTGACCGTATACATTTATCACTTCTAGCTTAAATTACTGCAGTTATTTTTTGTTAGCCTCTATCTTATTGCTTTTATGAAACATCAATGAATTTATATCATCAATGACAGAGTTATTGTATCACCAGCTTAAGGCAAAGCCTATCACCTTCCAATTTTAGAGTTCCTGTATTCATTTCTGGCACATTTTTGTACTTTAAATCTTCTTGTCCCTGCTCTTTATCTGCCATATTGGCTCCTCATCCCCCGTACCACAACATTCTTTTCTATTATCCAGATTTATTATATAATTATTCCTATCCATTGTCCAACTCCCTCCCTCTGACAATATCACTAATCTTTTTATTAACTTTTTCCAGAGTTATTCTCACTCTCTAGTTTCTGCCTACTCCAAGTCCCAGATCTTCTAATGCAATGTTATTTAGACTATTTTTTTAAACAGAAATGTATCACTGAACAACCAAATTGTCATGCAATTCAGGTGTTCTCGTGTGAGGCAAGGACTTAGTGAACTTAGAGTGAAGCACTTCTCAGGGTGTCCAGAGGTCTGTTCATTGTTATCCTGCTATACAGGAGAAATAAAGCATGATAATTTAAGAATCAAGGGAAGAAGGGCTTGCTAACTTGCATCAGCTGCAAGATACACATATGCTTGTAGGTAATGACTGAACATGCTGAAAGTCTGCCCCACAGCTTACCTCAGGTAAATTTGTGGGTCTATAACCTCAACTTTCATGGAGGAAGGGCAAGATTCCCATCTAAAAAAATATTATATTTAATTACTATAATGAGTACCTCTAGTAACAAAATGTTCAACTACCGATTTACTGTCATTTTGGTACAACTATGACCAAACCCTTCGAGTAAAACATAAGGTACCTTTCATATATTGTATTCAATAGGGAAGTTTTGTGAACTTCGGTACTTTGTAAGCTGGAGGATTTGAACTTAATGGGGGAACAGTTATATGGGAAAGAAGATATCACTCATTCACAGTAGCCTACCTTTACTTTACTATTTCTTAGTAGAGCTAAATATTTTTAAAGTTACTTGGGACCAGCCTCACACTATTTAATCAAATTGATTTCAAAGGGGAATGTTGCTGACTAAGGAATCCATATCTGAACCCTTATGTTAAAGGATAATACGCCGCCAAATCTATCTTTAGCTTTGTAAAAGCAGTGCACAAAAATGTAGCCACAATGCTTTCAATATCATTTTTTACAATTACTTTGTTAAATTTGTTTTTTCTTGGTTGGCTGATTTTTATTATGCTAAAAATAAAGTATTATCAAACTGTTTTGCTGTAAAAGGGAAGAGATTTCCATGGTCTGGTTTAATTTGGTTTGGCATAAAGTTTCTGAGTCATCTAATTCACCTAATTTACTACTTTTAAAATTCTAAATAGACTATGATTTTTGAAAACATGCTACAGAAAAAATTATAATCATGAATTTCAGACCTGATAAAGATAATGGGGTTGATTCTCCCATATAGAGCCATGCTACCAGCAGAATTGTAGTAACCCTGTTATTTCAGTCAGACTATTCGTGAGCATATAATACAAAGAAGTTTACCAGAGCATGTTGTATGTGCAGTCTGTGTGTAGATTTTAGATGCATATAGATTTTAGACGTGTATTGATTTAGATGATGAGCAAAAACCATACATATTCAGGGTATCGAACAAAAAGTTAACCTTCCGATTAACTTCACAAAGCTAATGTTTGCAGATGTCAGATAACTAAGTGGTTCTGTGATAGAATTTTTAAAACTTTAAAAAGTACTTTCTCTTTTCTATATCCTTTTAAGTCAGACAATTATCAGTTCAGTGCTTTAAGTGAAATAGAACTCTGCAGTAAAATGAAGCATCATGGAAGGTGATGCCGTATTTTGCGCAGGGACGGAATGTGGTAATACGGCAATTGGTTAGATGTAATTTCTTGCTCAACATAAAGTCATTTTTTGCACTCGCTTTTGCCTCTTCAGATCAGTAGCAAAGGAGTCCAGGATCAGCCCATCTACACCACAGTAGAATTTTAAGGCGAAACAGCTTTGCTAATGGTCTGTAACTTGAGCACAAACCGTATTCTATCTATAGGAAAAGGGTAGTAGATGCCTGAATGCGGAAGCCCAGTTGACAGAGGTAACTTGGCCCTGTTGAAATCGAACTACACACAGTGAGATCCTGTCTGGCACAAGGCTGAACACAGAAAAATGGGTAGATACAATCAGATACGTTTGCTCAAATTGCAGCAGCTAATTTAATTTCAGCATAAAATTCTTTTTTTTGGAACAGATGAGTAAAGGAGGTAAAAAGCTGACTTTTAATGACTCCTATTGCCTTCAACAAGGCCAGGATTTTCACAAGGGATATTATATCATCATACTTAAAAATTCATAACTATTACACCCAAAGAAAAAAAACAGAAGATATTCCAGAAGTTTTTTCTTCTGGTCACATGTAAAAACAAGACAAGACCATAAACACATTATGAATTCTGACCTAACAATAAAACTTTAATTTAAAACCTGAGTGTTTGTCCACCAGAGTACAGGTAGGCATTTTCAGAGGTTGGCTCTGGGAGAAACTGTGAGGAAAATTTTGCTTTTATGAATATTTAATTAATGTATAAAAATATTTAATGGTTTTGGTTCAACTTTAAAAAATAATAAAAGAAACCCCACCCTCACTGTCATTACCATGGTTCACTTCCATAGCAAAGGCTAGATCCACAAAGTTACAATGCTTTTTAGAGGGTCCCTGGACTTAGGCATTACATCTGTGCAGAGTCTTTTATCAAGTGAAAATACAGAATTTGTAATTTTGGAAAAGTTGTCAAGGACTGCGGGAGTATGAAAACTCAGCTGACTGACTTCAAAGAAACAATGACAATTTACAACAGTAGAGAATGTCATTAAAGATGAATCTGTAATGTCACAGGTAACAGTCAATTAACATGTCAAATGCTAGCATCTGAACTGTTCCTGCATGTGAACAGGCTTCAGCTCTCCAAGGTTATCAATCTTGCAGCTTACAAGAACACTCAGTTTTCACAAACATTTTTTGAAGAAAAAAAGAAAATCTAAACTAAAAATTTCCCAACAATATAGAACTCAAATGTGATACTCCTACATTGTTTTTTTTTTTTTTCTCACTGTCAATATAACTCAGCAAATAGCAATTTATTACGGCTTCAAAACCATTTCATTTATCATGCTTTCACTTTTCCCACCCTGCAGCTTCCCCACATATTAGATTTCAAAGTTCTAATACCTACAAAAACTGCAATCTCTTGTTATTTTTTAAATGGTTCCTAATAGCAAAAGCTCAGAGGTGCTTACATATGAGATGTTATTGTTTGATAAATATCCTGAGAGCTTGCAATGATTGTCCTCGCAGTGAGCTCTTTTTTGAAAATCATATTCTTTAATTATCTGAAGGATAAGAACAATCAATACATTTTAAAACTGCCATATTTTTGCAATGCGTGGCCACTAAAACCTTGATGATAGACATATTCCAAACACATTCAGCTATACTCTTATTCCAAATCTGCTTGAAAACATTTTAATTGAGTAGTGAATACATTCCAGTACCTGTCCTACAAAATGCTCAGTTGATTTCTGTTTAGTAACAATGGTTCTGTTTTAACTATCCTAAGGCTGTTCAAACCTCCCGAGTTTATCAAATGCTAATATTAATGACACTTTGCATGCTACAGATTAAATGCAAACTACAGTCAGTTTATATAAATCAACCTAATTGCCTACCGGGCACTCCAAAGATCTGGGCTGGTTCCTTTGGATCTTTATTTGCTCTGTTGCTGCAATACAGGGAAGCTTGATCTTTTAATCGTTCCCTGATGGGTTTCGTAGCACATTGGACCTCTGTGCTGGGACGGTCAGTCGCAGCCTTATTACAAAGGATCCTCCCATTCAGTGGCCAGTCTACCTCTAAATCCCACAGTACTTAACTCTAACATATGAAGCACTGAAACAACACAGATAGAGAGAGATGTGAGAAACCTGCAAAGAAGCTGCACAGTATCATAAAAGGAGAGAAAGTAACTCACAAGTTTGCACTGTTAAAGGGGAACAAAGAGACAGACAAATTACATCAAGAGACAGAAATGCATCAGGTAGTAGTAAATGATTTTCTGGGGTCCTGTCTACCGTTTTCTGTTCACTGCTGGTACTTCATGATTTCAAAGCTATTTGCAACGTGAAGAGAATTACAATAAAAGTGAGATTGCTGGGAATATTATGAAGTTTGAAGGAATAAAGTATGTATTCTTTGACTCTGTTAAGAATAAGAGACATCTAGGAAGAGAGTGAGTAATCTACACACATTTGAAGGATATTTACATCTAAAGCTTGTAGGAATTATTTAGAGGCATATGCAGGAGTGGGAAGCAGGAAAGAAACTTGAGCAACTGAATTATCGGAAAACTTGGAGAATCTATCAGTAAATTTTCTGACAGCACTATTGTGAACCAAAGAACAGTCATGTGAAATTTGATGAAAGTCAATTACTTCTGAAGTTAAGACAAAATAGACAAAAGCACTCAAAAGCTGTAGAATGGATCCTATTACAAAGGACCTCCTTAGTTTTTGTAGGAATCTGTAGGAATAACTTTCACAGGTTTCAAAAGATTTGGAGCAATAGTTACCAGAAAAAAAGCTGTCTGAAAAGCACATGAGAAGTAGGGTTACAAGCCCAGGAAGGGATAAGCTCTGGAAACCATCAGCCTGTTGGATCCGCAGGAACTGATGAACTCAGAACACCAGAACTCTGTGAACCTGCAGGAGCCCACTAGCACACACCAGGCATCAACGAGTTGTGCAGCTCGGGCGACGTCCCAGCGCGTGGTGGCTGTTTTGTCCAGGGGAAGGCCACAGGGTAGGCACACCCCCCGAGGGGCTCCCCACACCTCCTGACAAGCTGAGGTGCCTCAGCCTGTCCCTCTGGTCCTGAGGGAGCAGCCGGGCTGGCCTCCCCACCACTGCTCCAAACCCACGGTCACGAGGCGGGGGGCAGCAGATGACTGAACCTACTGTGTGCGTAGCTACCTGTTATTAATAACAGGTTGATTCTATTAATAATAAGCAGCTTAATGAATAAAAGGCTTCATAGAAATGTTGTTGTGATCTGTGACCCTCTCCCCCCCCCACCCTGGCTCGATCTCCTCTCAAGGAAAAAGCAATTTATAATAATCCTGATTCAAAGGAAACATAAGGAGAGGCATTTACATAGGATATTTGCAACAAATGCATAATTCGGTAAAAACTGTAAAAGAAAGATTTCACAGCCATAGTTCAATTAGCAGAAATTCACCATAAACATACCTAACCTTACAAACACACTGCCTTCAGTTCAGTGCATCTCGCACCATTAAGTTTAAAACCATAAGTACATCTTTGGTACTCGACATGTCAGGGAGGCAACGCTGGCCAGCTGACAAGCATATACAGCTGGCTCTGCTCCCAACTCTAACTGCAGGCTTCAAAGGGTCTGTGCAAAGCAAGTCTCTAAAGCTCTCCACCTTTCATTCTTATAGGATGAATGAAATGGAAGGAAACAAACCACTTGCATCTCCTTCATGAAGTGCTTTGATGAAAATGTTTATAAGCACTTAACATTATCACTTTTTTTCTAAACCAGAAAGACATGCAGAACCAATGTCTCATCTTCTTGCCTGAGATTCACCACCCAGACAGTCAGAAGAAATTATTCATTCCTAACCTAGCCACTGCCTTTATGAGCAGAAGTTTCAATGTTGGCAATGAACAGTTAAATAAGCATAATACACCCTGGACTCTGCTGAAGTAACATATTGTAATCACTTTCTCCGATTAAATCTTTTTAGATTTCAAGTCAGACATTTTGTTTTGATAAAACTTAGTGAGGTGTTTTTTGTTTGTTTTTTTACATTTCAATTAACGTACATTGAAACTCTCTGAGGAAGAAAAAATAATAAAAAGCTCTAAGCATGAATATATGGTAAGTTAAAGGTGGACAAGGGGACAGTTGTTTTTTGACATCACATTTAAGCAAGCTATTTTATATATTTATTGTTCCTCTGACTGATTTGTTTTTTATATCTCTTCAAGGTGATTCCATTGTCATGTCCCTTCCACTTTGCGTTTTGCTAGAGAAGATTTGCATGTGATAGAAAATTATCCCCTCTTGTATTTCCTTCCCTTTCTAATAATTTCCTCTTTTCTTTTATGCATTATACCAGGTTCTCCCCTTCCTTGCACATGTATACCTCCTCTTTATAATTTCTTAGAATTTATTCTCTTTTCCTTCCCCCCCCGCCCCCCCCGGGATTCTATTGACATTTTCTTTCTTTACTTCATTGTAGTTAATATATAATTATAATTCTCTAACTTAAATGATTATGCTTATTACTGCTTCATCTGAACACCCAGAAGTCTTCAAAGCCCAGAAATTGTCCGCTGACTGCCCACACAACTTACTGACGGAAGTTTGGCATGTCGGGTGGCTCAGTTCCTCCAAAGCTAAACAGCAGCTGAGCATGCATCTGAAGAAAGTAGGTTCAAAAAGGGACATTTTGATATCTAACTGCTGCCAAAATCCTTTGTGTAGATTTTACATTAGCAGACTTTGCCTAATTCACACAAGAAACCGACGGCAAAGCAGGAAATTAAATTCACCTTTCGAAAATATCTCAGACTTGTATGCTCCTGCCTGGTCATCTCCAGGTAGCCAAGATACTAGACCTCACTATCTTCTGAATATAAAAGACTATCTGAGACTTCCTACATGTGACAGCATTTGACTGACTCTCGGGAGCCACTGCAAGGACTACAGTCAGTTTCTCCTGCCAGAGGACTTTCCTTATATGTCATATGCCAACTGCACTTAGTTATTATTTGTACTTTCTAAGGTTTACAAGGCCCTAGAGGGAATTAGGGACCTCATGTGATAGACGCTCTACCTGTGTACTGTAAAAGATGTTTTTTAGGGCAAACATCCCACTATATTTGACAATTCAAACTTTAGAAGAAAGTCTGTACTATTATTTCCATTCTATAGATAGTAATGCGGAGCAAAGATAGTTTAAGAAACTCATCTGCAAAAGTACCTGGTTGTCCAGTTTGCGACAGTATTCTGTGAGCATGCTTTAGTTTAGAAAAATCCTGCTCTACCCACAGAAACAGAATCATCTAGTGGTATCCAGAGGTAAAGTACTTCTTAACTCAAGCTAGACGCTTTATCTAAGTACATCTTTCTTTGATGGTAAGCATATAGTAAGTGGAAGGAGATAGTAAAGTATGAATAGTCTTCTAAAGTGGCTAAATGGTGGTAGGGGCACACTGTCTCTGAGGGTACCAGTTTCTTTCTGTTAACTAACTCAGACAAGCTGCCTCATTTTTATGGCTGAATTTAAGCTAGATTCATCTCTAGATCCAGACATATGAATGTCAGTGTCTGCATTCAGACTTCAGTCAATTATTGTCATTCTGTACGTCACTCACTGATTGTTCTTCCTATAACATTTTTGCGTCAATCTTCATGTATAACTGCTGGCTTGCAAATCCACCCCCCACTTTAGTTCCTCCCTTCTTTCCCAAGGAAGCTCTTGAGAAATGGTTGGAAAGTATTTCACAGACTTTATGGCTTTATGGTTGAGCAGAAAGCTGCTCAGAGGAATGGCAAAAGATTGTACTGTGCAGCTGAGGCAAAGGTGAACACTTTATGAGGCAAAGGTGAAGACTTTATGAGAAATGAAGTTTGCAAAACCTAGCAATACTTTTTGCCCCACATAAAGCACACAAATTAATAATAATTAAATTAAGTCTATGAGATGACTCATTAAAATTTGGTATTTTTATCCTACATCTTATACGAAATTTTACTTGTTCTTTCTGCTGTCATCCTATACAGCATGATAGAATTCTATTAAGTTCTATAGAATTTTTTTTTCCTCCTCCCATTCAAACAACCCAGGGCCTTTTAGGGAAGTAGTCATGTTCTACCAAAAGATATTTACTTTGCTTTTTTGTTTTTTTAAAAAAGGAAAAGACTAAACTTTCCCATTTCAAACATTCAGAAATAGTGATGAAGAATTCTACTACTTGGAAGATATGCAACAAGTCACTGTCTGAAGTTACGTAAAAACAGCTAGAAAGTAAGACATCACAAGAGTCAGCAACACTGACTAGTCTTTGCTTGAAAAGCAGAAAGAAAGAAGTTGCCTCATTTTGCCACGGTCTCTCTTCACCTGCTGAGCACATAATGGTTCTTCTGCTGTTATGACTAATATGGTTGATGCTTTTAGCTGTCAGTTATTTCTTTTCACTGTAAAGTCTAATTTTCTCATGGTAGTGCTCTCAGATTTACCTTACTTATGATTTTTCCTGAAGCACATTCTTTTATGCTCCTTTTCAACTCTGACAGGCTTTCCACTCAGTTCAAAAAATTATTTAGTCCCCATTTTCCTCGACTTAGAGTCAGGATAACTGATCTAATAAACAGTGCATCTGCTTGCTTTCTCAGTTAATGTAGCTCTGTTTATGATCAGTAGGGCTGGTTAGAGCAATGATACCAACATCATTAATCCATTAGATTTGGTGGTTCTGACAAAAAATTGAGACAATTTCTATGGAATCACAAGTGAGAAAAAAAATGCACTGGCTAATAATCAAAGAACATCTAGAACTTTTTTTTTTTTAATGCAGTATGTGGCGCTTTTGTTATCACTTATTCAAGCTAATTCCCATAGTCCTTTGAAAACTTCTTCTACTTGTGATTGATTGCTTCCTGAAAAAATGTCAGTGTCTTCTCTCTTGTTGCCTGCTATTTTCTTTTGTTACCCTATGAACCTGCAATAACTGGCACTGTCCAACAGAGTTTGTGACCTCATTCACGCTTTTTTTAGTTCATTACGATAGAGGTAGAGTCCTAGGAGCAATGAAATAATGCAGGAGAGAGAACTTTCATGCACATATTGTTTATATTAAAAAAAAGAAAAAAGAGTCTATTGCCTATGCTTTGTGTTTGCTTTCTTTTCCTTTTACTTCAAGTGAATTTTTAAAGCCTATATATTCATACAGGCTTACAATCCAGAAAGAGATACTGAATAAAAATGAAATCCACTATTGGATTAATATCAAAACTCCCCTTTCCTTTAGGGATAACTGTTTTGTATATTATAGTAAAAGAGGCCTGCTCTGAAATTCAAGTCCAGATGGAATTTAGTCATTTCTTCAAGATCTACTGGATTTGTTTGACTTTGGAGTAGAAGGAAGTTATTTTACAGGGTTTTTTTTTTTTTCTTTTTTGGATGTTGAAGGAGAGAAAGGAAATCTCTTTTCCTTCTTGTTGAGTGTTGTTTATTCCATTCTTGAAAAACAGAACTCAGTATAGGTCTGTCTAGCTACATCATATTTAAAATATGTCCACAGAATCTGAACCATAGAAATCTTTAAAGTAATAGTATAAATTAATTACCCAAACAATTCTCCCCATGTTTAAAATATCACTCAAATTAGAAACCAAAGAGAGAAAAAGTATATTTTATATACAAAATTTCTTTTACAGAGATGTTTCTCCTTTACATGGAATTTGATAATTTTAGAAAAATGGTGGAATCACAAAATGCAAGAAGTAGCTTTGAAATCCCTCTTGATTTCATTAAAGGGTTTTAAAAATTCTCCAAGGCCCCTAGTACAGTGTTATTAACGTGCTCATGTGGTACAGTTCTCTTATACAAAGAAAAGAGCAAGAGTAGGTGATGCAAACCTGCATTTTGTCTCTAAAACTCTGCCCTTCTCTTCCTCCTCCAGTCTCCACATTGAAATCTCTGGGGCAAACTGACCTGTGATAGGAGGTGCTATGACTCTGTGTGGTTACTACAGCACTGGAGGTGCAGAGCTGGGCTCTCATGCTTCACCCAGGCTTGAGTTATTGAAGACCAGTCACTCTGCCATTTTTACCCTTACCCATTTTAGCTAGATCAAAATTAGCTCAAGTTTGTCTACCTGTACTGTGATTGTATCTTCTGATAAAGTATTGCCATACCTTGTTAATCTTCTGGTAAAAGACTACTGTGGACAATCTTTAAAGGGACTTTGAGATAAGTGATATTTTTTCCCCCTCTCTTCCAAATTCTTAAGAAATAACTTGGAAAAAAATACACAAGTATACTTGTACCCATCTTTCTGTTTCTGCTTCTTAAGTATTATTTGTCTAAATAGCTGCAACATTCCAATCAAATTAAAAGCTCATTGTGTGTATTTGTGGAGATTAAGAACTGGAAGCAACACTGAAGTGTAGGATTTCCATTTCATTATTTCTTTTACTTGTTATGTTTACGCAGTTCAAGGACTAATTTGGGGCCTACATAAAGCGCGAAGTAATTCTAGATGTGACCAACCTAAATCTACTTATTTTCCCTCATCATCGCCAGACCAAGTACAGCATGGCAAGAATGTCCCCAAAGTTCTTTTTTTTTAAAAAAAATCTTAGTGTAATATAAACCAGAAAAAACTAAATTACCTTCATTTGGGAAAACAACCTCCCAGAAAATACAAGTTTCTATGCAGATTAAGTTTTAAATAAACCCTTTAAAATGGATTTGGGGGATTAGCTATGAGCTTAGTGATATAATGGGTCCTTGGGAAGCATCTTAATTGGAATGATTGCTGCTATTCCTATCTCTTGCTTTGTCAGCAAGTCAGAAGAATTAAACATTGCCTCTTTTTATATATATATATTAGCCTAATACTAGGACTGAAGAAAACTATTAGGAACAAAAATGATCTTTTTAGATAAAATAAAAGTATATGTCAAAACAATATCATTTCAAGGTTTCAGCTTTCACTGTAAGTATTGATTCTGGACATGATTTGATATTACAGAATTATAGAATTGCAGGATAACTCAGGCTGGAAGGGCCCTCTGGAGATGTCTAGTCCAACCTCCTGCTCAAAGCAGGGTCACCTCACAGACCAGGCTGCTCAGGGCTTGCACGTTCATATAATCATAACTTCCCCCTCCATCTTCTTCTACAATAGCTATGAGTAGCTATTACAGAAGGCAAGCAGTTGAAACTACAGGTTTGAAACAGAAGCTCTTCATTTTTTCAGTCCATAACCTACATTTCAATTAGAAGTGTTTAAAGTTAAAATGGTTATTTCACTAACATAGAGGGTCACTTTTATAGTTCCTAATATTCCATGACCTAAGCACAGTAACCTTGATTTACAATGCCATAAGTTGATATTTAAGCAGCCAGTGTTCATTCATTAAACACTCATTTTAAATTCCTTTATAATAAGCAATTAGCTTGCCAAAGCCTTGTGCAATGTCATATATTTAGGCCACTGACATGCAAAATTCCCTTGTAGCCTGGGGGGGAGCGGGAAGGGAGGCAAGTATGACACCATGCATCCAAGTTTCTCAAAAGATTGGCGTTTGCAACAATATAAAGCTTAACCCTTATGAGCCATATTAAAAAACAAGTAATGCTCCCTTTGTACATAACTTTTATTAGCATCTTGTGACACAGCAGAGAGCAGTACTGTATTGCAAGTACTGAAGCAGTACCACAAAAAAAGCACGGAAATGTTCATGTTTGTATGCCTTCACGTGCTTTGAAGCCTTGACTTCAAAACTTTTGCGTCAGATTTCTGCCTCAAACTTTGAACGAAAGTTGTATTTCACTGGGATATTTGCCAACTGAGATTTTTATATATGTGCATGAGCACTACCCTGTCCCCCTCCACACCCAGCCAAGTTATCAGCATATAGATCTTTTGTGTATTGGCATAAAAGGGAATGACCAATGCAATCAAATTGGCAATAGCAATCCTAGAAACCATAGCGTGAATTGAGCTTAAGTGAGGGCACAGCAAGATGGAATTTAAAGCTGCACCTTAAAAACAGCCTGATCTCAAGTCAAACAAGAGAGGTGATTACATTTAGTGCACTGAGACAGAAATTACCAGCTTTCCAGGCACAAGCAAGGTATAAAGGTGCTGAGTCTTGACCAATCTTCACTACCAAGAGGAAAAAGGATACAGATTTCAGGGAGGAAGTATGAGCATCAGTTTGTATAGGCTTTTCCACTGAGGCACTGAGTAGTTTTAAATGGTGTTAATTTATCTATTCCCACACCTGGCTTTCAGCTTGGATGTGCAATTTTCACCAGCACATGGAATCACATTATAAGGGAGCGATGCATTTGCCACTTCCATTTGTTTGAAGAAACACAAAGGAGTCATGCAATTGGAAAAATCTGTGGCAGACACTTATGTAAATCACACTGGCTGGTAGGAGAGAGGACTTTTCTGAAGGCAGAATCAGAAATAGCTGCCTAGCCTTTAAAACAAGATTGCACTCCTTATACAAACCGTCACAAAAATCTAGGGTTTAGCAACAATAGAGTTGCCAAGAAAAGGAAGCTTACTTGGGCAGAACTGAAACACCAAGTTGTCATCCAGCTTCCCTTACAATTAAAACAAATCTTCTTTCTTTTACCCTCTATTTTTGCAGATCAAAGCACATATTAACACAATTTCTGTATCTTCTGCCTGACTCCTTAGTCACTATAGGAATGCATCGCTTATGACTCCGAAAACTTTCTCATATCAAGTGTTCCTCACCTCAGAAAAAGCTGGTTTATAATATAAAAATCATAATTGTTCCTGAGAGTAAAAAAAAAAGATAAAAAAAGATAATTAGACTAGCATTTCACAGAAATTAATTCATACGGGGTGGGGGGGAAGGAGGTGAGGGCAGCATGAAATAGAAATTGCAGCTTTGGATAGATCAGCCGTATCAGCCAGGACAAAAATGACAGCTTCTCCTGCTCTCATATTTCACAACACAAATAAATAAGCTGCTTCTCCTCCCCTACCTCCCCCTGTGCATTCTTGTAAGCTGTAGAAAGCAGACACTTCAGTAAATCCTGTGCACACAATGGCCTGAAGAAATTCCTCTTCAGCTAAGTGTACAAGGTGAAGTATTGGATGCGCCACTCACACAGAAGAGCTCTATAGAACAATCTCGAAGAAGAAATAAAGCAGTCAGGGTCAGAGTTTGTCTTCAGAAATACACTATGAGGCTGGGTTTAAGGGTTTTTTTTTCCCCTTCCAGAAACAAAAATATCATTAATAGAGCCAAAAAAGGGGGAGGGGGGAAATTATACTCCCTTTTTTGTCTCTTCTTGCCAGTGACAATGCAACAATTCCAGCTCAGTTAAGCTTGTCTTAGTTTAGCTAAAAATGATTCAATCCAAAAAAAGTGACTTTCCCATAGCCAGGATAAGGCCTTGTGACCTTGCTGTGAGAAAGCAGAGCAGAGGCACGTCGGGACTCCAGGATTTCTGAAAGCGAAAGGGAAGTTATCACCATGTGCCTAGAGAAGTATGCGTAGGAATTTGGCGTGCGTGACCTGCTGTTGTAGCCCGAAAGGAGTCGTTCAGGATGACCTCCCTCCTATTGGGACCAACGACAAAGTTCGTGATGCCCTTGGACTGAATTAAGGTGAAACGACACCAGCCAACCAGTTTTAAGATTTATTAACACAAAGATAAGGCATGTGGTCAAATAGGATCAACTAACTAGACAAGTCCCGTGTCAATAAAAAAGAGGAAAAAAGAGAGAAAAAGGGGAAAAAAGAGAGAGAGAGAGAGAGAGAAAAAAAGATATCACCACCCGTGCATCCAGTGGCGCCCCGTTGGTCCTCTTCCTTTGGGAGTCTCGGCGGGGGGGGGGGGGGGGGGGGGCAGAGGGGTGGCTCCCATTTGGTGGTAGGTGGGTCCTCTTCACCCGCCACTCTGAGTCCGATGATGTTCCGCTGACTCCACTCAAGATCTTCGGTTGTCACAAACAAGCCCCCCCATTCACACAGTCTGCAGTTTTTATAGGTTCCTGCCCCGCCTCTGGGAGGTGCTTCCTCACTTCCCATGCAGATTAGCTGTCATGCGCACTCCGCCCTCTCGGAACCTTCCAGAAACAGGCTGGGGGCATCTGGGGGTGTCCTGCTCATGTGCAGATGGCAAATGAGTATGTGCGGTTCGTGCCAAACATGTTGTTTCCCTAGAGGCGGCCTTCTGCCCTTTTCGCGCCCTTTTTCCCCCATGCAGGTGCACGAGGTTGTTTACCTTGCAGATGGCTCCCAGGGGCGCTGGCGCAGCATTGCCCGATGCGCCTTGGCAGCGGCGGCTCTGCAGCAGCAGCAATGTCGAGACAAAACTGCATTTAGTACCGGTTCTCTACACTGTCTCCAGCCTGTAAAATTATTTTAGGTCTCTCTTTTTTACTCAGCTGCCAGTTGTCATGAAGAGGGTAGGGACTTCATGTTTCTGAGTTTCCTATTCCTCTGTCAAATTTCATTGAGATTCACCAAGAAGTTCAAAAGTACCTGTCATCTGCGATTGATGAAGACAAGGCACAATCAGCCAAGTCTTGTTTCTTGTGGAAAGTGAGCTTCAAAAAAGAACAAGTTAACTGAAACAAACATTGTGAACTTCACTTTTGTAAACAGAGTATATTTATCAAGACTATGATGCAAAAAGTATGGCCAATCATGGAACTTCTAAAGTCACAAAAATTTAAATCCTCCTTTGAAAGAACAGTGTTATGATAATGTGAAATGATATATAGCAAAAATGATCTAAAATTCTAAGCTATAAATGATGCCCTATTTAACACTGGGCAATAATAACGAACTGCATCTAAGTAAGTTCCTTTTTATGTCATTAGGAGAATCCTCTTCTGTTTTAAATAGAAACAGTACAAAATCTCAGACCCAATAATTATTGAACAGTCTTTTTGTTGTGGTGTTTTTTTTTTCTTTTTTATTATTACTTAACACCATTTTAGATGGAATTCTGGCAGAGAAAAATCATCATGCGGTTTCATCAAAAATAGATATTTTTTCCCAAAATTTTTTTTACTTTAAATAACATGGTATCTCTTTGTCAAAATCAAGCGCAGGTACACAACCATTTAATAGTAGAAGTATCATCTCAGAGACTTGTCATTGGCAGGGGGGAGAAACCTATGTACTTAAAAGTTCTTATCTGATGCAACTATCAGTAGGGCAGGAAAGTGAAAACCCATGAGTACGCTGATTCTATGTAAACTGTGTGTGAATTTGGTATTTTAGACATACCATAGAGCTCTTAAAAACAAAATATAGTCTTAATGATTTATCAGATGATTAAACTGCAACCCAAAGGTGGCAGAACTGTTCTGTCTGTAGCCATGTTGGAAGCTGAACATGTGAGTAATAGTCAAGATGCTGTCAGAAGCGTTACATCCTCAGCATCCCACAGGTCATCTTACGCTTTACTTTGAGTGTGCCTATTGTAGAGGTTGCAGGTATGACCGTGTCTGGATTTGATCAATAAGCCTATTTAGAACAGTGTTTCTAGTTGTTTTCTGTCTGATAAATGCTTCAAACTTGTGATCTCATCTCCTGACTCTAGCTTGACTCCTTGATCCTGAGCGTTAGCTTTTGACTCTTTGCTTTCTTCCCACTCTTTGTTCCTGACCTTAATCATCAGGCAAGACTATATAATCCTTGCCCTCCTTATGTCTTTTCTAACCACTAAACTTTTTTGTGGTCCCCAACACAATATCAAGTAGTTTATCTCAAAAGAAAAAAAAAATCTGCAATATACTCTGTTTGCAGACTAGAGGCACAATCAGAGGTTTAAAAATTTTGCTGTGCTCTTACAGAACACAGTTGCTCTGGATAAAGTGAAATTGAAAATGAAATTGAGTCTGTAAAAATAAACTATTAAGAGATACCAGTGATATAAATCTTAATGTCTACATCCGTTAGTCCTATTTAGGTATTTTTTCAGCACCTGTTCAGTGGGTGGGAGGTGGGGGGGGGAATGACTTTTGGATTTCTGAAGTTAGCAAGCAAATGTTTCATTTTTATTATGACCAGGTCATAAAATCATTTTTGTATGTTGTATGGTTTAAAAAAAAAAGTGTTTGAACAAGTCGTATCTCCAGGCGAAAAATATCTGTTGGTAGTTGGTAGATATTAGAAAGGTGATAAAACAGAAGCAAAGATAGCTGAGAAAGGATTCTGCCTGAAAATTTTAATAAAATAAGGCTTATCATTACTAAGTTTTGGGCCATTTGTCATTTCAGTCCCTGGGCTAAGGGGATCTGAGTGACAGACATATGGGGGAAAAGTGTTTTATGATGCGTGTCAGTAGTACTGCAGGTGACTAAAATTATTGCTGGCACTTAGGTTTTGTATTAAAAGATTGTTTTAAGTTAGCAGTTGTGATGGATAGATCTCATGTTTGTTCTCTAGAAGGACTTGCTTTGTTATTGTGTTGGAGTTTTATTTGGAGGAGGCAAAGGAGAGGGGCAAAATTGGCCAGCTGGTCCTATACAGACTGGGGGAAACTTTTCATTCCCTTTGAAATAACTAGGTGCTCTCAGGGAGACAACTGCCCCAAGGTGTTTTGCTGGGGCAAGCAGGAGGAGAGTAAAATACTTGCAGCAAAGAGCTGGGGCCTGGCTGCCCAAGAATAAAATGCTGAGTGAAGCTGGGATCAGATAGTCAGGCCAGAGAGGTCCAGAATGAAAAATCCCTTGGAGCCCAAAAGGGCTGTGCTAAGGCTGCTGCAGCAGAGAAAGCCTGAAAGGAAGTATATGTCCTCACAGTGCACAACAGGTGGGGAGAGAGTTGTGTGTCAACCCTTTTTATTCATATTCTGTCTTCTGTAGTCTAATTGAGTTTTGCTTGCTTAAGAAATTATTCTAGCTTATGTTCTAATAATACCTGCCTTCTGAGTTTAAAATTAAAATTTTTAATTTTCTGGACGGCTCAACACAAGGAAAAGGCATAGGCAAGTCTATTCCAAAACTCTGAATCGAGCATTTTCAGCTATTAGTGACTCATTACTTCATGCTAACTGATATTGGAAGAACAACCGCCATTCCAAGTCAAGCAGTATTTAAAAAATTTAAGTGAATGGTGTTCTTAAGTAATGCTAATCATCATAACTTTGAAGTTTCTGGTGATCCATACAGGGATCAGTGATATTTGGGCCCTCTATTTGTAGCTCTATTTATATAGCACCTTTTTAAGTAAAGGTATGTTTATAATGTTTCCTTGTATCATAAGATCTCATACATTTTTTGGCTTCTTCAACTCACAAACTTAGGCCCTTAAATATGTTGTTGACCACTTCTTTCTACGTCTTCCTCTGAGCAGTTCTAAGATGCAGTAGATTGTAATAATGTGTGAGATATGTAACAAGTCACTGGTCCATCTCTTTCAGCACTCACTGCTATAATGAGGAGAGTTTAAAAGAATATGACATAACAACAACAAAGTCTGAAACATGGAAATAGTAACATGCTAGTGAATATGAGCTATTTTAACTCTCCTCCCCTCATTATATCCTTCAAAGTGCTCTAGCTCCTGGATCCTAAATGCTTAGTAGAGTCAGATTATAATGAAACAGGATTTCTTTCTGACTCTAGGCCTCTGCATGCAGTCTGTTGCACTCTGTGTCTAAAGAGAGTTTTGACAGTGCAAGGCTGTAGTCCGTTGTTTACAACTTGAAACTAATGGTATTTCTTTCAAACCTTCCTGAGACCTTTCTGGGAAACATTTGGATGCAGCACCAGGAAGTCGGTTAAGTTATTTGAAGGCTCCCTAAAGTTAGTACTGTACCTTCACAAGGAAGACCTCCTAGTGCAGAGCTCTTTTAGTTTTAGGGAAATAATTCTCATCTATCGACATAAGCAACAGATACGGTCTTTAGCATATTACGTGCGTTGCCAAGCCAAGAAAAACCCTTCCAGTGCTTTTCAAAGGGTAGGGGCAGCCAGCCAAAGTGCATGACTGAAACTGTGCTTGCTGAGCAAAACAGAGTATGTAGTTGGTATACAGGTGGACAGCCATACTCATTTCCTTAGCTCTTGGTACTCGCGACGGTCACAAAATGGGCTATTTAAATGGAACACAAATCTCAACCAGTTTGTACAACGTACCTTATCTTTTTTTCTAATTTCTGTCTGAATTCTTGCAAGAAAAGTATAAAAGGTGCTGACTTCCTGCATGCAAAGAAATGCTTTGCAGGTCTATCTTAGCTACTTAGAAATCTGAAGGTCTCCCTAGCATTTCTGCACGTTTCTGGATAAATCACACTGGTATGTTTAGCTGTATGGTAGATGGTATCTGCCTAATCCATCTCTCCCTAATTCATCTTCCTTCCCAACACAGGACAGTTTGAATATGCAATGCAGGAACTGTGCTCAGTAGTTTTCAAACATGGAAACAAAACAGAAACAACTTCAAATAAGGTTTTGAAAAGACATGATTTTAAAAAATTACATCTGAATAGGGAGAGTTTGGGGGATACAGTGTAGTTCTTTGGTAATGTCTTCTAGCAGGTGTGGAGTTCATCAAGTGCTCCTGTCTTTTTAAAAACAAACTGAAATAGAAAAGAATTTTCATGTTGGCCTTGGCATTATAGCATTAAATGTATCAGATAGTGAAGGTCTCCTCATTGCCATTTTTCAATATGTTCCCACTATTAACTTTTTTTTTTATGACCTCAAGCAAATCACTTAAACCTTGTGTAAATGACCAGGGAATTTCTGGGAGTGCGTGGGTTTTGTGTGTTCTTTTTTTTTTATTATACTTTCTTTAAGTCATCTTTCCTTTTGCCTCTTGCCCTTTGTAAGGAAGGATGCCATTCAATTTGAGATGGGCTGAACCAGAGAAAGGGTATACGCTACAAGTCCTAGAATAACACGGGCCTAAATAGCAAAATGGTAGTAACCATTGACTTCCGCAGTTTCCTGCGTCTCTGGAGGTGCATAGCATGTATGAACAGACTGCTTCACATATTAAGGGGGAAGGAGATGAGTGAAGAATTTGTTGCTTGTGGAGGAATTGAACTTTCTCTCTCTCTCTCTCTTTTCTTTTTCTTTTAAGTGTTTAAATGTTCTGATCCCTTTCTTCCTTTTGGGCGGCTTTGTTTGTCATGATAAAAAAGAAAGGTGTGCATAGAGACTCTGGAAATTTGGGCTCTTAAATCATCTTTGAAAAATGAGATTTGGGAGCCTGAATCTAATAGATGTTACAGAGCAGCTTGCAGATATTCTTAAATCCCCCCCTGTGTCCAGAGTTTTCCTAGGTTTTAAGACACCTAAAAATGCTAAATGATTTTCTTTTTTTCAGTGTTTGTTTTGTATGCATCTCATGGGATTCAGTGTCTAAAATTTATATGTTCTTTTCAACTTCCACAGAACTTGGATTCCCATTACCTGAGTCATCTGGTGCTTTGCAGTAATCTGCCTGGCTGTGTGTTGGAGGAAGGGAAGGTATGCGGAGGGGGCATGAAAAGTGTCGTGTGCGGGTAACACTTGGAGTTTAACATAATCATTATTTGACATAATTAGATTTTCCAGCAACCATGAATTAGCTAACAGTAGGTCATGTTTAATTGAATACTTTAAAATGAGTATATTTTACCATTTTATTGGCCAATGTCACTGTATTTAAGTGTCTGTCAGCATTTTCACTATGAACCATATTTTGGAAAATGGAGTTTAATTAAACAGTATCTCAACAGTTCTAAATTTTATTGGACTTAGAGCTGGCATATAAGATGGTCAGAAAATATTTCGTACATAATTATGGCCCCAAAGGAACTGAAGCTAATGGACAGGACAGTCACCTAAGTTCGTAAAGTATGTCTGTTGAGAGAAATATCTTAAGAAGCCAAAGTGAACAAGGGAAAATTTTCCAGGTATCTTAATAAAAGTCCAGTAAGGAGGTGAACAAGGTTTATAAAGCAAAAGCAAAATCAGATTTTTTTTTTTTTTGAGAAGGGAGAATGTATTATACCTGAGATCTTCCCCAGAAACAGCAGATCTATTAAGTAACCTAAAATATATGCAGTCAGCACTTTACGAGCATGTACAATCAAAATGGAAGATTCATAAAGAAGTCACACAGGAGAAAAGGCATATAAATTTTGTTGCAAATATACCTTTAGGAATTTGTGGAGTCATTTAATAATCTCTGATATAGTGTTAGCTCTTGCAATAGAAGATGAGAAGGCTACACTTTTAACCATTGAAGGTGATCTTTAATCCTCACCATCAGCTATTTGTTCCCAGAAATGGGGCAGATTCCCAGTGTATGTAAGATGCAGATGAAAACTGCTAAACTTAATAAGGAGGAAGAAGCTGTATTCTGTAGCTGTACTGTATGGCAGACGAGCTCAGTGTCCAAGTCCAATCCGGCAGTTAACTAGATATTGCATTTACATTTATCCAAGAACAGGATTAAACATCCAATACTGGTAAATGAGGCATGTCATCACTGCCTGATTTCTTTCATATCCTCCTTCAGTACCACTTCCAGAACATATAATACCCACTAAAGATATTCTGCAGTGGCTCTAAAAGGAACAGTATAATACTGAAGAATACTGCAGCACAGATGTCTCATCAGTGCAGGTGCTAGAAGACTGGTCAACTTGTAACATATATGATATGAATATGTCCAAGAAGATTTTTGTCAGGAAAATATTAACTGAAATAGACCTGGACTGAATAGGTGTAGATCTCAGGTTGATGTTGTTTTTATTTATTTTATTTTATTTTTAAGAGAGTGAGAAAGACAAAGATCATGGTCAATTTTGATAAAAAAAATACTTCTAAGGAGCCAAGGACTGGATCCAAAAAACCCCCTCAGCAACACTACATACATTTCTGATATGGCATGTTTCACTTGTCGCTTCAAATTTGTTTTTTTTTTTTTTTAAGAGGGTAATTTTAACTTTTCATTTGTTCTGCCAGATTTTTCTATTACCTGTAGGTGTAGCTCTAGTGATGTGCCTGATTGGGTTGTCCATACTTCATGGAGAGCTTTTTTGTTCCTTTCCTTCCACAATCCCTTTGACAGCTCGTTGCCATAAAGTTCTGGTTTTCAGCTGTCCTCAGCTATGTAAGGGCGTATAGCAGAACTGATTTTCCCTCCTTTATATGCTCACTAGATTCCAACCCAGCCATGCCACTGCTAACTTTTCAAGTCTTCTAGACACTGCACTGCATTGGTATCTGTTTGGGCTTCCTTCCTTGCTTTTGGTTTTCCTGTATTTGCCACCAGTTTTCTCCTTTCAGAGACTCTACCCTTACAGGGGATGGAGACAGAAGATATGCTGCCCTGATTCACCTACTTCTGTCAGCAACTGGAAAATCGATAGTCGGCATCCAGGTCCTCCTACCATCCCTTGTCTGTATCCTAGTTTCTGAACACGGGCCACAGTGGCATTGTTCCAGCACAGGAAGCTTGCACACATCTACATCACCAGCCTCTGCTTGGCAAGTTTCTTTAGAGACTCCTTAGCAAGGAAGGGATTCAGTCTACCTTGTATTATAGTCTCCAAAAAGTACTCAGGAAAAGGAAAGATGTTGTGGCTTTCTGTTAGTGATGTGACATCCTGCCCATAGCCTCATGCTTTACTAGAGCAATAGCTGACCTTGGAGATGCTGGCTGACTCCCTAAAGGTACTGTGCATACGTGTATCTGCAGTGGATTATGGGAAGCACGAGCAAAGATGAGTAGAAGGCAGGCCGCAATCCAGCAACAGTATTAAACAATATACTCATTGCTCTCTGTGCTGTGAGTAATTTGATAGAAATGCACAAATGCAATCTGGGAAGACTAAATTCCTGTTTCCAGGTGATCTGAAAATATGCAGATCTGATATTCCTGAATGGCTGACTGCAGCCAAAGCTGGCAGGCGCTAGAAAGGAAGGTTTGATAGATGGTGAAGTCAAAAATAAATGACTTCAGAGATACAGAGAACAGAATGGAGAAGAATTTAGTTGTGAAGAAATCAGATAACTTAGTTGTGGTTTTGTGCCTTCCTTAGCAGCTAATCTTGCCCTTTTTTCTTTCTTTTTTTTCCTCTTCCCCCTCTCTCTGCCAGTCAGCTGTTGTTTTTCATAACTCAGAATGGGACAATTCCTAAGCATTGTCTCTCGCTCTTTTTTCTTTTTTTCCCCTCTCTCTTTTTATGACTAGATGAAAGAAACTTCTTAAGTAGGAGAAGCAGGAGCAGAAAAGCATGGATAAGCTTTAAGAGCTAACATACATTAAGGAATAACACTTGTAATCTTTTCAGAAATTCAAAAAAAAAAAGAAAAAATGCAGCACTGGGTATTGAATAGAGGAAAAATGAATTATATTGTTCAGCTTGGGCTTAATACGAATTCCTGTATTTTTAATAGGTCACTTTCTGACTGATGCTTTCTATGTCCTAGGGAGCAGATCTTCACATTCTTTTATCGATTTCTTCAGTCACGCACTGTCTTGCATTCTAGGATCTGTAGTATTTTCTTTTCCTTGCTTTATTGTGGTTTATATTGTGGCCTACTGAAGGCAAACCCAGAGGTCCTTAATGTCCGTTCTATGGGCTGAGTCTCCTTCATGTAGGAGCTCAAGGAGTATAAAACAAACTCTTCTCTCTGCTGCCCGGGGAGGATGGCTGAATGCTTCGTGTTGCATCAGAGATCTAGAACTTCTGCCAAGCTTTCTCTCTGCATTTGTTTTTCTATTTTTGCTTTTTTAAAAAAATATATTCATTTTTCAAAATCCTATATAGCTTAATCTGATAAAATCTGATTACATTTAAATTAATTTGATATAATTTGAGCATGTCTTTTTAAACAGGAGGAGTTTGGGTGTCGGGGAGGGCACTAAGATGATTAAAGGTTTGGAGCGTCTGACTTTTGAGGAGGGGTGGAGAAAGCTGGGATTCTGTAGCTCCATACCTGATGGGAGGGAGTTGCAAAGGTGGAGCCAGACTCTTCCCAGTGGTATTCAGTGAAAGAGCAGGGGGCAAGGAACACAAACTGAAATGTTGTTTAAACCTAAAGGGAAAAAAGAAAAAAAAACTTGTTTACTATGAAGTTTGTTCAAACACTGGAACAGGTTGCCCAGAAAGGTTTGAAGTCTCCGTTCTTATCATATCCCGTATCTTGGAGATACGCAGCACCTGGTGGTCCTGGGCAACCTGCTCTATTTGGCACTGTTTTGAGTGAGGAGCTTGCTATAGGCAATCTTCAGAGGCCCTTTCCATCCTTCTGCGATTCTATGACTTCAGAGGTGTCTCTGTATGAAGACATAAAGTTAATCCAGAGGTTATGTGTAGCCTTGTTAGAGGGGAATTTTATTTTTGCCTTTTCAGCCTCTCAGAAGTAGGGAGTGGGGAATGGGAGGGAAGAGCCTTGCATCCTTCTACATTACAACTGCTTCATTTATGATGCAATTACAACGAATGGCGCTGGAGGCAAACTAGCATGAACAACCTTTTCAGATTCACTAGTGGAGGTGCCTATTGGACTGGAAGTTCAGTTACCAGAAGTTGGGCTCTCACCAAACCTAAGCAAGTCTCGTGGGGTTATAGACCCTATTAATCAGAATATATGCATGATGTGCTTCCAGCTAGTTTATTCATTACTCCTGAAGTGCTTAACGATATGCTTCAAGGCTGACTTCTGTAGGAAGGAAAACAAAAAGAAAAAAGCCTGAACAAATGATAAATTTCTGTATGTACAGGTGGGCCTTCTTTTCTGTTAAACTGACATCTTATAACACTTTACAAAGGCATTTATTTGTGCTAGCAGGGTGATTTTATAGACTGCCCAGGGTACCATTTAAGTGCTTGGTAGATCACACTTAATCTAGCATTTTAGCTATTTCACTCAGAAGAAGTTTGGGGAAGGCTTTTTTCTACCCCTACTTTCTCTATAAGTGGCCCAAAATCTATAATGTGCTTTATCCAGTCCCCAGTAGAAAACAACTACAGGTTGCATTTAGAAATGGAGTGAGGGTTTCTCAGTAGTATAAACCTATTGCTTTGTACAGAGATGTAGTTTTCTAGTTTACATATACCAGTTGGGCCAGAATCACTCTCTGTGGTTTGCTGTTTGAGATTCCCTCAAAGTTCATATTTTCGAAAGTCAATGTTGCACTGAAAAGTCTTGAAGCATCTTTGGACTCCTTCATTTACTTTCTGCTCCCAGGGGTGGTTGTATGTGTTTATAATTGTTAACACCTGCACTGCACCAGACTCTTTACAGTAGAGCTGAAAACATGTTACTGTTCTGTAAAGCCTACAAGCTTGTTCTGGATGAGGCACAGATACAGAGGCAAAAGGGAAAAAGATAGTGGGGGTGTATTTATGTAGCTGATCATTTTCATTGCGTGCATAGCACATAAGGCAAAGCACTTTTAAATGTCTGAGAATGATAGACCGTGAAAATCATTTTGTCTGACCTTCCGTTTAGCACAGACCCACTGAACTGCACTAATAACTCTGTGATGCGTTATTTGGGGGCGCTAGTGGGTAACTCTGTGCAGCCTTTGACAAGTGATGGGGAGAAGCTACGTACCTCTGCAGCTGTCTTGTCTCCTGTTCCTGCAAATTGTACAGAAAACCACTCCAGCATCAAACCTCAAACTAGTTGAACTAGGCTGGACTTGAATATATTAGGAGCTGAAAGTAGTTAACTTTACCTGTGATGTGCTTGGCTTTATTTGGAGGGAAGATTAACATGAAGCAAATAAGATGGTTTTACTCCTAAATGAAAGGATCCCCTTGGGACCTTTTCCATAAAGTGTGTTGCCTGCCGCAGTTTGTCGACTCATCTTAGGCTTCCTTAAGTTTTTGTAAACTGAGCTTAGACCCTTTTCTTTGAAATGCTAAAGGATCCAAGTACACTCATATGGCATCTCAACTGTTACTTTCTCTCACTGCTTAACTTTGGGTCTGCATTTAAAAACAAACACTTCCCTGTTCCCCCCAAGAAAAACTAAACAGATGATCAGAAAGAAACAGAAGTAATGATGGAAGATCAAGATATCTGAGGCCAAGAAAGAGGGCAGCAATACTCAAAAGTAGAAGTCTCAGGTGATCTATCACCATGCTGAAACAAACCATAACTGTTCAGCTTTAATCCCACAGTTGGTAGGGTGGGGGCCTTCATTTAAAATGTGACATTTGATTTATTAACAATGTCTCTGGCATTTCAAGGTAAAGAAAATTTCAGCTGCATAAAGTGTACTGAAATCTATCTAACATTTGTTTACTCTTTATGCTAGAGGAAAAAAAAAGAAAAAAAGAATAGAATCCATCAGGGGAATATAACAAAAGATAGCGTTGCAAGAGCTTTCTCTGAAATGAACAGGATGAGATAGCTTTTACAGAGTTGTAACTTACTTGCTTTCTTTCTTTTTAAATTGGATTTTGGATCTCTTGTCAAGTAAAATAATATAAGGTTAGAGTATTCTGAGAAGAGCCCTTTTTTTTTTTTTTTTTTTTTTTAATTAGAATTCAAGTGAGGAAAACCTCTAACAACTCTAAAATACACTATCCCAGGCCAGAGCCCTGATCTTCTTTAAATTAAATGCTTATAAAAATTTAAAGTGTTCTAGTAATTTTAAACCAGTGTATGCTGCAATGTCCAGAACCCTGATCACTTTCAAATTTCACTTCCAATAAATTTAAATTGCTTTGTGCAATGTAGAGTGATTTAAAATTATTGGAGTGCTTTAAATTCCATACTGAAGTGCCTATAAAATTTGAAATCACCCAATAATTTTAAATCACTCTACATGTCGTACTGTGACTTAAGCCTATTTAAAAACAAAAGTCCAAGCATCCTGTGATTTAATTTGTAGGGATGATAACCAGCAATGAAAAATGGTGGTTAAAGATGTATATGAAACATGCCACTTCTCAGTGAATGAACTGAAATAAAAATATCAGATATAGCTAGGATGCATTCAAAGACAAAACTGTGCCTCCTTTTTAAGATAATAGAATAACACCACCATTGTTTTGAGGGAGAGAGCTTGTACTACAGCATAAATAAAGTGCCTCATGGAGTGTGAGATTAGGAATGCTTTTGAACATATTTGACTGAAATTGTTTACCCTCCCCACAACTATAAATAATATAGATGACTGCCATTCAGTGAACTGACAACGTGCAAGGTACTGAGCATAACACACCTAAAATACATTTTAAGGCAGCACATCTAGATCACATCTGGCATGTGCTATGTATTAGTGGGGACAAATTCTGTTCTTAATTATGCTAGCCTACATTCAGAGGAGTTTTCTGCACCTTAGGATTTGCTTTAATTGCACTTTGTAATTTAATTTGTATTTGTATTTAGTAATCTTACAAGGCAAAATGCCTCTTCCAAGATAGCATCCATACAGGATATTTTCCTGTCTTATATATCTTGAGCAGGTGTTAATCATCTAATGAACCGGGGGAAAAAATAGTAACAGTATTACAGTGACTCTATATTAATGTTTTGTCATATTATATCTGTTATATCTTACATGGATAACACTTTCCAAAAGCACACTGTTAGCTCTACTTCCAGTGAATTCCAAGGGGAGTTTTACCTTGGTGAAGAGAAAAAATGATGATTATTTGCATAAATATGCTTTGAGAGATGAAGTTTTTGTGGCTTTTCTTTGAATTCTGTGTGTTTTTTTGTAAAGAAAAATGTAGCAAAATCCATGGAATGGGCAAAAACATCCTGTGAAATAGAACTGAAGTGCATCCTCATGCAAAACTGGGAGGGAAAATGGCTGTTGTCAGTGGAAGCCATGGAGGAAACTGTTGCCTTAGGACCCACAATGAAGTATCTCAGTCTTCATATTCTAATCTACTTCCATGTAACCGCTCTCTCTCCTCTTTGCACCAAGCAATATGCTCTAAGCTGACAATTGCAGTTTAAGATATTAGTTTTAATCTCAGAGAATCCACTGGGGGAATAAACTTTTTGTTTACAGACATGACTTCTCCAATCACTGATGCTGGAAATACAACAGACATACATCATCAGTTACATGGAACCACACCAACGACCTGAGGAGAAATTCAGAATGCAAAATTCCTCCTAGGGTTGCAAATGCATAAGCAAAATGGAAACACCAACAAAAAAAATGGAAAATTAGGATCACTGGGAAACAAGTTTATCATCCAAAGAAATGTTATGGGCGCTTTTGAGAAGCACACTTGAGCAAGAGTGAGTGCCATAAGGCTGATCGAGGTTAAAGTACCAGTCAGTTGTGTCTGGAGAGGGATAAGAAGGTGTTGCTCACCCCTAAATTTAAGCCATGTGTTCCTCGTAGTGATGTGGCAACTGCCTTTGGTCATGTCTTAGATTTAAAAGACAATAAGGCTTGTTACATCTTAAATGTAGTTTATCTCACGGGTTGGCAGCCTCAGTAATTACTTGTACCTAGGCTAACAGAATGTAAGTTCCTGGGCTATGACAAAGCCAGCCACGCTGGCCAGTGACTGTATGCCTCTTGGCAGTGCAAGAAGCGTCTGTGACCCTAGTTGCTGCTTTTTACTCCTTCATGCCTTCTCAAGTGTGCTGATATGAACTGGAGAAGTAGATAGAGGAACTGCTCCAAGGTAAACTACTACAGTGATGTGTATATATATGTACATATTTTTTTTTCCAAAGCTATCATTGCCATTCAGAGAAATATGTGTGACTATAGCCTTTCTTTTATTTCAGAATAAATTTTTCCACAATTAGAAAATAAACAGCCTCAGGTGGAAGGGCTGCTGGCAGTTGTTTAGCTGTCTACAAGCATCTTTTAAAGAAACAGAGAAGCAAATTTGGCATACAATAAAATTACTGAAGAATGAGTAGAGATAACAAAGCTTTGCTGTATGTAGTTATTTGCTGTTTTGTCTTTAGAACGATGTGCAAGCACACTGAGTGGCCTTTCTGTCTTAATCACTTTGCTTAGCATAGATTCCATACTTATTAGTTGGTGCATATAAAAGTGTTTTGTGACATCTTTTCCCACCTTTTTGCATTTCTTTTGAGTCTTTTTGTCTGATCTGAGCTATAATGAATGCTAATCAAATTCTTATTTGTCTCATTTAAGATTTTATGTGGTTCAGTTAGATTTGCTCTTAATCATTTCTCTCTATACTTCATAAATATAAGTAGTTCCATCTGTAACTCAGTTTTTCTGAGTTTGCTTTGCCTTGTTGGTAAATTAGAGAGCAGTGAAAAGGTGAACAAAATGTTAGGCTTGCAGGGCATAAAGAATAATACTGGTAACTCTTGCAAAACACATCAGCCTTATGTTCTTCCCTGGAATGCTGTTTTTAGACTTCTATGTGACAGCAGAGGAACTGAGATGAATGAAGAAAATACTGGAAACATGGAAACACATTCAAATGAAGAGATGTTTAAAACATACGGTATTTACATGATGGAGTCATGGAAATAACAAAATGCAAATCCACAGAGTAAGGATAAAAAACGAGTTTTTCAATGAGGTCCCACATCACATTTATTTTGGCATGATTCTCAGCTGGTATCTCAGCTGTTTTCCTTCCCACTGGTGCTACTGTTGGATAGGCAACAGGTGCTGAGGTCTAGGGAGGGAGAGCTGAAGGCTCTTATTTGCTCAAGAGGAGAGCCATCACTGGCTTCTTGTTTCAAAATTCATGTTTCTGCTAGATGGTGGATTTCTTGTGATGAAGGCTGGGGAAATTTCTAGTCTTTGGACTTGTTGAAACTGACAATAAATCTGTATAAGGATTTTTCTTTTCCACCCTCCATCAGCAAGTCGGATGGAAGAAGGCTAAATGGCACTGTCACAACTCCCTGGTGCACGTAGAGGGATGAAAAGCCTGGGGAATCACACACAGCTGCCTGATCCCAGAGCACATCCTTGTGCAACTCTTGCCAAATTTCTGCTGTTCTACGCTGAAGGCTTCACACTAGCTAGCGGAAGTGACATTAGAGAGGATACATTTATTTGTGCTAATAAGAAATATTAAGAGGGTAGGAGGAAGAAAAGCACTTATGCTCCTGCATTTGTGTAGTATGGAAGTGAGATTGTACTGAATTGACTTTAAAGCATCTGATTTAAAGTAAATACTTGAGTGTGTTTTCCTGAAATACATGACTGTTCTGGAAAACCCATTACTCAAGGTCTTCGGCAAATCGACAGGTTGGAAGGCTTTCAGAAAAGGTTGGATAGAGGAGTGAATGAAATAAACATCCAAGTCAGGGCATGACATAAATCCCATTGGTTTTGGACAGGACAGGACCTTCCTTCTTCTGAATGTGAGAAACCTGATGAGAGAGGATGGAGAGGCTGATTTTAGATTGCAATTTAGGGGAAGACTGTGATGACTTCTTGCATCTTCCTATGGATCACCTGCCATCAGATACTATTGGAGGAAAAGTCTTAGATTAGATAGGCCACTGGCTGGAGCCACTCTTGTGTCATCACCGTCATTTTATCTTTTGTGTTATTTTTAGGAGTGAATTGAACTTGGTATGACCCAGAACAGCAAATTTACAGCATCTAGGGCTACTCGGTACTTAGTGACGTCATTAAATATATTTTATTCTCTTGTTCTGTTTTTCTCTTATTTAAAGAGATGCAGAGATTAGCGATATGAAGGGTACCTAACTCCCCCCTTTTTTTCTTTTTTCCCCCCAACTTTCCTCCCTAGCCCTTTTTCCTAGCTGCATATTTGGTTATCATTCATTTCTCTCTGGAAACACTAATATAAGCTATTTATTATTAATTATTTTTTCTTCTCTTTCTTTTATCTCTGAAAGGCTTATGGAGTAATTCTACTCCCTGTCCAGCCCCTTTTGGTCTTGACTCTTGTGTTTGTCATTCCCATGCTGTTTCACCAGTAACTTTAAGTGTTAAGGCTCTGTGTAGAACAGCCAGCACAGAATTGCCTTGACTTCCAGAGCTGAACTACATTTCTGAAATTCTCTCAGAAGTGGTTTTTTTTTTTTTTTTCTTTCAGTTAGGTTTTTATTTATCATCATGCTATACCCTGGATCTAAATTGTCCAAGGCTTAGTCAGCAACCTGTCATGTGGAATTCTATGAAAAGCCATTTGAAAAAATACATATCCTTATAAGTCACATACTGAGCACATAATGGTGAACAGAATAGTAGCCACTTCTGCTATACAGCTTTTCAAAAGCTCCAATTTGGCTATTAACATTGGAACCTGCCTTAAATCAGCACCTGATTATTATTCAGCATCTTTTGATTGTTAGTGTAGACTGCGTTATTGTGCGTATGCAAAAAGTTTTACAGTAAATTCTTGCTTTTGGAAACCAGTCTGTCAAGAATTTCACTGCAGTGTAGTGCAGATGTCTCCAGCATTCCAAGTAATAGTCATTGGATATGTCATCCCTGGCTGTGTCTCCAGGATGCTTTGCTTCTTATAATGGCTTAATCGTGAACTTAGGAAACAACCTTCAGCATGGAGACAGGATAGAGAAATCTCTGAGGACCATTTCTTCAAATACTGGTGTTCGTTAAAAGTTGAAACAGGATTTAGCCTGTTCGGTTTTTAGTTCCCCTGCCTTCCCTGCCTTTCTCCTCTTATTTTTAAAGGACTTGCTGAGCACATTAACTGCCCTGCCATTCTTTATGACTTTACTCAGTCTTCTACCTCTGCCATGATAGAGTGCAAGGTGATTTAACATAGCAAGACAACTAGGCTGTAAAGATGGTCAAAGTTTATTTCATAACAAATTCTAACCACATAGAATTATTCTTAAATCTGACATTTTGGTGAACTGCACTCACAACAGATTATATCTTCTGTTATCCAAAAATATCTCAGTGGCTTGAGTCCTACCAGGAATCTTTCTGCTTGACTAAGCAGTATTTTTATAGTTACCAGGGGTCATGTTATGTTAAAAGCAGTCATTTAGACATTCTTTTCATCTTTAAATAAGGATGTGATTTCTTCCATCAGTTAATCTGGTTGTCAGTCTAAAGTGCATGCGTCTGGGTTTTTTTGCTTGTGTTTGTGTTTTTTTTTTAAATCATTTCCAGTAATATTCAACTACATGTATTTAAAGCTGTAGCTGAATGTTGTATAACCTTAAGATTGCAAATGACAGTAATTATATTTTTTTTAGTTTTATACTATAGGTGAGAGTTTTCTGTTTAAATTGCATAATTAGGATTCATACAATGGCACCAGATAGCACCCCTTGTTGCTAGGTGAAAATCCAATTTGGTAGAAGCAAGAACAAGAAGTACAGTGCTACTGATGTTTGGCCGAGACTGAGCAATACTCCTGAACAAATTTAGAGAGGAAGAATACTGAAATGAGATTAAATGGAAAAGTAGAACCTACTAAACTAACTTTTTTTTCTTATTTATTTATTTTATAAGTTCAGTGACTTTTCTAGACAAAAGAAACGAATCTTTCTCTCTCCTATCTGGTCAAAAGCATTTGGTACAGTACTATAAGATAAATTAGTCAACTCAGAGAACAGAAAATTAGTAAAGGAATTGAGAAATGGTTAACTCATTAAGAGAGGACTAGCATTTGTTGTAACCTCAGCATCAGACTGAGATTAAAAATGGGATTATTCAGAAGTAAGTAGTAACTAATATTTTCAGAGGTGATGTGACAGAAATATTAAGTTACAGATACTCTTCATTGATATATTTGGAATAACATTCAGAAGGTTTCTTTTTTTTTTAAGTTTTCAAAAATCAAAGTTTAAAGTTGATCGCAGAAGATGCAAGATTATGCATCCATCTAAGTGCAGAAGCCTCATGCATTAAGCTCATCAGTGGAAATGACCAATGCGGAGCGACTTTCTCACAATAGCTGATAGCAGAATGATGTGAACTGTGCCACTATGTTGCAGCTGATAATACCATGTGTCTTTCCTCAGTAGAGAGAAATATTAGTACAGTTGTGTAAGGGGTTAGTACAACATCACCTGAAACTCTGTGTATAATTTTGATCACTCATATTCAACGAAGTAGATTTCAAACCAAAACGAGTACAGAGCTGAAATAATTAGGAATTTTAAATGTTTATCACAGGGGCAGAAACTAAAACAACTTTATTCCTTTACCGTATCAAATTAAAAGCTGAGAGAGGATAAGATTGCTCTCTATAACCACATTTGTGGAATAAAAACACCAGGAGAGTAGAGCAGCTACTACAGCTAATGTATGATGTTAGCACAAGAATATTTTTATCCTCTACATAATGCTCAACTTGTCTGGAGATTCGTTCTTTCTACATGGATCTATGGAAACATCAAAACAGTTTTTGCAATAGGACAACTCAAAACATATTAGTATGAAGAGTTAAATTATATAGTTTTCCTTATTGGCCTTAAGGTAGGCAATACATTCTCTCTCAATTTGTCACTAACATGGCCCAAATGAATCTGCCTATTATTGTTCATTTACTTTATGAGGTCCTTCTAGAGTGCCTTTAATTCAGATCAACCTGAAATCCTCAAAATTTGTCAAGACACTAGTTATCTTTGAACTCTCTTTTTTCTCCTCATTTTTTTTTGACTGTTGTGAGCTGAAAGTTCAAAAATTAAAGAATGACATGTAAAATACATTTGAGGAATGATTTCACAAAATGACATTTTTTCTTACTGATTATTTGCACATAGAGCTGTATGAAAGCTCTGAGGCAGTGTCTTTTTACTGGAAAATACTGTTTTGTAGCACTTGAAACGCTGTCACGATTTCGCAATATAGATGCAACTGTATTTAAAAATTAAGTCACAGAGAATCCAACAATATGGAAATACATTGTTTTGACCATATTATAAGGATAATTTACAGCTGTCATTCTTAAAACTTATGTTCAGCATAAATGATAACCTGAGCATTTTTGCAGTATTTTTTTTTCTTTTTTTTGCTTTTACAGATGGGCTACTGCCCTGTTCTACCCATTTGTTGCATCTGTCATTGCATTCTCATGTCTTGAATAGATACTGGAGAGTAATGAGAAGGCTAGAAAATAAGTAGGAATCCAGGAGGGAATAGGGCTCAGCGGATGGCAGTGAGTGGAAAAACTGAAAAAAGGAGAGGCTTGGAGGTGAAAACAGGATTAAAAAAGCAAAGGATAAAACTAAGGTGATTTGTGATGCTCTCAAAGCTTAACCTGTGCATTTCAAGTTGGACTAACCTGACTTCCTGGCAGTTTATAATCTAGCGTTCTATTTCTACCACAAAAGGGACACTTATGTGTGTGGTAACACAGATACTGCGACATCTGTTGTGGTGCTACCAGCATATCCATGTGAAAGGGATTCACACTTGTTTAACTCCTTTCACAAATATTTATTATATAAAAGGCTGGGTGTTGAAGCTGAAGTACTAATGAATGCATCCTAATCTATTAAATAATATTTTGCTATATAAGCCATAGAATTTTCCCACAGGTCTATTAAATGGCTTATTAGATCAGGTCTATTGTATGATATTGAACTTCTCTGGACATGCATGCATCTAATGCAGTCGGGGAAGGTATTGCTCAGCCTGATCATGACACCATTTTCAGAGCCTGAAATCTGTGTCCTTCTGCTGCTTGTATAGAACACGAAGTAGGGGTCACTGGAAATCTTGAAGAGAAATAGATAGATACCTATATGCAGACAGGTGCTACAGGAAGGTTAAAATGGCTTGCATATTTGAGGTGGGATGTCTCTTGTTTCTGATAAGCCAGAATTGGTCTGTGATGTTCATTTACTTGGACAAAACCCATATATTTCTTATCTAGTTTCAAGATTACAAAAATACCTTAGTATCCTCTTTATCTATAGAGAAAGAGCCATGGGAAACACTTAGGCTAAAACTGAATGCTAGTAAAGTAACAAAATAGCTGTAGTTCCCCTTCCTCTCTAGTTGTGAGACCGTCTGTATACGGTACTATTTGGATATTAACTGAATGGGTCAGTACGCAGAGATCTCAAGGTCTAAAAGTGCTCACAACAGATGTTTACAAGTGAGATTATTAAATAGATATGTCTCCCAAATTACCTTCTTGAGTGCTGTAACAGGCTGTGTGCACTATTCTGGAAAAGCAGGCTAGTTTAAGCTTCCCTGGAAAATGATTTTGCCCAAGTTACTTGGTTTTCCTTGAAATAAGCTCGACAAACTCACGCTGTCAATTTAGAGCTCTGTTCTTTATGTCCTCTGTTAGATGCCTTGGCCGGGAGCAGATAACTAACTAGCTCTAAGCAATTTTCTGCTCTGTTCCAGTGTAAACTCTGGATAGAGGAGGCCAGAAGTTGCATGGGCAAACATTGCTGTCTACTGTGGCAAGCATCACCAGCTGTGGCTTTTCAGCATCAAAGAGCTTTGTCCCACTTGAGGCAGGTGGCTGATCTGGCGGCTTTATTCTGCTGTGTTGGAAGGGGTTGGAAGGGAAGCTTCTGTGTTGTTAGCTATTCAAGGAAAATTCAGATGTGAAAGCTAACACCTGAGAGGCTGAGCAGTGGATGGAGGTAACCTGCTTGCCTCTGGTTAAACAGGTTAAAACACAAAATACATAAATAAAAGATAGTTGTCGTACCAAAACTTGACAAGGTAGGTATCAAGGGCTCCTACATTCAGGCACAGCTGAAAGGCACCCTAAGAAAACCTGTGTCACTACCTTTCAGCTGTCACTAACAGGTTCTTAACTCAGGTTTGATACTTGATAGTGAGGCTTAGCATGTGCAGATGTGAATACTTATTGGGTTGACAGATATGCCATCCCTGATCTTGAGATATAAAACTCACTTTTATAACTGTACAGACATAAACTAGCTTAAGTAGGGACTGTCCTTTCTTTCATTTACCATAACTTACCTTTTGTGTGTGCTTGGGAAATGGGGGGGGGGGGGGATGGGGGGAGCATACAAGCGCTGCTTTACTGAGCTGTTAGATACCATTCATGCATACTGGTGCAATTATAGTCCTTGTAATTGTCTGGTGCTGTACTTAAAATGTCAGTCTTGAGCCTTATACTAAGAAATGTGTATATTTATTGTGCTTACATAATCTGTCTTGACGAATTTGGCAAGGAAACTTTTAAAGTCCTCCTGTCCTTATTTCTTACCAACTATTTCTCAATATTCATTTATTGGTCTGTTAGTAATTACAAAAGATTTTGGATGGAAAAAAAAATAGTAATTTGAGGATAAGTCTTGGACTGCAACAGCTAGTGGAAATATTTTTTCCAGTTTACAGAATATTTCAAAATTAATAAATAACCTCTTCACAATGCAATGAAGTGAATGATTTCTTAGTAAAAGTAACCTAGTACAAAATAACAAAAATGCCATTAAGCATTAGGAGGAAGAGAAGGCTTTGAAACTCTTTGACAAATATCCTTTTTTCAGTTCTCAATGAGTTGCTATAAGGCACCCCCTGCAAAAAAAAAAAAAAAAAAAGAATTGGAAAAAACCCCTGTAAAAATTACTTGCTGTCACCACCACTTCAATTTCAATGTATTATTAAAAGAAATTGCATTGTGCACATCAAAACAAAAGATATGAGGCAGTAATTCAATGACATAATTTTATGTCAAGGTTCCAGTGACATTAAGAAACCATTACAGCTTCACTGTCCTTTTGTATTGTCTTATGAAAGCACTTTCAGTGAAAATATAGCCTTATTATATACAGTTCAGTGTATTTTGCAGGACATTCTACTGTCCTATATTTATTACTGCTCTAAGAATTAGCAGGAAAAACATACTGTCTCGGTTCTTTTGGGCATCACTGTCCACATAAATATTGCCTAATATGCAATGGTCTATAAGTAGTGTAGATAATGTAACTGATTAAACTTGGTCCTAAACACAGTGAAGTTCAGCTACTCATCACAGTGCGACTTTTCCCCCTTCATATCAGTACAGTGTGACCCTAAACTAGCAGATCACTCAACATGACAGGATCATTTGAGATAGTGCTGTGGTATTAGCTCTTACATCACTCAGACAGTAGGCAGCCAGCAGCAGAGTCGTGACCAGAGTGAGGGAGATCAAGAGAAGATGATGTGAAACAAATTCCCCTGGGCCGCAGTGAAGTGCGGCTTCTGCAATGTTCCCCTCAAGGTGTTCAACCCCTGGAATGGCTGGAAGCACCCCACAGTCCATTGTAAATTACCCTAACTGGCTAAAAACAGCATATGTCCCATCTCTGATTAGCAGAGGAGGGGAAAATAAATGAAGAAATAAATTAAGCTATCTCTATCTCCTTTTGTAAAATCATAGCTGGAAGCTGAGGCAAAAATTCTCTCTTTTTTAAATTTGTTTTAAGACTATTAGAATTTGTATGCATATTTACATCTAAGCAAAAAAATAGAAATCCTCTAGAAAAATCTCTTCATATATTCTAATTTGAAATTAGAGAAACATCTTTTTGAAAAAATAGTGACACAAAGAATACAGGAAACAATTTCAAAACACAGAAATCTGTATTTTGCATCATTTTGGCACAAAACTGCATCCACTTCACGGCAATGCATTTTGCACAACCCTGAAGCAAATTTCTTCCTCAGAATTAAACCGAAAACTTTGAATATAGAGACAGCACAGAAAAATGTAGAAAAATGGCAGCCACACAATTCTATTAAAGTAGTCATCACTGCAGCAGTACAGCACCAGTCACACTGTCGCACAGTAGTATTAGATAGATGATGACTGAGAGCTGGTGATGTACGTGAACCACTCCAACATCAGTGGGCAAAAGCAGGCTGTACCATGTTTCAGGGAAATAAATAGAGGGGAACTGAAAGTTATGCCATCATGCATGCTATAAAAGAACTAAAACACAGAAGTTTTCTTCAGTGTCTCCCGCAGGAAAAGAAAAGGTATTAAAGTGCTAAAGTATAAATTTTAATTTATAGAATATACTAAGTTATTAGGGGGACCCTTGGGCATAAAGACTGTAGTCAATACACAGTATTTATTTTTAGGAAGGAAAAAAGAAATCCAGGACTATGCTGTAGAAATTCCTCTATTTCGGCTGACCTGCTGCCAAGCTCAAGCTCAACAGAGCTAAGATCTCCTCCATTAAGGTAAAGCCTCTGTTAACTTTTAGTAGTATCATGAAAACATGAGTGCCCTTAAGAAAACTATTAAGGTAAAGACATGAAAGGAGTTGCAGCAAGTTTTATACGGTTAGACAGTTATCTTTTCACTATCAGCCATTGCTGGTCATGTATTAGAATTTGGTGAAGCCCTTGAAATAGATTATTTATTATATTGTAGCAGGAGCTTCAGTCTAAAAATACCTATATGAAAGGAAAAGATTGAAAAGTCAAATACAAGTTCTTTAGTATTACAACACAAGGAAGCTGTCAGAGGTATATTATGATACTGCTGAAAAAGGCTGTGAGTTACTACTGCTGTAAAGGGAGCAGACCACAGCTTTCCCTAGCAGATCCTGAATAGCCTAGGAGAGGGACCAAACACTGATACTAGCCGAGAGCACTCACAGTCAGGGCAGGGTAGGCATTTACACCCTGCAGGGTTGTCTCCGATGTCTCACCCAACTCTAGCTCTCGGAAGGACTCCAAACAGACCTTGTTCACCTTTAATTATAGAAACTGTGGAGAGCTAATGTAACTGTCAAAAGGAAAAATACCAGCAGCCCCCATGGGGCTGAGAAGGTCCCCTCCACAGAGCTGCACAAGGGAAGAGTTCGGGAGGTACCGGGAAAGGGAGGCCAAGTAGAGAATTACCGATATCTTTGCACTGAAATAACTCCTCACCTGCTGAGGGCATTTGGGGCAGATTTGAACCTTTTCTCCTAAAGCAGAGTAATGTGTGTAAAGAGAGGTATGTTCTGCTGGCATTATCTTCCAATGTTTTAATGCTATACCTTGTAAAGGAAAAATATTTCATAACAGTTGCATGGAGGGTCTTAATTATCTTACTTATCTGGAGGAACTATTAAATCCAGACCAAGATTTGGCTCTTGTAAATAGGTTAATCTTCAACAAATCAAATAAAAAGTGCTGATCCAGACTCCAGTGGTGCTGCTAGAGAAAATTTTGCTTCCATAGCAAAATATATTTGGAGCATGAAAATGACCTCCTCATCTTGCTAGATTGCAAAAAATATAAATGGAGGAGAAGTCATGTTTCTGTTAACAAGGTATGTTTTCTGATTAACTGAAGCTAATCTTTAACCTTAAAACTAGACCTTTAAAAAAAAAAATTCATAAGCTTAAATGTGTCTAACAGAAAATAAAGGCTATTTTATAGATAGCTTTGTACTCCAGTATAATGTTGGGAAAGCTTCATTCCCACTGTTGGTTATTTGTAAATATATTCACACTAAATGTGTAATGCCACCAAGGTGGGGACTACCTATATAAACCATATGTTTTTGATAGTGATTTCAGGTAACTTTTCTTATGAATAAAGTAGTTTTAAAGTTGGTGATCATTGCAGAATCCTTGGACTAGGTGTTTCATTTCCACAATTAGTTAGTTAGAGGGATAACAATGATTTCTTAGTGTGATTTTTTTGAGGAAGTGCATGTTCACTTTTTTCCCACCTCAGCTTTCCTTTTCTTTGGAATTCTGTGTTCATGGGACTTATGGCAGGATAAAAGCAAAGCAAATGTAGACTTTGAGTCACCTTCTAATTTCTGCCCTTTATGAAATATGTCATTAAACAACATTCCATTGACATCTTTCTCATAAATTTCAAAAAATTTAAAATCAGTAGGAAATATCTGACAAAGTTGAGGTTTCATGAAGGCAGTGGTCTACCTTCAAAAAGGCTGAATTATGTGATTTCATTTATTATGAATAACACCTTTGTATAAAAAAAGTTTAATGTATTTTTGTATGATACTTCTGATAAATGCTGGTTTCTGTATTTCCAAAGAACAAAAAAAACCCCCAAACCCTAAGGAAAATACCAGAATACGGAGCTTTTCAATGTGATTTTTTTGTTTTTTTTTTGTTTTTTTCATTAAAAAGTAGTACTGTACCTTGGCAGCTCTTATAAATTGTTGCAAGAAGTAGGAATTTTTAAGTGAAGTCTCAGTATTTAATTGCAATTGAAGATCAAGGCTACCTTAAAGCTATTACTGTGCAAAGGCATAGAACTTCTATTTCTGTGCACCTATTTTGAAGCAAAGATACTGGACATTGATCAAAAGGAGAAGAAAATAATTTCTGTAATGTGCTTAATTAGGAATATTGTCATGTGTCACATCTAGAAAGCTGTTGCAGACAAATGTTAAATTTTGGATCGTTAATGATATGACAAATCTGAATAATAAAACAGATTGTAATTCCCTTGCAAATAGCTAGGAGTTGAAGGCGATGTTTGGTATCTGGAAGTTAATTGCCCCCCCCACCCCAGCAAACTTGGATTTAATATTTGGGTTTTGGCATGATACAATGCGAGCATTCTTAATATACCCATTCCTCCTACTGGTATATGTGTTAGTAATTTAGGATGGAACATCAACTCATGACAGTGAGCTACTCCAGTAGCTCCACTGCAGTCAATATATACTGACCTTTTTCAGCTACTGCCTGGCTTACATGACAGCAGTTCAAAAAATTTGGGTGCAGTTTTCTAGTTTAATTTCCATTTTGGACCCTGAAACTGGGCAAATTTTTCATGGCTTGATGTTTTCTGTTTGGAAGGACTGCACAGGATTAGTGCTCAGGTCTTTTAGAGTTCACTGAAATTAAGCTGAATTTTGGTAAAGAGACAGTGTTATTTTCATCATTCTAAATAATAGTCTTTGAAACAAAAATGAGCTCAGTGAAAAGGAGCTTAGATTAAATACATTTTTGTGGCAAAGAAATTAAGAAACTTTAATGATCAACATATTCTTAACACACCAAGAGAATGTTAATGTCATGATTTCTTAAGATAATTATGTTTAACAAAAACAGAATAATGCAAAATATGTTATTGCAAGCTAATTAGGCAGCAAATACATAACCTAGGAATTCAGGAAATATAACAATTAACACAAACATAGAAGTCACCATATTGTATAGAAGTGCTGTGACACCTTTGGCATCTCTGTCCTATCCCCACATTGAATCTCTGCTTTACAAAGGGTTGTTTTTTTAATAGCAACGTAACTTTCCAAGCTTTACTTCAAAATATGAAACCAATAATTCATTTATGAAACCATCCCTATGAATCAGACCAGAAGTCAGTCTCCCTCAGCGCCTTTGATCCTTTTAGAAAAGATAAAAGTCATGCCGGGCATTGAGCGGATGCTTCCTCAGGTATGACCTCTCAGCTTCCAGCTTTCATCAGTATACAGACTCTCTAAGCTATAGGTTGCTTCAGGACCAAAGAGTCCCACCCTTGGGGAATTTGTCTAATATCCTTTTTAATACATTTGTATCGTTTGGTCCCACAACATCATGTGGCAAGTTTGTTTCATGGTTTTAGACTTTTAGAATTCTGTAGTTGTCCTCTACAACTTTTTTTTCAACACAATACTTAAATGAGCATTTCGTATTTGTGTTCTCTGTGCCATTCATGACTTTATGGATATATATGAATTTCTACTTCTTATTTTCTACTACTTATGACTTCTACTTCTGCCCTTACTGATCTTGTTCTTTATCCAGAGCTGAGCAGGACTCTAGTGACTTTCATATGGCAGCTATTCCACATCTCCAGTGACACACGTTGCTTTTTTCTATGCTTCTTTCTTTTCTAGTTTCTCTAGGTCCAGCATAACTATTGGTTAAACTGCAATGAAACAATCATACAATGGTTATAATGCTAATGCAGGATATGGAGAAATTAAGAGCATTTCCTTGCTTTCCCTCAGGCTTCCTACATTACATGGCACATCTGAAAGCCTTTTCTGCGTGATAGATCAACAGCTGTCTGTAAATTTCATATGTGCTTATACCTAGCTTATTTTCATTGCATCCACAAGTGTTAAGGGATTGGTTGCTGTTTGGAATATACATTTTCAAGCATGACTTTCAAACAATTAATGCTTTATAATACCTGCAAAACTATAAGAAAGAGAATAGAGGAAACCCCTGCTGAGTTATACTTTGGAAAAGTAGTATTGTCTGGTGTCTGACCACTAACAAATATGGTAATTGTCCATTGTATGTAAAGCGGAGACCTAGATAAGGTACTAGATTTGCATGCTTAAATGAGAAGAACCCTGCATCCCTGCTCCAGCAGTGCTTTGAAAGACAAAGTAACCGTGGAGAACGTGTCCCTGGAAAGAAGCAGACAGATCTTGGGGAATTAAATCTTGCTGGACAGGCGCACTTGACAACTGTTGAACAAAAAATCCTGTTTTCTGTATTTGTATTTTGCTTTCTGAAAAACTGGACTTCTTTCGCAGCATGGAGATAGAACTGGTTGTGTTAACAACCTCAGGATATGGAATACCACCTGGAGTAAAAGCAGCTAACTGCATTAAGTGCCTTTTTTGTAGGAAAAAATAAAACTAAATGAGAACCTCTGGATCTATTTTTGGTATTGCAGTCAGACCTGCAGCTTTTGGGGGGTTTTGATTTTTTTAATACATACTAGTCAAACAGGAGAAAAAGGAAGAAAAACAGTAGCAAAGACTGAGTGCTGTTTTTGCTCATGATGGTTTCACAGCCTTGTTTGTCAGACAAATAGTCTTTCTGCCACATGACAAACTCCTCCCAATGTCTATCTGTTCATAAAACAGTTTCTTACAGTAGAATGGCAAAAAAGGGGGGGGGGGGGAGGAGGTCTGGCAAACTCTATCCTTCCTCTCTGAGAAATGAGACTTTTTGCATAACCAAAAGATGGAATTCACTTGAGTATTTCACCATTACAGTTGTTCGAGATTTACATGAATCCAGATGCCTGTCTGATTTTTAGTGTTCTGATCAGATCTGGACGACATGTTTCAATAATGTGTTCATACCTGTCCCGATCCAATATCGGGAAGGTTTCGTTACGATCCCAAGGACGAGATTAAGACCCTAAAACCGGTCAAATATCGTACAACCTTTTAACTTTATTTTCAACGGAGTGGGGAGAAAAGGTGGGGAAAGGCGAAGAGGAGAGGGGAACAAGGGTAAGGGGAAAAGACAGAGAAAGTTGGACAAGGAGAAAAGAAACTAGCTACTGCCACTCTGAGTCCGATGATGTTCCGCTACCTCCACTCAAGCTCTTCAGTCGTCACACACAGGTCCCCCCCAGTTGCACAGTCTGCAGTTCTTATAGGTTCTTGCCCCGCCTCTGGGAGGTGCTTCCTCACTTCCCATGCAGATTAGCTGTCACGCGCAGTCCGCCCTCTCGGAACCTTCTAGAAACAGGCTGGGGTCATCTGGGGGTCTCCTGCTCATGCGCAAATGGCAAATGAGTACCTGCGGTTCATGCCAGATGTGTTGTTTCCCTAGAGGCGGCCTTCTGCCCTTTTCGCGCCCTTTTCCCCCCATGCAGGTGCACGAGGTTGTTTACCTCACGGACGGCTCCCGGGGGCACCGGCACAGCATTGCCCGACACACCTTGGCAGTGGCAGCTCAGCAGCAGCAGCAGCAATGTCGAGACAAAACCGCATTTAGTACCGGTTCTCTACAATACCAATAACGGATAGGAATATAAGGTGGATAACAACCCCCACAGTAAACCCTGCTCCTTCAGTGCTTGTGCTTCGATGTTTCAGAATTCTGACGTGCCCCTATAAAGCACAAGAAAGCAGCAATAAGGAAGGGTAGAGAGAGATGTTAGTAGAACAGAGAGCTGAAAATCCACTGGGAAATAGTGACCAACATACCTTTCCCTTAAGTACCTCAACTGTTCACTTACAAAAGATTAAATGAGCAGAGACTGAATATTATCTCTATGAGTATTTACAAACAGTATAATGCTATAAAATTATCAATATTACAGTAACTAAAATATTCAATATTACAGTAACTATAATGTTAAATAAACCTATTATGGATCACCTAAATATGGTATAATTACACTAGTGTGCAAAGTGTTCCCAAGTTAATCTGGTTGGAACGTAAGAATCCTAGACCCAGAACTCTTTCATCTGAAGTACTGCTTGTCATCCTATTTAATTATTTTAAAATTATGATCAGACTGTTAATTATCTTCACCAGTTTTGTGCAACCAGTGGAATCCAACAAAGATTCAAGAAAAAAGATAAAGATGATTATGTTTTTTCTTTAAAAATTATTTCTGATGTATCCAGTTGCTTAACTTTTTGGCAGTTCTATTGTTTATGCAATAACATCTTTGCAAAGTATATTTTAAAAATAACACTGTACCAAAAACATAACATCTTTAATAGATTACTGTTAATTCTACATTAAAATTTTAATAAATCTTAAATCTTTTAAGATTTTAAAAACTGATACAAAACTAGCCATTGTAAATTGCATGTTATGCTTTTGATAATGTTCATAGCACCACTGAGCTAAGCTCATAAAGCAAGAGGAATCTTTAAAATTAAGAAACATTGCTTGCTTGAGTCCATGCCCAGACTGCATGTGTGTGGTTTTTTCCCTAATCACATCGCAGTACATCAGAACGTTTATGTATAAGCATGAAATATTGTCAAATATGACTCAATATTCATTTTTTAAACTATATAGACTAATAGGGGTGCAGGGAGAATATTTTTAATAAACATATTAATAATAAAAAAAACCTTTCTTGTATTTCTGGAGCTCATTTAGAAATTAAAAGTAGACAAGCATTTTACTTAGTACCATTCTGGGATCATTAAAAATATTTTGAATTTAACTTTTTTATTTTTTATTAGGCAATTGAAAGTTAGGTGCCAGATCTTGAGACAAGTACCTAGAAAAGCTAAGACAGTATAGGCACAGGCAACGCTTCCCTGAATCAAAGTACTAATTCGTGCCTGCTGGTGCTTCAGAGATAAGCTCAAGAAACACTGCGAGAGAAAATTAAGACATAACATATTCAGACAAAATTTCCTCCCAACTCTTGACAGTTAGAGGTCAGTCTGGCCTGAAATTCGGGGATTTATATCTTTCTCTTGGGTACATTACTTTAGACATGGTTAGAGAGTTGAAAATGAAAGTTAAAATTCACTGGATGTGTTATGTGGGATCCGTTAGAGTTCTTAATTACGTCGGCCTAGATCCACAGAAAGTACTCTAGGTTGAATGTAAGCACCTAAGTTCAAGTTTCATTCTCTGTTCAACATTCAGGTGCCCCAAGGTGGCACATGTTGCAGTTTGAGCTAGTAAAATTACCTCAGGACCTACAGGACCTACAGGTATGTTTCTTCTTGTTCCCTGATCTCTGGTGGTTTTCATTATGGGATTGAGGACCTTGCCATCCTGTGTGGGATTCTGTATGGACCCTGTGAGGAGAGAGCGGGGCAAAAAGCAGGATCATAACCCTGGCATTCAGGAGAGCAGACTTTGGCTCCTTTCAGTCCCAGCTTGGTAGAATCCTGTGGGATACCCTTCCCTGGAGGAAAGAGGGATCCAAGATAGCTGGTTGATGGTCAAAGGTCACCTCCTCCAAGCTCAAGAAAGACTCATCCCAACAAACAGGAAATCAAGCAAGGAGGCCTGCATGGATGAGCAAGGAGTTCTTGCCTCAACTCAAACAAACAAAAAAAAAAGAAGCCTATAAGAGGTGGCAGCAGGGACAGGTGACCCAGAAGGAATATAGAGATACTGTCTAAGCATGCAGGGATAGGCTTAGGAGAGCAAAAGCCCACATGCCTTTGAAACTAGCAAGGGATATTAAGGGCAACAAAAAAGGCTGCCAGAACATAAGCAGCAAAGGGAAGGTTAGGGAAAATGCAGGCTCACTCCTGAAGGGGGCAGTGGCCCTGGCGCCAAAGGGTGCAGAAAAGGCAGAGATGCTAAAAGCCCTTTTTGCCTCAGTCTTTACTGGTAAGACCAGCCCTCAGGAATCCTAGGCTACGGAGTCCAGAGGGGAAAGTCTGGAACAATGAAGACTTATCTTTAGTGGAGGAGGATTGGGGTAGAGGACACTTAAACTTGACATCCACAAGTCCATGGGCCCTGACTGGATGCACACAAACGCCGCAGGAGGTGGTCAACATCATTGTGAGGCCACTCTCAATTATCTTTGAAAGGTCATGGCAATCAGGAGAGAGTCCTGAGGACTGGAAGAAAGCAAATGTCCCCCTTGCCATCTTCAAGAAGGGGAATTACAAGCCAGTCAGCCTCACCTCAATCCCTGTTAAGGTGATGGAGCAACTAATCTTGGATGCTGCTTCCAGATGATGTAAAGGACAGGGAGGTTACTGGGAGTAGTCAGCACAGATTTATGAATGGGAAATCATACTTAACCAGCCTGATAGCCTTCTATGATGAGATGACTGGCTTGGTGGATGAAGGGAGAGCAGCGTCATTGTTGTTCATCTTGATTTAAGGAAGGTTTTTGATGTTATGTCCTTTAACATCCTTATGGACAAGCTAATGAAGTACAGGCTCAAGAAGTGAACAGTGAGGTGAATTGAAAACTGGCTGAACTGCTGGGTTCGGAGGGCTGTGATCAGTGGCACAAAGTCCAACTGGAGGCTAGTCATTAGTGCTATCGCTAGGGGTCAATGCTGGGGCCAATATTGTTTAACATCTTCATTAATGATGGGACAGAGTACACGCTCGGCAAGTTTGCAGATGACACAAACGTGGAAGGAGTGAGTGATACATCAGAGGGTTTGGATGCTGTTCAGAGGGACCTTGACAGGCTGGAGAAATGGGCAGAAAGGCACCTCATGGATTTCAACAAAGGGAAGTGCCAGGTCCTGCACCTGGGGAGGAAAAACTACCAGACAGCAATGTGCCCTTGTGACCAAGAAGGCCAATGGTCTTCTGGGCTGCATTAGGCAGAGCATTGCCAGCAGGTCGAGAGAGGGGATCCTTCCCCTCTGCTCTGCACTAGTAAGGTCACGTCTGGAGGGCTGTGTCCAGTTCTGGTCTCCTTAGCACAAGAGAGACATGGTTGTACTGGAACAGGTCCAGTGAAGGATCACAGAGCTGTTTAAGGGATTGGAGCATGTGTCATACGAGGAGAAGCTGAGAGAGCTGGGAATGTTCAGCCTCTGGGTGAGAAGGCTCAGAGGGGGTCTTATCAATGTGTATAAATATTTGGTAGTAGGAAGTAAAGACAACAGAGCAAGACTTTTCTCAGAGGTGCTCAGTGACAGGGCAAGAGGCAATGAGCACAAACTGAAACACAGGAAATTCTGTCTGGACATAAGAAAACACTGTCACAGTATGAATGGTGGCATATTGGAGCAGGTTGGCCAGAGAGGTGGTAGAGTGTTCATCCTTGGAGGTATTCAAAACCCAGCTGGACGTGGCCCTGGAAAACCAGCTGTAGCCTTGCTTAAGCAGCAGGGTTAGACTAGATGATCTCCAGAGGTCCCTTCCAACCTCAACTTTGATTCTGTGAAATCTCAGAGGTCATAGATTTGATTCTAAAATGCTGGACTGATGTTATGTGCCTCAAGCTACATAAAAGGGCAGCTCGTTGTGATGATTTTTAAAAATATCTTTTTTATACATATTTTTCCCATTGAAAGCAATGATATGCCTGCAGGCATTGCAAATGTGTGATTAGTATTATTATAGGTCCATCTGGAATCACAATAAAGAAGTAAGGAAAATTTGTTATTCAGTAAATTGTCCCCTATAGAATATCTAGCTGCTTGTTTGAATAAGAAAAGATTTGAAATCAAGTATTCCAGGGGTTTGAATGGGCACCATCCCATTTCACTTCAGGAGAGCTTTGCAGCTTTGGCTTAGATTAAGCATAAAACTGTGCTTTCATGAACACTGAATGGTATACTTGATAAAAACAATTTCTAGCACTGCTGCAAAAGTTATTTACCCTCTCATTACACCCTTCATTAAAAATATTAGCATAGTTGGTAAGAAATTTCGAGAAAAAATATTGTAACATGTTTAAATGGTATTACTCTTCTAGATATTATAGTGATCACATATTACAAATTCTTAAAGTACTAAAATAGAACAAGCCTCAAGTTTTTGTTCCATTTTTTGTTCATTAAAGCAAATGTTCCATTGAAATCCAATAGTTCTTTCACCTATGGAATAATAGGGAAGAGCTGGTCCTGCTGGCAAAATTAATTGTAGTTTATAGTAGTCTTCTCCAAAGAGATTCCTTTTCTTAAGTAATGTATTACTTGCAGATCTAGACATAAGCATAACCTTTTTCTCCTGCTCTGTGGGGGAGCAAGATGGATTGCTTTGGCATTACTTTTATCTTGATCTCATAGTAAGTGTACCTTTAGTAAGATTATTTAAATTCCCTTGAGTAGTGAGTTGTGGGAAGTACTGAAGTATGTAAAGAAAAGGCATGCAGGGTACTGACAAATCAATGAAGTGGGAGCATGGCGCAGGAAAATAAGCTTCATGAGTAGTGAAATTTTGCACTTTTGCAGTTCTGTATATGTGGGTTCCCTGAGGCCTAATAAGCAAATGAAGGTCATACTCACCCTCTTACCTGAGACTATCTCTCCTCTAGCTAGCTGTCTGTTTTAACAAAACTTGTAGGAAGCACATGTTTTTTGGCATCCTTTCTCCCTTCCAAATTTCATTAGGTTCGGCAGAGATACTCAAAATTTATTGGGAGGAAATGTACAAACATGAATCTTGGGGTTTGGGGTGGAAATATGTGAATCGGGCTAATAGTACAAAGCTTTGCTTGCTTTAAGTTGTCCTATATTTCTTCTAATATAAAAAAAAACAGAAAAATAAAGACATCCATGTTTCAGTCATGAAGAAAAAGGTTTGTGTTCAAACAGTGGTGGTTATTGAGCTGTATGTGGATTTGAAACGTATAATAGGTATGTATTTTACAGTGCTGTATTAATCATACAGAGTTTCCCATGTGCTGTATACTTCGTCACTGTTTCATAAATTTTTGGAGCTGTTTTTTTGTTCATACAGAATATATTAAATTTTTTTTTTTGCATAAGTGTACAGGTACAATCCTTGTTATAATTACCCACAAAGATTTGCGTCTTTCCTCAACCTGTTGCTTAGTTCTTTTAGCGGACTTTTTCTGTGTCCTCGAATCCTGTTTCAGCTGTAGGGCAGCTTAGCAATGACAGGAAGGAAAGCAGCTAGCAGTGTGAGCTGCAGATTGGAGCAGCTGTTTGAAGCATTGTGTGTGTCAGTGTAACCTTTCCTCTCCCTGAAGCTGGACTCTCTGTGATCCCAGGCCAAGGTCTGGTATGGCCCCGCTGCATAACTTTGGCTCAGACCAAGGCTAAGATGCAGAGGTGACCCATGCAAGACGAGAAAAGTAAAACTGCAGCCTGAGCGTTAGTTCATTGCGATGGGGATAGATAGGGTTCAACGGTTCAAGAAGGGAGGGAAAAACACTAAGGCAGAAATATATGAAATGCTAAAAGGAAAAACAGGGAGTTTGGAGGATGGCAACTAAGCAATGCCAAGGAGGTGTTCTGGGGGCAGTGGGAGGTGACCCGTCCTCACCTTATTGAGGATTGCCTGCCAGCAAAGGCTCTTTGGGTGTCTTTTCAGGGTGGTGAGCATACTTGTGCTTAGTCTAGATTTTTAATCCTTGCTGTCTTTCTTTTTTGTGTGTTAACTGCTAAGTAACTGCTTAATGCTCCAGTAATGTTTATATTCTGCAGTAACCTTGTGCACAGCAAAGTGCTGTGCACTTTGAGTCAGTGAGACAGTTAGTGGGTGGGTTCATATCAGAATTTACAATTGCCTTGTGGATCATTGGTATGGACAAGATTTTGTACTCAGAAATGCTCATTTCCTCTTCTTTTTATTTGAATCATCCTTGCTAATATCTGGCAATAACATTTTTCCCAAGGATATTTGCAGTTTATAGTATGCACAAAGAATAACACTTTGGTTTTGCTCCTTCATTAAGATTAGAGACTCAGCTGCACAAATTTTCACTTACAGTTTATCTTGTACCTGAAACCTTAAGGGGCATTCAGTTAAGGGAGGAAAAAATGGAAGTAAAAGTGCTAAACATGCAAATTGTTGTCTGGAAAAAGCCTGTGTCCTTATAGCTGTAAAATGAAAATAAGCAGCAATTTAGACCTCTTTTGGGTAGAGGGGGGGATTTTAAATCTAAAAATGTAAGAATTGCATGAATAAAATCAAGCTATCTACAACGGACTCTTTTGTTAATATTCCAGCTCAAGACCAACATCCATTGGTGCCTTGGGAATAAAGCTGTTCCTGATTTTATAAACTGAAGAGGTTCAGAGACTTGAGATGTTCACCAGATAAAGCATTCCAATTTTTAGATACTTACCATGATGAAATTACTTTTGAGGTCCTCCTCCTTATCATTCACCCTAGCTATTTACTTTTAGAAAAGATAATGCAAAGATGAATAATTTATTTATTTGTTATCTTCTCTCTTACTAAATTTTCTGCTAAACATACTGAATAGCAAATTAATGTCCCTTCAAATCTGATATGAATAGGATGCTGATAATTTTCTTCAAATAAGCTGTGAATTTTAAAAGAAAAATGAAGATTGTTTAAAGGAAGAGGAATGTTAACTTAGTATTTTGATCATCAAGATAGAATGCATTTGAGATAGTTCACTTTCTTTACATGTATTGCAAAAACTAGGAAACTATCATGTTTAAGTAACATGGCAATGCTATTGAATACTAAAATAATCCTGCTGCTAAGCTATTATTCATTAAGTTTATTATTGTCTAAAACTCCCTGTCAATTGCACAGAATATGCAATTTCAAAGAATGCCTTGATCCTGATATGCAAGAAAATTATAGGTGACAATTCCCTTGAATTTTAAAAAGCAAACTTTCTCTGAAATTTTCTTAAGAAACAAAGTGTATGCAAAATTAATTCTGTAACAAAGAATACTGATCATTAAAAATGTTTCAATTTATATGAAAAGGCATTTCAGAGGAATAAATTACTAAAGTATTTGAATGGAGCTTCAAGTCTGAAGGAGTTTTTTTGTTAAAACTGTTGTTTTTTTAATGAGGATTTAAAAGAAAAAGAGAGGCACCATCTATATAATAAGCAAGGTATAGATTACACATTGTAAATAACTCAGCAGACACTTGCAAAGAATTTTTTGAGACAGTATAGGAGTCTGTGAGACTGATTATAATGTAAGTTTATTGTCCATTCCTGTTTTCTTTTATAATGAAGCATTTTTGAAATGTTTGTTATATTAGGATTGTATGGTATTCAAATATATTTGTAAATAAAAATTATCTTCATGATAAATGTTTATTGGAGGCCATGTTTAATATGAAATGTAAGGATCTAGGAGGATTTACAAAAGCTGTTAGTTAAGTTTGTTGTGTATCACACAGGGTGCCACAAACTCCACAGCCCTGGTTGAATTTGACATGTTACTCATAACATCTTTCAACGGATTTGAGGGACTTAATTTGCATAAAAGCTTTTTAAAATCCTACTAGCCATTGATAGACAGTTTTAGGTATCTAAATGTGTCTGTGAAATAGACTAAAGATTAGATTTATAACATAATGCAGGTGAAGATTCACCATGCTGTCGTCTCTACGAAATATAGATCTACTCTACAAACTCTTTAAACAAAAGAAAAAAATAGTCACGGCATATTGTGGAAGTATCTCCTCTCACTCTGCAACTGTAACTGTGCCACTCTTCTCTGCTTTTTCACAGGTCTCCTTGCCAGAGACCCTTTCACCCACGACAGCACAGTGTCCTGCAGGTGTTTGTTGTGGTCACTTTTATTTGCGATGCTTGGAAGGGGGGTAGGTGCAGAGCTAGCGGGATGTATGGTGGAAATCTGGTACCCCACAGGGCTCAGAATAAGTCCGAATTATGTGGTCTCTGATGTACGATAGATTCAGTGCAGACTAAAAGACTAAAGTCTGCGTTTATAAGTGGAGCTAGGGAGCATTTTGGGTGACTAACTTGTCTATTTTAAGTTTCTGAAGCTGCAGGTCAGGTATGTTATCAAGGAGTTACTTGCTATATGCATGAAAACTGCTTACTGCAATAGTAATGCTTGTGGGGTGATGTGTTGTGGTGCAAGTCTACACACAAAGCCTTGAAAGCAGAAGCAGAGCCATTATACTCAAAGGCTGGATTTTTTTCCCCCCCCAGTATCAGTCAAACAAAAGAATTTTCTCTGCCAGCAAAACATATTTTTCCTTCAAACAGCTATTTGTGGGGAGGGTTGTGGGAGGATATCAAGTCAGACAGAGCTTTGAACCAAATTTGCCGAGAGTTTTCTGTGAAGTGATTTCCCCAAGAAAGACTTTAGAGTCAGAACCAAAGTTTTACCAGAACTTGGTTAAACTAGCATAGTTAACTTTTTAAAAAGAGTAAGCTCAAAATCTCTAAGTCACACAAAATACAAATAAAGAGGTCTCTTCGCTACATGGCTCTTTTCTCTACATGGCTGTTAGGAGCAAGAAAGTTTTTTCTGGTGGGAAGTGGAATCCAGGACTTGCAAAAGACAAATACATTCATTTAAAAATGAAGCAGTACTGTTCTTCCGCTCTTGATATTTATTCATGTATAGCTAACTATTCTGAGTGCCTAGAAGCAAATGAATGGTACATAAAATGAGAACATTCAGCCCTCTGCCATTTTAAATTTAATAGCTATTTAATAGCTTGTGCGCAATGGAACCAAAGATAAATTGATTCCTTTGGACCACAATTCAATCTTTCGCTGGCTGTTGGATATGAGTTTGAAAAGGCCACTCTAAGCAAGGTTACCAGGTAACTAAGACGAGGGTTGCTGCATTGCCCCCAAACATCTGAACCATTTTTCTTTTTCAATAGGCAATACCATTTTCCTATCAAAAATACCTTGATTATGTACTCTGTTAGTTTTGAAATTAATTTCTTTATAGGGTGACTCATACAATGCATTTACCTATACATACTTTTTTTCTGTTGGTCTTTTTTTTTAAACCTTATTTGCACAGAAATACTCATCTTTTGAAAGAGCCATGTCATGCTTAAACACAGCCCTGTTTCAAAAAACAGGGTGGTGGATAGAACCTATTTATAGAATAGCTGCTGTGAAGCTTTGATAAAATTGTACAAAGATATAACACAAACTTTGGCACACAGACAGGAGTATGAAAGCCACTGAGGGTTCCATCAGGTCTCTTCTAATGCTTTCTTGTAATTTGTAACCTACAAAAAAATCGCAACTCTAATGAAGCAGGGTTCTTTATTCAGGTACTTTATTCATTACTGTGATTATCTACCAAAATTTACTGATCAGAAGTTTACAAATTGGAAAAGTCAATTTTGTAAGCTTAGAAAACTCCCAAGGTCTTAAATGCATATTGGTAATCTCCCTATCAGTGGTTTTTGGAGGATTTGTTTTTAACTTGAAGAATTTGAAATTTGGAAAACTTAAAACATGTAGAAAATTAATGAATATTTGAAAATCTGATCTTTCTGAATGTTACCTAAGTTCCTCCAAGTAACTGTCCACTGTGCACTTAGGCTGATGCATGGTTAGTGACTTCAGGATCAGAACTGGGGTCTGTGGATCACAGCAAAAACCTTAATTTAACAGCGTGCTGATGGAAAGTGATTTTTTTTTGCTTGTTTTTTAGAAGAGTGGGAACAGAGACCATTTTCTCACTTGTCTACTGTTGCATCATGTTTTAGGGCTTTTGGACAGTAATTTTTATTATTATTTTGATAGTAATACAGTGCCTTAGCACTATTACAAACATAGCTGGTTTTCTTTCTCTTAAATTGCCTGCTAGCTTATCCCAGTCATTCCTGATCTCAACCAAAAGGCCATACCGTATGCTTCAGAAGTGGCACAGATCACATTTTGTTTTAATGCCACACGGTCACTCTAAACTGGACTTGATAGAATGGGACCACTCTGAAGAACTAAATTTTCCCACATATTTTGAGTACTTTCCACTGTTATACCTGTCAACTGTAAAGTACGTATCATACAAAATCAGAAATAATCAAAATAATGAAAGGAGCTATATAAGTTGCAGAAACATTGAAATTGAGAATTTTTTTTTAATCCTCTGCTTTTGAACAATAAAAGTGGCAGGACAATGAAACTTATTCATAAATTATAGAGCTTTGAGTTTGAAGGTGTATGTAATTGTGGAATTGTGCATCAGTATCTCTTCTTCAGTGTGTTAAACTAAACATCAGGGAGATGTTCTAATCACAGAATCATCAACATGTGAAATTATTCACAGGTAGCTATTATATCTTAAACTCTCTCCAGATTCTAATTCAAAGTAAGTTACAAATTTAGACACTGTGTAAAGAGCAAATAGTAGTAATAACAGTTTCCTATTTTCCAGTCAGCTTTCATACTGTGTATAGCTAGGAAATTCTGATATCGGTTTCATGAATTTTGGAAGCTTTTAGATTTGTGTGTAATTTTTACTAGCCATTTTGATATGACAGTTGTATGGTTCTTAAGTAGCAAAACAAGCAAACAAACAAAAAAGGTACCTAAAGCCTGCATAGTAGGTCTATGGGCGCTACAGAAATGCTGATGAACTAGACAGTCAAGCTATGTGTCTTATTTCCATACGCACTTAGCAAAAGCGTAGACCATAAGCTTTATATGGTTTCTATCAGAATATGAGAGAAAAAAAAATACACAGTAGGAAAAGAGTTTGTGTGTGACGTATACGTTTTGCTTGTTAAGGACGTGGTGACTCTCAGGTGAAAAAGGACAGTGATGCGGGTGAATGGGAGAATTTGTGGAGATTATGGCACATCTGAGAGCAGGTTTAGGAAAGGACATAGACATGGTTAGAGAATTTCTGAGGTAATGTGCCTCAGCCTCCGGAGCAGAAAGGATTAGGAAATTGCTATGGAAGTCTAGCAGTAGTGGGAGGGAGAATGGCTGTAGACCAAGGGGGCTTGGGAGGAGGTACTCAACACGCCAGATCGGAGCCACAGGCTGTAGGCAGGTGTAGAGAACCGGTACTAAATGCGGTTTTGTCTCGACATTGCTGCTGCTGCTGCAGAGCCACCGCTGCCAAGGTGCATCGGGCAATGCCGTGCCGGTGCCCCCGGGAGCCGTCCGTGAGGTAAACAACCTTGTGCACCTGCATGGGGGGAAAAAGGGCGCGAAAAGGGCAGAAGGCTGCCTCTAGGGAAACAACATGTCTAGCATGAACCGCACATACTCATTTGCCATCTGCGCATGAGCAGGAGACCCCCAGATGCCCCCAGCCTGTTTCTGGAAGGTTCCGAGAGGGCGGACTGCGCATGACAGCTAATCTGCATGGGAAGTGAGGCAGCACCTCCCAGAGGCGGGGCAAGAACCTATAAGAACTGCAGACTGTGTGACTGGGGGGGGGGGCTTGTTTGCGACATCTGAAGATCTTGAGTGGAGTCAGCGGAACATCATCCGACTCAGAGTGGTGGTAGCTAGTTTCTTTTCTCCTTGTCCAACTTTCTCTGTCTTTTCCCCTTACCCTTGTTCCCCTCTCCTCTTCGCCTTTCCCCACCTTTTCTCCCCACTCCGTTGAAAATAAAGTTAAAAGGTTGTACGATATTTGACCGGTTTTAGGGTCTTAATCTCGTCCTTGGGATCATAACAAAACCTTCCTGATATTGGGACAGAAGGCAAGCAGAATTTTGTTCCTGAATCCAGTCACTTTGAAAAGTCATCCTGTGAAGTAGCTTCCAGCTGGCCAGTCAGCACAGGGATGTAGCCAAGCAAGTCACAGCATGTGGTAACTTTTGCCCAGTAAAATATATGGGGTATATAGAAAGATGAAAATATCAGGGAAAGGATGGTTTGGCAGATTTTAGACACAACTGGGGAGCAACAACCACCACCACCACCACCACCCAAACCCTCTCATATTTTAATATATTTTTATATATATGTACACATGCACACACCAACCCCTCTCATATTGATACACATTTAAGTTTGACTACTTGTGGAACTATTGCCCCCACTCCCACTCTTTGCTTCCCTTGTCCTTAGCGGTCAAAGTTCAAACAATCAAATCCCTTTGCGGTAATTTTATGTCTGTTATCCTTAGATTCAGCATCATATTCACCATATACAAAACAGCAGCTTGCTGGATGTCTAATCTGCGGTATCTTTGATACCGCCCACCTTATCTTTGATATCTTTTCCACTGTAGACATGGGAGGGAGGATTTCCATTTTATTGTTACTGCCCTCAGAGTAGATTCAACTTTATCTTTTCACAGTGTAGATCTGTTCAAAGAAGTTGTTATTTCTGTGTTCACATATCAAAGTAAAACCTGCATGAAGGAGACAGCAAACTCAACTTTTACCAGCAAAGATGACATAGGAAGGTAATTAATACGGTTTTATTATAGTGTACTCTTCCATTAGAACATTTGACTTGAATTTCTTAATGAAGCATAAATAAGTATCTATTTTTAGACTAATAGCTGTGCACTTACAGCCACTCAAAAGTGATTTATGCTTTTCATATTGAGGGAGTGTCTGGAGTTAAACAGGAAATGGATTCATGCTTACTATGCCTGTGATAGAAAGGTGAACCCCTCAGAGCAGAGATCATAATTTAAGGGTGCAAGAGGTAGTTCAGCAAGGAACAGTCAGTGGGAGTGATGGCCTTGGAATTTTGCATGACATGGTCCAACACTGGCTGTAATTTTGAATCCAATTTTAAGTAGTTTGACCTGTAAGAGTCCCAGGCATGCAGCAGGAACAGTATCAGTGCCATGAAGAGATCCATTTCATGAACAGCAGAAATTAATAGAAAAGTTTAGAGGCAACAGGCTTAATTAAGTTGAACACCTCTGTGGATGTTCTGATGCCTAATAAGAACCAGAGTCCTGCAGTATCTCTGGCAGTGGGACATTAACAGGATCCCTCTTTACCCTAGCTGCCTATTTTCATGAAATATCTGTGAAAGTGACATCTTTAAGACTTGGAACTTTCTTTTAAATTTGCTTTAAATTTGTTAGAGGTTGAATTGGTTAGTCTGGAATGAAAGAAGGGGGTGGGGAATGATAGTGCAATTACATACACCTCACCCCCTTTATAAAGAATCTTAATATTAATATTTGAAGCTAATCATCAGATATACGTCTTTCATTAGACTGGGATACAATATATCATACCATGTCCTCTAAATAAGTACAGTTTAAGGGATGTTCTGCCAAAGAACATGTAGCATCTATCACTTCTAGAAGGAATTGAATATGCCCTCAGATACAGTCTTGTGACAACAGTTACAAGACGTTGTCTTTCGACTATTCTTTAATTAATGTTCAGCTAAAACTAAAGGTAATCAGAAGTAAATAACAACAATGGTTTCTCCTGTCCTTAAAAATAAGTTCTGGTGATGCACCCCCACTTCCTCATCTGGTCAAAGCATTATTTCTTAATAAATGATGTTGTCTTTGTACTTGAAGGCCCCTTAGTAAGTTTGATAGTTTGCTGCAAAAGGGCTCCATTCAGTCATGTACTAGTTACATTTCAGCACAGCCTTAAATGATTTGCTGAGTAAGGATGGACTTAAGTACACAATTATATTTAAGTACATGCTCATATGCTTCAGTGGCTTCAGATTTGGATGGAAAACCGTAAGAGAATGAGGTTTGAAAAGGAAAAAGATCGTCTGCTTGCAAAGTTGAAAGATTAGCCCACAGGTCAAAATACTGACATCACTAACCCTGAAAGGCTGTTTGACATGAATACTGATCTAATCATTTATATAAATACAGGTATATAAAAATATGCGAATATATCATGATTATATATGAGTGTATTTATATAGAGATATAAATGTATGTGCATATACACACACACACTATCGTCATACAGCCAGGACTGGGATAGATACCACAGACTTTGAAATGTAAGAACAGAAAAGGTATCTTTATTCAAGCCCTACAGATGTACCAAAACAGATATGTAGGATATCATTATGAAATAAAGTTATCAAGATACCATCCGAAAATGTCACACACAACAAAAATAAATCTGCGCTGCAATTAACTATATTTAGACGAATTATGTAAAATCATAAGCAACATGCTAAGTAGTACGTTATAGTATCTTGAGCTGAGATTATTTATATCTCATTAAGAATTTTTTTGGTAAATACATGTGCTTATATGTATATGTGTGTGTGTGTGTATATACATATATATAATATATATATATGTATACGTATTTTTTTTTCACTTGATCATCATCCCAGAGAGATATGAAGGATACTGTGAAGGATAATTGTACCTTACAGAACAAAGCTGAGCAAGTCAAGCATATACATTCATCATAACACATCTGCACACAGTTACAAACTTGCAGTCTATTCACTAAAATGTTACACTGCTGAAGAGTCATTGTAATTTTAAGTGGGATTTCACAGTCTGTTTCTTCTGCACTTACTTAGATGCCCCTAGTAAGAAACACTCACTTGGTTAGGAGAAAAAAAATACATATATATCAAGAGGCCACACAAATATCAGTAAAGAGACTAGTAGTGTTATGAATAACTGCTAACACTACAATTTAAATGGTGGCAAAAAGTGTCTATTGGTGAGATTTGCCAAGATTGTCAAATCTTTTCAGCTGCACTTACTTAGTATTCATTCTTGCAATAGATTGCATTCTTGCTATGAAGTATTGACTGTAGAAGGACTGGAGAAATTCATATATCTATATTTTCTTGACAAACCCTGCTCAAAAAAACCCCTCCAACAATAGAACAACTTGGTGTCTCCCTGATCTTCCAACTAGTCAGGTCATTCTCTGTGAAGTTTGTTGACCTTGATGTCAGCTACTGCAAAATATCCTGACTGGTGTAAGCCCAGTCATTAAATTGCCACTGGATGGAAACACCTTTTGATCACCGCTGATCTTCAGTGAACTAGGAATAGAGGCATAAAGGTGAAGGGTTTTATATAGCCTTGCCTGCGCTTGAAGCCACTCAGCCACAATGTTTCTTAGAGGTAAACATTAAACCATGTTACTAATAGAAGGCTTTCTTCTTCAGGATCGCTTACAAAATACAGTGAAAAACCTGCTTGTTGTGATAAAACAACGTAAGACATGACACAAGCCCACCAGCTGTCATCCGAGGAGTTTGTGGAGGGGGTAGAAAGACTGAGGAGGCTCTTCTGGAAATACAGTCTAAGAAACAACACCATGTTGAAAGCAGAAGTAAGAGTTTTAACATTTACATTTGTATAGCACTGGGAAATATAACACAAAAATTCAGCTTTATGGATGTAAAAACTAGTGAGCTATTTTGGAAAAGAAGTCAGCAATCATATCCATTACTCCAAAATAGAATTAAAGCCAGATTTTAAGATTCTTGCCTGTTCTACTATCTGCTGTTTTTAATATCTGGTTCAGTCAAGGTTAAAACCCAGGGAAAGATTTTGCAAGCCTCCTCCTGTTAAAGTTGTTTATGCATGGAATAAACATTGGTTAAGCTCAGTATCAAGCAAAGATATTTGGCCAAATCCAAATGTCTTCTGCAGATGCTTTACTGACTGCAAGATAGTCTACTTTTCTAGGGTTCTTAACTCAATAAGCACATCTACCACCTTCCTAGTCTTGAGGAGTGGCATTCGTTTTTACTAAATTTTAAGGTCTACATTGTAGGCATTCAAATCCAAGCTAAGAGTCTACCTTCCCTTCCCTGCCAATGGAGTACGGTAAGCACTTTTACACCTTGATTTGTGCAATTTATGCTTTAGGATGTCATGGATCATGTCATAGACTCCATTAACAAGAACTCCAGTGAATACAAAGAAACTTTAGAGCAACTAGCTCATATAGCAGAGATCTACAATACAGAAATTACATTAGGCAAATCACATTCTTGACGTTTGGAAAAATGCAATTTTTATGCTGAGGCCAAAGCAGAAAGAGGTAGGGATGGCAGTTTTCTTCTGTTCTTCATCAGTTTCCTTGGCTTTTTAGGTGTCTATTGTCAGCCAAACATTCTGGGTTCCAGGCAAATGCTCAGCCTTCATCTGCAGATGTGAGTTGGGAAGGTAGCTTCAAGCAAAGAAAGAGAGTTCAGACAGAACCACACTCAAACTCCAAAAACTCATTGTTAGTAAACATTTTTTCAGCCTATGTATTCTTTGCAAAGTTTTCAGATTTCATTAGCTCACTCCATTCAAAAATTATAGGGAGACACAATGATCTGTTTTATTCTTCCAGGACCAAGAATGCTGCTTTTCTTAAATTTTAAGGTTAATGTAAGTATTTGTTTCTGTGTGTTTTAGATGGACTTGATCTTCTGTCACTGAAGTAACCATCCTAAAGCTTTTCCTAGGAAGATAATGTTCATGTTTTCTTGGGGAGAAAAAAAATAATAAAAAAAAGATATAAGAACTTTCTAGCAAGTTTTTTGTTGTTGTTTTGGGGTTTTTTTGGTTTGTTTGTTTCTACTTCCACAACTTTTTATGGAAGACTTTGGGCACGGAGAAGGGATGGGGTGGGGGGAGAGAAAAATCAACCTGTGAATCTCCCCAGGTTGAAATTTTTCACAAACGCATGAAGACTGAAAAAAGACAAGAGTATGCAGTCTCAAGCTTAAAAAAAAAAAAAAAAAAAAAAAAAAAAAAAAAAAAAAAAAAGTCCAAATGTCAAGACATACACAAGATGTTAGAGATTCTAGCCCAAGTCCTGGTCCCACTGAAAGCCTGAAAGAGCTGCAGACCGCAAATTCAGTAGCAAACACCTTTAGAAGGATAATAGCTATCTCAGCTGGGAGTGGAAAGCAAGTGCCACTGAACTCCAAATCCAGCTCCAATTTGCACATGCTACAGCCTCCAGCAATTCATTCAAGGTTTTGCCATGCTAGTTCTCTTGTGAAATAAAGTAGACTATTTATTTGTCACTGTGCAGGAAGGTCCCATCCCCCCCCCCCCCCAAAAAAAAAAAAAAAAAAAATCTAATCCTGCTTCTGTTGGTAGAAGCTTTGCTTAAATGAAACATTATCAAGTCCCTAAGGCATTCCACTGTATGGGAATCATACAGGCAGGAGATGGGAAATTCTAGGCATTTGCATCTGGAGCTTTACCTCTTAATTATTCTGTTATGCAGTAAGATCTGTCCTGAAATACTCCTGTAGATGCCAGCCTTTAAATCCACTGACTTAAGATAATCCTCTTGCTCATTTGCACTTTGTCTCTTTGCTACCAGCTCTTCATTCACTACAGAAGTCCCTTGATAACATAGCTACTGTTCCAGAGCATCCCTGACATCTTTCTTTAAAGACTGAAATTTAGTCCTCCCATAAAGGAACAGCGCTGATGGGCTACCACTAGTAAAAAAATTAAGGATGCTTGTGTGCTTTAAAAACAGAAGCTTCAACAGCTATTATTGCAATTTGTGTTTCTAAATCCCCGCTGTCTGCAGTTTGTGCTATCAAGAGCACCACTTGTTTTATAATTGGGCTGAGAATGCACAGGCTGCCAAAGATTGATGCTGGGCTCTGGACCCTCTGCACAAATTCAGAACGGAACAGACAATAAACAGAAGCTTTCACGGAGTCAGGGAGAAAACTGTGAGTGGAAGGAAAAGAGGAGATGATTATGGATGATTCTGCAAATTTCATCTTTTCTGTTTGAAGAGGTTAGGCTCAATACAATCCTGGCATATACATGCGTCTGCGCGGGGAGAGAAAGGGAATCTCAGCATTAAAGGAGAGGTGAACCCCAAAACCTGGTGGAAAGCATGTTGTTAGGTGCACCCTGGAGGCGTTTGGACATGTACCACCTTCGCTTACAACCCTGCAACTGAACAAATACTCATTAGTTTTCATAGCTGCAGAAAAGCAGGTTTGGGTTCACCATAACTGTTAATGGCTAAACTTCAAATGGTTTGCCGTCCTGCTTTTATTTGAATGCTCTGAAATTAATCACAGTCCTCCAAAACAACTGTGAAACACCTCAGGAAATTGCTGGTCCCTGTGCTTTCAATCATTGCTAAAAATACACTTATCTAGTGCTACGGAAGCTTCAGGGTCCTCCCAAAAGATGCAGAACACTCCCTACTCCTGCTGCCTGGCCTTTCAGGTGAAGCGACACACTTCTCACCAGTGCTCCAGATCTTCCCAAATGAGAATCTCTCTTTTTCTCCAATATTTTGAGGAATCTGATTTAGCTCGAGACTTCAGAAAGCCCCGACTGATTTTAAGAATGATTCAAATTAAGGTAGATCATGTTTGCTTCATTACACATCCATTTATCTTTCACTCCAATCTCTTTCTAGCAATGATGCTTCCATGGGAGACAGCGCTTTCCAGATTCCTGGTGTCCCGGCAGCGGCTGCCAGCAACCCCAATGAAACAAAGAAAGTTTTATAAATGTTTCCAGCTTTGAGCGTACCAAATCACTGTTCAGACTTGAATCAGTGAAACTGCACTTCATTGCCACGCAAGCTGCTTGTTTTCCTCAAGAATCAATACTGGATTTCTTGATCCGACTTCCTCCTATTCAGACGTTGTGGTAGTGTTTTAAGAGTACATGCAGTGCCAGATGATAGAGTGTAATAAGACTTTAACACCCTGGCGCATGAGAACAGATAAAGTGCTGAGAGCTTTGTTCATTTTCAAGTCCTGCTAGCACTATAACAACATTCTCACGTTAAAAGGTTCGTAAAGTGTGAGACACTAAGTGCCTTCAGTCTAGTCTTTCCCATTGACATAATCATCCACTTTAATCTTAAGCTTGCTAAACACCAGAAATATCTTGTGAAGCACCAGTAGGATTGCCTTAGTTCTTCAGTTCTGCAAGGTATATTCCTCATCTGGAAGAGTGCTGGACACTTTGGATTCCTGCTGATTTCCACTGAACGCAACCATTGGCAGGGAAAAAAAAGGTGACCATAACGTGCTTGGCTCCTTCTCCTCCTGGGTCAGTCTCCAAAAATTTTTTTTGGCCATTAGAACATTCTGAAAAATGTTCTCCAAAGATTAGCTGCAATTTTAACTGAGAACTCATCTGCCACTGTAACTCTTCCCATTTTGTAAACTTGCACAATAACCAGCCAGAAATTTACCATTTATAAAAAATAAAAATAAATAAATAAAAAGCATAAGCAAGCAGACAACTTGTGTTTGAGTCACCTCAGGAAATGTCACATTCCCTCTCCTTTTTTTCCTTCAAGATAAAGAATCAGGACAGAGGAATAAGTCAACAAAATTTCTTTGGAAATGAATTTGGGCATACTAATCACCTCACATGCCTGCCTAACCCACCACATAAAAAACCCATAGTGTTTAAAACTCACTTAAAGGGAGATGTAATTAGACTATTGGGGAGGGGGAGGAAGGGGAACATTATACTTAGTCTTCCAGACAACGGTTTAAGTTAGCCCACAACATAAAACTGATGCTATGCAGCAGCCTAGAAAGTCTGAAGGTTTTGGCAGATTGCTTTCCTGAGCCACTATTTGCTGCAAAGGCTGCCAAATGAAGTTAGCAGCCAGAAAAGCAGTAACAGGTGGGCTTTTCCAGTGGCCTTCTTTGAGTAAAAAATAGACTATAACTTAAATTAGGGGGTGCGGCACAGATTTTCTGCTGGTAGTCCTGACATAGCACTATCCTCTCCCTCTTTCTTTCCTGATATAGCAGGTGGACTTCGACGATCAGTGGAGCACTAGGGAACAGAAGCTAGATAAAGTTGAGGAGCCTGAAAGACAGGGAAATTAGTGTTTACCCTCTCTAGATTTAGCAGATCCTGACTATATCTGCTCTGAGGTACCAACCTGCTAATCAGCTAATTTTTTTTTTCCTGGCATTCAAGGCATGTTGGGAGTTTGAAAACTTATGAGCACTAATCTGCTTGTTGGTATACGTTTGATACAGCCAACAAAACACACTTTGCAGATTTCTAGAGTAAATTACATTTAAAATATACCTCTTCATTTCAAAGTGTCTAGCTGAAATAGCACACTTTGCTATCTAGAAGCTATTTAGATACATATTTCCCTTGATCATCTTAGGTAGGTCCTCATGGTATATAGGCAAAATGGCATTAGGATTTCAGGATCACACTTTTCTAAAGGGCTTTCCATCACATGGACCACAGCTTAGATACAGGTTTCGGTGGGAAAAAAAAAATGTTTTCACGGACATTCCTAAGGTAAGTCCTTCCCTTTGAAACCAGAAATTGTTATAGGTTTTCAGTTTGCTTTTGTTAGTATTTTCTCTCATGCTCACTTGCCAATTCTTTAAGAATAGCAGATCTTCTACAGTACGCCTTAAAAAAAAAAAAAAAAAAAAAAAAAAGCCTTTCTCCAAGCAGCTAAAGTGATCTAGCTGTTTGCTTCTAAGAAGGGAGAAAACAGATCACAAATTTTTCCTATGAAATTATGCAATTTCTGACACAGAACTAATGGAATTTGTCTGATTACAGTAGGTACATGTCTCTCTTCCTGCCTAATGAGTTAATACTTCCAGTTTAAGAGGTTAGCAGTAGGAACCGAGTCAGTTTCGGACAAAAGTTCAATGAAAATAAAATACCAATGCAAAAAAAAACAAAAAACAAAAAAACCCACACAAGACACTCGTTAAAAATAAAATAGAATTAATCCAAGTTGTTGTGGGAATCTTAATGTTTCACAGTGAACTTGGTGACAATTCAGATCTCTCCGAGAGCTATCACTACAGATGATATCAGCAAGGATAGCTAATTGCAGAATACCATGCTTGGCTTTAGTATGTTAGCCATGTTCATCTGCAAAGTACATACAAGTTATGCCTTGTAGAACATAATATTTTCACAGTTACAAAACATACTACTGTGTAACAGAAGAGCTATTTTTATCTCAGCTTCTATACAGAGAAGGCATCATAAATTAAGATTATTCCCTAACATCTAGCTCCTGATATTGTTCTCATTACTAGTATCTCCCTTTGGTTAAAAGGGAAAAAAATAACTGTGGTTTTCATGAGGCTTCTCTCATAAACATAAGATCTATAAAAACATTTAATATAGGGAAGTTCTCAAAGGTATTTGAGGACACAAAGAAAGCTAGTGAAAAATAGTAATAACACAGACATTGTTATCAATCAGAACAAAAGCATTACTATATCTTATTCTTTTTTAATAAGCTATCACAACAGCTAATACTACTACCCTCTTACACAACTCTCACTTAGGGATTCTAACCTACTCTAGACTAACAATATACATTAATCTTACACCACTCCTAGCAAAAAAGGCTAGTTCAACCAATAGTCAGAGCATAAGAACCAGAGAAAATAAAATACATACCTATCTATTCTCAGGAAGCACCAACTTACTGCACACCTTCTCAGAAGCACAGCCTTCTTCTGTCTTCTGCTAATTAAAAGGGCCATTCCCAGAAAGGCATTGTGGGAAAATGTGCTTACAATCAAAACAGTCTTGAGTTAGGCTATGTCATGGTGATAAAAAGGGGGAAAAAAGGCTTTTTCATGTTTAATGTGATTCATAAGACCTCCTATAAATTTGTTTTGCTTTGAGATGAGTTTCATGCAGAAACCTTAAGAAAACATTAATCATGGTGCATATTTCACAAAAATAACAGATGTGTCTCCAGTGGGGTAGCATAGGTGTGAGTACTATATCAAAGGATGATTCTCTGAAAATCACTTGCTCCCAGCTTCCTTATATTTAAATCAGACAGCTGTGATCTCAGGGTCCTCAATTGCCTAAGTATATGGAGAAGGGCATTCTGAAAACCATTTGATATGTGAAATATGAGTTTAGAAAACCTTATTCACATTTATAGTTTGTTTGAATTTTCAGTTCATATCACTTCTGTAAGAAGTAAAAGATTTGTTTGATAGTTTTCAACGAACCGTTATTTTAGAGTTGAGGCCAAGTAGTAACTAACTGTAAATTGAGTATGGACTATCAGGACTTAAACTAAAGGCACTGTACATTAGATTGATCTTTGTTTGGTTTTTTTTTTTTAACAGATTAATGAACATGTAGATGTGTATGAGACACAAAATCTTAAGAACTGAATTTTATTTAGGTTTTCAGAAATACCAGATTCTGAAGCCTTTTGTTGTTGTTACTGTTTTCAAATAGTCTTAGCAGAACCTCGGAGTGCATTTTGTGGTGGATATTTTTTTAAACTTCAACTACTCACATCTCTGAATACAGTGACTTATCACAAAGGCTGCCAAAACTGCAGCTGATACAAATAGAGTATTCTAATTGCAAAGGTCCATCTTTTGATGTTCCTCTCTTCACAACTGATAAACTATTGCTCAAGAAAAAAATTTCTGTCTTCCTGGATATTGTCCTGAAGCCTAGAGTCACTGCATTCTAGAATCCAAAATACAGATTCAACATCTACCCCATTAACTTCTCTAATAACTAGATAACTTATCTAATATGGTCAGCCACCTGTTCTTTATTTGCAGCTCTGCCTATGAAAAGCCATCTCACAATACACTTTGACTACTAATTTCTGTATCTGAAGGTAGTCTTCATAAAAAGCATTAACAGCATAAGCAGTGAAAGTAATTTTCAACCTTGTAATCTTCTGTTACAACAAGCCAGTGGTGACACTCTGAATCTTGCATTATCTAAGAAATAAGTGTTGGCATTTTCCTCTTGAGTATTTTATCCTAATGTTAATTGCACTGAAGTTCCTAATGAGCACTGGGTATCTGAAGAGATTTGGCATCATGATAGTTTTCTGTCAACATCGTTTGACCCTTTCTGCTCTTTGCAGAACGTTCTTTATGTTGTTTTGATGTAGGTGTGTATACCATATGACAGTTCTGAAAGAATGAAATATTAATTTTCTTTAAATAATGTGATTTCTCTCATAGCAAATAGAAAAGCCTGACTGACTAATAAAAAATGATAATAAAGAGAATTTAGTCAGCAACTCTATGCTTGGGCATAGTGTTATAGTGTTGATATATGCTTGAATCTAATAAATTATGACATATACCTTTATATCAACAATTACATTCAGCTGCTAAAAAAAGGAGCTGGGGAAGAAAACAGTGGAAAAAAAGAAGGGGCTGCAGATCTTGATGTCTGCAGAGGGTAAGGAAGTATCTACAGAGATTTTTGTTTCTGTCATAACAGAAAAACTGCATGATAACACAGTGTAAACTGCAAGGTAAGAACTTCACTTTTTTTGGTAAATCATAACGCAGCTGTGTCTGTTTTTGATGCTTGGTGCAGACTTTCCTGTCATCGAGTATTTTCTCTGAGCATATGTCAAGTTCTGTTAAAGGTATCAGCATAGCTGACTCTAAAACTCTACTTTGAAAGAAGAGCATCAAGTGTCTCATTCTTTGAAAACAATATCACAACAAGGCTCCTACTTTTAACTCAAAGATATGGCAACTTCTGTAAAGCATGATAGGGAACATACCATCTATGAAAGAATCAAAATTGAATGGAGGTTTTATTTGAATCTTTCTGTATTTTTGCAGAAGATGCACCCTCAGGTTTATTCTAATGGCTAAAGGGCTGGGTTTTATGCACAGAATTCCTACAAAACTCTAGTAACTTAAAATTTTGCACTTGTCAAAGCTTTTATTTTCCAGATTATAATTCTGTAGAGATAGTATAAAAATCATAAATGGAAACGATTGTCATTATTTTGTCTTTACTTTTACTGATGAACTACACTGTAATATTAGGAAAAGGTACACAACACCCAGATTTCTTACTTGCTAACTGTTGCAGCTTTGTGTAAATCAACATACTCAAACCACAACCAGTTCAGCTGACTGGTGAAATGTTTATCTACAATGCTCTAGTTCAGATAAGGATGGAGTTTTTCAAGATACTAGGTACAATGGAGTCTAGAAGAACTGTCTTTTAAAACTATTTGATTAAAATCTGTTCCCAGTGCCATATTCCTCTTCTAGCTTTAGCCAAACTAACTCATGCACCTAAACTAAGAGGATAATCTCCAAAGTTTTGCAGGTAGTGAGTGAAAAGAAGCTTTGAAAGAATTTTCTAGAAGGCAATTCGCAGCAAGTGACTAAATTAGGTGCTCTAAATCATCCTTTGAGAAGCTGTTCTTTCTGTAGCTATGTCTATAAATAGAGACTCAGGAATGCTTCTTGGGATAAATACCCTAAATGTGTCCTTGTTTCATGATGGAATGAGATGAAGCACACCTCTCTTCCCTTCCTAGTTATGTCCATCTATATGTAGAATTAGTTTTACTATTATAGTAGAATAACTGTGTCACTCAGGATATACCCCAAAGTAAATGGCAAAAAAGCATAGTTTAATAGTTCTGCAAAAATAATTATATTATGCATATAAGAATCAAGTTCAACTGAGGTATGAAAGAAACCTTCTACCTCTTCTTTCTTGAAAATATTTATTGTCCATGAGAAGAAAATCAGTACTACAAAAAGGCAATGGGGAAAGGCAGAAATGCCATTCAGTTTTCTAGTTTGCTTTGCTGTCATGGAGTACTATTAAAGACCGTAAATCTCTTTTTCACTTGGAAACGTGGAGATCCATTCATAGGTGACTCGCAGTCTAATTTTGCACATCTAAAGTGAATTTCAGCTGCTTCTGATAAAATGTATATACAATTCAGTTTCTGAAGACCTATTTGACAGAAGCTCAACCTCCTTGTGTAAATTCCCCATTATCAAGCTCACTCACTTTTATATCTCATTCTCTTCTTGACACTTACTCCTGGTTATCTGATAGTTTATGCTGCTATCTGTGACTGCAGAAACCAAAGTAATTTGCAATAGACTTATTTTTCAACACTGCACATGACCTAAGAGTGTGATTTTATGAGCTTCTTCCTTTGTGAGTACATGAACCATTCTTTCCTATTCATTTCCAATGGAAAACTAGGGAATGTGCAGAGAACCCCACCAGGTCCTTTGTCCTTGGCTATTTCTCCATGTGAAGAGCATTATGGCTTAATGATGATCTCCACGAGTTAAAATGGTTTAAATGAATGTTATCCATGTAATAACATGAACCTTTTAAAACAGTTCACCTTTAACAAAGAGAATTCTCAAGAACTTAAGAGGGTTGTGATGTATTTACTTCAAGATCTGTAAGACATTAATGCCATGAGTGGGATAAGGCTTGAGAAAATTTTTAGAGAAGACATCTGATGTCAAAATATCACCAATTTTAAAAAGTCTTCAGTTACCTAACACTTACCATCACCTAACACTTTGCAGTTCAGACAGACTTTCCCTGGTAGAATGAGAAGCAAGCTGTCAACATGAAGGTCACAAGCAGTAAGTTGCTTCAATTGTTCTTAGCCTGAAGTGGTCAAAATCAGATTTTGAACTGGTATTAAACCATAGACTCCCACCAGTTTAGCTATTACTTGCCAACTCTACTCTAAAAATCTTGTGAACAGTATTCATAATGTAAAAGTCCAGGAATCTGATTTGGTATCATTCAAGTTTACAGGAATTTAATAGGATTTGGGTTCAGGCCTACAACCAGTGCACAACATGCTTTTGAAAGTTAAGATCTGATCTCCCCAGTTAACAAGTCATATAGCTCCAAAACTACCAACAGTGATAACATGGTTGCTAATAGGAAAGTTAGTGCTTTCAAGGACAGCACTGGTTATGAGGAGCTACCTGCATGTGAACAGGAATTGCCTGACTATAAAGCTGTGAGATAAGCATTGGAATGCAAGTCAGAAGGAGCAAAATATATTGGATTTTGTCAGCACATCATCCTTTTTGTTTGAGGAACATTTTATGTCTGCCAAACTTTGAATGAAATGCATGACATATTTCATTCTCTTCTCTCACAGTAATAAGCAAAGTACATTTGGCAAAATAGTAGGCCTGACTGAACAAATAATAAATAATAATGATGATGCCTGCAGAAAATCCTTAAAATATAAGTATTCTGGCTTTTATCCAGCACATATAAAAAGCTTGAAACACATTTCTTTGCTGAAGCAAGATGCTTCTGAGTAACAAATATCAATAACTATATTAAAATCTTTAGGTAACATTTACATCACATGAGAAATGTTAATTCTTCAGAAATGTATTTAGCAATGCATTTTGCTGTCCTAACAGAACTACTTTTGAGTCCCAAACTTGTTAATAGGAATACTTTACAATTGAGGACAATAATTAAGACAGAGCTTGAAGTACAGCAGGAGCCAAGAAATAGTACCACAGAGACCAACAATAATGGTGTGGTATATGTGAAACCTTGATTTTATTAGACATAATACAATAATTGCAGCTTACTGCGGGGTTGAAAAGAGTGAAGGAAAGGGAATGGAAACAAAAACTCTTTTTTTTTTTTAAAGATTCAAACCAATCAAGAAAATGTATAATTTTAAAAATGTATAAACTAGAAGTTGACAGTAATTTTCTCAAGCACTCAGGCACATTGCCCTTTTATATTACTATGCTTTATGAATTATGAATTCTGGCTGATGAGAAAGCCTAAGGGTGACAACGGAGCTGCAGTGTCAGTAATGCATTGTCATTTCACATGGTGAAAATGCCTACTATCCCCAACTGGATTTTTCAAGTTTAAATAATGTCACTGACTGCCAAAGATTTCACAGAGAGGTGTGATGAAAATGCATGCTATGTTGGTAAGATGCTAATCCCTAGTAACTAGAAAAGGGTCAAATATTTTGAGTACCATCAGGTTTTTTGAGAATTTTTGGTCTTCAGATGTAACTTTATTCCCTCACCATAATTTACCTATTTTGAATCAGACACTGAAGTAGATACCCAGTTTTCCAAGGGGACTGCATTTAGCTGAATGAAATTAGGGTGGAAAAAACAGGTGTTCTGTAAGATTTTACATGGCTCCTGTTGCCAAGGAAACCATTTCTTTTGGTTTTGTAAGACTGGCTAACATTGGCCCTGGCTGCAAAGCTGTCAGTGTAGAACAAGGAAGGGTATTTATCTAACGTAATTATGTACGCACACACATACACACACTTACCTTCATACAAACGAAGGAAAGATTTAGCAAAACTGAATTTCAACATGAAAACATTCAAGTTTGGAAAACCTGGTATGAATGGCTTCAGTCATTTGAGAAATCTGTTGATAGAAGAGGCATTGGCACTAGCTTAGCTCAATTGCATAGCTACATTTGAGAGCCTACCTGAAAATGTGATACTCAAAAATGTAAAGTAAAGGTAAAATGCAAAGTAAAAGTTTTCTCAAAGAGAGCTCATTTTAGGCCCCGCTCCAGCCAAATACTTTACCAGGTGCTTAATATTCAAAGTGCAGACTGAAAAGACAGTGAAGAATGCTTGCAATTTGGAAATTTTGAAACTCTAATCCTAAAATTTGGGTTATTATATATTTACATTTACCTTAGAAACTCTGACTAAGCCTGAATCTGAAAATCAAATCCATGGTATTATATGTAATTTAAATATTTTACTAATACAATTCAATATAACTATTACAGGAATCTTGTTTGAAGTAAAATGGAAAGAGAAACTCCTAAGTATGGGCTTTCGGACAAAGGAGGAGTATGAAGCAATGAGGAGAAAACAGCAAGAGCAAGTTAACCAACTGATTGAAGAACTGATTAATTCTGCTTTGATCAGAAAAGGAGAAGGGTTTGCACAGTGCTGATGGGAGTAGAAAATACTTCAGGAATATTAAAGCCAAAAATTGGGTTCTATATAGAAAATATATACCCATTTCCATTATGTGTCCAAATCCCACAATAGGTTAGGGCAAGATGGGGATGATAGCTGGCACATAATGTCTTCCATAAGTTTTAGGTTTGGAAGTTGTAGTTAGAAACCAAAGGTAATAAGAAATCAAGAGGAAAAAAAGGAGGAAACTGGGTGCAAGCCTGAAAGACAGAAAAGACATCTGTATAAAGGATTGTGCCTCTGAAACCAAAAAGATACACTAAAGCTTGCATCAACAACACAAGATTTGCCTTCCTTAGAACAGGAATATGTTCTATGGATTAATTCATATGAGTGATTTCTCAGATTTCTCTGAAAATAAGTGCCCTCTGGAAGATGATTAAATGGCATTGTTTTCTTCTCTCATCAGGAAGTCTCTAAGCTTCACTGTCTGTGAAACAATATTAATTGTTCTAAAATAAGTTTTGTTTGATTTTTGTTTTGTTTTATCTTGTTTTTGCAGAATACTTAAAGCCTCTTAAAAAAGCCTTTTAAAAAAAAGCCTGATTCTCATACAGAGTTTTCAGATCAAAAATGGAGGAGAGCCAGTGAGTGAATGAAAGATACTATATGCTTCAACTCTTTTAATTCTATATAAAAGACTCTCCATTAGCATAGTGACAAGCAGCAATATGTAACCTTGAAAGGAAATTGTTTTGCAGTCTTGAGGACAAGTATTCTCTTTCCTCTATAGTCAAAAGAAAGCTCTACTTTTCTGGATCTTCTTGTATTTATTTGGCTTTCTACCAGCTCATCACTGGCATAATGTAGGTAATAGGTCTCTGTTTCCTCTGTGACCACAGAGGAGAACAATGAACAAAGGACTAGACATTTGTACTACTTTCATGGTGTCATATCAGAAGGAAGAGAAAGGGTAAATAAGATAATGTATAGCATCTTGTTCAATATCAGTGCAAGATCAGCATGGAATGAGAGACAAATTGTGAAAGTCAACATTTTTATTAATCTAAAAGACAGATTTGTCTCTTTCAGCAGCTCCAGCCAAAAAGACTTGAGACAGTATAGGTTCTCAAGGAAAAAATGCAAACCCAACATTAATTTAGATACTAAGACTTTAGAGTCTCCTTTACTCAGTGTTAAAATGAAAGGTATACAGTGGTGGGAAAAAATGGTAATTCCAGAGGGCAAGACTGATGGAGTAGAAGTCAATTTTAGAAGGCCAGCTGAATCATCTGAGTCTTGATGAAGTATTTAAAAGTGCCTGTATCAACTGAATACAGTTAATTATCTTAGAAGAACTCATGATGGGGTTCTTTCAAAATCAGGCGCAAACAGAAAATAATGAATATTTACACTGCCTTTAAAATACTAATAAAACAGGAAATCATTTACATTGGGTTTTAAGGGGCAATTAAATAAAACAAACATATAAAGTTACAATCACTATAACCTATCTTGCTCTTTTCTGTAGTACAAGACAATAAGAAAAAACAAAATACTGTAAATATTACATAGTTCTTGATGGTAATGTGGTTCTTCGCTTATAAATGTGTTTTATTGTCCTGTTTCCATCTGTCTAGTAATTATTTTGACCCTTAAAACAACAGTAACACTAGCATAATAAACCAATTAGACTTCCAGCATACAGTCTCCCTCCACAATAAAAGCTGCTTGAATTTCTGTGAAAGCTTGCATGTAAATATTTATATTTCTTTTACTTTGTTTTTTCATCACTTTATTATTAATTGAAAGCCTTTTTACAATTGAGATAGATTGTTTATATACCAGAGACCTTTTTAATATGTACTACATATGAGGAAAAAAAATGTTATCCAAAAACATTCAGAGATTTAAACCAAACCCTAAACTTCCACAAACCTGAGTGTACGTTTCTTCTAGTAAACCATGTTAACCCAAAACTCTTCTTGAATGAAATCATTCATTGAATGAAATGAGACTTTTACTCTTTTGTAAAATGTAAGAAAACAGTCTCCCTTAGATAAGAACAAAGAATTAAGCTTATTTTTGCACCTTATTAGTCACTACATGTAAAAATATTAAACCCATGACCTGTCATCAGTTCTGACTAAGTTTGAAGAGTTCCTCTGGAATGAATAGCACTCTGATAGACTAAAATTTGATCCACTATGAACATAGGCTGAAGCAGAGAAATAGCTTTATCATAGTGGCTTTAAACAAGATGTCTGAATACTTTTATGTTCGATGTAGGCAACACTTGTTAACATCAATATAGTTGTGATTGCAAGTAAGTCTTAAAGGACTGAGCACTGTGGTTTTAGAATTATGCTGATGCCCAACACACCTATAAATGGAAAATAAATACACTAGGTCAAATTATTATCCAATATACTCTGCTTGTTATGGAAAGGTGAGTGTTTAGACACAGATATGGACAGAGGGATAATCTCATGGATACAAAGCATTATTGAGAAAAGAGAAATTCTTTTGTGTTATTTAGCAGACCTAGAGGGTTCTAGTTTAGATATCGTTGGAAATAAATTTAGTATTACGAACGAAACAGGTGTCTATTCATTTAAAATTAAAAAAACTTCCATAAATATCCCATAGAATTCAAACCACTACTTCCAAGAAATGGACTGGCGTCCATGAAGTAATGTATCACTGGTTACAAACAAGCAACATTTAATTTAATGCCACTAGGTGTCACCGTATAAATATTCCTAGAGAGATTTATTTGCCAGAAAAAGTAGTTGGTAATAAACAAACAAGATAGTGGGTAGTTGACCATGTCCTTTCAAAGCCATGGAAGAAAGCTTTAAACTAATCAGACTCACTACTAAACATTAGAATTACTGGGAACTAATTTTCCACATTAGAAATGACTCTTGAATGTAACCTTTCAGTGATTAATAAAATGCACTGGATATTTTAACTTATATAGGTCTCTAGTAATTGCACTTCAAAATATATGCTTTTCCCAAAATACCTTCTCATATCAGAAGAACGGCTTTGTTGTCATGAGATGCAGTTTCACACAGTGGTTCACTGTTGCATGTTCTTGGAGCCACTTAGTCCTTGCCCTGCAATTCTCTGGTAGAAATGAAGATATTCTTCATTAGCTTTCCGCTGTCACTGGGAGCCCAATGTGGCCCCACAGCCCTGATGACATGGACTGCTGGCAGCATAGAAATGAGGGACATAGATTTAACGCATACATCTTACTAATGTTTTGTTATTAAAGTAGAACTAATAACTCAAAACAGCTGGATTCTTAAGCCAGGTAATACTACTCTAACAAACATACAGAGGTAACAGTGCACTTTGGTAACTGTGGACTGGTACTTCTGTACTCTAGCAATGCTCCTTCTTTGGATGTAAGGGCAAGTTCATGTTTCAAACAGAGGAGTACATGAGCAAAACTGGTTAGTACTCCGGACTCATCCCTAGATCTTTCAACTATTGACAGACCCCTGGCACATGACCTCAGGGAATTCACTTAAAGCTCTTTGTTATGTTACTGTTCTAATACATAGTGACATTTCCTAGAATTTACACAATACTATTTATTGGATATACCGTAAAAATCTAATGAAAGCCACAGATATCCCTCAGAGAATTCAGAAAGCATCTGAAGACTTTAAATAGCTATTTAACTATGATTAATGAAGTATCTAATTGACACACTAGTATGAAAGTGATACAGACTTAATAGTCAAGCCTGTATTGTACCATAAAGGTTATACACTGATGTTAAAAGCTTTGGGTGTTTATTTTAACTTTTCTGCATAGCTGTCCAGATTGTGTGACTAATCATAGTGAAGACACTCTAAATAAAAACAGGGTAGTCTGTGCTGAAAACTAGCATGGACGTCTCCATTTTTGTCAAAGTATAGAGGATGTTTTTAGGCTTAGAACAGCATGGTGATTGCTGCAGAAAATAGGTACAATAGATCCAGAGTCAGCTCCCACATACGGTGAGAATGTACACAAGGCTATCTCCCAAAACTGAAGTGGTATAGAGAGAAAGAGAGCATGACAGTGCATGCCCACAGTGGCTCTGACAGGTGAAGCAATGACAAAAACTAGAGAACAGCTAACATCTCTGGCAGCCTCCTTTGAACCAAAATAGATAGAAACTGCCACCAGCTTTTTTTTTTTTTTTTTTTTTTTTTTGTCTTGCATTTTTTGACTGCAACTACCCATCAGTGCTGTGTCCCTAGGTAGACTATTGTACTTGTGGGAGCTAGTAAACTCAAAAGTATAAGACAGTGGTATTTAGCCTCCTGTCCTCAGGAGACCAGGTTCTCCTACTGTCCCCTGCGCTATGAACTAGTCTAGAAGAGATGCCTTGCAGGAAGAAGTAACGTTGATAGCACTGGCATGACAGATATGCAGAGAACGTTTTTTAACTAGTTGCTAGGTAATAAATTTGTTTTTTCATTCCTAATATTGCCTTCATGATCCTTCCTCCTTAGACACAAGAAACAGGCAATTACTTTTTTTTCCACAGGAGTAGGGCTAATAAATAGAAATAAATAATAACTAGAAACTATAGAAGCATTCTCCTAAAGCAAGCTGTGGACCTTCCTTTCTGCTTCTGAATTATAATGCTATGCAACTGGTTTTATGTAATTTTACTTGCTGAAGCATAAGTGCCTGTTGTGAAAAAGTTTGAATGTTGACAGACCAAGCGTTTGAAAATACAATGCTTCTGAAGAAATCTGCTGAGAGATCTTCTGAGCCAGGGACTGCTGATTTCTAATGGTAGCTATTGGCATAGTGTATTATCTATTTGTCCCGATCCAATATCGGGAGGGTTTCGTTACGATCCCAAGGACGAGATTAAGACGCTAAAACCGGTCAAATATCGTACAACCTTTTACCTTTATTTTCCACGAAGTGGGGAGAAAAGGCGTGTGTGTGGGGGGGAAGGCGAAGGGGAGGCGAAGGGAAAAAGGGAACAAGGGTAAGGGGAAAAGATAGAGAAAAGTTGGAAAAGGAGAGAGGAAGCTAGCTACCACCACTCCGAGGCCGATGATGTTCCGCTGACTCCGCTCGAATCACAGCTCAAGCTGGGTGCCTCCGACGAGGGACGAGGAGCGAGGGCCGAGAGAGGGAGTGAGAAGGAGATGGGGGGGGGGGGGGGAACAAAGAAATCCCTCGGCAATTATAGCTTTTTCAAATTAAGTTTTCCCACCCCTCACGTGGTAGTTCAGACCAATAGTAATATTTGGGTCTGGGGTCTCCTGCTCCTTATTGGGTCTCATCACTGTCCCTAGGTAGGCCGTTTACTGTTGCCGTTTCTGCTGACAGGTGTGTCTCCATTCTTAGGTCCAGCCATTAGCTCTCAAGGTCCTGACAAAGAAGGTGATAACTTCAGCAATTAGCACTGTTTCAGCAGTGCACAGGAATGCAAATTGCTAGTAACTCCCTTATCATTCCCGCCTGCAGCAGCTCTGGGCCCTTTCTCACTGTACTAGGGAGTGCGGCCTAAGGCTTCAGCAAATTTAGCCACTCATGCCAAGCAGGTTTTATAGAAGTTGTTCTAAAAACGGACAATAATTTACAGTCCAGATCCCAAAGTCTCTGCCCGATTGCGGTCTCGTTCAGTGCAGGCTTGGTGTGTCCCGGGTGGTCGCAGGGAGACCTTTTCAGGGGTCGCAGCAGCTCAGTCGTTGTGGCCTGCCTGCACCCCATGCACCAAGAAATGTTTAAGGCAAAAAATTCATTCATCAGTCCGCCACACTATTTCAATGGACTGTCGGACAGTGGTAGTTTTCCTCTCTTGCATCTTTCAGCATAGCACCAAAATAGATGAGAGGATTTACAAGACTCTCCAGTTCTTCCAAGGTAAAAGCAGGGAGCTCATTTAACATCTATCTTCAGAATGACAGCACCTCGAGAGCTATGAGGCTTGTAGAGTAATACTACCACAAAAATAAACTGATTTAGTTGAAATCTGGTGACCACATAAGAGACGAAAGGAAAAAAAAAAGGACTGAAGATTGGGGCATAAAACAAACTCAGCTTTAAGAAAGATAATTAAGAGAAAAAAATATGCCAAAAGGACTTGCACTGTGACAGGGCTGAAACAGTTTCCACTAGGACAGGACTTTAAAGGACAGGGAAAGAAAGTAACGCGCCTTGATGATACTGAAACACCTGCTCAGAACAAACATTTTATCTTCTTTGTTGATTCTTTCTCTTTCCTGCTATGACGCACTCGCACACTTTAGGTGGCACAGGCAATACTCCCCTGCAGGGTGCATGGGCAGACAGAGAATATCAGATTTATTTTAAAGAATATTGACATTTAACATTTCTATGGTAGCATGTTATGTTATACATCACATTTAGATGTCTCCAAATGGTACTACAAACCTGGATACTTTTAGTTGCATATTAGAATGAAAAAAATGAGACAAAACAAGCTGATCTTTTCTTCCCTACTCCTTTGGTTTCTACAAGGCAGATTCACAAAAAGGCAGTTTTATCTGAGCACTTGGCTCCTACCTGAGGCCCCTGAGGAAGTTCAGGTTTGATGGCTCTGATGACAATGGGCCAAGACTTTGCTCGGAGGTCTTTCAAAGCTCAATGCTGTTGCGGGACCCTCCTCCAAGGATTGCTCTATTTGTGCATTTCAACACTCAGTGAAGCAGTGATGTATCTCTCTGCAGCTCCATCTACCTCCAATTAGAAGTGATGAGTCCTCGATAATACCACCTTTTATAATTCTCCCTTTTCCTTTAAAGAGCAGTACCTGATCTACTAACTAGCAGCTGTAGCTCAGTCCCCCAAGCAGCCTACAAAACTGCTTCAGTGGATCAGATTAACTTCCTCTCTCCCTCCTCCTGTTAGTAATTTCCGGGGAAATCTCCTGGAGCACAAGGCAATGTGGTGGGGGTTCAGGTTACCTTGGCAGAGCAGCAGTGAGGCACTCAGGAGCCCTCCCTCTTCTTGAAAGAGCCAAGTTGTCTGAGGAGCAAGACCAGCAGACATCCAGGCGGGGAGGGGGTTAACTGACCTATATAAATTTCCTCTTGATGCTTTGGTGCCCCTGCACAATAACGATGGTTGGTTTATGAAAGTGATCACCAGTTTCACTCCTCGCAGGTCCCCATGGGCAAGAAGGCGCGTGCCCCAAGTGTGAGCAGGCCCACAAGAAGAGACGCTGGCCAGAAGCCCAAGGAGGGGCAGGGGGGGGTCCCCCTGCAGCGCAGAGGGATGGCAGAGACCACGGGCTGAAACCGCCCCCAGAGAGCAAAACGGGACAGCGGCATGCCTGACGCCACAAGCACAGCGCTCTCCATCCTCAGCTCTCAGCGGCACAGAGATGGCTCTGAGCCTTTTTCCCTTGACGCCCTTCCTTGACATGTTGATTGGCAATCAGCAGAAGCCCACCGTTAGTCACTTAGTGCTGCTGGGTGGCTTCAGACAGAACTGATCATCAGATTTTTATCAACTGGAGCCCTTGGTGGCCAGCAGGGACATGCGTAAAGTGTTTCCACGGCTGCGGAAGAGGGAGGTGGTGGCCCAGTGCCAGCCAGCAGCAGCTTGGCAGTAATAGACCTTAAAGGCAAAGGAGCGGCTGGCACAGCTGAGGTGATTTTGTCGTATTTTGGAGGCTACGTGCAAGATAAAATGGCGACACCACCGTTGTGTCATTCCTTTCGCCTCCTGCTTTGGTCAGTAAAGCAGAGACTGCAGCATCTGTGCTTTCTTAGTATTTTACCTATGTTCAGGGGAGATGAGCTCAGGGGAGAACGTGGGACCTTCAGCTACAGGGTGCCCTCACCCCCTCCGGAAAGCCTAGTCACGAGGATGAGGTAGATGTTGGCAAGCTAGTGTGCCGTGAGCACGGCAGTGGTTGTGTAAGTGCATTACTGAAACCATCAGGTGGGCCTGGCAGGGATATTTTAGCTCCAACTATTTTCCGAGTTAACTCTTCACTCAGATTCACAACCTAGAGTGATTCTGCTTCTTAAACCCTGGCCAGCTTCACGGCGAGGGAGGGACCTGTTCATTTATTTGTTTTTAATCTGCATCAGAAGCTGCTGTTTTCCCTCCCCCCAAAACAGAGGTCTTGCACTGATAATTATAGTTCCTTAGCACGGTGACATAGTCCTTTAGCAAAGGATACACTTCAACATTACGCAAGGGTTACTATTGATTAACAGAGCAATTACCCCTTTACATGAGAAGACTAGATGTCCAAGTGCATTACTCTTAACTGTTCAACAGTGCCTGTTGTGCTTCGGAGTAGCACGAGCCTTGTTCTTCAGGGGCTGGGTCGTATCCGGACTGGGAAGCCCCCAGCGCTGCCAGTCTCCTCGACTGTGCCACAACAGCGAGGGGGACCAAGGGTGCATCCCTGACATAAAATATATCCTGAGCATCTGAGTAGCGGTGGGAAGCAGCCAGGTATCTCGTGGGAAGAACTGGAGGGACTTCTCCCACCAGTAATCAGATGTAGGGCTGATCTTCCGGTGCAGCGCAAGGCGTATCCCTTTTTCTTATTTGCTTGTCCGCCGGGAGCGTAAGAAAAGAACTGTTTGCTTTAGGCGATTTTTTTTTTTCTTTTTCTCCTGACATGTAAATGTCACAGGGTATCTGGGTGGCTTTGGATACCATTTAATGTCACCATTCTTTTGGTGACTAACAAAAGCTGTCGGTACATCTATAAACATCACGCAGTGGCCCTACAGAGGCTAACAGGCATGGTAAATCAACTGTGTGCAAATTTCTTCCCCTTGACAGTTTTTATGAGTGGGGCCTGCTGATTAGAAAAACTAATAATAATAAAACTATCTTGCCTGATGCTGCTGGTAAAGTAGCCCTGACCATCGGATCCCAACCACCCTAGATCTCAACACCACCTTGGAGTTGGGGAGTAATTCTAATATCAACTTAATTGCATCCACCAATAGCTTAACATAGGAAAACACGAGACCTGCCCTTGAGCTATGAGAACTGGCTCTTTCGTTCAGGACATCTGTTCAGCAGGCAAGTGTGAGGTACAGATCTGCATTTTGCTGGGATGCTACGTGTTGGCTGTAGTTCTTCCTTTCGCACGCTCTACGCAATCCATGCCCTTACGTATTGTGAAGCTTCACAACAACAGCACAAGCCCTTTTTGCCAAATGCTTGATGAGTGTAATTTTCTCTTAGCAGGGTTGCCAGCAAACTGTCTGTCACAAGCAGCTGGTTTAGCATGCATAATTACGCCTGCCTGGTATAGCCCATATTGCCTGTGTAAGACGTGATGGGCTGATTTTAAGCTTGCCTTTGTGTGTGTTTTTTTGTTTTGTTTTGTTTTAATTATTTTACAAAATCGAAGAGTGAAATATATTACAGGCATTTTTTCTTGAGCCTTGTCTTGATGTAGCTGAGACAGCCTACCCCGGCACTTGAAACTTTACTCAGTTCATTTCTTCTGGCATTTAAAAAGCACATTTAGATTTTTATTCATGAAACATGTTTAGCACATCATTGTTGGAACACTATTAATCTCTTCCATGTCACTTGCTGCCTTTTTGTTTGCATACTTCTCTCTCCCTCTCTTCTTTTTCATATGAATTTTAGGAACCTCACCACACTATTTATATTTTACATTTACAGTTTTTACATTATACAACATGTGAGTACCTCATTATTGTAATCAATTATCTATAGAAATACCTGGAGAGGAAGATGATAATTTTCTAGAGGACACTCAAAACAAAAGGAATTTAACGACAAAGAAATAAAGGAAGAAAACCTTCATCTGTCATTTCATCTCAGGAAAATACAGCTACCCACTGAAATTTTAAAGCTCAGTTTCAAACCTGACATTACAAGATAAGCAGGCAGTCCACAATCAATAAAATAAAGGGAAACAAGGAGCTGAGAGGTCCTTTTCCTCTTAATGTTAACCAGAAAGGACAAATAGCTTAACTTTGAAGCAGGAAGCTTACTTACTGACTTTTAGCATTGCAGATTTACACACTATACTACAACAAATGCGTCTGGTAAAAAAGCACTTCTGCAGAACTCAGGATTCACACCAGGTTATGACAAGATGCTCAGAAAATCTTTTATTTTTTTTTGAAATGGTCACTCAAGCAGCAGTATATCTGCAGGTTTAAGAAATAAATATCACCTAAAGTGAAGCACCTGCAACCTCAGTAGCCTTCCTCTAAAACTGTTTCCAAGGAAATAATAAATAAATAAATAAATAAATCATCAATACAAAAAATACAAAAAAAAATCATCATTAAATGGTCACTCTTAACATAGGGTTATTGTTAAAAAGTACCTAAAATAATACTGCATGGAACAGAAGGTAATTATGATAATACTATGATAATTAGAGCTGATTGAAGGGATGAATGCATTTTTCCCCAAGAACAGTTTAAATTTGAAAGCAAATTTCATGTCACGTTTGTAACATTTTTATGTTTGCTTTCCATGAGCCATCAAACTTAGCCAGCTGAAATAATGAATGTAAGCCTGGATACTTAAATATTTCGTAAAATCAAAATTCACTTCCTAATATAGTAGTATTTTTACTATACTGGATGACTGTACACATGCAAAGAACAGAAACAGTGGCTCACGGTTTAAAAATCAATTCTTATGGAAAGGTCCAAAAAACCCACCTCTTGGCACATACGTCAGTAGAGGATGACTGCCGATGGTTACGCACTGCTCTTTTTAAGGTCTCAAACATTCCTGCTAATCAAGAGGTTAATCAAGAGAATGCAGAGCCCCAACAAGATGGTTTTGCACATGAGGTTGTCCCACACACACCATGGAGGGCCTTTCCTCCTCCTTTTCTGGGCAATATGCTATGGTACCGCTACATCCTGCATCCTTTTCCTACCTGTTGCCTTCCAGCTGACATTGGGCTTGCAGCCATCCCCCCCACAAGTAGAACTCCTGATTCATCTTCATTTGGTGGCCCTCTTGTCCTCTCTTTGCTACAGTTTTGCTGTTATCCAACTACTTATAAGCCAAACCAAACTAAACCACTAGTGGTAGTCAGAAATTATCCACTACAACTATTTTTGCATTGGGAAATGCAGGTTTCACTGAACTGAAATAAACAAATATCAGGACTTCCTGCCACCCCTTTTTAACCTACAGGTTAAAATTTCTGCTTTCCATTTATTTCTACCTAAGTGAAAACAAGACAAAACCAAGCAGCTTTGCCAGACATCTCCTTTGCTTCTATATTATTCCCCATCCTATCTTTTGTCCCACCAATTTGTGTCTCAGGAATTCTCCTCTCCATTTGCAAAGAATCCGGTGCAATGGCATCCTCAAACCGTACAGAATCTTTTGGAGTTAATATAGTATAAATGTATATTCATAATCAAAGAAACACTTTATGCAGCAAGCACAGAACAAATGATGTTTCTGTTCTGATTATCTGCCATGAAGTATTCACAGGCCTCTCTAAAAGGGGAAATATTTCCTAATTAAAATTAAGAAAAGAGGCTTGTGCTTTCACTCCAGGCAATTAAGTTGTAACATTTGCATGCGTATAATTCCTTGGGAAATAAAACCCAGGAAGTGGCTGTTTGAGTGTTGATTAATTAAAAAATCCAACACTTCACTAGGCATGCTAGCTGGCCTTTTATACAATCTCTGTAGGTTAATAATTGAATTAAAGGGTGCACAAAAATTTTACCAACGAAGGACTTAAAAATAAACCAATTTCTGCTTATGGTAGTCATCTGATTATTTTTATTTCCATTAATAGAGTTGCATAATTAAAAGGGGTATATCATTCCAGAAGCAAAAATTTCAAATATCAGATCTACTAAGTACCCTCATCAGAATACTAAATCACATGTACCCAGTGATAATAGGAATTAGTAGCCTGCCCTTTGTGTTTCACAGTTCTTTGCCTAGAAAGTGAACCCGTCAGAAACCATTATATATCTATAAATATATATAAATACTTCAGGAAAAAGTATCCTGTAAAAGAAAATGAAATATCATTGAGGAAAATATTGTCATCTGCTACTCAACCTGCAATTATCTTTAGATAGAAAGCAAATTCAACTAAACCCTGTGAAACAAGAGAGTGCAGAGCCAACAGTCCATTAGTGTAGCCAGATCAATATAAGGGAAAAGAAACATGGGCTTTATTTCATGCCAGCACTCTTGAAGATGACCTGCTGAAGATTTACCAGTTTTATAAAGGAGGATTTGCCCTCCTCCTCCTCTTTATTTTCTCCAAAATTGTACAAAGTGAAATGTAGCAAAAAGTCTAGGAAAAAAACAAACATATGTGGTTTGAAGGCACTAGACATCGCTGTTTATGGTTTCTGTCAATAAAAGAAAATTAATCAAGGGAGAATTTGTTAGGCTATGATTTTTAAGTGTGTATTTTCACCCTGTGACTAATTTTAATGCTTTCTATAATCCTGCACTGCTCCTCAACTCTGTAGCTAACTTTGAATAGGCTGTTTTCTAAAAATTTACCTATAGCTTAAACTTACTGGGCAGCGTTTTATGCTCATCTACCCTGCTATCGTAGAATTGACCATACATCATTTGAGGTAAAAATGAATCTGGACCACTCGGTGAAATGAGAAAGGGTCTAACGGTGGAATTAAAAAGGAATGCATAAATGAGAAATGTGGAGAGAAAAACGACGGGCAGAAAAGAGTAGAGAGCTAGAATGAGAAAGTGATGGTAGAAAGAGGTGGGTGCAGTGAAATGAACAGACTGGAAGACAACTGGAATGGCTAGAAAGAGCTAGGAAAAGTAGAGTGTTGGCTGACTGAGGAGTGGAGGTGGTCAAGATATATTTTAATCTACCAAATTTTCAGTGATTCAATAAACCGTCCATCTCTGATAGAGAATGTTAACCTATTTCCTCTCACCATATTATCCGAATAAGCAGGAAAATCAAACCTAGGATCTTCAAACCTACTACAGAGAGCTCAATGAACTCCAGAGATGTGTTGTGTGAGTATAATCTTTGAACTCTGACTTATATTTGGGGATGAAAGCTCCAGAAAAAAAAAAAAAAAATAGCTATAGGCACCTTTTAGCAGGACTGCTAAAAAATGTTAGCAGTCCTGGCACTGTTAGACATTCACTATTGCTTCTATGTACAAATGCAAATCCTGTTTGAGATTCTGATAGAGACAGTCTTAATTTACTTTACATTTTCCTTTCCTCAGTTAAAGGGCAGCCAGTCCACACTTCACAGAAACGAGGCAATAAGATGTATTTCTTTAAAATCTCAGACTGATGTTGTAGCCTCAAGAAATCATGTTCTGGTCCAACTGTATCTATATCCATAGTAGCATGGTGTTCTTGAATTTAAACCAGCACTTGAGACCAAAATCAACTTTTTACGAAGGATACTAATGTTAAGCAGAGTGCCTTTAATCAAATATATAAATAAATAAATAGCCTTATACTAAATTTTCTGGCTTTTTAAGCAAGCACAGTTCACACTTTTTTTTATTAATCATAATAAAAGACAGATACTGTATGTTTGTCAACACCATAAATGTTAAGGAGCACTTTTTTAACACGGCTCAGCAGCCCTCTTAGTACTCTCTTCAGTTTCATTTCAACATTACAGCTGCCAGTAACAGGAAATTGGCAGAGAATGTCTAAAAAAACTTTTTTTTTTTTTAATTAGATCGTATATATTGTGTTCAGACCTCCACTCTAAGGAAAATTACTGGAGGTTCTTAATAGTACTGTAATAGGTTTCTAGTATGAGAGTTCTTTAAATATTCCACTAACAGGCTGTGGATTAGTTATAAACACACGTGCTGCAAAATAAAATAGATAATACGTAGAAACTCCTATAGTCTTGAAAGGTTATGAATAACTATTTAAAGGGTTTTTTTTAAATAACAAAATCAAAGCACTGGTTAACTTGTCTCTGTGATTGCAAGAAGAAAGAGATGAGAAAAATCACAACATTTTAAAGGACTATCTTTTGAGTTACCATAACCAGACAGTGGGAAAAACCCTTCTGAAATAGTATTTCAGGGACTATAAAACCCATCAACATTTCTGTATCAAAAATTAAAACTAGATATGATGTCCCTAACCTAATTGGTTTGGATGTTATGATCATCGTATTAGTAGATGCAAATATCTTTGCTGCCATTATTCTACTGAAACAGGAAGTGAAAATGCACTTTTGGTGTTCATCATATATACATACATGTTAGATGCATGCAGGTTCCTCAGCCATCCATTTTGGAAGAGTATCAAGGAAAGCATATTCTCCATTATCACTTGCTTCTGGGAGAAAAATATCATGTATCACCTGATCTTGAGCACCGAGCCTAAAGAAAAGGTGACATACTCCAATTCTATGTGTATACACATGCATTCATACCTGCAAGCACACATTTCTTCAAGTGCGTGCAAAAAGAGCAAGCTTGCTTACTCTGTTGTGCCTTTGTCTTCTCACAATTTCTTTGCCTGTAACCGGCCTGTTGCTCTAGTTGGTGAGTTTATGTAATTCTCTACTGTTTTCCCTCTTCTTCTGGGAAAAAAACAGAAGGAAAATATGACAAAAGCCCAACACTGGAACAGTTAACTGCATCCTTGTTTACAAGAGTTGGCATTTGCAAAGATGTCATAAACATTCAGGTGCCTTGTCCCTGTTTAAACTAAAGATGACTGAGCTTTTAACCTCCTTAAGCAGTTCTGACAATCCCTCAATATGTTGTTTTCTGGACACTGACCCTTTACACCTGGTACACCTGGGAGCAACATAGCACTTTAAAGTTCCTTCTCCTTTGATCCTTGTCACCTAAAGATGACAACATTACCCTTCTTTAGGATTTGCTTGTCCAGCTGGTTTGTGGTAAGAAACATTCATGATGGGGAACTCCTTTTGTGTGTGTGTGTGTAACTGTCTTTCATGCTTCAAGTTCTTTTTTGAGAATTCCTCAGGTTATTAAGCTCTATTTGGTCATTCTTCTTTCTTTCTTTCTTTCTTTCTTTTTCTTTCTTTCTTTCTTTTCTTTTTCTGTCTTTTTCTGTCTTTCTCTCTCTCTCTCTCTCTCTCTCTTTCTCTCTTTCTTTTTCTTGATATGATTTCACTTTGAGCAACATTTAGCAAAGTGTTCCAGTTTTTTAGCTATTTCTTTTCCTGGTTGAATCTGTGATATCCGTAATTATCAGGGAGCACCTGACCTTATGTGAAGAAATTTGAAAGGAATTTTAAAAGAGTTGTTGAAAAGATGAGGCTATTTATAGTATCAAACAGGGAGCATGTTAATTAAATTCAGTCAGGATAGCAAGGATAAAAATTACTATCAGGCTTAAGGTATCATAAATGGAGCAAAGATTTAAGTCAATTTAAACTAACAGAGCTCGGAAATTTTATTAATTAACGTCTACAGAGACAGCAAACTGTAGTTTAAAAGGAGACACTTGGCTTCCTGTGTTAAGGAAAAAAAAGATTTCAGAGTGTTTCTAAGTAACATTAAACAGCATGTGACATCTTGCGAGGCCTGCAACAACATATGAAACAACAATATATTTGAAATCTCTCTCTCTAATTTCTGAGTTTAGTGGTATTTAGATACCAAAGAGCTCCACAAAATTGAAGATGGTAAGGTGAAAGAAGTTGCACATTAGTATTTAATTACATTAAACAGATTAGAAAAAAAACAAGTTCTTGATTAGGAACATCCTAAATTCTGTCTGTACAGCATACAAGCTGGTTTGTGCACAAATCTAACTTGTTAAAACATGAGAAAGATAATGATACAAAATCTAATTCATAGTTCAACATATATAAACAAAGGACTACTCAGCTATTTCGCTGGCTTCTTCAGATTGGCAAAGAAAGGCAATTCTCAGGACTTTAAGGGGAAAAATCCATCCAGTCACAGCTATTCCTTGCTATCATGAACACGAACTGAAGCCGTTGACTGTATTTTCCCTTCCTTCCATCTGCTCATGAAAACTGCCTCTGAAAGCACTTTCTTCCTCAGCTAAAATAGACACCTAAGTTGTGTTTTCAACATATGCACAAATAATTTCATAAAACATGCATGTACAAAATATGTACTTGTATACTCAAATTGGTGTTTTTTACATGGAGATAACATTTCACAGATTCAGTCAGAAATGATTCATCATTCAATATTTACAATCCAGCACTTCATGTAAAAGTATGTATGGATCTAGCCTTAGAGATATGACACACTTGAACAGACTTAGGCAAATCATTTGTGCTTTGTACGTCTCAATTTTATAAACTATTAAATAATAACGGAGGAGTGACACAGATACACCTTAGAGGGATATTGTGAGGTTGGATTTTTTAATGTCTGCAAAGGGTACCTTGGTTGAGAGCAAGAACAATGTAAGTTGCATGAGTGCATATTTCAGTGTTTCTCCCCAAAATCTAGACATTGCTCGGTCATTGTGTTACTTCAGATACTTCTTTAATCTATTATTGCCTTCAAAAAACCACCAGTGTTTTGCATTTTTAATACTACCCAAGACTATCTTCTGAATAGTCTGTTCACTATTCAGGATAAAATAGGGCATGTATGACTCTTCATGTACAGAATTTTTCATTTCAGAGTGGCCTCAAACTTGACTAATCTGAATGAACTAAAAAATGTCAGTATGTTTTATTCAATTTGTGAGGCTAGCAAATGTAGAGGTCTGTGTACTATCATCTCTCTAGACAGTTCAGGAAAGAGCATTTAGGAACACTTCTCAAAATCTCAGAGTGGAAGTAACTCCTCCTATTACTTTTATATTATGATTTGGTATGTAATGACAAGAATAATCTTTATCACTGTGTTCCTTACTCGGCATAAAATGACTTTTTGGACTGATCAGACACCTCAGGCTTTGTTTAATCAGTTTCAGCAGCTGCTCATAGCTTCAAATACTATGAAGTAATAGAGTTTAATTGCTTAATTAAACTCAAACCTCAGTTGTCTTTCTAGTAGGCAGTTGCCTGCCTAGCTTTTAGATACTGAAAAACAGTCAGAGAGGGAGCTGATGACATTGCTCTTCTCTCAAGGATGGTCAATGTAGGAGTGTTATATAGATGCTGAAAAGGAAAAGCAAAAGACCTCCTCTGGGAAGCAGTCAGGACTTTTGTTTCCTATTTTTGGCCTGATTTATTGATTTTATATGAACACAGCTACTGTATTTTTACAAAAGATTTGTTATAGGCTGACCAGCACACATAAGTTAATTGAAAAACTTGAGGACAGATCTTTGAGCAGAGTACCCTGCCTCATTGAGCTTGATTTATCTTAGTCAACTTTCTAACTCCATGGGACTTTTTATTTTATTTTCTTCCTCCAGTTTTCAGTGTCAGCAGTTCAAATAAGCAGACAAAAATGTATTTTACCCAACAAGCTGCTCTCCAACTTCAGTGCTTCTTCATACTTACGGAGCACTGGGGTTTACATGAGATGGTCGTGGGGTTACCCTGCAGCTTAACCATCAAGATCTACAGTAATTTTAAAGGGTAGAGAGGTACTGGCATGAGGTTACAGCTTTATCTAGTAAATTTTCAGAAAAACGATTTTTGTCCCATCTTGTACTAAGGTAAATCAACCCTGCTGAGAACTACTAACTTTAGTTTGAGAATTGCTAATTGCGTGAAAGAACTTCTGACTGAAAATGGAACCTCATCTCTTCAATTAATTCTGGTTCACATTTATGACCTCTTTTAAGCAATAAAATAGCCTATTTGCAGGAATTTCCTCTTGTATTTAATATTGAACTCGAATGATAATATTAATACAAGACACCAGATTCAGGTCTCAGTTTTAATATTTGCAATATTTTGGCCTCTACATTTACAATTAAACCAGTAAAATTTATGATAAAACTGATTAGAACATAAAGAAAGTGCCAGAAGCAAAAGAAATTGCGCTCAGGAGGCTAGATAAAACTGTATAGAAAACTTATAGAATGAATTTGGTGGCCAGCTTTTCAATTACCATAAATCAACATAATTTCATTTATTTCAGAGGAGCATTACCAAATTTACTAAAGCTTTGTCATCAGGTGAGGATCTGTCTAAAGCACCTGTGTTTTATCTACTATCATAGTAGCTCATAATGTTTCATACAATTTTCCAACATACTGAGTAGCAAAGTATTGCTGCTTTTTCATCCAGGAGTGAAGAAATAAGGGCTATGTGTTAAAAGGCATTTATATGTCTGAAAATTCAGGCAGTTAATTAATGCAATTCTCTAAAGCACCCAGACTTCTTAATATCTTTAAATATGTGGTCTTGAGCTACTGAGCACAGGCCACATAAGAAGACTTTGATATAGACAGAAAACTGAAAATACAGAACTAATAAAATGCAAAAGAAAACAAATTTTCAGCAAGTTTGGGTATTATTTCAAGATCTTAAACTTTGGTAGCTTTTGTGGAAAATATTTAACTTTTTTATTTTTTCCTGTTAAATGTTTATGTATAAAAATACTACTTAAACTTAAATACACAGCTAACAACTGCAGATCATGCTCACATGTTGATAGTTTTTGATCCTGAAGGACTTTTTCCTTACAAATGTATGTCATGCTTTCTAAAAGAAACATGAAAATATCAAACATTAATTTTTGATAATGAAACTACCTTCCGTGGACAGTCACCCTTCACATAGTGTTATTCATCCTCCTAGTGCTTCACTTCTGTAAGGAAGGTAATCAGAACCCATCTGAATTTAGAGTTGAAGGGATCAGTAATTCGATATGAAAGCATGAAAAGTCTTTCCTGAGAACACAAAAATCGAGGTTGAAAGACAATCTTATGTAATTATCAGTGAGCCACGTCAGTGTATTGTGGGGCTTCATATCACAAATGTTCAGATGGAATTTTTAGAAATATGTTTATCTTTTATTAACATTATGATTGTCCTTCTCATATGCTACACTTCCATCCCATTTAGTATAAAAATTCTGTTCCTCCAATATTTTAATTTCAAGATGCTATCTGAACTCTGGGTATCCTCAAAGGTATTAACATTTTTAAATGGTTGCTTGTAAATTTTATTACTTCTACTTATTACTAGCAATATATTAGACAAATATTTTACAAATATGGAATTGTTAGTGTCCACAGTTTCATTATGGTTTTATTCCATAACTGTAATCATAGGCAAGCCTGAGTAGCAGACTACATATATACACACTACAATGACTCCCTCACTATTGAAAATTTTCCATGTGGATCTGAAACACACAAAAAAAGCCTGGCAAATATGACTTTCTTAAGACAAGAAAATTTCAACACTCCCCCTGCTACTGCCCATCTCTTCTATAATGACGGAAAATGTCAGAGTGGAGCAATGTGAGAAGCTGTATTGAATATTTGAGTTAATTCCTTTATTCAAGCACAAACGGCCACAAAGCATAGGTTCATTTGTAGACATATGGTGTCCCACACTGGGTGTGGAGCTTCCTGTGACGCCCAGAGGAGTTCTGTACATGACTAAGAAAGAAGTAGGCTATCAGACCATATCTTCTGGGCTGCATGGGAGTGATCTTGTAAGTGCGGTCACTCCTCTTTTTGGAAATGGAAGGACAACTCAAAGAAGCTTTGGGGTCTGCCAAAACTGCACAATAGGGGTGGAGCTACAGTAAGAAAGCAAAACGTGCATTATTTAACAGGGCTGGTAAGAATCTGACTTCCATTCTGTGAAAAATGTGTACATCCTTAGATCTGTTTTCATCCTGACCTGAGATGGGGTGTGTTCAGAGTTGAAAAAAGAAAAAAAAAATTACTTGGAAACACTAAAACAAACATGTAAAGTCACTACAAGGTTATAGAATGCAATTATGTATGCATACCTTTGCAGCTAGGATTATGTAAAGTTTACAGTGAAATATGCATAATGAACTAATATCTTCTGCTTCAACTTGGGTAAAAAATTACAATTTAATTTCAAAACAAGTTAATAATTTGATAATTTCCCACAAAACAGCAGAAATTCAGCTAGGAGGCTTTTTTTTTTTTGACAGAGGCTTTGCTAACAACTTTTCACCAGGTTTATTGATTACACTTTGGCTTTGGGAAGCTAACATTGAAAATCACATACAGAGCCAGACTGCATTATGTTTTTGGCAAACCTACTGCAGCTGTGATGGCAAGGAGACAGATAAACTGCTGGAAGCTAAAGATACAATGAGTTCTCTTCAATCCCCAAGAGCCAAATTTTTCCCTCTTGTGAGGTAAGGGAAGTGAGGATAACTTCAGAAGTGCTTTTCAACAAATTTCACATAAACATGCCCCCTTTCCCTGATTGTGCACCTGTGACAGCCTGGACCTACTTAATAGTGAGCCTTGATCTCATTCATTTTGATTCTACAGGTAATAGAAAATGTGGTCAGTAATTTGGGCTATGAGAAACTGGTTTAGGAGAAAATAGCTTGATATGTGATATCCACATTAAAGTGCTCTGATGATCAGCTGCAGTACCTATTGAAATAAACAGAAATTCTGGGAGCTCAACATCTCCACAAATATGGCAGTTTTATGGATGTCTAAATACAGACCTCTGTGACTAACTTTAAAAACTCCTTTTTTGGAAATTTTCACAGAACCAGTGCCTCATTTCTTTAAATAAAACATTCAGAAGCTGTTCCAGCTTTTTATGATGCTCAAAAATAGCAGTGTGACATTAGCCAAGAGACCTTGCAAAGAACATTTGCATTGAAGGGGATTTTTTTTTTTTGTCCACGCAACTCCTACTGTATTTTTGACTGAGTTTACACAATTAAAGCCTTGTATGATGGTTGACTCACAGAAAGGTATAGTATATTTCAGTCCGGAGAAAAATTTATATAGCACAATTGTTTAAATAATCTTCCTACCATGCCTTTAGTTATACTGGTAATATCAGCAACTTAATATCAAAATCTTTATTAAAAGGGATAAAAAAATTGTATAGAAAAATATGTTGGAAAGCATGGACAGGATCTGTAATTGCAAAACTTTTCTTTAAAGAGAACCTTTTACTCTTTAATTTCATGGATGACTGGAATTTTCAGTCTGAAAATATATCCAACCCTCCATAAAGTTTACTTGTCTATAAAACGTCTAATCCTGTTAACATGAACAAATAGGTCTTCACTAGCTTCGGTTACATGTAATTAAACAAGAAGTAATTTTGGTCTGACCAAAGTTTCACACTTTGACCTCCAAAGGAGAAAATGTGTGATGTGACCTCTTTAGCAAGAAAAAATGCAAATTTTTATGTAATGGTTTTCGTTACTTTATAAGTTTTCTTTTTACTTTTTTCATGAAATTCTTTTAGGTATAACCCAGAAAAGTAAAAGCCCTGTAGACATCTAATAAAATATATTCAGCCAGAAGCCAGATACTAGTCTTTGCTAATACCACTGTACAATTTTAACCAAGAACTTAAGTTAATGAGAGCAATGAGTCCCATCAGTGTTATTATGACAGAGAATTAAACCTCCTATCTAGACACCTACTAATTAGAGCTGTCAAAACATCTTTAAAACTTCTTTTGCCAAACTGAGATAGTCCTATCTTTTTGTGAGTCTATCACAACTGCAGGGTAAGTACACGGTCTTCATAAAACAAGTCATCTAGACCCAGGGGGCTAGCATCTTTCACATATATATTTCATCTGTGCTTTAGAGGATGAAGAAAGGTGAAACTGAAGTCAGAACAAGAATTTTATTTCTTTAAGAATGAAATCTGTGCAGTCTACCAGTCTGCCAATGTGGGGTCCCAAATTCCCCTTTGATTTTTGCACTTGGTTTCCCTGTGTATGTTATTGAACCCTGTAGGAGGAAAAGGGTTAGGATTCCCAGGCAAGCGAAAGAAATAGCTCTCTTTTTCCTGAGCTTGTACTGTCTGCTGTTCTTCACCAACTGAAGACTCAGCTTCTTAAGGTATGCACATACAACCAGATTAACTTGGAGTAAAGAAATAGCACATATTAGGGATTCTGAAGTAAGTGCTCCTAGGGATGTTATTGTCACATAGTGACATTGCATTGACCTCTTCTGCACTGCAAAGCTAAAAATGCACCCACTAGTATGTCCTATGTTGTGGTCACATTGATAGCCAAACAATAATACTGTTCCATGAAGAACAGAGTATTTCCTGAGGAAGGAACAGACCCTTCTTGGAACGAAGTCTATAATGTTATCCATGTGCGCAATTACAAATAGAACTTGTCCAAAATAAAAGCAATACTTTCATATACAGACTTAAACATGTATTGGACAAAAGCCTAAGACTGAAAAGTCTGGGGTCACCAAGTGTCTCTGTTGTGTGTATGTACACAGGACCTAGCAAAGTTCAATTGCAGTTTTTCCACAGAAATTGCACTGAATGTCATTGTCCAGGCATCATAAATGGTCACCTGAAGAAGGTAGAAAGATAGCAGTGACTAAACAATCTACCAGATTTAATTTTGGGATGGGGGACAGCACGCACAGCATTCTACATTGGCAAATGGAAAGTTCTGGAGTAAACTTTGCCAAATTGTACCCTGGAAATGCATTCCCAGTTTCAGAAGGACCCCACCTCCCCATACATAAGGCTGTTGCTTGCAACATTTTTCTTACCTTGGGAAATACAATTAGAAACAAATAAACCTTAGGCAGCAGAAATTTTGCTTAGTTGCCCAGACAAGATCATTCTTGTCCTCATTAAATTCTATTCCTTATTTTCAAAGAACTGCCTGTGCTTTATTTTTGCCTGTAGTCCTCATCCCAGCCACTTCAGTGGTGGCAGTCCACTATTCTTTAAGGTATACATTTTTTCATGTATTCTGTTAGAAGCATAGTGTGAGCGATGGTCCAAGCAACTGCCACGTAGAACGGAGACTTATAATTATCCCTGCAAAACCCAACAGGAAGAATAATGGTTCATGCCTTTGCAAATACATGTGAAGCAAAATTCCAGTGCCTCTGGCCAAGACAGTTCTAAATCTATATAAAGTATTTAAATAGACACCCTTTCCCTGATGTGAAAATTTCTAATTACTGATCTGATTATACTTTAGAAGCCAGTAACTTTAAAAAGTTTAATCAATGTAAAAATCACTGTGCATGTTATTTCCCACATAATCCTGTTTTTCTTCTTTCTTTACACTTTGTGTGTTGGCAGTATTGTCTGACATGACAGAACCGGGGCAGAGAGTCCTGACATAAAGCTATACAGCAAATACTCACTGACACATGCACATTAGAGTATGTTGATTACTATATTCTCTTTGCAAAATAAACAGTGTATATTGTTCCATGCTTATTTTTTCTCTTTGTCTTTTTTTTTAATATGCACTAAAGACATTTGGCAGTAAAAATTACCCAATACACCATTATGGACATCATAATTAACTTTCTGATCACTGGTCCATGTCTTTATCTTGCTGTGCTCTACTGCCCATTTTCATTTGCTTCATACTCTGGAATGAACAACTTCACAAGAGTGACCTCCTTCTAGGTATGATCTCTTAACCAGTCATTTTCCAGCCCTAGGGAAAGATTATTGTTATTAGCACACCTGTTTCTCAAAACTAGAGTTTTAATTAGATTCTGTTTTTTCTCTTTCTATCCATCCATTGCATCTTATGTTAGAGACTGGGTGAGCAGGTTAAACTCAGGAGGCTGTCAAGCTAATATAAGGCTGGTGAACCTTTTCCTCAGTAAGGTTGGAATAGAGTTTTGAACGCAGCTTAACTAGGGCCACATATTAATGCACATTTTTATGTTCACATGCTATTTTTTTTTCTAAAAAAAGACTACTATAGGCCACATGGACTGAAGTAACAGGCTGTGTCAAGCTACCCATCCCAATCTCAAGCCGATGGCCTTTTACCCCACCATTTAACCCATCAGTATTTATGTGACAACAGATATTAGAGAAAATAGTTTAAAATACACAATAGAAGTATATTCTGTCACTGCTCTCCTGTCTCAAAATGAGATGCTGGTACTCCACTCAGGGGATTTTCCACACATACAGTTCCATCCTTTAGACAACTATACAAGAAAATAAAAAAAAGGTTGAAACAACTCCATATGTAGCTCTGAAATAACTGACCGGGAAAATTGATGGCATTTGTATGATGAGAACTACCCACAAGGAAGCATAAGAAACTGCCAAGGGAAAGTACACTGCCCACCCCCCAAAAGTACAAGTGCTTTAGTTTACTGATCCCTACCCATAGTGATTTCCAAACCTCTTCTGAAATTCTATAGAGAATAAACATACTGTATCTATCAGTACTTTGTAGACTCCTTTCTTTCAGGACCTTTTACCTTTAGGTGCATTACTATTTAAATTTAGACAGGCAGAAAGTGTAAAGTTGTGATTACTACTGAGAAAAACTAGAGGCAAACCTGAAGAAAAAGATGACTTTGGTCTGTTGACAATTTCAGAATTTTATGGAAAAAAGTGTTCTAGCTTGTAACATCTTTAGATTTGAGGTCATCTCAAAAATAAAAATGATGTTTTAATAAATCAAATTGAGTTCTGTTGATTTTTTAAATTTACAATATTAAAGGAAATCTGTCAAGAAAGTGAATTCGAACAGGAAAACTTCAAACAGAAAATCATCTCCCTTGACATTACTGAAAAGAGTGCTTTTAAATTCTCTAGAATTTTAAATATTATAAAAATCTTGCTAAAATCAAAATGCTTCTGAAATGCTGCAGTACTTTAAAATCTGATCTTTCTGGGGAAAATGAAAAAAAAAAGAGGAAAATTCTATACCAGTTTCTTCCAACATTATATTTACTCCTTACAGCATATAGAAATGCTGGTATCATCATTAAGATATAACTAATCTCTGTGTGGAAAGTTGCAGATTGCCTTGTACCCATGCCATTCACTCTGCAGAGCAAACTGGCTGCATTCACGCTGGGCAACAACTTGCAAGCCTGGTGGCTCTGAGACACCCTTTTTGCATGTGTATATCTACTGCTCAGATCACTTGAAATGGCAACAGGAGTGCCGCACAGACTGTGAGGGTGGATTTTCACAGCATGTCAGCGGTGCATTTCAAGTCTCTAGGTGGGAGAGTTTGGAGTGTTTGAGGTGCAAGGTGTTGGGTGCAACTGCTGGAAGACTGTACGAGGTGAAGAGAGGTAAAACTGATGCAATTTGTATATGATCAACCATTCACAGGTTTTCTCTTATAGCAACTGGTTGGTGTGCTCTGGAAAGGAGCCGAGGAGTCAATTAATACGCATGTAGTCTGAATGACCAGAGCTATAACAAATGATAGTGTAGACACACACTCTTATTAAGAGCAAAGCAGTAGAATATCTTCTGCCTGAATGGTATTTAAATTCACCTCTATATTCTCCTCTTCCCATTGTTTTTAGGATAGGCTCTGAGAGAACTGTGGGATACTAATGGAAAGATATAAAGGAAATTCCAGGTATAATGCTCTGGTATTTCCTTCACAAAATCTCGACAGCAGAAGTTATTATTCCCCTTCTTTTCCATGGGAGATACAATACAATTTTTAAATATTGCACCTAAAATCTTGATTATATTCCCTGTCTGCTTATAGGATTAGTGTACAAGGAATCTTTTCAGATGCCAGATACCACTAGGAGGTGAACACAGCGGCAGTGCATGTGGCCAGAGGAACGGAATTTATTCTCAGGCCGCTCATAGGAGCAAAGCACACCACAAAAGGCAGGGACTCAGTGCTAAAGACATAGGCAGGGACAAAAATGGTACTTCTTTGCATTAACATGTACCAATGGCTAAATGAGAAGCATCTGCTCAATTCAAGAGTATTACAGATACTCTTCTCTTCAGACTGGAGATCACTGGATCATTGGTTGGGGGTCCAGGGCTGGTCCAGTGCAAAGCTGTGGTGGGGCCAGAGCCAGCCCTGCTGCGGCTGATGGCAATGACTGATGGCCCCAGGCTGGGCTGCGATGGGGCTGGGGGGGAGGCCCCGGGGTGCAGGGACTGGCAGGGCTGGGGGGGCCCTCAGGGACCTGACAAACACAGGTCACATAAAACACACAGGTCCAAGATAAAAAAGAAATATTCCCCATATAATTCATCCATTTTATCTTGTGTTGGGTGAATTCTGAGACAAGGGCTCAGAAAATAAGCCATTGCTTTGTGGCTCTGTCTCAAGTGCAGAGCTATTCAATAACAATAACAATTACAAACTTTAATATCAAGCCTTAGTGTTTCATTTCAGGGAGGTCCCTGTGGTCTTCACTGGGACATGGTAGAGGCAAAGTGAATAGTCTGCAGCCTCTTTATAAATTATACTTGGATAAAGGGAGGATAGCGAGGGTATGTGAATTGAACACACAGTCAGCAGAAGAGTAGCGAGTAACTGTGAAAAGAAAACAGGAAAAAAGGGAACTTGGAGAAACTATTGGCAGTAAGAGCAGAACACAGAAGATAAAGGGAAAGTGCACTTTCATAAAAAAATACGTATCCTGTTCACATTTATTTTCATTTTCTTTGATGCAAGTAAATTTATACTAAACATGAACAGTATTAAACTCAGGCATCCATAATACTAAAATCTTTATATAGAAAATGTGTTGCAGATAGCTGAATAAAATTTGACAAGACTGACTGGATATCAGCTTGCATAGATGCATTCTCTTATTTTACAGTATTATCCAGAAGCATCATTAAAATCCATAGACTCACATAACTCCATTGATGCCTGTGGAACTGTGCCAATTTCTGCCAATAGAGATATTCTGGAATCAGAAAACTGGACAAAGGCCATTTTGGTAGCATCCTATAGCTCATCTCTAATTAAAAAAATTCTCAATGCTTGCATGGCACAGCTGAACACTACTGCTGTGGCCCTGCTTGTATCTATGGAAACATTTTCAAGCTTCTCAACACCTCCTACACAGGAATCCTAGTAGATTCAGAGTGGCGTAGGTGTGCCACGAAGTGTGACCTAAGGATAATTCCAAAAAAGAAAACAACCTTATCAAGCAACAAGCTAAGATTTTACACTTCATTGCTGAAGCATACAATGAATTGTAGTCCACACCTTCCTACAGCAAAAAAGCTATCTAACTCAGGACCAGGGTTTCAGAAGCTGTTTTCATCAGATACTTAACTATAGAAAAACAGGAAATACTGCTGACTTTGTGGACATTTATTAGATTAGTGGATACATAAATTCAGAGCTGCCTGTTCACCTAACTTAAAAAGGAAAAGAGGTTTTGACTTATTGCTTGTTTAAAAATAGCTCCTTCTGTCACTGACTAAAACTTCCAAAGTGTGATATAACGGCAAGTCAGGCGTAACATAGTACATTAGAAATAAAATTATCCAGCAATTCACAGAGTTTTAACTTGTCTTTTAATAACATCAGCATTAAAATAGCCAACATTCTCTTATTGGTCACTATACCCAGAAACAAGTTAATAGAATTTTTTCAGAAGAAAATTGCTGTGATGCATGATGTGACTCCTACAAAACAAGAAAAGAAACATCCACCCACTCAGGCCATAGACTCTGTGGCAGCACTGGTCTCCTCTACATCAAACTAAATGCCAAAAAGAGCTGTACAGAAGGTGGCATTGGGGAATAGCTTCCAAGCAGGAATAAAGAAGCACTGTTGAGGTACACAGGAATGGAATTAGGATAGGGAGGGTAACAAGATGGGCATCTATGAATCAATACACCAGAAACAGGAGGAAGACCAAGGGAAGTGTGATCCCATGGCTGAAGGCACAGGCAGATCTAGTGAAAAAGACTGAGATACCCAATGCCTTTTTTGCCTTAGTTTCCACTGGTAAGGTCAATTCCCAGGCCTCCCAGGTCTTTGTGTCTAGTAGCAGAGTAGAGGAAGATTGAGTCAGAGCACTAAAGCAAACTGGACATATGTGGTCTCTCGGACCACATGGGATGCATCCAAGGGTGCTCACAGAACTGGCCAAAGTCTTTGCAAGGGCATTCTCTATCAGCTTTGAAATGTTGCAGTGACAGAGTGACAGGGTCTCTGATGACTAAAAGAAAGCAAATGTTATTCTTATCTCTGACCACAACAAAGAGGAGTACCTGGTGAATTATAGGCCAGACAGTTTCATCACAGTCCTCCAAATTATGGAAGGCATTTCCAGGCACAGGGGGGACAAGAAGGAGATTGTGCACAGCCAGCATGGATTTACTAAAGGTAAATCATGCCTGATTGATTGCTATTACTTCCCTCTATGATAAGATGACTAGAGCTGCAGATGAAGAGAGAGCAGCGGATCTTGCTTACCTTGACTTCAACAAGGCTCTTAAAATGACCTCCAAAGCATCTCTGTAGCTAAACTGGGGAGATAGAGGCAGAATGGGTGAACTGCGGAGTGAGTGAAAAACTGGCTGGACTGGTAAGCTCAGAAGGTAGTGGTGGACAGTTTGAAATCTAACTTGTGGCCACTTATGACTAGCTTTTCTCAGAGGCTGATACTGTTTAATGTCTTCATTGATGCTCTGGATGATGATAAAGAGTGCACTCACTGCATGTTGCAGACAATGCCAAATTGGGAGGACATTTGATACAATGGAAGGTAGGGAGCTATCCAGAGAGACCTCAAAAAGCTGGAGAAATAAATCAATGGGAACCTCATGAAATTCAGAAAAGGCAACTCAAACATCTGCTACATGGGGCAGAATAACTCCATGCAACAGAACAGGCTGGGGACAGCCTGGGTAGGTAGCAGCTCTGCAGAAAAGGACCTAGCTATCCTGAAATAAGACAACAGGTTGTCCTTGTAGCAATAAAGTGGATGGAGTACAGCATCCAGATTTGGGTCTCTTCAGTACCAGAGGGACATTGACAAGCTGGAGTGTCCAGCAGAAGCCCACTAAGGTGATTAAAAGGCTAAATAAAGCACATGACATTCAAAGAGAGGCCAAAGGGCTGGGTTTATTAAACAACTTCAGTCTTCACCTACCTAAAGATGGTGCTAAATAAAAGATGGAGCCAAGCTCTTCCCAGAGATGCATGGCAAAAGGATAAGAGGCAACAGTCACAGTCACAACAGCTGTAGCAAGAAAAAATCCAACTAGAGAGAAGGCAAATATTTCCCAGGGTCAGTGGTTAAGCACTGGAAGAGGTGCCCAGAGACACTTGCGCAATCTCCATCTTGGGCGATATTCAAAGATTAGCTGGACAGGGCAAACTGCTCTAACTTTCAGCAGGAGATAAAATTTGAGACCTCCAGCCCTCTAAACTACTCTATGACTTAAAAGTTGAACATTTTCTAGTTAAGTTATCTGGCCTCAATGCAGAGAGACTTTGGTAAGGATGAGTAACCATTTAGATGCTCTTTTCTCTCTCTTTCTCGATAATAGTGGAAACATGAATGACTTTTTTGGATTTATATTCCTGTATTTTAGATGGCTAAAGTTAAAGTCCTGAAGGCATTAAGAGGAGAGGAGGGGGATAGGCCATGGACAGTTTAAAAAAACTGCCTCAATATGAATATCCATTTTCGTGCTAGACATAGCCTAAAATCCCTTCTATGCTGACACCTCACCTCTATCATAGGCATATACTATTGAACATAGGCATTTAAGCAGAATATGTGGACAAGCTTAACATATGAACCCTGTAGATTATAACAGGGAAGACTATGTGAAAGGTGTGTGTAATTGTCACAATTTCATATGTAACAGATACTTGCCTCTAGAAGTCATCCCCGAATAATTCAAGCAACAAAATTTGATTTTCTGCATAAACCTGTGAGAACTGAGAAGCAAGTTTTCTCATTGATTCTAGGGTTAAAATAGCAATTCTTGCACTCATTATGCACAGAATAAGTACATGTGTACAGAATGCTGTATGTAGGTAAAACAAACAAATAGATTCCCTAAGCTCTGTCATACATATAACATGTTTCTACCAGGACAAAAAAAATGATACAGTTACATTGTCTATTATTTTATTAAGTTTGATTTGAGATTACTTTTTCTTCCCTAAAATTGATCCTAAAGGAATCCCAATAAATATAGCGGCCTCCCGGGTTTTACAGTTAAAATTCACTTAAAGCAAAACACAATTCCTATAGGTCCTGTTAGAATAATGGAATATCTGGTAATTAAAACATTCCCTTGTGATTTTGTTTTAATTCAAAAACAATGTATGTGAACAACTCTATGAACTGTGGTTCCATAGGAAGTTGAAACTGGAAACTGAAGTGTATATATGGTGATCTGATTTAAACTCGTATCTGGATAGCTGTGTTACTGTTCTTCAGAGCAGACAAAAACTCCCTGCAGGACACATTAAAGACAGACTTCAGGGTGCTGAACATTAATTCAGACATATCACTAGCAAATGCACAACAGGGAACAATCCTTACCAGAAGTGAAATGTATTTTGCCTTTTTGCTCTGTATTTTCTCTATGACCACAGTGTAGGAGCAGTCTCCGCTTCCAGTGACCGAGGGAGTTTTCACCTTTCCCCCTCAAACCAACTTCCTTTACACAGGACATTTCTAGTCCAAATCCCATTTCACACTTCTTTGAACAATACAAGTGGGAATGAGAGATATCATGCCTTTAGTGTGATTCTGGACACAGAAATTTAAATTCAATTCTGCAAGCAGAGGGGCAACAAGCAAAAGACAGGATTCTAGGGCTAGGAGGGAAGGAAACCAGCAGACTGGCTATATGAACGTAACAAATGAAAGTAGGTTTGTTTGTATTTTCATTTTGCTTTCCTTTCAAACTTACAGTGGTTGAGATCTTCCCTTTAAACAGAACATATTAAAAATAGCATAGAAAAAATTATTTCCTTTATAAAAAAGTGACAGAAAGCCAAAACAGATCAATTTGATTTCTTATTAATATACAATATAAAAGCTTAAATTCTGAAAACTTTGAAAAAGGCTGAAATACATACTAGAGGACAAAGATTAACATAAATAATTAAGGTGCCTATTCAAATACAAAGAGTAAATCCAGGGTACTGTTTCCAAAATACATAAATAAGAAGCCTGTACTGCACTTGTCATCAGTGAGTTTTACATCACTAAGTACTTAAATCACTTTTGAAGCTTAGGCTTAATAATCTGAATAATTCAGGTACTTCTGGCAACTTTATTTCCAGTTCCCCAAAGAAAACCCTTTATTAAATGCTGACTGCACTGAAATCAATTACAGAACTTCCACTGATTTTAACGAAGCCAAGATTTTACCCTAAGTCTATTAAAATAATCTGATTCGGCTTTGTAACATAAGAGTCTTTCAAAAAAGATCGCCTGTTCACAGGACTGCTTGCGTTTTGCAGAACCATTACTTTATCATGACCTTGCCCCAGAGGGGGAATGCACTCCAGCATGTGAGGTTCTGTTTTCTTTAAAACTGTTATTTGAGCAGTCCAGGTTTCAGCATAAATTCTAGGAATGCAGCGTAAGTGTAACGGAAGCAGTGTCTTAGCAGGGGCTAGAATAGAAGCTGTAATGTTGATACTGACGGGTTGTTAAACCAGTAGCCTAAAAACTTTAATCTCAGAAATAGTGAAAATTGATACTTTGTGACAGCATCAAACAAACTCCATGTGAAGTAAATAAAGAAGAAAGTGCAGCAGTGAAAGTACTACTCATTAACAAATTTCACTTCACAAACAAAAACAAGTCTTCCTAATTTTCTCCCCTGATATATGAGAATATATATACAATATCTCAAACTGTAGCAATTTAACAAATTATCAGAGAAGTCAGAACAGTCTTGCTGTTGAGTATATAAGACTTTACACATGGAAAATCATTTGTGACTGGATATTTTCTTCTTTTAGCTTGTTATTGATACAGGTGAGATCTGATACATTCTTTAAGTGCACCATTGCAGTAGTAACACTTAACAATCATAATTACCTGTGCACCTGGGATATTACCATGATTTCTCAAATACTCATTCTTCATTCTTTAAACTAAATCTTATTTAGGAACCTTGGAATTTGTTTTTCTTTTCAGCCAGGTTTCTGCAAGGAGTTTTAAGGAAGACAAGGTAAAGTTTTATCCACTTTGGAAAAAATTCCCTGTTTCTAGAAAGAAGTCCTTTTGTATGCTTTAAGAGATTTTATAAATGCCCCAGAAGCAGGATAGATGTGATACAATTTATAAACTTACTAAGGGCAGGAGTCCAGATTCCCCTGTGCTTAGCTTAGAAAATGCTGCAGTTCTGTGCAAGATGGGAACAGCTCTCCAGTACTGTGGGTCTCATGGGTTTTCTACGATGCTAACATCAAGTGAATAATGCCCCCCCCCCCCAAAAAAAAAAAATTGTTTAAGAAGTGTCAGAACAGCTGATCTCCCAACAGTTCTTCCAGTTGCATGTTTTCTTGAACCCTGATCAGATGACTAAAAAGGCTTCTTTACCATTTTTCGTGCCTTTTATAGATAGCCATAGCTGTAGTGCATGTCCTATTTCTTGCTGCAAAATAAGAAGGAAATGAAAGATTCTGTTGTTACTTCTCCAGTCTCTGGGAATTTCTTCTGTTTACCCCAGGGCTAAATTTGGCCTCTATTTCATCAAATGATCCATATCAAATATAATGATCTTTTTACAGTATCAGCTTGTCACTTCAATTTTGTGCTTGTTTTTTTCTGATTCTCCCTTCCCTTCCTCCTCCCAGCCTTATATATTATCAGTACGGGCTCACCTTGTCAATATAGTTTTCAGTTTCTAGTACATCTGATCAAGTAATGGTAATTCAAGAATAGTTCAGATAACTTCTTCAAATATCGTTTTCATTATCTCTCTTAGACAAGAGAAAAATAATTTTTTAATATTTATAAATGCATATGAACCTCTGAAAAACATGTGACTAAAGTAACAGTTACCCCAAAACATGTAGGCATTTTATGCACTATGAATAGGGCCAAGGAAAGGATGGGCCCAAACTTGAGTAGGGGGAATAATGATTGGAAGAACTGCCTGAAGAACTCAGCATGGGAATGGGAACCTCCAACCCTTCTTCTGATGTCTCAGCCTCTCCTGCTCAGACCAAGGAGTCCCCAGCCAGCTCTCTCTTCTGACCAGCACTCTGTTGAGCATCTCACACATCACTGCGTGCTGAGGCAGTTATAACAGAATTCACCTGTGGATTTCTCCTGGCATGTTCATACTGTTAATGTAACTACATTTAATCTCTTTATTGAGTATTGGACCAGTGTTTTTTTGTGAACCATTAAAGAGAGATTTTCTCTGTATGAGAATGGCTATTTCATGAAACTCAGTTTTGGGATAGATGTTTTCTTGGTTCCTGTAATCACACACATAAAGATATGACACAGTATAGCTCCTACGAGCACAGTGACTTATGTTCTCTTGGGACTTCAATTTTGTCTGCTCTTCCAGGCTTCAGTATCAACCTTCCTCCTACCTAGAAAAAACTCTTTTTCTTCATCACCATTACCTTACCTTTGGTGAGTAGGCCTTTAAATTAGTTAGAATCATCACTTCAAAGGGAAAATATTATTGTCAGTAAGTAATAAACATTTCACACTTAAAAATTTGCTTTTTTTTCTCATAGGAGACCTGAATGTTACCTAGTCCTAGAACTGGCCTGGCCTGATTGTGTTATTATTGCCTAGACAATTTTTGAACAAGGGTTACCTTGTACAAAGTTCAACAACTTGCTTCAAGATTAGATGTGTTCTGGAATAACATTTTTTCAGGTATATGTTCAGTCAAGGCTCTACATGAGACTATTTGAAGTCCTTGAAGGATAAGAAGGAAAAATAGAGAGAGAAAACACAAAAAATGGGAATGAATCACTGCTGAAGCTGTCCACCTGAAGAGATTTGGCTGTCTAAGCCTTTGCCTTTGAGGAAAGCTGGCACTACAGATGTAGGAGGTGACAGAAAACTGAGAAATATATCACAGTTACAAATGGAAAAACGAACATATTTTTTCCTGATTTGGCTTACTGAAGCACAGCTTTTTCCTAATGTGCATCACTTTCCTGGTTCTCCATTTCCTCAAATGTAGATACTTCACAGTAACGTGGTCTAAAACAAGATGCAGTGCAGGCAGGTGAGGAAGAAGTTTACAATGGCATTGGATAACCAATACTCCACATAAAGAATGACTTGCAGCAATCAGAGCCTGTGGACCAGAGGTGGCACCTGCCCTTCTCTCTGACAGACAAGTTACGAGCAATAGCATGTGGCTAAACCATAGTGGTCTCTGACACATTTAATATGCCCATGATCATGGAAGAAGGGGGCCTACAGCAGAGCCAACCCTAATTAACAGGTTTTGTTACGGTCCGCAGGGAGAGGAATATGGGTTATTCATGTGAACCCTACATGGTACTTAGATAATCTTCTCTTTTGATGATCAAAAGAACAGTAGGGTTAGATCTTTCAAACAAACAAACAAAGACAAGCAGAGGTCATGCCGAATATTAAACAAATAAATAAATTGGGGATGTGGAGACACATAATCGTTCTTCATAAGCTCAGAAAGAAAACAAGCTAAAGAGAGAAGTTCTGTCTCCATTTTATTTATTTATTTTTTTTCACCCCCACAACCAGGAAAGATTTGGCATTTACAGGAACGTATATAGAATGATGACACAATGTTGGCAACTATATATATACACACATACATAAAAAAGTGCAGGAAGAAGATGCGAATCTCCTTTCACTGGATTCTAACTACACTCAAAAGTTTCATCTGGTCATGTTACTGGCTTATTTGCCTGTATGGTATTATAGAACAAAATTTACTGACAGCAATTTTAATAACTTTTTAATTAAAACCACAGCTACTCTGAAATAGTCTGGCTTTTTAGATGCTTCCTTCTCCGTTATCAGCAGTGTCTTCATAAGGAGGTGAGGAACACCCTTATAACTCAATAGGCATTATAGTAAAAAAAAACCCAAAACCTAAGACGTATATGATATGGAGAAGAAACTGCAAATACTATATAGAGAATATAACATTGTCTTCTATCAGGCCGGTTATGGAAGTGAATCACCTGCAGGAGTATCAAACAGTGACTCTACAGCCGCAGAGGTTGTCTGACCGCCTGAGGCCACCAGATCCAAGGCTGTTTGGACGGACACCTCCACTTTCATGGGAGCAGCTCTGGGGGCTCTTGACGCTCTGACCTACCGGGGCAGGTCAAGTGGGTTGGCAATGTGTGGGCAGAAGGAAAGGAGTTTGTTAGGAATATAAAACTAATTCCCACATCTAGACAGGCCAGGATCTCTTACCTGATGGAGTTTACTATTTCTTTTGCCAAACACACTACGATAGATGGCAAAATTGCACAGATGTACTGCACAGCCCGTTTGGGATTTTTCAGGGTATGGCTGAGCTTTGGGGCTGGAGAGCTGCATGTCTGGTCCGGGCTGCTCCCGGCGCATCTGGCGTGGAAGCACTGAGGGAAGAGGGATGTTGTGGGCAGTTTCGGGAGGAGAAGCAGGAGCCAAAGAGGTATCAGAAAGGGGCCTGGGACAGACGCGCCTGAGGAAGGGGCTGCAACCTCATCCATACCCTGGAGTGGAGCCCATGCTGAGACTCAGCAAGCAGGGAAAGAGAGTTTCCTTGGAGATCCCAGATGGATCCTGGAGCTAGCTGTAACCCTGGAAGCCGGTGGAAGTTTCTGCGCTAAACAGTACGACTGTAGAAAAGGTAAAAAACAAAAAAAACCCCAAACACGGCAACAGTGAGACCTTTCTCAGTTTCACTGTCAGGGCGCAAGGGGCTGGGGGCTGCCGCTGGGCCTGTCCCCCTGCCCGAGGCAGCAGGGCCCCAGGCCAGGCCTGGGGGTGCCCATGGGTCCCGGGCCAGGCTGGGGCAGGGCAGTAGTGGGGCAGGAGCTGGCCCCACTGTGGCATGGTGTGGCAGTGATCCCCGGCCCCAAGCTGGGGGCAGACGGGGCCAGGGATTGGGGGGGGGGGGGGGGGGGGGGAGACTGGGATGCGGGGCAGGGACCAGCAGGGCTGGGGAGGCCTGCAGGGCCCCAGTATGCATTTTGTCTGCTTCCTTGAGGAGATTTAGTTTTTCTCTAGAATTATCTTGCTCCAGACAATTATTTCTGTGGTCTGTTAAAACTTATTTAAAAAAAAAAACCAAAAACTGAGAAGTTGTGTGGCCATCTCACTTGAAGAAAAACTACGACGTTTTCATTTCACAGCTCTGACTAACACAGCGTCTTGGTGCAGTCACAAACAGCTTTGCATAGCAGAGTCACGTGAAACCGAAAAAATAGGTGGGTTGATAGAGAAAAGGAGAATACATTTCTTCAAAGGTGTTGTGGACCTGAGTGCATTTTCTCACCATGTTTGGGACAGCAGTGGCCCCACCAGGGCATCTGGATAAGATAAGTGTTCATTTGATGCCAAAAAAAAAAAAAATCTTCAAAGGAGGTAAAAGCTGTGAAATTATCATGCTTCAACCACTTGCTCCTGAGAGAGCTGACTTACATTTAACCTGTACGATAAAAAAAAAAAAGAGAGACGAACTAACAAAGAAATTTTAGAAGCTGTAGAAATGAAACAGTAATGCCCAGTGGTATTAATCAATCCGTAAACACCTCAGACCTCTGTAAAGGGTCTCCAGAGTGACCTGCATCGCATCTCCCATGCACGCCAACCTCCACAGCGCCTGCCGATTCTCCCTCCCCTTCTGCTCACACTTTCTCTTTCAAAGCTTTAGCACACTAATTTTATCTTTTAGCAATTGGATCAGATCGGATCACATTCTGGACCAGACTTCATTACCGTGTTGCATTTAACACATTTCTGTGCCTCAACAAGTTTGTACCTCTGGAAGAGCAGGATTTCAAGTTTTCATCCTGTCCCAATCCAATATCGGGGGGCTTTCGTTACGATCCCAAGGACGAGATTAAGATGCTAAAACCGGTCAAATATCCTACAACCGTTTAACTTTATTTTCCACAAAGTGGGGAGAAAAGGTGGGGAAAGGCGAAAGGGAGACGAAGGGAAGAGGGGAACAAGGGTAAGGGGAAAAGATAAAGTTGGAAAAGGAGAGAAGAAGCTAGCTACCACCACTCCGAGTCCAATGGTGTTCTGCTGACTCCGTTCGAATTACAGCTCAGGCTGGGTGCCTCCGAAGAGGTACCTCGAACAAAGAAATCCCTGGGCAATTATACTTTCCAATCTAAGCTCTCTACCCTTCACGCAGCAGTTTGGACCAATAGTAATATTTAGGTCTGGGATCTCCTGCTCCTTACTGGGTCCCTAGGTAGGTTGTTTACTGTTGCGGTTTCTGCTGACAGATGTGCCTTCATTCTTCGGGTCCTACCCTTATCTCTCAAAGTCCTGACAAATTATTACTTCCCCAGCAGTGACAGTAGGTGTTATTTCCCAAGGTCCAGACAAAGGGAATATGAACTGGACCCCAAGATAGCCCAGACCCCCCCAGTCAGCATTGTTTCCGCAGCAAGAGGAGGCCCTGCTCCCCAGGGTCCCCATGCCCAAGGAGGCCTCACTTCAATGCCTTGACATCCTTCCTCCCAGAGTGTGACACATAGGAATGCAAACTGCTGGTAACCCCCTTGTCTTTCCTGCCTGCCCCAGCTCTGGGGCCCTTTCTCACTGAACTAGGGAGTGTGGCCTAAGGCTTCAGCAAATTTAGCTACTCATGCTACGCAAGTTTTACAGAAGTTGTGCTAAGCAGCAGTAATTTACAGTCCAGGTCCCAAGGTCTCTGTCCGAGCGTGGTGTGGTTCAGCGCAGGCTTGGTGTGTCCTGAATGGTCGCAGGGAGACCATTTCGGAGGTCGCAGCAGCTCAGTCCTGTTCCCGCCGGGAACAGATGGCTTGTTTGGGGTTATGGTTTGCTTACACCTTATGTACCAAGAAATGTTTAAGGCAAAAGTTCACTCATCTGTCCTCCACACATCCCTTCTAAAAATCCCAGTTGCCAATTGTTTAATCCTCCATTCTTTGGTTCATTGTGTCAGTCTTCATTTGCATTCATTTATTGGTGCTGGCTATACTAGTGGAGAATTACTTAGATGTATGTAACTATGGAAAAAGTTACTGTAGTGAAGCAAAACAGCAGGAAAAAATTGAAGAGACAGCCAGTGTCTTTGAAGCTTGTCATTTGTGTGATGGGGGGTAAACAGGGGTCCTTAGAAATCTATAACAGTGTGAAGAGATGAAGTTGATGTGCATTACACTACAACACTACAGAACTGTATAGTGTTTCTTGAGGGAGAAAAATAGAAACAAATCAATTCTATGGTGGATGAATTTCAGATTCAGTAGGAAATGCCCAGTGCAGGAAATCTGGATCAATTTATTTGCAATCAATTAGAATAATTATGTGATAGTTCCTATAATATATCAGATTAATAGTTGTAGTGAGAAACACATTTTATTTAATAGATACAATACACATCATAAGATTCCTTACAGAGTCTTGGCCTTCATCTCAGCTCTTGCTTGGAAGAATCACCTCAGTTCACGGGTCTCCAAGGCCATTCTCAGTCTTTCCACTCAAGTTCTCAAGAAAGGAGGCTAGTGACCAGTACAGATTTCCAGAGACACCGTTTATTCCTGTATGACATTAAGCTAGACGTAGCATGAGTTATCTTTTTTTTCAGAACTCCAAGATATTTTCTTTGACCCTGCCTAGATCTTAAAAGTACAGAGGCAATAAAATAAAATGTTAGGAAATGAAAGGTTATCCCGACTACTTCAGCGCTCAAGGCTGGTTTGCACAGTACTTGATGCTGGCTGGGAATAGGGTGAAGGGCAAACTATTTATGAGAATTAATATTTTGTTAAAAGAGTTGAACATCTCCGTATTAATAATCTTTATGATGACATTTAAGTTTGTAAAAAGTCCATGGTTCTTTTTACAAAAGAGAGATTTGTCCACTTCAATCTTAGTGAATACTGAGGAGAAGGTTTTTTTGAACTATATTCAGTAAAGGATCAGGCAAGCACTGAAATGGTTTAACCTAAAAAGCGTATTAGGGAAAAATTAACAATAAAACATGCACACTAAACAAAAATGGATTCAAAATGCAAGTACTGACTGCTTTACATTAAGCAAAAAAATCAGTGATGTGTTCTGAAGATCACTGGTCTTACCAGTCCTCACAGAGTCATAAATGCAGCATTTTGAAAGACAGATTCCTCCATTTGATCAGTTAGTCTCATTTTGTTTGTTTTTCTGTTTTTTCTTTTGGTTCAGGGAACAAAACAAATGTATAAAAAAAATGTTCAAGAAGCAAATTAAACCAGGAGTTTTATGCACAGTCTACAGAACGATAAAACTAACCTTATTTAAAATTTAAGTGAACATCGCCAGAGCAAAGACCAAAGAAAGAGCAAGCAAGACAGAAATTCCCAGTACCTCTTGCAAACTCAGAGGGAAACTGTAATGCACTAGTGTTGGAAAAATGTTGATAAAATGGACATCTTGTGATCCTGCACTGCTCTGTTACAAGCCAGCTCAATACCATTTTAACTCCATTGACTTCACCAGTTTACATGACACAGCACAAATGTAATGGCCTTTACTATATACCTACTCTCTAAAAAAAAAAAAAAATCAGAAGCTACTTCAGTTTACTTTGGGAAATGATTATACGCACCTTGGAAAATTCACATTATGGGTGAGGATGTGTTAAAAAAAGGTATTATATGGTAAGCAAATAAGTGTAGTGGGGTAGTTCACCAGCTAGTGAAAGACAGATAAAGTAGCAGAACATTTCCTTGTGAATAAAGGCAATTGGCAAATTCTGCAAAATCAGTGCTGCATTAGATGTTCATACCCTGATATGCTTTTCATTAATTTGTTTATACACTCATAAGCTGTGCTTTTTAAATGTTTATTTCTCACTAAAAAGAGATTTTAGTGCTTCTGTATGCAATTTAAAATATGATGCAAAAGATGAAGAGCTAATCAAGCTTTTCAGAATGTTGAGAAACAAACTGAGTTTGCTTTAGTTTAAATTTTGATTAGATTAGTTTGGTTTCTAATTACAGTTTGGAAATTTCTATCTTTCTGGAACCACCAAAAGCTAACTGACTTCATCTGACAGACTGCATGTACCTTGGATAGCAAATGACATCATGATGTGGCATACCCAAGGTGAATGTCACCACTAGCTAGCAATAATTTGTGTTAATGTAATGCCTCATGTAAAGCACCAGATACTCCTCCAACTATAAATAGTGATGCCAGACTATGGTAGGCAATTTGACTGACAAGCAAGGACTTGCGACAGCAGCAAGACACAATAGCTCAGCAAGGGCACTGAAGAAGAGTTCAGGAAAGTAGTACTCTTATTACAAATCTACTAAATTATACTGACAACAAACTCTTCTAAACTTTGGCGGCAATGGTAAGTACTGCAGTCCCACTTTTTCATCCCTGTTTTCCTGCAACTCATATGAAACAACAAGGGACTTGAAACAGTGCTAAACACCTAACTTTCAATAGCTTGGCCCTCTGCAAGATCTAGTTGTCTGACCCCCTTAGTAGCATACATAGATGGAGTTAGATGCCCAAATTTCTGTACACAACCTAAGGAAAGGGTTGTCACAGTGTTGAAAAGGACAGCATGTAAGTAGTAGTTGACAAGAAATGTAATGCCTTAAGTCCTGCTCCTCTCAGAGATTTAGTCATCTTATTGTTGTACAGGGAGAAACGTTACCTTTAAGAAAGTTTTCAGCAGTGTGAGCCCTGATGAAAGTAGTTGATTAAACAACTTCTTTCTAAAAAATAAAAGAGAAACCATCCATTTATTTTAAAACATAATCACTGTTTTATGTACCTCTGGAAATCTAAAACTCCTTTTTGTTCCACTTATGAAATTATAATAACTATTGATTCCGACTTCAATATGTGGCAAAAAGAAACAGTGTACTGTGTAGAAATGCAGTGAATTTCATATATTAATCAATCTGAAGGGTCACTCTTTCCCCGTATTGTCTCTGAAAATAAACTAACTATTTTCTACCCTTTTCTTCTCACTTTTTCTTTGTTCATATCCTCCTTGAAATATGAGAAACAAAAAGTCTGCTTAACACAGAACCTTAAAGTTTCATAGTATGAACAAAAAATTCTGACATGGAACATATTGCAATACTGAAAACTTGAGACATTCAGAAACTGAGAATTTGGTCCATCAAATCTTAGTACTAAACAAATTAAAGACTTTTTTATATCTTTTCTCAGGTTTCAAACTTTTCTCTACCACTTCAAAGATTAAAACACTCTTTCAGCAATTAAACAAACAGGTGAAACTGTTATGTTCATGCAATGAAAGATCTGCGATTTCAACTCATTTATCATGATGAAATAGCAAGAGCAATAACAGAAATACCTTCCTAAATAATCTAGACCTAATACGGCTAAACTGCCTGTTCTATGCATTTAAGAGTAGCCAAAGGAGTCACAAAGAATGAAAGTCTAACTTTCTGATTTTAACCTTGCAGTATGACCATTGCATTCAGGTAGATTCTTTTCCCCCACTGTTACAAGAATAAGAATAGAAAGCTGTTAATGTAAGAGACTGTGGAAGTGATCTTTGTTTTTGTGACAGGCCCTTGAGTCAGCCAGAGCTTTAAGGTGGATATGTCTTGATCTGCTCCTTAAAGTAGCTCCCTAAGGAAGACCAAAAAACGTTCAAAGTAAAAAAATAAATGGGTTTCATTAGAATATAAACTAGAATTCTTAACGTTTTTACACAGGGAAAATTTAAAATTACTAGGCCAGTAACAGAAATAAGAACAGTTCAGTGTTCCCATTCCTAGTACTGTATAACTTTCTGGGTGGGTCCTCGCTATTAGGTTAGGGTGCTACCAAATGAGCAGCTTTCTGAGGCGCAGGAAATTTTGCATAGACGCCAGCCAAGTTTCTCTTTTTCCAACTGCTGAAGCCTGGTTGTCTGCTTCCTGTTCTTTCGTGCAATCCCTCTTTGCTCGCCTTCAGACTTTCAGCCCCTTGATCGTTCCATCTTTTTTTCTCTCTCTCTCTCACTCCTTTTCTACCTGCACATCCTGAAGTTTCTCAGCAGTCAGATTTCCAAGGAAGACTCAGTGGCTGCTCACAGAACTATTTTCCTTCCTCTACAGGCACTTCCACTACTCCTTCACTCCTCTGGAAATGAAGATGAGCTTGTAAAGTGAAAAGAAACCATGCATACCCCGTGTAATGGTGATAGTTATAAATTTCCAGCTGGGTCTTAAATCCACAGTCTGTGAGTGAGTGGATTAAAAATCTTTAACTATGTGAGTAATACTGTCTTACTGGAAGCAGCTTTCTGTGAGCTTTGGTTAACAGAAAGGAACCTGACTGCACTGACTATGCAAAAGAAAGGAGAAAAAAATAATCTGAAAAAGGGTAAGGTTGCATTTAGTAGAAAATTGTAGAATACCACAAGAGTTTCCTCCAGGAAATTATTTTAAATGGACTATGCACATTCAGAGAGTTCAGACTACCCTGGATTAAAATGCTGGCTATTGCTCATATGCCCAAAGGTGTTATAAAACACTTGTTCGTCATAGGTAGTTTTAAAACATTTTCTGATTACTCAGAAAAAATCATGTCCCTTCTGTCTAATTCTTTTCTCCCTCTGGATAGCAGAACCTTCTGAAAAGAAAAATCAAAAAAGACCCCACCACCATCACCAAAAAGAGAAAAAAGAAACCCACACTGCTGAAATCAGCCCTTTTGTGAAAGCTCTGGTTGATTTAACAATTCTGACCTCTTAAACCTACCACTGCCAGTCCTGCTGTGTTATGTAACAGATGTAATGCTACATTACATGTTACATCTGATGCAAGCTGATGTGTTACATTTCCAAGATCAACAGCTGAATTCAAAGATTTTTTTTTCTTTTAAAGAAAACTTACTGAAACAGGTTCCATAAGAAAATTTTTATAAGCTATTTTTGAGGCAGTAAAAAAATCCCAAAATGAACAAAACTATCTTTTGCAAGCTTTCCATCACTGTGCGATATTGATTTTTTTTTCTAATAGGTACAGCTTGATATAAAGAACACAGATATAAAAGAAAGGACACTTTTGCCTTTAGCAAACTTAATCCGGTCCTGGAACAAGCTAGTGCAAATTCACTGATTTAAGGAAGGCTACATCCCCTTCATCCACTTCAGCAGCTAAAAGGATGGGAAGAAAGTAAATTAGTATCCTCCTACATTGTGAGTATAACCACAAGTGGATAAATAATAGTGATTACTGAGATCAGCTTATAGTAGAATTGATTCAGTGCAAACAAAACTGGCCATGGAGAAACCTTCTTAAGTTACTCAAGTTATTGGATGTTTCATTCAAGTTGATCACTGTAGCTATAAGCTTGTCAGCAAACAAGACAGAGAAGGAAATTAGGCAACTTGATAATAAAATATTGTGCTACATGAATATTTGGAACATTTAGAGAAACTTTTAATTAAGAGTCCAAATAAACAGTTGGCTCCTGTTAGCTGATCTAGTAGGAAAAAAGGAGGTTTTTTATTCCTCTTATTGGTCTAGATGGAGTTTATAGCTGGCCTCAATCTCCCAAAGATATTATGTCTGGTGGCTGTCTACCAAACACCTTGGAGACCTGTCAAATCTCAGAGTTGTGTAATTTCACACAATTTACTGAACACTCTCATCTCCTTGCCTCTTCTTCTTTCCCTGGCCACTCCATAGCTAAACTGAAATGCAACCTATTTTCAGTTTTATGCCATAGTTTCTCTCCCATTTCATGACTCCACTTGCCAAAAAATATATGTACAGTTAGCCAGCAAGCTAATGACAAGAGGAGGATGTGCTATAGTGGCTAAAAGATAGCATTTTTTAAGAGCATTGCCCACAGGGCCCCATGCATAAGTACTGGCTTTACTCAACAGAAAATTTTACAGCAAACTGATGTGGTTATGTATGTCCACATCATGCACATATAAGGTAATAGAAGCTGAGGAGAACAATACTGTACAAAGAAGGAAGAGTGTGGGTTATTCATCAAGGTAATACTAGCATGACAATATTTAGTTAGTTGGAAAACCAAAAAAAGTCCATTATCTTCTAATGTTACATTATAACTTCTCCTACACATGCTTTTAAATGCTCAGCTCAAGCTGTCACATTGCCATTGCTATGAGCTTAAGAATAGCCAATGAAATCCCCATTGAGGGCCAGAGCAGGTGCATGAATGTCTATAGGCCTCTGTAACATCTTTAAGCGTTAATAACAAAGAAAAATCTTAAAAAGAAAAAACTCCAAAAGCTTGTTACACATTATGATACTGTTCTCTTAAAACTCTTTTACCACCACTGAATATCACTTTAAAGACAGAACAGCAAAGAAAACTTCCAGCAAGCTTTGTAAAGTGCAGGTGAGGATAGGTTCTGCTATCCCCAAGGTAAGGGCCATCCCTGTCCAAAATCAAAAGTTCCCTGCTGGTCATATGCTCCCAAATTGTGGTCCAATGCTGCAGTCACTGCTGCATGACAAGCATAGCTAGCAGGTCAAGGGAAAAGATTATTCTATATTTGGCCCTCCTAAGGCCACACCTGGCATACTGTGTCCAGTTTTGGGCCCCTTGTTTAAGGAAGGTATTGGCAAACAGGAGGGAGTTCAGGGCCACCAAAATGGTCAGGAGGCTGGAGCACCTAACATAGGAGGAGAGGCTGAGACGAGTCAGTTTGCTTAGCCTGGAGAAGAGAAGGCTGAGGGTGGTTGAGCTGCTGCATTCAGCTTCCTAAGGGGGGGGGGGGGGTTACTGGGAAGAGACAGTCAGATTCCTCTGAGAGGTACGCGGTGAAAGGACAAGAGGTAACAGTCACAAGTTGCAGCAAGGGATATTCCAACAAAACAGAAGGAAAATATTCCATAATGAGAGCAGTTAAGCACTGGAACCGCTTACACAGAAATGTGGTGGAATCTCCATCCTTGGGTATATACAAAATGTAACTGGTCAAGAGCCCGAGCAACAATTTGAGGTTTGCCCTGCTTTGAGCAGATAACTTTCAGAGGTCCTTTCCAACCTCAGACTTCTGCAGCTCCTACTTGAGAGGTTATCTAAAGAGCATTACTTGGTGGGAGGCTGCAGAAAATGAGTCTCAGTGTGTGTGAAGCTGGGCTCTGAATTGCTCTCTGGGAAGCCACAGAGACAATCCAGGAAGCCTATCCTCCTAATGCATCCACTTCTGAGAGAGGCTTAAACTTAGCGTGAAGTTTCCTTGCGCAACCTGAAGATTTCAAGTCATCTTACATTTAGCCATGCAGAAAGTATACCATAGTAATCCACTTGGAAATGACAGACAAATAAATAATTGTGGTGATGGCTATATCTTTGTAGCTTTTTTAATAAGGATGTAAAACAACAGAAGCTGAGGTAGAAAAGATACTAAATTATCTTTTGTAAATGCAAGGAAGATCAGAACATCTCATTAGTACATTTTAGCTGAAAATTGAGATAGTTGCACATTATTTATTTGAAAAAATTATCAAGTTTGAAGATAAAAGAAAAATTAAATTTTGTAGTAACTCAGTGACAGTAGAAGCAATGAAACATATACAGTTTCACGTGGACCAAATAATTGCTAAGAATGGTCATGAGGTGGGTCTTTTTGCCTTACTTTTCACCTCTTAACAAACATCAATCAGCTCTACAATCAAAGCAGTAATAGCAAACAAATCAAAATCAAACAAAAATCCCCCAAATAATAAACAAAATCAAGTAAAAATGCTCTTTCTTATACTACTGACTTTTTCATGTTAGAATTGAAGGCTATTGGACTGAAAATTGAAAATCAATCTAAACTTGGGTTGTAAGAATGTCTCTGCAAGCGTTTCACATTATAGCTTTCCCATGAAACGTGTCTCTGTCATAAAAAAGATACTCCCTAAGTAGTACAAAATACATTTGCATATGTATATGAGGAAAACAAAGGTGTATTTTAAAAAAAAAGGGAGTTCAATCGTTGTGCATGAGCCTACACCATAAAGAAGAGAAATATAAATAAGTATATGATGTGTTCTGACAACAGAGCAGCGGCAATATAGGCTAAGATGTGTGCTCACCTAGTGTAAGTGTGTTTCATGTAACTTCCCTTAGTCTACTGAGCAAGAACAAGAGTCACTCCAAGTTATTTCAGCAAAGAAATGTTTCTCCTTTCATTGCCACTAGTATCATTCCCAACACATTGCAGGAAAGTAAGTCAGCCTCTACTCTCCTAAAGGATCCTTGCCTCAGGATAGAATTACTATCAAATTATCTGCCTCTCTATACTGCAGGAAGGAAGACAATTTAGGCTGGAAATAAATGAGTGCAACTGAGCATACACTTGCAAGAATTTTAAGCTAGCATTTGTGCATCTCCTTCTGTTCGGTAAAAACAGAAAGCTGCGTGTTTAGCCTCTGGCTCTGTTTGGTCCTGTGACTGTTCAATGACTTCAATGACTGCCTTTTTTAGGTTAGTAGCCAGACTGTGTTTTTACAGTAGTTTTTCCTTCTAACCCTACAGCAATGTTCTGACGTGGATGGGGCCCCCTGCAAAAATAATAAAATGTGCCACTAGTACTAGCAGGCCTCTCTAATTCCAGTTTGGATGATGAACCATGAGAAGCTATGGGACCAATTTTCTCTTTCACAGTTTTTCTTATTCCATTAGGTTTGACTGAGCTTTGTTACTTACACTCTATTAGTTCATAACAGTTGGGTAGATGAGACTACACTAAGCTTTTTAGTCCCACAGAGTTTGCGATTACATTTTCATCAACTTTTTAACAATACACCAAATTACACATTTCAGATAAATCATTATGATATACTAAAATTAACTTTTTGTTTATGTTCCTACATTCAAGAGGATAGCTAATTACTGGCAAAAGTAGTGTTAATGATAGTTTTGAAAAATTTAACATCCCAACACTATTGAGTTTCAACTATGAGGGCACTAATTTACACAAGCAAACACATACACAAAGCGAACAGAATTGTGTTCCTAAGGAAGTTAGGACCAAAATAGTGAAGTTGTGCCAGAATTCTAGTCAATAGCCACCAGACCTTTCACAGATAAAAGAGATTAAAATTGTTAACATTACATTTGAACTGAAGTTATATGGAATAATTGACGCAGCAGAGTGTAAATAATGCAGGAAATGGAAAATCTCTGTCATTTGGCACATGACGTACAGTTATTGGGATTTTTAATTGTTTGTTTTATCATCATATCATGGCAATGCAACTACTCCAATGCAGAGTTAAACCTGCTAGAGCTGGTGGAGTCTTTCAAATCAGTGGCAGGAAGGAAAAAAAAAATTTGTTACTCTATACTCTTTGGATCAATTGAAAGCAGACCCCACTGTAGAAGCACAGAACACAAGACAGTGGTTGCTTTGAAGAATTTACCTAAAGAGAAAATACAGACCTATACAGAGGGAAAGGAAAAACAAACAGCAGTAGTCTGGGACAACACAGTGGAAATAAATATCATGCCCATTCCATAAATTCACTTATTTGCAGGTGAAGCATACCTAAGTTCCATTTCTCCAATGAATGCTTTCAGATTGAAATATTAAAGTACATTTCAGAGAGAATTAAAAAAATCTACTCCTTTGCTTCCACTTTCTTGGCCATGACCAGTGTCAAACTCCTCATAAATCTCATTTTTTCCAATGTCCTAAACCAGAACTAGAACTGGTGAGTTCTTCTCCCACACCCTTCAGTCAAATGGGAAAATAATTGAGACTGATCAGATCATTTCCCACATACTATTGAAGAAGCTTAGCATGATAATTTCAGCTGAAATTGTAAATATCCCAAAATATTAAAAGGAAAAAGAAAAATTGAAATATCTATTAATTAATAAAGCAGTGAACATTATAAGTTGTATTTACTTTACACTGTCACTGAAATTTAAACAATCCATTTTTTTTGAGACTGAATAATGTTTTTTCTTTTCGCTATGTAGATATTTAACTTAAATGCTGCTGCTATCCGAATACAATGTTTTGCAGTTAGAGACCTATTAGTTTCAGACAAAACTTGCAAAAGCTGTATTTACACAGGCTGTATTGAATGCTTTGAAGTAAAATGTATTTAATGTGTTTCAAATTTAAGTATCTTTCTCACCAAGTGGCTTAGTTACGCACCCCCTCAGTTAATACCAAAAGATCAATTTGGCTTTCATCTGAAACACTAATGTCATTACTGACATCGAAACAAGCTTGAATTCTTTTAGTAAGTTGGATGAGAGTCATTGGTATCTTCCATCAAAAGCAGGCAACTGGAGCTTCTAAATCCTTGAAAATAAATTCATTCTCACCATGGTACTATTAATCTACTCAGGAGAGTTAACTGAGGTCCTGGGAAGTACATCTAAGGAGCATGATGGAATTGATGAAGTGTTTTGGCAACAACACACTCAAAAAAAGTATTGCCAAACACTGGCTTATATTCTAAGTAGAACTCTTGTCACTTCGTGTGTTTAAGAGTAAAGTAAATTACAGTTACCTTGTGTTATAATCGATCTTTTCCTCTATATTGCAAACATTTTAATCAGCTTTAATAAATTGTGCAGACAGTTGATATTTTGATCCATACAACCACATACAGTCATTCTCTTTCTAGTATGGAAAAGAGCACAGAGCATTGACTATTCACAAAGCAACTATCAGTTTTAAATCTCTCTCTCAGAATAAAAATGATTAAATCACAGCTACTGACCTTCAAAAGCTGAAGAATCCAGATATTTATTTCTGTTGCTGAACCCTGAAATTCCCATTATGAAATAAAACTCTGAAATCTTAGAGGCTGTTATAGAAAATGAATGGGAAATTTAAAGGAGTAAAAATTATGTATGTAAGATTAATATATTTCAGGACTAGCTTATTATTCAAAATCCAAATCAAAAGCATTAGAAGCCCTTTTAGGCAAAACTAAGAAGCACAATAAGAGCATACAATGGATACAAAGTTCATTAAAAAAATCCTTTGAAAACTACCATGATCACTCAAACACTTAAGCCTGAATGCCTCCAGTTCTTCATCTGCTGCTGGTAAATCCTATACCTCAAAGGACAATTACCCAGACACTGAATTCAGAGGTGAAAAGTGAGGTTATCTAAGCTGCATGTTACTCAGTGTAAGAGTGATAAGACTATGACATGGTAGCAGCAGTGCTGGTTTCTGGTGAGGACAGTGTGAGCAGATTAACTCACGCGTGTTATTCTTAGACAGACGTTTGGCAGATGCATTTTCTTTCAGGAGACTGACAAGGGTGACCAGCACAATGGATGCAGATTAGGAAAATTAAAATGTTGTGAACGTCTGTACTGAAGAAAGTGAAGCTGCGTGTCTTAAAATGACCATATATAGTCAGGCTTCTGGCTTAGGCATATGCTGTTGAAGCATGTGGGTTATGGAACATTGCAGGACACAAAGATATTTCCCTTTCCCTGGAATTAATGGAAGACTTTAGTTGTGCTCAGAAAATGTCAGACATTATATAAATTGATTTATTGTGTATGTCTGTCAATTTACAGATCTTCGGTTTAGGCAACTGTGAGGCAGAGGAACCTGTAGGTGCACTGTTAAATATGTTAACATATTCTTTACAGTGATGGTGATGTCAAATAACCTTGATAGGGGTTTACTTAAATATCCACTTTCAGGTAGATCACAAATAGGAGGCTGAACTGGGGTGGAGAAAGTAAAATAAAATAAATAAAACCAAAATAGCCCTTTTTTATTGGTCAAACACAAACCATTCTGAGGTTTTGGACCCTACTTCCAAGCTGACATGCCTGCCTACAGCTGCATACACTTCTACAGGCAATTTTTATATTTTTTGGAGAAGTATTAAAGTAAAAGAGGAAACAATTCTACTCTGACTACAGATGTTACACTGAATAGCTCTTCAGTCAATCCACAGGAACATGCAGCTAATGAAAAGCCAGAAGTCCAAAACATGATTTGTGAACTGACATTCCACAGAAAGGCGGGGAAAAAAGAAAACAAAGTTCACTTTCAGCATGGAAGCATTTTTGAGTTTTATTATTGTAGGTGTCTGAATGAGATTCAGATGAAAATATTTTTTATTTATGCAAAACTGACAGCTATGCCAGAAAGTGCTTCTCCAGACATTCAAAAATTAGCAAGTGGAAGTCAATTGCACTACAAAGAAATAGCCTATTTCATCTTTTCTATCATATATGGTAAACTCTTTTATCTGAAGGTTTAGAACACATATTCTCTTGTAGAACTGTTTTGTTTCTATATCCAGTCTGTAATAGGCAATGATAGAGTGAATAACGATATCATGTTTGTATACTGGTTTAGTAGTTACATTTGTAGATACATTTTCTCCTTTACCAGCTTGCTTAAGCATTATGTTCAAGTAAAAGATCCCACAGCTGAATAATTTTTGTTTAATTCTTAATATTCTTAGTCAATTCCTGGACATATATCAAGAAAAAATGTGGCATCACAACAGAACAAATTCTGACACATTTTCAATTCATACAGTCCCTCTTACCTGAAATATTTCTAGCCCTATACTAAGATAATTAAATATGACATAATTTCATAATAACTTTATGATGCACATTTTTAACACAAGATTCCAATAAATTAATTTGAAGTCTGTTCTCTAGAAAGCTATAATTAAGATCACTTCCTTTCTGATATGCATTTGGTGATTTCCACATCCTGCTCACCTCACAAAACAGAATTCTTTGCCTTCTATTTTTCTTCCTGTGCTATTTGGATGGGAAGTTCTGGGACTGAAAATCCCTTCCATTCTTAGAACCTGCTAAGCAGGGCAAAGTGGTCTGAAAATCCTCTAGAGAAGAGAGATATACTTCTCCTTATACCTTTGCTGAATAAATACTGTTAAACCCTCAGGATGAGACATCCATCGCTTAACCAGCAATTTTTTCAACATAGAGTCCTCTCTGGTTTCTGTACTTCTTTCAAGAAAATCAGTGGAAGTCCCTATTTCTCTACTTGTTAATGTATCTTCTTCATAGTAGAGGAATATCGTCTCTCTCCCAGAATTTCCTGCTTCAGTCCACTTTTCTCTGAGGGAGCAGAATGGGAGATTCAATGAGGCAGCCCCCAACTCCCAAATCTTTCTCATCCTGGGATTTTGGTTTTATGCAGTCATCCTTCATGTATCTGCTCTTGCTTCCTCTTTAGAACATTTGAACTTCTCTGCTGTTTACTTCTTTCTTACCCTGGAAGTATTCTTCTGTTAGCATTTAGTCATCAACTAGGGCAAAAAGTGTCTTTCCCTTTGTTAGAGGTTTGCTTTTCAGAAATAAGTTATTCTTTTGTGAAGATATATTGTAGAGCAGGCAGACATTTTAGAACAGCTTTCTCTAATAGAGCAAGGAGAATTTACTGGACAGATACTTAATGACACTGTAAAAGAATGGTTGCGTTCCTTGTTATTACAAAAAAGGACCATAGGAAGCTTACTGTCTTTATGATATTTTTTCTTATCTCTTGTACTCATCATCTATTCAATCTTCACTTTGTTCTCCCTAATCAGAGAGAATTGGATGTTCAGAGAGATCTTTAGGCACTTATTCCAGCTCATAATATTTAAACTATTCAGCCAAGGAAGAGAAAAAAAAAGTCATAGATCTTAATTGTCTACATATTGCTTGAATTAATACATCCAAACAAGAAGAATAGCCCTGTGATTCCTCTCATAAAATGAAGTGTCTAAGACAAATATTTCCAGTCACTAAAATTCTCATTTAGTCTTAGCAGGCAGTGGTTTCACTAGGTAATACTTGACTTCTTTAAGTAATTAGAAAGGCCGATAACATCACCTAGTCAAAAAAAGTTGGCAACAGTCTCCTCCATTCAAAATTTTCAGAGTAGGCATTTTTCTATAACATTTTCCTGGGGGCAGTCAATAGGTAAGGGAGTGTGCAATTCACAGCAGCTGCAGTTTGCTTCATACAAACCACAAAAGCTACAGGTACTTACATTCTAGAATAAGCCTCCAGATCCTATATAAGATCTCATTTAAGAAGCTGATATTTAGGTTTTAGCTCCACTTCAGCCAAAGGGGAAACTGATCTTTCTCCATTTTCTGTAAGACTCTAATAACTTGGCAATAATCCAGTGAGAAGGTTGAAGGCTTTCTCCTGCCTATCTGTTGTATGGTGAAGAACTGAAAAGTCTTGGAAGTAATATCGGAAAAGAAAAATGTAGAATGCATACTTTTAGTTTAGTGGTTACTATCCTCCCTCACAGAAAGAAGAATGAGACTTTGGTTTGTGCTGGCAAGATTGCATCCAGATTTTTGAATTATGGCTAAAATACATAAATGGGTATGGGTTTGCAGGGGCCAGAACACAGATCTGTTCCTCGGAAGCAAGGAACATCTTTACCCTTCTGCTACAGAAATGTAATCCTCCCCCCCCACCGCATTTTTCCCCCTGTCTCTTTATTATTCCTCCCTTATCAAAAGGGACAACTCAATTACTTCATTCCAGAAGACAGTTCCAGGCACCTACTCCAAGCCCTCATGGGTGCTTCCCTAAAGCCAGGTAGTGAAGCTTAAGGTCAAGAGACTACACAAACCCTCTGCAGTTTATCTCTAGACTAGTTTACACAAACCAGAGCCCTTGTGTCTTTATGTCCAGACAAATGATTGTTGTGATTTCTGTTCTGAGATACTTGCCTTCATGCACTGCATAGATATGCAGGCATCTGACTCATGACTGTAAATTTTAGCTGTAGATTTTATGTACATGCATATATGTACAACTTATGACCAGATGCCTAACTGCTATGAATGACAGATGTGCTTAGATGTTTCTATATATCTAGTCTTTTGCATTAGTCAGGTCTCAATTCTTCATTTGTACAACTGAATAAACAAAAACAGAAGATATAACTGTTTCCATAACTCACAGAAATGTTATGTGATTAGACGTGCTAAATATTCCTCTATGCTCAGAGAAAACAGCAAGAAACAGCATAATAAGCACCTTGTTAAAGGCATTCACATAGAAAAATTTGCAAATAAGCCACAAACTACATTCTTCCTGCTTAAATAAATTCTTGAACATCTGCTAAAAGAAAATCAGTTGGTAAAAACAAACAAACAAAACATGAAACAATAACAAAACTCCACAAGCCATTTGGAGACAGTTCGTGAATGTGAAAGGGACTACAGCCATATTTATACTTAAAACTGTGGATGTAAAGAAATTAAGCTAGTACTAAACAAGCAAGCTGAGTGGTTGGAAATCTGGTTTTCTCATGTACCATCTGTTTCTAGATCTTGACCTAAATAGTTTAAGTGGTATGTCTACAGTGTAAACAAAACTGCTACTTTACAAAAATCATACAGCATTGCTAATACTCTGTACTTCCTATATATGAATTATTCTTTTCAATAAACAGATAAGATGAAAGATCTAACTGCATCTGTAATGGCCATCATGTTGGCTAAAATCCTGGAGAACAAACCAGCTAATCCTAGGAGTAAAATACATGGAGAATCATACACTCATCTGCACTTCACTAGCTTGCGAGGGCTTGAATGGACTCTGATGCCCCCAACAGTGCCAAGATGTAAGGCAGTACATCCATTTTCCCCTTCAAGTTTAGTTCAGTCTTTGTCCAGATCCCACCTATTTTTATGATAGGCTTCTTGAGGAACCTTCTAGGAAAGAAGGTCTCTCTGTCATCCTGAAATTAGTTATGAGGTTTTGCTTCCAAACCAGATAAAATAAGCTGAGGAAGTCTGACAGAGTGTTTTAGCCTGCCCTAAGACAAGCAAGCACATGAGTATAACTGAAAGTATAAGTGGTAGCTGAAGTTTTCCTCTTCACTATCCTTGCTGTGTGTCCTAGCCAGCATCTAGAAAAATACAGCAAAGAAGTAATGTAGGTGAGCAATGATTTTAAACAAAAGTTTAGCCTCAAGGGTGCTCCTTCCCAGTAAACATTGTCATTCTGCTGGGAAATCCAGTCTTCTCAGTTCTGTAGTACCCAGACTAGTTATGGTTGATAGGGTTCCTCAGCAGGTCTACAACAGGGCACTTCTGGCAGAAGTATGCATGCTGAGCACTGAAAGTTTATCTTAGTCAATAATGCAAGATTTCAGTTTTAATGAACAAGTATCTTTCACAAAAAATAAATGATCAGCCCCCCAAAACCAGTTCACTGAAAAGCTTCAGGTAGATTTCAATGGTTGTGGACCTAGATGAAGATGCTGTCCGTCTGGATTTATTCCTCAGCTCTTCCATAGATTCCATTCATGACCTGTTGAATATCAGGATGTCTGTGTCTCACTCTGCTATGGGGATTTTTATTATTTCTTAGCTTTGTCTCCTTACATAGCAAATGCTTCAGGTAAAAGATGGTAACTTGTATATATTTATAGTACAGCTAGTATACTGAGTACCAGTCTCAGCTGAGAACTCCAGAAACCATGGTAGTACAAACAAGGTAACTATCCTGTGAGTGAAATATGTCCAGTATTCAATTTTCACCAGACTTCCTTAAACTTTTGCCACCTCGCTTCTTGTGAATTCATGCAGCTTTCCAATATATTACTGTTACAAAATGTTAACTAATTAAAGAAAGGAAATCAATATATCAGAAGATAAAAGACACTGAAAATGCTTTAAATTTGTACAAGACTGTGCCACTGCTTTTTCTAAGAAATGAAAGGCCTCTGGTTACCTTCAGTTCATTGACTGTTTATGTCTGTCCAGCACTGGCATTGCTAATAAGGCACTGATGTCTTCTGTACAGTGAAAATCAGATTATAGCAATCTTTATCTGAGTAATAATCTTCCCCTTCTCAGAACTAAGTATTTGTACTCTTTGTTCAAGAACTGCCAAAGCAACATAGTCTGAATAGGATGTCTTTCAAGCATGCTGCCTCCTCCGGTGTTTAATGTGTCTTTGCAACACATCTTGGGTGTATTAAGATCTGAAAACTCAGGTCTTTGCACATTAAACAGTCAGACAAGGTGAATGTAGTATTTTTTAATTTAATCCCTCTTTATGTAGGGATTAAATATAAATACAATTTTCATTCTAACTCCCGATTATCAATAAAATATTCAGTTTGCATAATAATTCAAAGATTAGTAGAAGCAGAAGAGAGAAAATACATGCTAAAATATCCCTCAACTTATCCCTTCTTCTTTGTGAACTACATCATTCCAGTCCACTGAGTACAAAGTGTTCCCAACTATTATGTGTGGCAGCAATTAGAGAAGGCTATTACAATTAGGAGCTCCAACAAAACCAGTAATACCTGAGATAGGTTAATCAAATCAAAGGGGAAAAAAATTAAATCAATTAAAAAAATCGTGAAAATTTCCAGAAGTATGTGAGACTACAAACCTGGCTAGTTTGAAAATACCTTGCTAGAGATATTAACATAGAATAAAATAAATGCCTCTAAGCTCAAGATCATCTGCCTGTTCTTGTACTCCTACTGAACATACTAAGGTTTGTAGAGTTTCTCCTAAGTGTGTTCAGTTCAATTAAGTATCACAGAACAGGCATCACTTTTTTCTCCGCCTGCCTCTCAGCATTTAGTAATTGTTTTCCCTTTGGGAATGTACCTGCAAAGAAACCACTATGTCAAAATCATTTGACATGAATGATTTAAATATACTCAGGAAAATAAAACAACATTTATTGAAAGTGAAGCAAGAAAAGTCAAATTATAATATAGTATCAATCTAAAAATCTACCAAAGCTTGCCTACCTACATCTAATCCATGTCATTACATGAAGCAAGTATTCTCTTGCATATCTGGCAACCCAGGACTCCCACCACTGTCCTAAATGTCTTCTACTACCTTCTGCTCTGATATTTTTGCTCTTCAGAGGTGTCTCAGTTCTGAGGGCAGGAATAACTCCTTCCCATTTCGCCTCTCCTGTCCATCCTAAAAGATATTTAGCTCTAACCCTCTGTTCATAAAAGTGTTTAGGCAGAAGTGTCCTCCACTGAGATATAAGAAACTGGTATCTGGTGTCTACTTTAGGTTTTCAGGTTTTACGTGAGGTTGCTGTGTTGCATAAACAGGTCCCTATTTGTAGTCTCCTATGAAGAACAATAGTCATCTCAAAGTATATCTTCCTATCTTATTTCTCAAATAAACTACTTTTGTTCCACTGCCATTTCTATTCTTTTGGACAGATGACTGTGATTTGTCATGTTACTTATTCTGACAAGAAGCACCTACCTGAATCCAGTTCCCTTTTAAAGAGGCAGGAGTAATTACTTCCTTTGACTTCGCCCCTAGCTGTATTATTTTATTTATCAAATCTAAATTATTGACAAATTAACATAGTCATGCTGTTACAAGACAACCCTGGGAAGCTCAAAAGAATGTTTGAACTAGGTAGACTAGGATAACTTCTATCTCTCTTTTCTAAAAAGAAGCATTCTTTAATCAAGGGCATCCTAGAACTGCTAAAGCCCTAAAAGAAACATTAAATCAAAATGTTTTATTTCTAAGTATGTAATACCAATCTGGCAAAAGAATTGCAGGTCCATGTATCCTTAACTGAAGACCTTGGGACTTGAACTGTAAATTATTGAACTGAAGCTGTCTAGAGGTAGCCACTTAGATAAAACTTGCTTAGCATGAGTAGCTAAATTTGCTGAAGCCTTAGGCTGCACTCCTAGTTCAGTAAGAAAGGGCCCCAGAGCTGGTGCAGGCTGGAAAGATAAGGGAGTTACAAGCAGTCTGCATTCCTGTGCCCCACACTCCGAAAGGGAGGTTGTCAAGGCTTTGAAATAAGGCCTGCTTGGGTGCCAGGACCTTGGGAAACAAAGCCTCCTCTCACTGCTGAAACAATGTTAATTAAGGGGTCTGGACTATCTCCCCCTCGTCAGGACCTTGGGAAATAACACCTACTGTCCCTGCTGGGGCAGTGTTAATTGCTAGAATTACTATCTCCCCTCATCAGGACCTTGAGAGACAGGGGTGGGACCCGGGGAATGAAGAAATCACTAACCAATTGGTGTAAAAGGGAAAACTGCAAATCTGGCAATTTGTTTGTATAAATGCTACTTGAAAAGTTGGAGGGGTGTGCTTGATTTGTAGGAAACCACTGAGCACCCAGGCTTGCGCAACTCTGAAATAAATAAGCAAATGTCTCTCCTGAGTGTGTAATTATTGGCTTATTGCACACCGAGCAACGAATCCGCTTTTTGGACAACAATGCCATAAGAACAACTTAATTTCAATAATGGGATAAGTCCAAATAAGCATAAGAAAAAGCAATAAGAAAGGCTGTTGATGGAGACACATCAAGACTCTGAATTTTCCTATTAGCTTCTATCATTAGCATATGTGAAAGCTCAAATTTAATTTCGAAATGCTTCTATATTAAATCAGATTTTCTGCTAGAACTTACAAATATTTTTTATGATTCATACTAAAATATGACTCTCTTCCCTTCTTTAATCTAACTGAAATGTGTTCTGATGTGTAAACAGACAGATTTGTGCAAATCAAGCATGTATGCAGCAGATGACCAAACTACTTTTTAGTTTATTATCTTCAGGCTTGATCACTGTCATTATATGTGCATTACATTTCTTAATACCATCTTTACTTTTAAAATAGGCTAGTTGCTTTCCTTTGGAACAGCTAAGGAGTACAGAAGAGGCTGCCTTAAGAGGCTTACCTTAGAGAAGAAAAGTCATATGTCTAATTATCCTTTTGGTGCACACATTGCTTCACCATGTTCAATTTTTAGTGCAGTCCTGGGGCAACTTTTCAAACACACACACATACACACATACATACACAAACAGCATGACATTTAAGATTCGTATAGAACTCAGCTCCAAGAGGACAACTCAGATAATGGAGACACTCTTGGTTAGATATTCTTCAGCAATGTTAGCCTAGCAGACAGCATATTCATGTTGAGCAACATGGCCAAGAAAATGTCTTTGTAGCTGTTCTGATCTTTTCTTTACCACTGTTTTGCTTTAAAGTTTTCTATAATATAGTTTTCATTTCCTTCTCCTTTGAAACATGAAAATGAAGAGACTAGTTACCTGGAATAGACCATGCTGTTGAGAGACCTAAATACTTAGTAGGTGGAGTCAACTCCAGAAATGAAAAAAGGTGATTTAAGACAAAATTGCCTTGGCACAACTAATGCAGAAACAAAGAAATAGGCTAATTGATAGCTATTGTAGAGAAAGAGGAGGCCAATCCTGCCATTAGTGTGTATTTATACGAACAACATGAATGTTAAGCATCCAATAGATATATCTTCATTCTCTTTTTGGTTTTGATATATTTTAGAAGTAGACGAATAATCTTACTGTGGATTTTTATATGCTCCATCTGACAGAGAATGATTGGGTCAGGTATTACTGGTCCACAAATTGGGTCAATGAGTTAACAAAAAATATATCTGAAAAAGAGTGATGAAAGAAAGGATGTTGTATGTTGCCTATTAAAAATACAACCCAGTTAAATCTGGCACAAGATTTTATGACAGCAGGGACAGAGAATCAGGGATTACGAAGTAAAAATAAATGTTATTTTTTTTCCTCTCAGGCACAAGCAGCCCATGTAGAGGAGTACAGAGATGTATCCATTATATTTGACACTGTTCTGGTATGTGCAGGTTTGTGCTAGAGCACAACCAGAAGTTTTTATTAGTAGCTCACTACAACGTGATTGCTAATGAGATGATGTGTGTTAATGAAATGACTCTTTCTTTGCATGGTTTAAGAAGATACAAGGTCATCTGTATAGGCAGCCTCATGAACATTGCCTCTTTAGAGTATCAGTCAGTACTAGGTCAAAATCATGTTCTCTGATCTGAGTTGCACAAAAGTAATGAAGAAAAACTTGAAGATGTTTGCTCAAACTTGGGCTCTGCAGGAGCAGAGCTTTGAATCTCTGCAAAGACCCCATGCATTACTGAGGAATAGAGTGCTTAAGCTTCAAGGGAGTAAAGCTCAGCAGGAGCAAAACTCTTCTCATGTTCAAAGTGTTTCCTGACTATTTCTTTTTGGCCAGGGTGTGTTCTGTCACTCTATCACTATGTCAATCCAGATAGGAAGAAAGATATAGCAAGTGGACTTGTAGAATTGGGCTCCTTTTTAACAATTAGAAATATCCGGTGGAGCCAAATGGAGACTATACAAATATATTTTGGTACAATTGGGCACCGTAGATTCAGACGTTTTCAAACTACACAGGATGTAAGATTCCAGTAGAGAACACAAATACATGCGTAATCCTATTTGCATTTCTATGAGTTCTGCTTTCTTTAAATCTTGCTTATGTTTGTTGATTGTCTTCAGAAAAAGGTATCTGAATCCTGTAGGCATCTGTGGAAGAAAGATGTCAAACAACACACACTTGATTCTCCAAATTACTGAAAATATGTAGGCTAAAGAAAAAACAAATGTTAATGACTGCTTTTCTCTCAGTTCAAGGATAGCAGTTTAGTCACAAGGTGCTTCCAGGCAATTAGTAGATATTAGAACCAAAACCAAGAAGGATATATACCAACACAATCTCCAGTCAGATGAGAGTGCTGACTTTTAATTATACCATAGTTTCACTAAGATGAAGACACCACTGCCACAGCTGGTGATTTTAAATGCAAAGTTGTTTAATGGGCTTGACCCATCTGCCAATTTTGATAGCCAATGAATTTTCAGAGTAGCAATGCAGGTAGACTATGGCTTTTGTCACAGTGGTTTTATTTTTGCAGTAGAAATATCACTGAACATTTTATTAACCTCATCTTCATAGATATTCCTTCATCTCGATTCAGTCTTAACAGGAATCATATTTCTGTTCTAGAGGATTCTAAGCACTCCTGCTTTGCAGAAAAAAGTCTTTCAGCTTTAACACACCTGACTGATACTTAAAAAAAATCTTAAAAATCTAAATCATCTTCAAAGGAAGGACTGCTCTACCTTTACAAACCTGAAGATAAGATGTACACAAAGCATTTAATTCCTTACATAGCAGAGTCATCAAGAGGTTATCAAATTAGATACTTGTATTTAGAAGCAATCATCCAAGATGGCAAGAGTTCTTGTAATTGTTAATGAGATGAAATCCATCATCTCTTTTTAGGATTTTAGAAAAGGATTGATCAAGTTTCTTTACACAAGAGAGAGGTCTGCTTTATGAGAAGAACTCATGAAGAATACCTGGTTTTCAACAACACAGTTTGGAAAATTAAGAAATTAAGATATTATTTAAGAAATAGATTTTCACTGAACAAAATTTCATGATTTCAGAGATATCTTGTTTTCCATTTGAATGAAATTGAGTCTTTTTAAAGTTTTAAATAAAACACAGTCAGCAAGAAAATGTTGCAGAATAATCAGTAACCATGGAGTCAGAACAGTCACTTAGGATCTCAAAGACCAAACACCTCATTTAGAGTAGTATTTTGTGTCAGAGAAACTTAACCTAAGAATGAAAACATGAAAAATGGGAGTGGAAGACCCAGCGGTGTAGTGTCTGCTCCAAAGCAGAAATTAGACTGAGCTATCTAGCATGTCTTTCTTCTGATTGGAACCTGATTTTGAAAGCTCTGAAACAGAAAATGTTTAGAATTTAATTTTGACAAATCCACGTTTTCCAAAAAAAAAAAAAAAAAAAAAAAAAAAAAAGGAGGGGGGTTGTGGATAGGTTTTATACCACTTTCAAAATTCTGACTCTTTAATTTCCAAGCTATATGCTGAAGTCTTACACATAGAAATGATTTGCTGGATTTGTGGGTGAGTAGGAAGTGGGATGGGAACTTTTCATACATGTCACTTACTGGGACAGAATAGAGAAATCCCTTGGTTTCTTCAACTACCTTAGATGTTTCATTTTCTGAAAAAAAGTAACTAAACGCACTAGCTTAGATGCCCACGAAGAAACCTGGGAAAAGTAAACAAGAATTTCCTGACACTCAGTGAGTTAAATTTCTTCAATCACAAGTGTGAATCAGTTGGCTTAACAAATGGTATTTTTGTTAAAGGCAGAAGAAACTCTAACATGTAGATAAGCAGTGTAATATGCAATTCCTACTTCCTAAAATTTAATTATAGTCATTTTATAATTCTCCTTTCCTACTGTCGAGGCAACTGTTGGTTCAGCTGATTGCTTTTAGGAACATTAACCTTGCTGGGTAGAAAGACCTGATATAAATCACAGTGACGTGGTAGTGTGACTGTTCCTGTCAGCTGCTTCTTAGTTTACTAGCCACTTCCCTTTCCTTGCATTGTTCTTTGCATTACTAGTTAGCTGTACCTTATGCCACTTCTTGATCCACTAGCCATGCCTGTGCTACTTTTTGCTTACTACTCTAGTTAAATCTGAGATCTTTATTTTGTTAACAGTTTCTGTTAATTCAGCTCCTGAAATTATGAACATAGAACTAAAACTAAACACAATCTGCTATCATACAGAAAGACCTTTAAACAATTAATCAGTGCAGAAGACATTGCTTGAGCATTTGAAACAGTGTTGGAAACTAGCACATCAGATTAAGTTGATCATTTATACCAAGCATATAATTGCCCTAAAAACTGTATTGTATACTGTTACAAATACAATCTTTTCTCTACTTTTTGATATTATGCCTTTTTAACAGAAAACAACATGTGAAAAATATACCCATGAAAATATGAATATGAAAATGAAAAATCAACACATGAACAATAAACAAGATGTATGTCTGCCCATTGGTCCTTTTCAGTTTTCTGCCATAGCTCTACTACATGTCAAGAGAACAATCCTATTTTTGGAGCACCCTTTTCTCAGGAATTTTTGAAAAGCTATAGGGGGAGAGGAAGCTTCTGGGAACTTTGCTTTGCTTTAGTTATTAAGCTCACATGTATGACATGAAGAGAATAATGGTTTATCTGCATAAACTTAATGTTAAATTTTCTTCTTGTTGAATAAAGGCAAGGAGAAAACTGGTATCATCTCATAAAATATGCTAATAAAATGTAGTAATATTGTTAATGATAATACGCACATCAATCTTAAGGTTGTTCTTCGTATTTAATTCCACACGTATTCCTTTATGTTCAGGCTTTGCTAACCTTGGGCATAGTATCATGTAATCTACCATTAGTTTTAAATAATAAACTTTCCAATGAGAACCATGAAGTACATTGCTTCTAGATTTGGAGAGAAAGGCTGAGGTTTTATTGGGTACATTTTCTAGAATATCTATTTGTAATCAGTGTCGTTACTTTCTCATTAATTTGTGAACATATATAGAGGAAGAATAGGTACTGGAACCCACAAAAACAAATCCACCTGAGCAGTCCAGTGAAGAACACAAAATCACAAGGAACATTAAGAAGACCTCTAAGTTGGATCCATCATTAAATGTTTATAAAACATTCATTTTGGTCCTTCATGATTGATAAAAAATTATCTTCAGTAAAAAACATACTAGAAAATCAAAGATTGGCCCCAGTGCTGGAGGAACTGTTATATGTTGGCAATAAAGAAGTATGTAAGAAAATAATAATAAATGATAATTGAACAGTACTATTCACCAGCAGATGCTGGAACAGGTCCATCAGTTTCCAAAAACTGTCAACAACAGGCTTCTCAGAATGACCAAAAAATGATTAAAGGTATATCTGCCTACAAGACAGAGGGAACAGGAGAGTATGGAAACTGAAGATGCAAAACCACAGTAAATGATTATTTTTTTCCCTCAGGGAGCTTAGGCTAAAGTATTCAAAAGTTATAAAGGACTTAAATGTCCAGTTCTCATTAAATCTAAGAATGTGTCCAAATCTCTCAGGCAGCCTTGAAAAAGAGTCTCAGTCTTAATATTTGTTTTCACTGTTTTTCCTTGCTTTTTCATTTATCTGATGTAAAAACAATCCAGATTGAAATTGCATGACTGACTCTCTGGCTGAAATCCTTGTTTCAAGGTAGTCAATTGTAAAAAAAAAAAAAAAACCTTTCATAGTTTCAGTAAGCCAAAGTTTTCTCCTTGTTAAAATTAGGTTGAGTTAATCCTTTTGTTGGAGGGTTTTCTTTTTTTTTTTTTTTTTCTTTTCATACATTAGTGGTGAAACTAATAAAGATTCTAATGGTAAGGCAAGGCAACTGATAAACAATGTGAAATGCTACAAAATTAAAAGAAAATAATAATGTGCTGAAATGTATTTTTTCAGGGTACAGTATATATTTGAGTAGCTGATTTGCAAAATATTCTTTGATGCTTTATTTAAGCAATTTTTCTGGACTGATACTGTATATGTTATATCCTGAATTTCCATGTAGACCATGAAGTAAATATATTTCTTCATTATATCTAGGAATCTGGTGGGAAGCATGCAGACCTGATGTAGTGCGATAGATGACAAGCAGTCTTTTTTGGAGGGGGAGGGGATAGTGGTGAATCCAAAAGTTACAGTTTCTCAAAGAGTGCTTACAACTACAGTGTTAAATAAGAAAATAGAGAATAAGATGAAGCTAGTGTGTCATCTGTGGTTTTCTTCCATGTATCTGCTCTGTATCTGTATTTTCGCCCATCACCTGCCCTAAACATAGTGATATACAGGCATTGGCAGGTATTTCCAATTATACTAGGCAAGCTATCTTCTATATAGTGATTTGGTTATATTCATGTCATAAATGGAGTAAGTAAGGGAGACAGTACTTCACCCAGTACACAGCAAGATCACAGGGAACCTAGTGCTAAATTCTTTGCAGGCAATCTGGTTCGGATGTTTGTGACAGATGGAAGCTAAGTCTGTCCTGAAGTTCTCCCAGTCGATTTAGATGCTTGGTATGAATTCTAATATATGTTCTAGGTTGTAAACAGTAATTTGCTCCTACTCATTTCACAAGTCACAGCCATATAAATTTGCAGTGCAGCAGAAAGCAAAACACTGCACACACTTTTTTTTCTTTGTAGAACCACTCAAACAGCTGAAAATAAAAGTTCCTGTTCTATAGCATGCAGAAGAAAAAATTGCAAGACATTCATTTATGTGAAATCAGCTATAAAGCACAGTGGAATTATTTCATGCAAATGACTTTGTTTATATCATATACTTTGCTTGCCCTAAGAAATTAAAAATCCTATTCAGCACATCTGCTCATTCAGGTTGTACATTCCCAAACTAGTGTGATTTACATTTGAATGAAGTTTCCAATTTTACTGAGTGACATGGAATCTAATTAGATCCTGCCTCTAAGAGAGGAGTGTCAGTTATAAAAAACAAGGCTCTGGAAAATTAGCCTAAATAAAATTTTACTGAACAGAACATGCAATTACAATCAACACTGGAGTGCTTCAATTATTACCTCTAGTTTTTTATTTTTTATTTTATTTTCTTGTAAAGAAATAAAGAATCAGCAACTGAACTATTAGCAGTGTGTTATTGATGGCATTAGGATATCTTATAGTATTAAATGGTGGGAAAGGATAGTGTCCAGCTTTAGTGGTATCATCAATATGAAATATCTGTCTGGAAGGACTCTCCTATGCAAACAACCTGAAATATACAGAATTTTGACAAAAAAATTAATATACAACATACAATATACAATTAATATGCAACATGGATGACATTGCTGTGGGTGTCTGCTGCAGATCGCTTGATCAGGAAGAAGTAGTAGATGAGGCCTTCTTCAGACAATTGGAAGAAGCTTCACATTTGCAGGCTCTGGTCCGCATGGGGAACTTTAACCACCCCTATATCTGCTGGAGGGACAACACAGCAGGACACAAGCCACCCAGGAGGTTTCTGGAGTGTATTGATGATAACCTCCTGACACAGGGGATTGAAGATTCAATGGGAGGACACGCTCTGCTGGACCTTGTACTTACAAACAAGGAATACCTTGTGGAGGATGTGAAGGCAGGGGGCAGTCATGGCCACAGTGACCATGGGATGGTGGAATCAGGATCCTGAGAGGAGGGAAGAAGGCAGGATCACAACCCTGGACCTCAGAAAGGAGACTTTGGCCTGTTTAGGGACGTGCTTGGAAGAATCCCATGGGATAATCTTCCCTGGAGGGAAGAGGCGTCCAGAACTAGTTGATATTCAAGGATCACCTCCTCCCAGCCCAGGAATGGTCCACCCTGATGAGCAGGAGATCAAGCAACAGTGGCAGGAGGCTTGCATGGATGAACAAGGAGCTTCTGATAAAACTCAAACATGAGAAGGAAGTGTATAAGAGGTGGAAACAGCGACAGGTGACCCAGGAAGAATATGGAGACACCATCTCTATATAGTGTGTAGGGATGGGGTTATGACTATACAGTCTCCAAAGGTCCCTTCCAACCTCAGCTGTTTTATAATTATGTGATTATACTTAAGAAATAAATCTGTATTATTATATTTTATTTTCCTACTGTGTCCTCTTTCATGCACTGCCTTTTTTTAATAGCTCATCTTTAACATGGAATGATATTCTTTCATCTCCACAGCATACATTTTATATTGCCAGTTCTCCAATTTTGCAAAATCAATAACATTATATTTATACAGGAAATAAAATATCTCTGAATCAATACCAGTAACTTAAGCCTAAGAGCTTCTACCCTGTAATATTTCTTCACTGAGAAATTCCATTGTGGATTAGCTGGATTCAATCTGAATTAGAGCATCAGGAACAACATAGCGATGGGATGGAATGAGAGAACAATTTGTACTGAAAAAACAATCCCTCATTCACTTGAGTCTGAAAAGAGCACTTTATCTGAGTGTTAGATATTAGCATGGAATAGCCATAGAGGCTAGCTCACTAGTGTTCGCGTTGAAACAGCGTAAGCTATTGTTAAATTCTTCTGCTCACCTGACACAGCACTCTTTTAACAAATAATATTATTAACTTCAGTCAGTCATTCAGCTTTGTTTTCAGGCAAGGCTGCAAGTGTAGAATTAAATATAGAGGTTTCTTAGATGCATTTAGCCATGTTGTTCTTTAGTAGCTGCTTGAAGAAGTAGATATTTTTTAGAGGCATCAATGTGCAACAGTATGTTACAATGATAGTATTTACATACTTTTTATACGATTTTCCCCATTTTTATGGAATATTCCTAAGGACACCCTCTGGCAATGTCTTTACAATGCTGCAGAATGGGAAACTGCATGCAGAATTATTTCACTCCAGATCTATACCATTTGCTACTACAATAGTAAGGAGAGATAACAGTTAAGAGTGAGCCATCATTATAGTATACATACTGAAATAAAATATTTAAAAGTACAGATGTTTCTGAATTACCGTGGTAGCTTCCCTCTTCAGTTCCTCTGAACTTTGATTCCAGATTTAAACTTCTCTAAAGCTGGACCTTACAAATACATAGTCCATATTTGCAGAGAATTCATTTTCATTCAGACTCTGGAAATCTAAAAGAAAGTGAAAAGCAAAAGTAATTCCAATTCCCTGTCATGATGGAACTGTTCATGGAAGAAAGAAGCCAATTTACATAAGGGTCAGTTTCTCTGTGCCAGCTCTGCACCAGATTGAAGTACAGGAGGTAAGACATAGCTAAACATCATCATTTTGTATTTTAAGGATATGTTCCTTTGGCATCATCTTTGTTAATAAAATCACAAAGAACACCACAGGTGTTCCATCACCCACAAATTAAAAGAATTATCTACAGACCTTTTTCACATGAGGAGAGAAAAAAGATAATGTAATGCGTGACAAATGCTAATCATGCTTTGGAGTGAATTACTGTAAGGGGTTCAGATTCCATGCTAATAGGACTTTTTCAAAGTTGATTAAAGTACATCTGAACTTAATTCCTAAATTTCACCTCTGATTAAAAATAACAGCAAGACAAACCTCCACTGTAACATATTTGACTTCTTTCTTTCTTGGTAACTCCAGCCTATGCCTTTATCCAACCTTATTTTCTAAACATATGCAAAACATTATCTGAGTCTTCTGTTCAGAGTAACCATTTCCAGCCTTCTCCGTGGCTTCTCAGCCTAATGAGAACCTGAATATTTTTTTTCCTTTTCTTGGGTTTGCTGTCACACACTTCAACAAATATGCAATGCCCTTTTTCTCTTCTACTCTGTCCGCTCTAAGTTTGGCTCAATAGGTAGTGGTCAACTTCGCAACTACTCTGCAATAAGCAGGCCCAATGAGAGTTTTGTGAAATCACTGTATTCACAATGGCCTTACTTCATGGACTTAAAGAGTGCAATAACAGGATTCAAAGCAGGGAAGTGAGCAGAATCTGTTCTCTTGAATGTAAATCCTGGCAAATGAAAATCATCTGTATATCAGTAATAACTGAAAAATAGCTTTTATGTAGCTCTCTTCATATCACTGGACTGCTTAGCCACAGATCCTAGCAATCCTGACAGTCTGATCCAACGATTCCGTACATGAAACAGTATCCAATGAAACCATACATAGCATCAGATCAGTTTAATCATTTGCTGACTTGCCCTTCAGATGATGGATCAGATCAAATTCCCCAAGTGCTTTCTTTGGAAGGCCAAACAAGGAAATCCTAGCTTGATCAAAGAGACCTTCTGCTCTTTGACTCTAATTCATTTACTATTCTCTCTTAATCTCCTGAGGCCGTATGCAATATAGTTGCTAATTGTCTACCTGCCTCCTCTTGGTATGAGAATAAAAGAAAAAGCATTCAACAGATCCCCTCTACATTGACTACAATTCTACCATTATCAGGCCTGTCTGCATCCAGGGAATTATTCCTTCTGATGTCTTCAGGCCCAGTATCTATCATATTGTTTCTTGGGTTTTGCTATTGCTATCTTTTGGCTGGGTCTTTATTTGCTATTCCTAGCATACAGAAGAGGAATTAAACTTCTTATGGCCTTGAGGATTTCTGCATAAAAAGGTAGAATTTTTTTAATGTCATTTCAGGCTGTTTTCCAAATACATACATGCAGCTTAATGAATCAGCCTGCTGTTTCAGAATAAGCAGTCTTTTTGTCATGTGTCGAAATGCTCATGGTCTGTTTGGCGTTACTAATACTAACATGTAGAACTGTTTTCAACTATGTTAATATTTTATGCTGGATAGTTCCAACCGTATTTATATATAAAAGTATCATTAAATTCCTTTCCTATCTTTGTGGCTATTTTCTTCCAGGGCTGTACCCTGAACTCAAGGCATTGATTCTACATTTAGCCTCATACCCAGATAAATTAAGAGGTGATAATTTCTTGGTTTTTTCATTCATCAAACTACCAAAGAACATTATCTAAATGATAACTGTTTAGGAACTGTTCTCATTTCTCTTTCTATTTACTTCACAAGAAGCTTTTGTAGGCTCACCTCCCTGTTCCCTCTTAGGCACTAAGAAATCATTCAGGAAACTATTTTCTAGCCAAGTGGCTGGTAAGGACTGCCTATATACAAATAAGATTTGAGTGCAATCAGGGTTACTACCAAAGACATTATGGTAACTGCTGCTGAGTAGAATAGAAGCAGCATCAGTACCTGATGGCCAGCAGCATATATTGTATCACATGCTACTCTCCTACCAGATCTATGTTACCCTGATTATTTCCACTAAGCATTTGCCACCTTGTGAAACCTACTGTGGCAGACAGATGAATGAATCTTTTTGCCCTAAACATTTCTTGGTGCATGGGGTGCAGGCAGGCCATAACCCCGAACAAGCCATCTGTCCCTGGCGGAAACAGGACTGGGCTGCTGCGACCCCCGAGATGGTCTCCCTGCGACCACCCGGGACACACCGAGCCTGCACTGAACGAGACCACAATCGATCAGAGACTTTGGGATCTGGACTGTAAATTATTGTCCGTTTTTAGCACAACTTCTATAAAACTTGCTTGGCATGAGTGGCTAAATTTGCTGAAGCCTTAGGCCGCACTCCCTAGTTCGGTGAGAAAGGGCCCCAGAGCTGGTGCAAGCGGGAACGATAAGGGAGTTACCAGCAATTTGCATCTGAAACAGTGCTAATTGCTGGAGTTACCATCTCTTTGTCAGGACCTTGAGAGACAATAGCAGAACCCGAGGAATGGAGACGCACCTGTCGGCAGAAACTGCAGCAGAAAACAGCCTGCCTAGGAACTACGATGAGATCCAATAAGGAGCAGGAGACCCCAGACCCCAAAAACTACTATTGATCTGAACTACCGCGTGAGGGGTGCAGAGCTTAGATTGGAAGGTATAATTGTCCAGGGATTTCTTTGTTCGGGGTCCCTCTTCGGAGGTACCCAACTGGAGCTGTGTGAAGAGGACCCACCTACCACCAGACAGGCGCCGTACCCCCCCCCCATCACTGCTGAGAGTCCCAAAGGAAGAGGACCAACGGGACGCCGCTGGAACCACGGGTGGTGATATCTTCTCTCTCTCTCCTCTCTCTTTTTCCCTCTCCTTTGTTGAATCTGTTTGAAACGTGTGGCACGTGACTTGTCTAGCTAGTTGCAGTATTGGCCACTGATTTATCCTATTTGACCACATGCCTTATCTTTGTGTTAATAAATCTTAAGACTGGTTGGCTGGTGTCATTTCACCTTAATTCAGTCCAAGGGCATCACGAACTTGGTCGTTGGTCCCAAGGGGAGGGAGGTCGTCCTGAACGACTCCTTTCAGGCCGCGACACCTATAGTCTTTAAATGTCTGAAACTACTTTATGACTACCAATCAGTTTGGTTTGTTTGTTTGTCTTTAAGAATTGGTTAACAGTGCATTATTTTAATTAGTGGCATGCCTCTGTGCTACATGGACATTTCGGTGCACTCAGGTGGCAGCCAATCAGCAGAAGATATAGTGCACAGAGATACCAAGACAGACTGCCGATCAGATGGCAACTAACTGGGAATTGAAAGGACAGTTCTCTGAAAAATAGTTCTCACTTTTGCAGGAGCAATTTTGTGCTGACAAAGAACAAGAAGCTACCTTTGTTTTATCTCTCTCTTCCTCCTCTTCTACTCCTGCTTATCTTAAAAGATCTGGCAGATACATAGGGCATAATTACAGAATAACAGAAGAGCTGAGGTTGGAAGGGACCTCTGGAGATCATGTGGTTCAACCACCCTGCTCAAGCAAGGTCAGCTAGAGCAGGCTGCCCAGGACCAAGTGCAGTTGGGTTTTGAATCTCTCCAAGAATGAAGACTCTATAACCTCTCTTGGCAACCTGTGCCAGTTCAAACACAAGTGTTTTCTTGTGTTCAAATGGAATTTCCTGTGTTTCAGATTCGTGCCCATTGCCTCTCGTCTTGTCACTGGGTGTCACTGAGAAGAGTCTGTCTCTGTCTTCCTAACACTCCCATCAAATACTTATACACATTGATAAGATCCCCCTGAGCCTTCTCTTCTCCAGGCTGCAGACTCCCAATTCTCTCAGCCTCTCCTTGTATGTCAGATGTTCCAGGACCTTAATCATCTTCATGGCCCTTAATGGACTTCTGTCAGTATGTTTCTCTTGTACTGGGGAGCCCTGAAGTGAACACAGCACTCCAGACATGGTGTCATCTCCTTCGATGTGTGGCAACGCTCTGCCTAACGCAGCCCAGGATGCTTTCAGCCTTATTTGCCACGGGTGCACACTCCAGGCTCATGGGCAAATTGCTGTCCACCAGGATCCCCAGGTGCTGCTCTGTAAGGCTGCTTTCCAGCCAGCCATCCTCCCACCTGTAGCGTTGCAGGGGGTTGCTTCTCTTCAGGGGCAGGAGTCTGCACTTCCTTTTGTTGAGCTTCATGAAGTTCCTCTCTGCCCATTTCTGCAGCCTGTCAAGGTCCCTCTGAATAGCAGTGCAACCATCTGGTGTATCAGCCACTCCTCTCAGTTTTGTGTCAACTGTTAACTTGCTTGGGGTGTATTTGTCCCATCATTTAGGTCATTAATGAAGATGTTAAACAGTAGCAGTCCCAGAATCAGCCCTGGGATACACCACTGGTGACTGGCCTCCAGCTGGACTTCACACCACTGATCACAACCCTCTGAGCCCAGCCATTCAGCCAGTTTTCAGTCCACCTCACTGACCATTTGTCTAGCCCATACTTCACCAGCTGATCCCTGAGGATGTTGTGGGAGACAGCGTCCAAAGCCTTACTAAACTCAAAGTAAGAAACATTCACTGCTCTCCCCTCATCCACCGAGACTGCTGTCTTATGATAGAGGGCTATCAGGTTGGTTAAGCATGATTTCTTCTTCCTAAATCCATGTTAACTACTCAAAGTCATCTTTCTGGCCCTCGTATCTCTGGAAATAGTATCCAGGATTAGTTGCTCCATCATCTTCCCAGGGATGGAAGTGAGGCTCTGTAGAGTTTTCTGGATCCTCCCTCTTGCCATTGTTGAAGATAATAGGGGTTACATTTTCTCTCTCCCAGTCCTCAGGAATTTCTCCCAGTCACCATAACCTTTCAAAGATAATTGAGAGTGGCTTTACAATGACATCGGTGAGCTCCCTCAGCACTTGTGAGTGCATCCTGTCAAGGCCCAATTACATCTAGTCATGCATGGATATACACGTAGCAGGTGTTGTGGAGCAAAGCCATGCTTTCAGGAGTCCTGGATCATTCTAACCAAAAGTTTTTACAGTAGGCTATGATCTATGTCAAAACACACCTTTTTCCATTTGTAGATGCCTTTCCTCGCTCAGACGATGTCACTGTGAGATTATCCTTTATCAACTTAGAAAGTTCATGATGCCCGGTGAAGTTCCTGGTGACTAGAAAAAGAAAAAATGTCACATCCATCTTCAGAAAGGGTGAGAAAAAGGATCCAGGAAACTATAGGCTGGTCAGCCTCACCTCAGTACCTGGGAAGGTTATGGAGAAAATCTTCTTTGAAACTATTTTTAAGCACATGAGAGACAAAAAGGTAACTGGCAACAGACAGCATGGATTTATTAAAGGAAGATCATTTCTGACCAACCTGATTGCTTCCTGTGATGACATGACAGGCTGTGTGGAGAAGGGGAGGTCAGTGGATGTCTTTTACTTTAGCAAGACTTAACATATACAGATATATGTGTGGATATCTGTAAACATAAATACAGTCAGCAATGCACCCTTGCAGCAAAGAAGGACAACTGCATATTGCACTGTATCTGCTATAGTGTAAACAGATTCTTATCTCCATTTGGCACTTGTGAGACCACATGTAGGACACTGCTGAGGTTTGGGCTCCTCAGTACAAGAAAGACAATGACATACTGCAGTGAGTCCAGCGAAGGGCCATTGAGATGGCTGGGGTCCTGGAGGACATGACATGTGAGGAAAGTCTGAGAGATCTGGTTTGTTCAGCCTGGAGAAGTGAAGACTAGAGGGAATCTTATTGCCCTCTACAGCTCCCCACAGGGAGGGAGTAGAAAATATGAGTCAGAATGTTCTTGAAAGTCTACAGTAAAATGGCAAGCAAAAGACAAGTTGATCGAGGGGAAATTCCATCTATAAGGAAAAAATTCTTCACTATGAGAACAAGTGAATATTGGGATAGGTTGCCAAGAAAGTGGTGGATTCTTCCTTGCTGAAAATATTCAAGACTCAGCTTGACAAGGCTCTAGACAATCTGATCTAAGACCCTGCTTTCAGCAGCAAGTTGAAGCAGATGCTCTCCTGGATTCTGTGATTCTAGGATTCTCATTTGGAAAATGAAAAATTCCACTCAAATATAAGAAAAACTCTTTTTCACTGGAGTGTGAAGAGGTGTCCACAGAGGCTGTGAGATCTCCCCACCTTTGAGATATTCAAAACTCAACTGGGCACAGCCCTGAGCAACTGTTCCAAACGGTCCTGCTTCTAACAGGGTCTAGATGAGCTCCAGAGGCCCCTTCCAACCTAAATAATTCTGTTATTCTAATGTTCTCCATATCATTATCACTTGTGGAACTGACTGATTTTTCCTCCCTGACTTTCCATAAATGCTCAGGTTGAAGCCAGAACTACTGAGATTCCTGGACTTTATCCATGTAGCTACAGCTGTGCAGTTTGACCATTTGTGAACAGAAAAGGTGAGGTACTTCAGAGAAAAATACAAGTTAATCTGACATCACCTCTCTGTTCTCCTTTCCATAAAAATACTAATGTAACTGAGAGATATTAAGCTAATAATTTTATATCACATAGTGATACAAATTATTAAATTAGGGAGGTGAAGAAAATTGCTTTCAAACCCTATCAGTAGAATTTGTAATTAAAATTGACATGTCTTGCAGTTTGAAGATAAATTACCAAACACAACAGAAAGAATTAATTGCTCAGTTCCTTAATAGGGTATACAGATACAAAGTCAGTCTGTTTATTAATATTTTTAAGAATTATATATTAGTTGTTGCCTAATACAAGAGATTTTTCATCTTACAATGAAATAAAAAAAGGGGAAAAGCAGGTTAGAGTTGTAGGTAATAAAGTAGAAATTAATAATAAAGCTTGATATTGTTAGCATTTTCAGTTACTTCCTTTGTAGTCATAACAGATTGTCCAGGAACTGCCTGTTTATGCTTATATAATGCACAGAGCCAAAACAAAGGCTACAGCATTTTTACATCTCTTGTTTACAAAGTAGCCCTAAACATAAAAATGTTGTTACAAAATGACGCTCATACCTAATAATCTCAGCATTAAATTATTGAAGAAAAAAAGTTAACTAGCTTGATAGCAGCCTGTCCAACCGCACAAAGACAAGCTCAGAATTGTTTTTTTTTTCATTCTTCCCTCATCCACAATGCTGTATTATAGCACCCTGCAGACAGTAAAGTATCTCTTGCTGTGACAAGTTATTGATCTTGTTTTCCTCTGAGAACCCTAAAAAGTCAAACTGTAGCTTCCTAAAATACACTGCTGAAGCAGTACTTTGCAAGGGCTATGAGTTAATAAGAAATTTGTTCTTCAGTGCTCAGCAGAAAAATTAAAGTGATGTTAGTGTAAATATATGCAGTTTTGACCAGAAGAGCGGAGAGAAGCTCTAAAGCTTAGCAAGTCTATTTAGTCTACCAATGATGTGGTGTTACTACCTTTGCACCCGCTAACGGTAAGACTAACCTAATATCCTAAATTCTGAAAAGGAGGGAACACGGGGTGAGGGTGGGGGAGGGGGGGCAAGAAAATGTAGAGGTGTCTATAAAGCTTTTAACAGGCCTGGACATGATAGTGCTACATAGAAAAGTAAGTACTGGAATCTAGATCCAGTTTTACTCCAGCTAGGATGCCCCCTGAACACCTATATATTCAGGGAATAAATTGGACTGAAATAGAAGAGTTGTCACTCTACCAGGGAGAAAAGAGAGAAGCATATAGGGAAAGAGAATGATTCTTTCAAGCTAGGAGAAAAAGGTCTCTTCTGACTTAAGGACAGTATTTGAAACTGCTGTCATCCCATTTACGGCTATTGCTTTAACATCAAAAATGTGATTTGACTGTACTTGAGACCTCTTTGCTGAGATGCACAGAATAGATTTTGCTGATGATCAGCAGGTGGATCTGAGGTGAGCTAGAGAGGGACTTGTTGAGTGAACCTCCTTAACAACCTACTGAGGCAGTCGTTCCTCCGTTGACAACAGGCAGCGTCATCAACTTCTGTGGAAGGTTTCTCTTTTTATGTTCTTTCAACTGTGGCAAGTATAAAGATTACTTAGATGGAAATGCACAATCTCAAACAAAATCTCAAATATTTATCTCAAACAACACTCTCTGCCCTTTCTGACCCTGCAGTTAGTGGACAAAACTATGTGTCTGCTAAGGTTCCTTCTACTTTGAGTGCTGCTGTGGCCCATCTTGATTCCCTCAGATCACAATTTGGGGCTTTAGAGGCCTGGGAGAGCTCTGTCTCCAAAGCAATGGTATTATCATACATGACTAGAAATGCAATTCTAGACAATAGGGATGAACTTGCTATATGAAAGTTCTTATGCAATTCAGTATTATCAAACTTTTGGGAGCTCAGACAATGCTACAGTTCTGTGTAATCCTGGTATTAAAAGTGAAATGAAAGTTTTCTTTTAGCATGAAATTGACTTTTTTTATTGTTACAAACCACCTAATACTTGCAGATAAATTATTTTAAGCAAACATGCAACATGTATTGATTTTTAAGACAGATGATAGATGATAATTTTAAATCTACAGGAAAAGTCTTAAAACCTAGCATAACGGAATTTATCAAGTATATAAATTCTCTCTCTACTTAACCCTTACAGTAGTAATTAGATTGTAATGTCTTTGCAAGCCCAATGCCAATACACAGCCAAGGATGCAGACGCTTTGCCAAGTTTTTGCCAGATTTCCGTTTGTGAGACTGAAGTTCAAATGTCGTATCTACTATTATTATTCCTATTAGTATTAATGTAGAGTTATATATTATTCTCTCAATCTAATGTGCTAAGCTAATATTTGAGGATTCTCACTGCCAGGTACAGACATGAAGTAACAAGGATCACTACTATGACAAAGAACATATAGTTGTTTTTTGTGACAAGATGTAAGAGATGGATAATGCAAACACTTGGAGAAATAGCTACATAGGTGTGAAAGTAATGACTGTGAAACAACATACTTCACACAATTAGCTAGGCAATAGTCTCAGCTTGTCTCCTGCCTAGCAATGCTAAATGCCTTTGGAGGCATCACAGCAGAGGAGAATCTCAATGAAAGATCTAAGGCCCGATAGCATAAATTTTTGTGTTTTACATCCATTAGAGGCATTGAAGGTGAAAGAGTTTAGAGCTCTTTGACAGAGAAAAGTTATCAGCTATACGTTAAGGCTGGCAGCACCTGGGGCGCACAGCTAAATTATGAAGAGTCTAAGGTTTAAAAACAAGAGGAATAATCCAGCCATGATGAAGTCAATGGTTATTCCCCTGTTGACTTCTTTGGAGTTAGGATTTTATCACAGAGTCTTTACATGATGTGAAGGTGAAAGGAGAACATGTGAAGAAGCTTAAGTCATCTAAGCGATATGAAAATGGCTGAATTCATTGAAAATGATCTTTTTAAGTGAATTGTGTCCTCTTCTTGAGAAAAGATTGTGAAACAGTCCCCACAGGGTATTTAACTTGTAAGAAGGAAGTGCATAGACTACTGTATGTAGAGCCTCATCAGGGCCTCTTGAGAGCTCACCCTAAAAATTATAAGATATTCTTCAAACATGTCCAGGTTCAGTCACTGCAGGCCTGATTTGTAGAGTGTCAATTGCCTTCTTTTGATGTTCTGGGAGTTTTGTATCCAAAGAGCCAAGCCAATAACCTGGCAGAACTGCATTTCTCACAAACAGAACATTTGCGCTTGGGTTTGTCAGCCCCCATAAAAGTATGACTTTTTTATATATATTTTATATATATATATATCTATGTATATCTATATCTATATCTATCTATATATATATAAAAGATATTTATTAGAGGTCAATTCATGTCCTCAGAATCTTTTCATTTTTTATATGAATTCAATTTCCCATATCACTGTGCATGCAACTGTATCAGCACAGATAATGTAGATGCACACTAAAATTCCTGGAGTCTGCTTTAACAGTCTCCAGTTAAATATTAGGATATAATTAGAATTTAATAGCCTAATTAAAATTAATTCAGACTGTATTTGCTTGTACTTTTATTAAGGTTAGACTTATTTAATTCCAAAAGTCTCAGGTATAATGTCAGAGATTGTGGTACTTTATCCCTTCCATTATCACTATATATTTCTCCAGGGGAGTGCATAAATTTCCCTTTAACCTAGTACTTATGCTATGTGAAACCTTTTAGAAACAATCACAAATTCAGATAAATAAAAAGTTTCTGATGCTAGTCTGGCATCTTTGATACCCAGCCATAAGGAAAGATTCCCAGAGTAGGAGCCATTTTCCCCAGGCAGGTGTCCAAGGTTTGCAGGTAAAACACCACATCACTTGTGTATTTTGGAACCACCTGAAAAGCCTGCGGCATGTACAATTTACATGATCTTACATGAAAAGCAAAACACTTTATGTGGGAAAAATATTAATTGAACTGGAATACGGAAAACAATTATCTTCAAGTCAGAAAGTTCACTTACATAGAGACCATTTTGTTTGGGGCATTTACTAAATAGAAATTCTGAAGTTTTTAGTTTCTGCCCTGTACTGACACACAAGTGAGAAGTGACAGAATTCTGTACTGCAATGAATCTGGTATGATGAGTCTAGTAAAGACTATACCGGACACTGTACTTAAGAAAATGATGAGTTTTTTGGAGGGGACACAATCAGTAGCATAGGACATCCTGAAAAATCAAGATTTAACACTTTGTCACACATTTAAGGTAATCAGAAAACAGAATGCTACAGACTAAGCCAAAGATAACAGCTTGAATCTTTATTTTATTTTTCCTCTTTCTTCATTAACTTTCAATTATGCAGGTAGCTCAGAGGTCATGCTGTGTCCTCCTCAAGAGGCTGTTTACTGAGGGATGAGGGAGCAATGGCTTTGTGAGAAATAATGTCGACAAGATTATCTCCTCCTTTTGTTTTTAATTTTTGCCCAAACACCTTCCTGTTCTAGAAACTTTTCCCACGAATCTATGCATGTTGTCTTCCTCAGTCTTCATGTTGTCCATTGTGAGACCGAGACACAGTGTATCCTCAGTGTTTCACTGTGGATCAGGGTTCAAGTTCCCAGCTAGACTGCACTCTTTGGAAAATCTGGCATTCTCTATGCACAGCCTCCTGGTCCGAGGATATTTTGGCTGAATGGGCAAACATGCCAGATCTTTCGTGCCTCATGAAAAGGCTAGCCACAGAAGCTAATGAAAGTCAAATTATTAAATAGAATCAGAAGTAGCAGATTTTCTTCTTTTTGTAGTCTATTTGTCTTAAAGTTTTGACTTGAAGTAGCAGGTTGCTGTGGCACATCACAGTGGAAGTGCCACATCTCATAAAGAAACTATTGGCAGGGTTTGCATTAGTGCAGAGTCCTGAATGTCAAACAACATCCTTCCTTTTTGCTTTCTTTGGTAAATCTTTGTGTGTGGGGGGATGTGTGTCCATTGCCATGCTAAAGACGAAAAAAAGCAAAAACTAGAGCTGAGTCACTTCAGAAACAAAATTAAAAAGGTAATTCACATACGTTATTACTACGCAGTCTTTCACACTGGGCAAAATTTATCAAGCAACACATACTACAGGATATTGTATTATTCTCTAAAGTACAGCCAAAGTTCAAATATGGGCATTGTTACATTGCTCTGATCAGCTTTTCTCCAATATATCTACATAAACACATTATCACCACTGTTGTCATTTTGCTTCTTACAGTAGAGGGGGACAGTGCAATGATTTGAAAGGGAAAAGGAATGTGCAAGCCAGCACCTCTGCTACCTTCTGTTGCTCATATAACAGCAGTGGGTCATATTTCTTCCAGAGCGCAGGTCCAGGGTGTTTCTATAATATTAAACAAGACTGGGGCACAGTTGCAAGAGATAGTACGCAGTCATAATACCTGGCACAGGTTTGGCCTGGTGTGATTTGCACTGTCCAAACCAGGTACACTGTTCTGGTGGGAAATAGTTGCATGGACACAGCCTGTACCATACTGAGTGACCTCAGGGCCAGAGAATGATTACTGGCCCTACTTCTTATTATTGTATCTTCCTCCATTTGCATATGTCACCACATATCTCTGTTTTTTTTAGTGCTGGTAGAGGAGGCCAGAGAGTTCAAAGAAGTTAGCGGATTTGTGCTAGGAATTGTATGCCTGTTTCTCAAATACTATGTGCAGCTGGTCCTTCCTGTCTCAAAAATAATAAAGAGGAACTAGGAAATGTTCAGAAGAAGGAAGAAGAAAGGTTAAATGCATTGAATAGACATTATAAGAGGAATGACTAAATACTCTATGACTCTTTGCCTTAGAATGACAACAGCAGGAGGGCATTACAGACATCTATAACATCATAAACAGCCCAGAGAGGATGACTGAGGAGCTCTTGTCTGTGCCTTCCTCCCACACAAACCCTTTGGGCATATATTGCAGTCAGCAAGAGGGAGAGAGGTTCAGAACAAACAAAAGGAGCTCTTCATATAGCATGTAGTTAAACTATAAAACTCCTTGCCATTGCTAAGCTAACAAACTCCCTGCCATAGGATGTTTGCATCATTTCAAGAAGAGCCTGCAGAGATTCCTGGGGAGAGAATTTCTTTGAGGGTTGCTAAATAGGAACTATTTAGAAGATACAAACTACCTCTGGCTCAGAAAGCCTCTGAACCACAGGTAATTGGAGCCTGAAAGAGCTTTCAGAAACATTATGTGCCTGGCGTGATCTGTGCTCTCTTGGCACCCATTTCAGCCAGTGCTGGAGACAGGACACACTGGGGGGTGTACTTTGGCTCTGACATAGTTCTTGTATGTTCTTACTAAAGTCAAAGGAGCCAAAGCCCCAGCATGGAGATGGCACATGGAAAGCAAGCAGCCAGGCTGCCATGCGGAAGCTCCCCAGATCCGCCTGTGGCTGAGATGGGCCAGGCCAGCTAAGAAGCCAGTGTGTCCAATCAACATTTATATACCTGCTCAAAAGAAACATAATCTAATGAGAAGTCTGAAAAGGACATGGATATCACAATAGTACCAAAAGAAGCCAGAATGAGTGGACCTGCGCTTACTGCCCGCAGGACTGTAGTTGTGCCTATGGAAATACACAAACAAAATAGTGCTGATAGACTACAGGGAGGCACTTAAACTAATGACCCAATCCAGAGACTGAAGCTAGTCATTTCCCATGTTGTTTTGCAGAATTTCTGGTGTCTTTCAGATTTACTGACCAATATCTTGTTCTATTCATTAGCACTCCTAATCTCTTACATAAATAACATATATACATCACTATGATGCAAGCAATTTTGAATTTTTGATTGAATCATTTGAAACAAACTATAGAAAAGATAAAATTTTCTTGCAGAGAAGATATGAAATCTTTTTCCTTAGGTTTTATTTAAAATTCATACAGAACCTCAATGACTCCACTTTTTAGTAAGCAGAGAATACCAAAGTACAATGGTATTTTCCACACATTCTTTGAATAATCTCACTAGAATGAAATGTAAGCTTGTATGAAGTAAACATTGCATTACATATAGGGTTATGATATTATGACGGAAAAAGGTCAAGTGATTTTGTGAAGTATTATAATCTGACTGTAAAATGACACTAAACTACTACCTTCTGAAAGATATGTGCAAAAAGAAAATCATTCACATCAAAACTTCATGGTCACCAGTTGAATTTTACCTATCAAGGAATTAAAAGAAAAAAAATAGAAAAAAACTTTGAATGTCTCTTATAAAACAAATATTGACCTTTTCTCACCAAACTATTGCTCGTGAGTAGTAAAATTTTTTTTGACTGTGAATTACTCTCATGTTATGGCCTTTTGCTGTAGGCACTGTGGCAAAGAACCTATGATTGTGTGTTCCAGACAGCATTTAACTGCTGCTATTCTACAGTATGGTTCATATTTTCCTGCTAGGGACAAATTCTTTCACTTTCTTCAATAACTCTATTTCTAGTTAGCTTCTCCCATTTTTTCCTCATATACTTGTTATAATTCCAAAAACATGCATTGCAACATAAAACCATATTCTGAAGAGTAATTATGTAGTATAATAGTGATTATCTGTATTACAGATATAAAAAATCTAAATGGGAACTCTGTCTACTCAAGGGATTTGTTTTTAAGTGAAGTGAATATATGCACCATTATGTATGATTCCCAGAACAATATCAAATATATATTTTTCCCCTCAAAGATATCATAAGCATAAGGAAAAGAAATGGAAGGAGTATAAGCAGTTCCACAGAGAAGAAAAAATTTTCTTACAGAAATTGCTGGATGTCTTTTAAAGGCTTTTGTTACCTTCTAGGAAGCTGAGATGTACATTTGAGTCTTCTCAGATGAGAGGACAGAGTAGAACATACATTTCTCATTACCACATAAGTCAGAGCTCAGGTCAGCAGGCTATCACATCAGAAGGTGGGCACCATTTCAGCAGGGCTCCCTGTTTCTCTGTGGGCTGGCCTTTGCGGTGCATTTAGTGCAGAGCTCAGTGCCATGTGTAAGTGAGGGCATGCACATGTGTTTGTGTGTGCACCTGTTAAAAACATGAGGCACTTTCGGGGTTTAGGAACAGAGATTCCTATTCTGAGTCCAATGCATGAAGTGGTAGACACATGATGAGATGTATAGCTTGGTGTGGGTGACAGTGGGTCTGCCAGCTTGTGGATCCCCTTGGGATGTGTATGTCCTCCTGCAGTTACCACCCTCAGATTGTGTGTACGTTGGCCACTGAGGCAATGCGTGAGTAAGATCTGTCAGAATTGATTTAATAAGAATTGCTGCTTTGTTTGCCTACTTCATTCATTTGGGTAGTTACAATTAATATAAATTAGCTAGCTTTGTCTGTTTATTAAGTAGCTACTGTTAGCATTACTTTTAGTGTAATTAGAAAATAAGTATTCTAGTTGAGCTAAGTTTCTGTTAATAAGAATTGTTGCTTTGTACTGCTGTAACTTGTGCACTAAATTTTGATCTTTTAAACAAGTTGTGGAGTCATGCAGTAAATCTCCTTCTCCTCCCATTCCTTGGACCACATGAAGCCTACAAGGTCCAAGACTGTAAAGATAGCGTGTTATCCTGTGACACTTATCAACAGTAAACAAATAGAAAAGTGAGAGAAACTGAGACTATTGATGCAAGGGCTCTTTTAAATTAATCAAATCAAACTGAAATGACACATTCTCCCTGTTTTTCCTTTCCAAAAATCTCTGGTGGCAAACAAAAAACAATTGGCACCAAAGAAGACTACTTTAAAAAGACTAAAAATTGTAATGGATTTAGGGAGTCTGAAAAAGATACATAAGGACATAATGGTGTGGAAATACACTAAAGACAGACAAGAGATTGATTTTTATTGGTACATTATGAACATGCAAAGAGAAAAAAAGTCAGAGATTATTACGTTTGGATGAAGTACCTGATGCAGAACAGTGAAAAACAGGTGATAATTCACGATGCATCTAGTTGAGCCAGGCAACAGTTTGAAATTGATTTATGCATACAGGGGCATATCCATTAGACTCCAATACCTGATAATTACAGGACTTTTTATTTTATTTTATTTTTATTTTTTGGATAACTCTGCCAGGTAACATATTAGCTGGCAATGTATCACATTAAACCTAGGTAATATTTACTAGGCACAGGTTTTGTTGTGAGTTGCTTCTAAATAATGGAACACAATACACATCTGAAAAACTGAACGTTTGAAAAGATTGATTTTTGCATATAATGAGCAATCTGTGCTACTAGCAATCCAACAAACCGAGCAGCTGAAAAACACATGCACAAATAGCCAAAAACTTACCAATGAAGCCAAAAGAAGAGTCACAACACTCCTTTCAGTCTACTTAGTTGTTGAAATTCCCATACTATCCAATACTTCATTTGTGTAATAGTTAATGAATGGAAGGTGCAAATGAATAGCACCTGCAAAAGATCTTCTTTCGATGTTCACCAAATAAATCAGGACAAACACTTTGATTGGATAAGGCAGGAATCCTACATCTTTTGATGAGTAATTCTGATAGACTGATACAATGTTAAAACAGTTGATGGCACCATGTCATTGCAGCTGAAAAGCAGAGGTCTTGGGTGCTGCAACATGGAGTAGGCAGCTAGGTAGATGAAAGTCCACATACTTGAGGCCTTCCTCCAGCAGGGTGGCCACAGCTACTAATGAAAAGGGCACCTGTGATAATGAAATTGTGACTGAACTGTGGACCTGCAGAGCCTTTTGCACCACCTGCAGAAGAGAAGGAAATCATACAGGTAAGGCAGGACAAGCACAGTCATGAGCAGTACAGCAAGCATGCTATGGAGAAGAAGAGCAAATTCAACTCAAAGAACAGGACTGCAGTATGTCCTGATGCTACTGTCAACTGAAGGTATTAATGCTAGCCCATACCACCTGCTCTATTTAGAAAGGGAGAGCAGTATTCTCCAAAATACTCAATACTCATAACAATGGTGTAAGAAATGACTTGAAGACAGTGTTTCTTGGTTGCTCTCCGGTTCGTTGCTGAGCCGAGCTGCTGAAAGAGAATGTGGGTTCTCCATTGCTTTAAGCAGCCTAAATGTTCCCCCTCCTCCGTGTTCCTCCTCACCTATACACGTGCACATTTATACATAGAGCAAGAGAGAGGAAGAGAGATACTGTCTCAGATCAGACAAAGAACTAGACAGGAATAGGAGCATAAATAGAACATTTACAGGGCAGATCCTAATTTGGTGGAAATCAATTGAAAGCTGAAATGGCAATTTCCACTAGCTAAACACCCGAGCCTTATTATGTCTTTCACAATTTAGAGGAAAAGGTGGCTTAACTGCAGGAACAACCTGTCAGCTTGAATATTCTAACACTACTGAAGCATTTTTAATAGATACATTCTGCACTAAACAATAGGTACAACTTAAAATAATTCTCAGCATGGAGACAAGAGAACACTTGATTCCCAATATTTTACAATTAATGTCATGGTCAATTATCCAGGCCAGTTATTTGATAGAGCTGCTCACCTTGAGTGCTCCACTAAAATAATGAATTGTTTACTTTAGGTGTGTCTTACTCTAGTGATGAGACATGCACACTAAGAGACTTTTTAGGTCAATTATGCAGATAAAGTCTGCAGCTTCAAATGCTTTAATGCTAGATATAAAAGAAATATTCTGAAGATTAATAAAATAAATGCTTTTATGTGTATGAGTGTGCAGGTTTGTATGTTATACATTGAGGATTGTAGTCACAGAAATACTCAATTAGATAAATCAATAAATGAGTTAATGAATTTAGAGTGTCTGTATTATTTTAATGACTAAACTCTTCACCCTGCATACTTAAAAGGCTTACAGTTTTCCAACTGTAACATAGCAGTGGATTAAACATAGCATGGTTTGAGGTGCAGGAGGGTTAGGCTGCTCTTCTGCTGACCGGGAAGATCCTGGCTGACACTGCTAGACTGCTACAGCGACAACATCCCCTAAACTGGGATTCTGTCATAAGAATGACATTAATTATGTAGGTAGGTATATAATAAACAGTCACGATGACTAAGGAGTGCTTAAAACAGTCCTTACAGTCATGAATACAATAACCGTGTATTAACCCGCCTGTCCTGTGATGTGAACAGATGCATAATTGCGTGTACAAATGGCTAGTCAGGTTTGAGGACACAGAGGATCTGACCCCGCTTCCTTTCAAAGCAGTGAAATAACAGCCACGGACGCGACTCGAATGGCATCCTGCGATCCTGCCCCAGCCTGACCAGCTGCTTCAGGTGGGCAGGACCCCGTATTTCCAGATGTGCAAGCAGATGAGCAGTGCTCCTTGTTAAATGCCTGACTGATGTGTACAGCTTCAGCTCACAGTAGTGATCTCATCATTTTCTGTCCTTATACAAACAGAAAGACAACACCAGAAGTAACAAAAGGAATTTTTATCAGAGCTTATAATACTTTTTGTAGAGAACACTAGTAAAGATAGTGTCAGAATAAGGAAGTTTCCAGATCTTCAGGCAAATCCTACAGCTAGTATTCAGTTCTAAAATACAGCCCCAAAGGGATCATAAATATAGCCTGTGCAACTCTAATTGCTTCAAATTTAAAAATAGATTTTTGCTTGCAAAATGATTTGTTCCAAATTTGAAAATAGATCTTAACTGACTAAGTAAAAGGATGGGACCTATGACAAGATTGCAACAGCAATATATAAAGCACACAGAATTTTAGCAATCCTATGGCTTAGTTAAGATTAATTCTATGTTTGTGTCACTGTCACTAGTTCTCATCACTAGAAATGAGATTGCTTGGGAAAGTCAACCAGAAATTCAGAACTGCACTATATCTTGGAAGATGAGTGACATCTTTAAACTTCCTCTTAAAGACAACACATATTTTTTTAAATCTTTTTTATAAATTCTTCAATTAAAAAAAGATGGAACGAAGGTAGAACTCTCACATAATAATATCCTCTATACACTTTTTAGTAAAGCAGGTCCTAGATCTGTCATAATACAGTTCCATCATAAAAAGTATTATATCCATGTTTTAACAATTTGTTAATACTTTCACATAGGCCAGAATGTGAATAATCCATGAGATTTTTTTTTTTTTTAATGTATAAAGTTTCATGAAATCACAGAATCACAGGATAATTCAGGCTAAAAGGGACTTCAGGAGGTCTCTAGTCCAAAATCTTGCTCAAAGCAGGGTCAGCTATGGGGTCAGACCAGGTTGCTCAGGGCTTTATCCAATTGGGTCTTGAAATCCTCCAAGGTTCTTCAAAATGTTGCTGTTACTGTTAGTGGATGCCTGTGGTTTCATCTCTGAGAGAGTTCCAGGGAGTATAGTTTTTTTTGTAAGTATTCTAACTTTTTCTCTTTCCTGATGAACTCTCTATGTACTAACTAACTGTATATTTTTATGCGCTGATATTACATTCCTTTAAAACCTGTTCTGGCTTGTCTAATCCTGTTGCCAGGATCACAGTTATTTATCATCTGTTGGCTCTCTCTCATATCTAATAATAGAGTATATGTGCAACTATTGCTCTTTACAACAATGATTTCTAAACTGCAAAAACGTGATTCTTCCGCTAAGTGGTACTCTGTATGGCTCTTCATTTGTAATGGTGGCCTTTAATCAAATATGAACTTCACTCCATGGGAATGTTTCAAGGTGCTTAAACACAATTGGATGGTTCCATTATAGTTGTCCATATTTTTCAGTCACCTGAATCACTCCCCAAAATTCCCTAGATTGTTTGTCTGTGGTATCTTACTCTGAAATTAAAAAAAAAAAAAAAAGTAACCTTTATCAGTCACCAATGTCAAAAGATTTTGTAAGAATCTTTTTTTTCTGTTAAAATGTTGAAATTATGCTTTATGTATTAGATTATTTCATTTAATCATTGCAGCGTTTACTACTTTTTTTTTCCTACTGCTCCTCGTTCAGCAAGTTTCCACCCTTATTCACCTCTTCCTCATTGCTTTGTAATTTATTCTTAGAATAACATTTCTCCATCTCCATTTTTTAGTTAAATTTTCTTAAAATGTCTTGTGGATCCCAACTCCACAGGCTTGCCATGTGACAAAGCTATGCACTTGAGCCCTGGTTGACGAGCAGATGGGCAGAGAAGAGTTGATTTCTCCACCTTCTCACATGGTCTCCAGAGAAGTTCTCACTTACTTACTTCACTCTGTTATTTCTCCTTCTCTGAGGATGCAAGTGTTATTCAGAGAGACACCACATGCCATTGCTTTGAAGACACAGCAAGTCCAAAAGGAGTCTGAGCTCAGAAGACAAACACAGACCCAGGAAGCAGACTGGTACCTGTGAGTCTGGGTATAAGGACAGATTCTTACCCAAACTGGAGGGGTTAGCTTAATCTAGGCCCAACTGTTTTTGATAGAGATTATATCTACACTTTAGGAGATGTGATCTCAACATGGATGAATTCACCTGAGCTGTCTTTAATTTAGATAATTTGGACAACCATAGAAGGCAGGACAGCTTGGACTCGATCTCCTGAATAAATACTTCAGTCAGGCAGATTTCTACAGCAGAGGCTGAAATCTCAATGCCATTTTTTCCCCCTGTATTATTAACCAAACCAGAGAGATTAAAATTTGTTCTTTTTTCCCCCCTCCTTTCTGCAAACTTATCTCCAGCTATGGTGTAGCCAGAGTTAATGTTCCTTTAAATATCTTGGATTTTGTTTAAAGTTCCATTAACTAATTTTGTTATAATGCCACTGCCTGAACTGATAAAGGTGCTAGGCCAGAGTATTTGACAGAGTGATTCCCATGTTAATCTGTTCATCTCCAGAAATTGCAAGGGTGGAAAAGCCTGTAAAAGGGGCTTTCTCTTAAGCAGAGAACCACAGCATTCATACCCTGAGGGTATCTGTGAGACAACAGTACATGACAGTTAGGAAGAGGACAGGCCGGGAAGTATGAAAGGGAGGTACCATTCTCTGATGTCCTACCAAGGACAGTTTTTAGTCCTGGCTTCCTTAAAGAAAACAAGCAGTACTGCTACAGAAGGTCTAGGCAGAATTAAGCAGACAAACGATCTAGGCTTTTTTCAATTTCTGTGTATCTTGTTTTGCTGCTGCTGTTGTTCCTAGACTGGATGTCAGTGGCAGCCAATTAGGTCCTTTGAAACAGTACATCTCCCAGTCCTTCTTCTGAAGGAACTGTGGAAAATTTGATCTACTTCAGCAGGCCAAAGAATTGCAGCTTTGGTACTGATGTCAGTTCATGCTTGGAATCCATGAACTCTCTTTCAGGCTGTGACATCCATTCCCATAGCCTTTATTCATGACTTTTTTCTTAGATGAGTTGATCAAGCTGCATACTTGGCTAGGAACTTAAGCTAATTATTATTCTTCAGCTAATTCAATTTGACTTTCAGTCTTCATGTTGAAACTTAACCTTTTTTTGGTACAACCAGTCCTAAGGCAGGGTTTTTGGCTTTTGAACAGGCATTTTTTTTTTGCTGATGAATTAATTTGGAGTTTGAGTACATTCGGAGAATGCTAAAGAGCTCATGTCTAATAAACTATGCTTTATGATATACTATCAAAACTAAGAAATTCTTTAACTCGGAGATTCTTACCTGTTTTAAAAAAACGAATCAAAGACAGACTGCCAACTGATGAGCACTCAGTTAGCAAAAAGTAAAGATGATTTGAAAGGAATAACTTTGAAGTACATGGCAAAAACTCAACAGATTCCTAAGGGGTCCAAACAATTTCACCAGAGAATTTAACAAAGTTTCATTTGTTCCACATAAGTGTACTTCAGTGCTCCCAGATCATACATAATAATATGGGGGCTCTAAAAGGCAAACATGGTTCTTCGTTCATTTTTTTCCACCTTTTGAAAGAAAAAAAAAAAAGAAAAGGAGTGTGTTGCAAAACACACAGTGGAATCTGGAATGCCCGGAATCAAAAGAAATTATAATTTTATTCTGAAAGAATGTCACTGAATATGTGCATGGTAACCATAATGAATATGTACATAATACGTGTTTTTTGAACACCTTGATTATTCTTTTTCTTTCTTTGCTAATTCAGTGGTTCTGTTTGGTATCACTCATTGTTTGGAATGAAGTGTCTAAGATGGCACTGTGCATGACATTTTTTTCCAGAGAAAAGCTTAAAGAGACAAATGATCATTTGAAAGAAATGTAAACTTACAAATTTGAATGTAACTAAACATTAAGAGATGATCTTGTATTCAGGAGATATTTATGTAGTATATATTAGAACATTTCAAAGAGACTTATTCGTATATACGTCATCAGGAATAGTGCTGAGATACTCTCTTTTTTTTCTGTAATTTTGTTACCATAGTAACTATGTTACTTGTGTTAACAAGAAAAATGCTGGAAACTTCGTCAATAGGCCTGGGTGGCCTGCCTCCTTAGAGATGATTTCAATATTGAGCCCACCTCTCTAAAAAGTGCTTTGTAGGCCCTCTTTGAGACATTCTCAGCGTGTTTATATAAACAATCTATTACTTGAATTGAATAGATTTTGTTCAACCTTTTCTGTTCTTTTAGAACACAAAAATGTGTTGTGTCAGTTTAGACTGTGCTGTACATAATGCTCCTAAAACAAAACCCAAAAATAAACAAACAAAATGGAAAATTAGACCAACCATGTATGTCCTTGTGGTAAATTTCAAGCTGACCTGAACTTTGAGGCATGTATGCTGAGACCTTCCAGACTGAGTGATTTCCACAAAGAAGAACAAAAAGGCTTTTAATCTGAAAAAGTCACATCTTAGAATAGAAACCAAAATTCCTAATTTTTAAATAGCGAGAACTCAGAGCAACTATATTAGAGAAGTAGAAACAAAATACAGCTTATATACAACTATCCCCTGATCACTCTGTTCTTGCAGGCACCATGTTTAGCCACCTAATTTGGAGCAAAACTTTCACTGTTGCCCTTGGTTCTTGGGGACCTTGTTGTTCAGTGACTGCTGAGAAACGACGCTGTTCACTGCTCCTCTCAGTAATCCTGCTCTTTTGCCTGCTCCTTGCTGCATTGCTTTCAGTGCCGCCTTCTTCCTGCTGCATCCTGTGATCTCTAGAGGCTTGTCTGCTGCGCCTGCTCCGTTGTTCCCAAGAAAGGCAAAAATATCTCCCCCTTCGGAGGGTTCCCCTGAGCCATGATTGTACTGCAATGAACATGACACTGAAGATGAACAGGCCAGCCTTACAGAACTACACAGTCCCATACATCTGACAAGAGACATATGTTTCCCCAGCTTTACATGAAAAATATATCACAAACTTATCTCTGCTCCAATAAGGAGAAGAGTCTTCCAGATTTATTTGATGAAACTCTCCCCAACCACTCTCACTGCCTGCAAACTTTTCTCCTATCCTTACGCCATCCATCCCTGTATGTTATACATGCTGCACCCGGTTCAGTTGTTCAGTTCCTAGACCAAACATGCAGTTTAAGCAGTATGGTCCTGAGAAATAATCAGCTACTTTATTAGAGGACTCTTCCTTAGATATCATACAGAATCTATCAAAGTTATTTCCCAGTGCTCTCAATTCAATTCATTAAATGTCAAACAGACACCTATCAATTTCTTGAAACTTCAAGTTTTATCTCAACCATACACTTAAAATTTAAGTGCAAATATCTTTTTTTTTCTTTTTTTTTTAACTGAACAAACAGGTTGGGTACGAAGCAGATTGACAATTGTGGCATCAGAGCTATTGTGAGCTATAAAGTCAAGCTAGAATGTCTGCCATAAAGTCAAGCATATGAGGACAAATCCTCGTCTCTCTAACCAGATTTTACACAGTATTACATCTTCACTGAGACTGAAGCAGAAATTTATCATTTACTTTGCTGCAGAGGATTGCTTAAAAATTCCTTTAGGTAAAATTCCTATTGATGTCCATTGAAGTTTGGTTCAGGTAGCAAAAGATTGAATTATGCCTTTTGTTCTAGTTAGGTGCTAGGAAGCTAAGATTATCATCTGAAAAAAAAATCAAAAGTCAGATGGTATTTTATAAAATTAGTCCCCTCTCAGTACTTGATTCAATCCTGTTCCAGCAATTTGTGTTGAGATGAGGGGATTTGGACTGGTTCTTATTAAGCACTTTCCTCCACTGTTGTTTTATTTTCTTTTAGGCTGTCATTATTTTGTTATTTTTAGGTGTTTACGTGATATTTTTTATTCTTATACATACTACACTCTAATGAAAGAGATTTTACTTCAAAATTAATTAATTACAACATTTTTCCAGAATTTAAGAATATTCAGAAAACTGAGCCTTTTCTATGCCTTTGGAAAGGTTACCTGCACTTTAGAAGCCTCTTAAAGTGGTTTTGGTATGGATTTTTGTAGAAAATAAAAAGTATTGTCCTCCTAAAAATGACATCAGAAAGAAGCGGCAACCTTAAAGTGAACAAAAAAAATCTCCCTATCCATCTTTAAAAAGAAGAAATCCATAGGAACGATTGTCACAGCATCATCATTTGTTAAAAGAAAAAGAAAAAAAAAAAGAAGACGCCATCTTACCAAATAGTTGCAGTAAAAGAGTTAAATCTAGATACTACTGTGGAAACATGGTGGGAGAGTAAAGTCTGTTTATGGCAAGGTAGGTAGGCACGCTGTGAAGAGCCCAACTACAGTTAAGTGTAGACAAGTTTTATTTCAGGTAGCCCACAGGAAGCAATAATGTTTATTTTTTTTGGAAGAATGGGAGGACTGTGACACAAAATCAGAGAAAAAGCAAACATTCTTTGCTGAGGATATGGCTAAAATACATACCATGTTCTTTAGGCAATAAGGCAAGCCAAAGACTGTACTGATAAATGTGTTGTCTATTTTCTGGTGGCTATCCAAGTCCGTGTGCTAACTCATGGTACACGTGACATGAGTTAGCCCATTTTAACTAGAGAGCATTAATGTGCTGTAAATCCATGGTCTAATTTTCATCACAATCGTCTGTGTAATGAGACTGAGAGACTTCAGGAAGAATATGATGGCAGAGCGGTAGAAGAAGTCTAAGCAACACAGAGAGAAAAAGAACTTTTTCTCTCCAAATTAAAAAAGCAGATTCATGTCAAATGAAAAATTTGTTATATTTGTGTTCGTAGCAGTCTCAGTTTTAAAAATCCATTTTTAAGGTTCATATCTTCTATTACTATATTTTGAAGACAAAACACTATTCAGATTTTCATTTCAGTTCAAAATTTATCTGGGTTTTATAAACACATGTTGAATGTGTTAAAAATTCTAAATTTAAGTAACCTATTCTAGTTTTTCTTTAAGAAAATCTAGTGGGAGCTGTCAGCAGAGAATGCCTAGATTTCAGTTCTTTGAACATTCCAGAGAATCTCCATTTTGGTTAACCCAGAATAATATATAAAAGATTACTTTGCGGATCCTTTCAGGAAAATAAAACAGTGATTATGCTCACAGATCTAACTGAGCTCCACAAGGTACCTAGGTGTTGGAAACTTGCACGGGAGGAGCCGACGGAGGGAAGACCCAGACGCTCAATATGAGTGATCAGTGTACTTCAACTTTATTAGGTGTGGTCTTTCTTTATATAGTATAGGACTAATCAGGCTCATACATATTGCAAAAGCTGAGCTCCTTATTGGTAACAGCAATTTGGTTTACCCAGCAACTTCTGCATTACATCACCCGCAAGTTCCCAGGACTAATCATTGATAACACCTTGGAGCCAAGGACAATGTGTCCTTGGCTCTAGCTGTTTTTACTCTCATACGGGACTTGGCTCACATCAACTGTGTGCGATATGCACTTAGTTCTGCTTCCTTTATTTGTTCAATCTTCACATGACCTCTGCCCTCAAGCCAGTCCTCCACAATTCCCCCGTTTTTATTTTGTGCGAGAAAGACCTTTTTAGTTAATTGTTCAAGCTTTTGTGTTAAGCAGCCAAAAATCACTCTTACAGCAATTAAAATTAATACAATTATGAATAGAATACGTAGCCCTTCTTTGATCAAGCTCAAAATCCAGGTACTCACATTACCAAACATCTTTCTAAACAGATCATCAAACCAATTATACTGTACGGTGATTCTCTGGGTGTGGTTCTTTAGCCATTTCAATTGCTCATGGATTGACTGTCCATGATCAGAAAGATTAAAACAACACATTCCTTCAAAATCCTCACACCCGCGTCCCTGTGCTAAAAGCAGAAAGTCTATAGCTGCTCTATTTTGCAACACTGCATGTCTCAGGCTATCCATATCCTGTGACATTTCAGAGAGAATTTGTGTAGTAACATTTGATTGCTTAACAGCCCAACAAGCAAGTTTATTTAAATTAGACATGGCATGCGCAACTGCAACGCTAGGAGCTAAAGCTGCGGCGAAAAACCTTTCCGCAGGCCCCCATAATTCTACATCATCAGCGCAATCTGAACCTAGTTTTTTCAATTCACGCTTGCCTCGACGATTCTCACTTCTTCTATGTTTGATTGCTGCAGTCAGATTTGACCAACGCTGATCATGTAAGTAGTTCGGCCAGTGTTGAAATTTTTTCTTGAATAGTTCGTTTTGGTTGTAACAGTGGTGCTATCCATTCTAGTACAATGGGTTCCGCCAACCCTCTTTTTTCCCCCGTTTTTATTTTGTGTTGTGTAATGGCTCCCATTAGGTATTGTGGGCCACATAAAATAGTAAGATCAAGTGGCTGATTTTCCAGGCGTCGGTGCGTAGCACGCGTAGTAATTAGCGATGCAATTTCCTGGAGTACCCGTTGCTGTTCCTCTGTGAGCGTGACGGCAGCCGCTGGGTCTGTTCCCTTCAGCAAGGGGCGTAGCGGATTTAAAAGTTCATTAGGAATGCCGACAACCGGACGGATCCATTGGAGGTCTCCTAGTAGTTTTTGAGCATCATTGAGTGTTCTTATGTCAGTCCTGATTGTCAATTTCTGTGGTCTGATGGTGGCATTCAAAATATGCCAACCTAGATACTGCCAGGGGCTGGATTCCTGTACCTTTTCCGGGGCCATCACAAGTTCCTTTTTCTTTAATTGTGTGATTAGATCAAATTTTTGTTCAGGAGAAAAGGGTTTTTTTTGTGCCAACAATATATCGTCCATGTAGTGATATATTATGGTCTCTGGCCACTGTTGACGTAACGGTTGAAGTGCCGCATCGACATAGAGTTGACAGAGGGTTGGTGAGTTTCGCATACCCTGCGGTAGTACTGTCCATTCAAATCTTTGGTCTGGCCCCTCTCTATTGATAGCAGGGAGTGTAAATGCAAATCGCTGTTTATCATCTTCATGGAGGGCTATAGTAAAGAAACAGTCCTTTAAATCTACGATTAGCAGGTGCCAGCCTTCTGGGATCATTGCTGGGTTGGGTAACCCCGGTTGTAAAGCACCCATGTCATGCATCTGTCTGTTTACGGCACGTAGATCGTGTAAAAGTCTGTATTTGCCGGATTTTTTCTTGATCACAAATATTGGGGTATTCCAAGGGCTGGTAGATAGTCTTAGATGACCTTGTTTGTACTGTTCCTTTACTAGTTCATGTGCTTGAATGAGACTTTCCCGTTTAAGCGGCCATTGCTCTACCCACACAGGCTGATCAGTCCTCCAGCTGAGTGGGATTGGGAAAGTCCAGGCAATGGCCGGTGCTATAAAGGGTGTTCCGAGGTAAGCACCATACCCATCTGGGCAAGGATATCGCGCCCTATTAAGGCTTGCACTCCTTCAGGTAGGGGTAAAATGGAAACGGAGCAATTAACCACCTTGTTCCCTATAGTCCATTGTAGCATCGATGATTTCCGGGCGAGGGTGACCCCGCCTACTCCAGCTACCGTAGAGCTGGTCTCTCGGGTTGGCCAATGCTGGGGCCAAATCTTAGTGCTAATTATTGATACATCCGCTCCAGTGTCCAATAAGGCATTAGTGCGTATAGATTCTTCTTTATACTTTACAGTCACGGTTTGTCGGGGCCTTTGATGCATTCCGACAGTCAGTAATACTACACTTCCAGTGGAACCAAAAGCACCATAGCCTCGTGGTTGCTCTTTCGCTGGTGCCACCCCTTCAGTCAGGTGGGGAAGCGGAATAAGTTGAGCTATTCTCGATCCTTGTGGTATGTGCATAGGTGGAAACATTGCTGAAACCACAATTTGTATTTCCCCGAAATAGTCCTTGTCGATCAATCCTGTCAAAACTTGTAATCCTTTCATTGTAGCGGACGATCTTCCAATCAATAAGGCACCTATCGGCTCATGATTAATAGTTACTGGTCCATAGACATTCGTCCGGATTCTTGTTGGCTTTGTATCCAATAAGGTGGCGTCTACTGCTGTTGCCAAGTCCAGTCCGAGACTCCCTCTGGTGGCTGGTCGAAGACAAAGGGATTCATGCCGTTCGGGGTGGAGCTGGGCGCCGGCTGAGGTGGTTGTGTTAACTGCGGGGGTTGCTGAGTTGTTGTGGTGAAGGCCGCCTTTTGTGTCGTCGCGGGGCGGCTCGTCCCGCTTCTTTGGGCGTTTCCCGAACCAGCCTTCCAGCAAGCCGCTCCATCATGTTTGTTGCTTTTGCAGTTGGTGATCAGGGGGGGTATTTCCGCCGGGATTTTGCAAAGGAGCAAGGGCAGCGAATACCTGTCTTTGATTCTGTTGCATATTATCCCGCAACGCCTGTGCTTGCTCTCTCATGCTCTCTCCTAATTGTTTCACCGCCTCTACTAGCATAGCTTGCGGTCCTACAGGTACCTGCGCCATTCTTTCTAGCCCCTCCTCAATAGTCCATGTTCCCGGGAGCGTGGCTAAAATACTACGCGTTGAAGGGTTACTGTTCTGTATTGCACATTGTTTCAAGATAGTCCCTTTCAGATAATATGGTACCCCTGCTGCTTGTATAGCATTGGCTACTCTGTCAATAAATAAGCCGAAAGGCTCTTCCCGGCCCTGCTTTATTCCCATATAAGATGGGATACCCCCTTTTTTTTTTTTTTTTTTTCCAAACTGCTTTTATTAGTGGTTTCTGACCATTAATATCATAGAGAAAAACTTATTTCACATTGATAGCCTGAGATGGGTGTCCTCAGATAACTGTGGCCAAAGGAAGAGGAGAAGGAGGAGAGGAGAAAAAGGGGAGGGGGAAGAGAGAGGGGGGGGGAGAGAGAGGGGGGGGAGAGAGAGGGGGGGGGAGAGGGGGGGGAGAGGGGGGGGAGAGGGGGGGGAGGGAGAGAGGGGGGAGAGAGAGGGGGGGGGAGAGAGGGAGGAGAGAGAGAGGGGGGGGAGAGAGGGGGGAGGCGCTGAGGGAGGAGGGGGGATCTGCCGCATGGTCAATGTTGCTCCTTTTGGCAGGCCTGTGTTCCCAGACCCTCCCTGGGCAATAGTAAAGGTTCGGATCGAGGGGGGTGATGGGTATGGGGACACAGGGGACACCTCTGCATGCGGGGGTTCCTTGAACCCATCGGGGCTTCCCAAACGCTCCGCGGCGGCGACAGCTACTTTCTTTTTTTTTTTTTTTTTCCTTCTTCTTTTTTTTTTTTTTTTTTTTTTTTGAGGTGCGAGAGCATTAGTAACTGCCCTCCACGGCTTCATCAGCTTTTTTGCTGTCTTGTTGTCACTTATTACTTCATCAAACAACTTGTTCCCAAATTTTTTCCATTCAGTTTGTTCGAACATGGTATCTGGGTTAACAAAACACCCCTTAGCCACTCCGTAAGCTAATAGCCCTGGGAGTTCCTTATAACATTCTATTCCTTGAGTACCTCGCTTTTCTAAAAAGCATCTTAATAAATAATAAGCCGCTTGTCGCTCCGTGGTTACTCACTTACCGTTGCAACCTTTGCAAGACCTGCGGCGAGACTTTCTGGCAGGACCCCGTCTCGTCCTGGGCACGGACCCCCTTTGTTTGTGTCCTCTCCACCTCCTCTGTAACTCTGGCACGTAGACCCCCTTTTGTGTCTCATCGCCTTTAGCACAGCAGGACCAGCTGTCTCTAGCACTCTGTCGACTCCTGAGTTTTTAATCACCGAGTCCCTGACCGGCAGGGTCCCTGTTCGGGCGCCATTTGTTGGAAACTTGCACGGGAGGAGCCGACGGAGGGAAGACCCAGACGCTCAATATGAGTGATCAGTGTACTTCAACTTTATTAGGTGTGGTCTTTCTTTATATAGTATAGGACTAATCAGGCTCATACATATTGCAAAAGCTGAGCTCCTTATTGGTAACAGCAATTTGGTTTACCCAGCAACTTCTGCATTACATCACCCGCAAGTTCCCAGGACTAATCATTGATAACACCTTGGAGCCAAGGACAATGTGTCCTTGGCTCTAGCTGTTTTTACTCTCATACGGGACTTGGCTCACATCAACTGTGTGCGATATGCACTTAGTTCTGCTTCCTTTATTTGTTCAATCTTCACATGACCTCTGCCCTCAAGCCGGTCCTCCACACCTAGGCATGTCATTTCTTTCCATTGCACATGGAGGAAGGTAATATCCGATGAAAGCTCTATCAGGCTGGAGGTTGTTAACCGCACAGTGAACATAAACACATATGAAAAAGTATCGCACAGATAACCGTACGTAATCTCTCTGAATCATGAGCACATCAGTAAACTAATCAAACCATTTATCAGAGATATTACAATAGCATCCATCACTACAGTATTCCAATACTATTTCTCTGTTACAGGCTATGCACATGTATACAAGAAGAAGACATGCTGAACATGAATGCTTCCCCTTCTGAGTAGCTCAGCTCAGGTTTGTTACAGCAGTTCAGACAGGCTGAACGAGCCAGAAAAAACAATTAAACTTGAACCACACATAGTCTGGTGGTAGAGCACACTTTTTTACAGCCTGCTATCTTGGTTTGCTAGTCTTTAGTTTTGATAAAGAGTTAACGCCCAATTATAGCTTAAAAAATGCTTGCCATGCACAGCATTTTGCTTTTAGTGCATTAGTTTTAGTGCATTTTCCCCAGCTTCAGCTTCTGAATTACAATTTTAAAAGTTTTTTAAGAACAATTCTGTGCTTTAATGCTTTTCTCCTTGTAATAATAAGAATTCTAGTTGTGTAGCTCCATTTTTTTCTCATGAAATAGCTGGGTTGGTTGTTAATCTTTCCTATATTTTCTAGGCAGCTGATAAAATAGTATTGACTGGTTTTATCAGTATTTATTTTAATATTTTTCTGTCTAAACTGGAAGCTCTTTGTTGAAGTTAAACACCTCTCATAGGGTTTTATAGGGCAAGTCTTACTACCTTTACAGAGAAATAACTCACACCGTGAGATCAATGGGACTACTTGTGTGAGTAATTGCATCCTGGTTGGAGTAAAGCTGCATCATTTATTTCTTATATCGTATCTGAAGTCATAAATAGTGCTTTTGCTCATCACAAAATTTGTTTCATTGGAGAAGTACAAAGGCGATATCTGCAGTGTAAACAGGAATTAGCCATTTCATTGCTGTGAAATCAAAACTCTCCTCAGAACAGAGACTGGCAATATAGTAAAATGTGAGAGCTTGCTTGCTGTATGCAGTGGGCCTTCAACTGCTGGGGAGCCCTAACACAAGATGAAATGGACATTTTTTTGCTCTTGAACTATTCTATAACATTCTCGATTTGCTAAAATTTATTCTCCTCATCAAAATCAGTAGACAGACTTCTTGCTGTGTATAATGTGAAACTTTGGTGAATAGCAGGCTAACGTGAGAAATTTGATGAATAGCAAATTGACTAGAGAACTACAGAATTAGAGACAGACAAATTAAATTAATACTTTCCCTTAATTTTCTGTGAGGATGATAATGTTGAACAAGAAAATTGGCATTAAAAATAGGAAGTGATTTTCTAGAGTGCAATAAAATAACTATTTCGTGTTGCAATAGGAAATATTAATGCTTTCTTTGACAATTGTACAATTTAATCATAACAGTATGATTAGAAGATTATGTGAAATTCTAGTTACGCAGGTTCAAGAGAGATAATTTCCAATGAGAATCACCTGTAGAGAAAGGCTAATAGGATATTAAGAAGCAAAAAGATCGTGGATTATGAGAAGAAGAAAAAAAAATCATGGTTTGTTTACCCTGACAGAGTGAAAGTTGAGAGGGGATACAGTTGGGTTTTATGAATATACCAGGAAATGAACCCTGAGAGGTTGAAAAATGTAGCAGTACCTCCCTACTGGTGGTGAAGTGGGGTGTCTCTTCCTTCTTGGTACTGGGCTTTACTTGGGGCTGTTTTTATATGTTTCCTTAGCATAGTCTGCTTCCTTCTGCATGGTTCATAGCTGCAGTCTGAAAATGGGACACTGGCTCTGCCAGACTCTGTTAACATTAAGGGTGAGTTTTGGTCATGCAGCAGCTGCCTAAGTTGCTCAGACCTTTAAGATACATATCATGTTCACTGAGCTAAATAAAAACAAGTTTGGCAGTAATGACTTAACCATTAGACAATTGTTATCTCATCTGAAAACCTGTATAGGCAAGACAAGCCCTGAGAGCCTGCAATATTGGGTCAATGCAAAGTCTGTGGCCTTTTACTGATAATGGCAAAAGCACATTGACTGGGCTACACTTTCAATAGTAGGGGGATGAATTTCCCGCATGGAACAGATGGATCTATATTCAGCCTTGCCCATGCAACCACATCCAGTTTAATAGCATAAATGAAGTGTGTATGAGACACAGACTACTGTATATGTGATAAATAATATGCCAAATTGCCTAGCATTTCTAGGCTGAATTTTAATATAAATATGATAAATTTTAGCCACCAAACTGTCTCACCATCACCACAATAGCAAGCCATATGATTTTAATTTGCTGCTTACAACAGGTCATCTTTCCACTGTCATAAATAATGAAAAGCATACAACAAATAAAAACTAAAAACAAAAGAGAAACATATCCTAGAGCAATAAAATGAAGAAATAGAGCAAACAGGCTAACACTTAACATTTCAGTCTTTTTAAAGATATCTGCTCTCTGCATAATGTAAGGATTTCTACACAGCCCTATCAAAGGTCCATCTAACCACATCCTGTCTTCAACAGAGCTCAACACTTCCATGTTTCGTATAACCTCCCCAGTTTGTGGTAAGACCAGCATATCTTTGCTTTACATTTTTCTTATTTCTTTGTTTGGATTTTTTTTTCTGTTAAATTCTGTTAAGTATTTTAGAAATGCCAGAGCTTTTCCCACCAGAAGGAAGCAGAGGGCAATCTGTACTTTGCCAATAAGAACAGAATTAAAGTGCAAGACAATAAAAGAGCTGATAAACATGTCACTGGATTATGACTCCTTCTAGCAAAGGGCCTTATGACATATTGCCTGAGAGCATGCAAGAACGAGCATGAAATAAATACTTCATCTATCTGGTTATGTTACATCTTCAGCAAAAGCCACACCTCAGAATAACGCATATGGCACAGCAGGTATCTGAGAAGGATTTCAAAGTGATTTTGAAAGCATGACCACTTTAAAATCTAAGGATCGGTGTTCATTGCTTCTGCAGAGTTTGCTGTGATTTGTATAAGAGAATTTTCTCTTTCTTATTTTCAGTGTGATTGAATTAAAAAAGGGTAAGAAAAAATAGGAATATAGTATGAGTAGGTGCTCATTTACAAATGGATTTTTTTGTTGTCCTTATATGCTCCATTTCTGAAACAATTACATCAACATGGGTAAAAATGAAACAGTTGTTGTTTTTGTCTCAGATTCAGATGCTTCAGAATAATTTCAGTGAGAAATGGTAAAGAATGGAAATGTTTTCTGCTAGTGTGTGTGTGGGGTTATAATAATTATTTTGGAATTTGAAGGACAATATAATCAACAAATGTGAAATTTGCAAAATATGTAATCAGCCCCAGTATGAATAGTTGCCTGCCAAGTCAGTCCTTGAAAACATACACCTAGTGCTAAGCAAATGATCACTTAAGAATGCCAGAGATTGAATCAACATGACATAGTTTTTCTTACATTTTTCAAATGCTGAAAAATGTATTGATGAAGAATAATAATGCATTCTTATTTCTGTGCAGAGGAAATAATATAAAACCTTGAAGATTGTTTTCATCTGCAAAATGTCAAAATACGGTGAAAAAAAAATTTGCTCTACTGAAAGATTTAAAAAAAACCCTGACTGTCAATCTTCTTTGATAAAAGCATACTAGAAAGAGGAGGTGTTGGGCAATATTTTTAATATAAGTTCTTCCATGCAACTGTTTAGGAAGCTAGTGGCTAAGTGAAAATAGACGTCTAGAGGCTTTGGGATAGAAAATTCTGAAAAGATGGAGGAAAAAAGGTCACATCTTGGGAAAAAGAAGAAAAAGAGAAGAAGAAAGTAATTAGACATAGATTAGATTAGCAAAGTGTTGTGGATTAATAACCAAAAATGTTGTGTTCACCTAAGATTTTTGAAAACTGATGGTTTATTAAACATCTCTTTTTTCTCCCTTTTTGATCTCCTTCTTTTTTTCTTGACCAGAAGAATACCTACAGTTTGGGTAGAGGTCTTGGAGCACCAAAGCTTTCATTCTTTTTGTGAGGTAACAGAAAAGTGTGAGGAAAAAGGTTGACTATATAAAATATTAGGTATATAAATAAAGGATACCAGGGTGATTTGTATAAAGAGGAAATTCAGAATTGGTGAAAACAAGATAAACATAGTAGGTCAGGGGCAGAACAGAGATGGGAAACAATAAATCAGAATTAAGGATTGATTACAAAATACTTTCTTAAAAATTGCTCATAAAAAAAGAAGTTTCCAGTAGGTGTTGAATAGCCTGTGTTTTTGTGCCCAGTTTTTCACTTTGCTTGCCATTATGCTTTGTTTTTTGAAATAGTAAATGCCTATGTCACATGGAACCCTTGGGTGGAAGGGGAAATTCCTTTCCATGAGAGCAACTCAGACTGTTCAGAAAGAGAAGCTATGAGGCTGCACGTGAGGCTGACAAAAAAAAAGAGGAGAATAACAAGGAGGAGCTGGGAGTCTGCAGCTCAAAGAGAGACTGTTGAGCAGATCAGGGACCAGAGAAGAAGGCCTCAGGAATGATGAAGACAACCTTCCTAGAGAGCAGAGGGGACTTGGCAGAATTTGATGCAAGGGAGAAAGCTAACAAAGACCTGCCTTTAAAGGTCACAGTAAGAGCTGTGCATAAAACCTTTTTATTTCTATTGTATCTGACACGGCTCCTTTGAGATTTTTTTATTTAAAAGTTAAGAGATTCCAGTTTGTATTCTAATAAAACCTGGCTATTTTAAGTTTAAAGCTTTCTTGGTCCTCTTTGGGAGCTTGTTCTATGGTGAAAGTCTAGGCACAGCCACTTCAATGTTCTGGGCAACTTGGGGTCCCACCACAAGCAGGTAGATGGCTTGGATGGGTTTATGCATCTAATTCAAATGTAATTTAGAGTATTCAGTGGAATAATTGAACAGAAAGCACATGTCTGTACAAATAAGTTTGATCATACTTTACCTGCAAAGGGCAGATTCTGGCATTGACATCTACTAAATCATAATAATTATATCAAAGGCATATTGTGCTGTCACCATATATTCTGACAATGTTACACCTTCAAGGTCCTCCACATCAGATGACAAAAAAGACATTCTAGCACCTGGCGAGCTCTGGTAGATGGGTGTGGGGAGAGAAAAACGGGGTGGAGGGGAATACAGCAGGTCCTGTCTGGACCCTGTGGGGCAACATGAAGATGAGCGCAGGAGTGCCACGGCGGCAACAGTGCCTGGTAATTGCTGTACTGTTCAGTAGGACTTACATCCACCCATACTGCCAAGGCACTGCAATGCCAGCCATCACTAACATTTGATCACTGAAAAGATCTGCCAAGGTGCAGCAGGGAATTATTTTCTTTTCTTGGATTATATTCTCTGCGGGCATCCTTATTTTCATGATTTCATGGGGTTTTCAGAAATCTATGCTGGCCATGAAATGAATCAAATGCCATTAAGCCTTTATATGTCAGTCTCTATTATGTACTTTATAAGTATGTAATGGTTTATAGCATGATAGGTATCAAATATTTAAACTAAAGGAAAAAAAATGAAAAGAATTACTGGCATTTTATACATAAAGTTATAACATGTGAATAAATAATTAGTAAATGGTATTACTGGTAGTAATTATTAGTAGTATGGTAGTAATTAGTATTAGTTAATAGTTAGAATTTTTGAAGAATGACATTTTTCAAAGGTCTTGTTTTGTACAAAAGAGGTGATTACAGCCATTAAAGACAAAATGCCAAATCCATTCCAAATCAAACAGAAATGTATTTTGCTAGGACAAATGGTATGTAAATTGCAGCCAAAGGTCGTGGCTAGGGGAAGGGTAAAAAGGTGTTCTCTCACCTGCTATATATAATTGTAAAAAACCCAAACCCTTTCTTTCTTGCAAGATGGCACTGATCTAGCATAAGGAATGATAATAATGAATTCGTATATTGAGATTTCAAAATGCATTCATTTCGGTAACCGAGAATAATTTTGATAATGTGCATTTGATTCCAAAGAAGAAAACTTTTTTTTTTCTCTCTCATTACATATATTTAACCTATAGCTCAAAACATAGCTCTGGTCAGTGACAGATGTGCTGCCATCTCTACAAGCCAGTTTTGTCTCCCCATATGTGCTTCACCCCATTCATACCTTATATACAGGGATCGTGAGTTAATTTAAAATGTAGCAAGTCAAAAGCACATTTTCTGACAGAGAAGAAAAGTCAGGCTATGGCTGGCAAAAGAGAGGGTGCAGAAAACCTGCTCTGGAATGCCAAAGCTCTGCAAGGTAAGGAAGAAAGATGCAGATTGCAGTACAGCGGCAACTTGTTGATAGTGAGATTTTTGCAGTAATAAAGAGATGCAAACTAGAAAGAGTGAAGGAACCACACAGGGATCCCTAGGCGTTCATATTTTTCAGGAAGAGATCAGACAATGGGGAGCCGGTGGAGCTTTGAAGCTTTTTACTTGCTTGGATACCTTAAGAAGTATAGAGCTTAGCAGACAGAAGATTATGTCAATACTAACAGTAATAATGTTTATATATATATGAAATATCACTCTTACAAGAAAGGTTCATGGCTGTAAGAAACTACAGAAACTGATAGTTTGATATTTATGTTTAGTTTGACAGTTTCTTCTTTTTTATATTTATCTTAACTAGAAGTAGACCATGCCTCTGGGTCATCTGATTGCTCATCTTGAACATACATAAGGCTGCAGCAGAATCTTTTATTCTAATGTCTTAACTAGATAAGAAATTGTGGGGGTTTTTTTGTTTGTTTTTTTTTGCTTGTTTTTTTTTTACAACAGGATGGCAGCAGCAGCGTAACCCCCGTAGTAGTAGTACAAACTCTGCGTGGGGAGGTGAGGAAGAGTGCAAATTCTTATTTTGCCACTGGTGCCCCTTGAAAGCCTGTAGAAAAAGTGTAAAAATCTTCTTAGAGTATCATATAGTTCTCCAACTAGTATTTTCTAGACTAATGTGTTTTTATTTTCCAAGTTAAAAATGAAAATAGCTGTTACTGACAGAAAGGAACAGTAGAGGCAAATATTAAATGAATATTATTAATTCAAAAGCTTGTAAAATCTTTAAATATTCTAAAGTGAGTGGATATAGAAAACTGAAATCTTAAGAAATGATGGGCCTTTAGGTGAAGCTGTGCTTCAGACATTCAGATGAAAACACATTTTGAGTTGGCTAAATTCTACAGACTTAAGTATCAGTTTGCGCATGCAAATTAGATGGTACTTGCAGCTGTCACCAAATTAGCTGTGTACTGAAAACACAAGAAAATTCTGGCTTTGCAGGAGTCGGCAGGCAATAGCTGTAAAGCACATTAAGCAATAGGAGCTGAGTTTCATTCCCTGAGAAGTAAATACAAGTTTAATAAATTGATATTGGCACCAAATACCCCACCCTGATAGAAATCTATATGCTGATATCCACAAGAGTTCAATCAGTCAATCAACTTGCCATTCTAGTCCAACCCCCCTGGGGTCTATGTCCCCCCTGGGACATAGATCATGTTGCACAGGACTGTGTTCAGATGGCTTTTGAATATCTCCAAGAATGGAGACTCCACGACCTCTCTGGGCAACCTGTTCCAGTGCTCTGTCACCCTCACAATGAAGAAGTTTTTCCTCATGTTCAGATGGAACTTCCTGTCTTTCAGTTTTTGCCCGTTGCCTCTTGTCCTGTCGCTGGGCACCACTGAGAAGAGTCTGGCCCCATCCTCTTGACACCCTCCCTTTAGATGTTTGTATACACTGATAAGATCCCCCCTCAGTCTTCTCTTCTCCAGGCTAAACAGGCCCAGCTCTCTCAGCCTTTCCTCATAGAAGAGATGCTCCAGTCCCCTAATCATCTTTGTAGCCCTACGCTGGACTCCCTCCAGTAGCTGCATGTCTCTCTTGTACTGGGGAGCCACAGTCCTCCAGATGTGGCCTCACCAGGGCTGAGCAGAGGGGAAGGATCACCTCCCTCGACCTGCTGGCAACACTCTTCCTAATGCAGCCCAGGAGACCATTGGCCTTCTTGGCCACAAGGGCACATTGCTGGCTCATGGTCGAATTGTTGTCCACCAGGGCTCCCAGGTCCTTCTCTGCAGAGCTGTTTTCCAGCAGGTCAGCCCCCAACCTGTTCTGGTGCATGAGGTTATTCCTCCCAAGGTGCAGGACCCTGCACTTGCCTTTGTTGAACTTCATGAGGTTCCTCTCCGCCCACCTCTCCAGCCTGTCCAGGTCCCTCTGAATGGCAGCACAACCCCCTGGTGTCTCAGCCACTCCTCCCAGTTTTGTACCATCAGCAAACTTGCTGAGGGTGCCCTCCATCCCTTCATCCAGGCCACTGATGAGTAAGTTGAACAATACTGGAGCCAGTACTGACCTCTGGGGGACACCGCTAGTTATAGGCCTCCAACTAGACTCTGCACCATGTCCACAAAGTCTCACCGGTTTTATTGTCATCATGCAATTGCTAGGAAGACCATTCAGTCTCCTGCGTTTCCTTTGTGATCTTTAAATGTGGAAAGACAGGATTCATGCCACACGTTCAGGGGTTCTGATGTATCCATGAACCATGACGGCAATGGTGTCTGTGCTTCAGATCTGCACATTGCAGCAATTGTTCTCTAAGGTCATGGGTGTTATTGAATCAGGGTGGAAGCAGGACTTAAACACAACCAAATACATTAACCTTGAGAAAGAATACTCTCTTCTTGCTGCCACATGCTTATAGCATCTGACTGCTTTTTCTTATTTTACACAGTATTTTTCCAAATGTTGCTTTTTATTTGGGGCAGTGAGTGCTACAATCACCGGGTATCTTAAAAACATCCCCGTCAGGGAGCCAAGAGGGTGGGTTGCTCCCTAAGGGAAGGGCAGGGACCAGCAGGGCTGGGGCTGCCCCCAGGGACCTGACAGTCACATTAAAAACAATGAGCTCACCCCTTCATTTTTTTAAAGCACTGCTTACTGGATTTCCCATCTACACTGCACTGGAGTGGAGGAAGTCAGTCATTCCCATCCACAAACTGGGCAGCACTCACTAAGAAGGGGACATACAAATTGGTCAACTACCAGGTTTTGGGAGAGATACTACAGAGTGATTGTAGCAACAATTATGTTACTCTGTTGTTTGTTCTTCCTCTATTTTAACCTCCGCACTTGTTTCAAGTGTGAGCTGACCAGATAGATGCAAAGAGATTATTTTCAATTTTCCATGGTAAGTGGACAGTCAGTCACAATCAGAGCCAGTATATTGTGGCAGAGTGTCTGTAAGTATGTAAAATAAATGAGAGATGAAGCAAGCATGAGCAGCAACAGACATTGCTTCAAGACCATAGGGACTCATGCAATATACTTCAGTTTTATAAATTTAAACTTTTTTTCCTAAATAGAATACAATAGGCTTATCTACACAAGGAAATGTATTGACATGAGAGTATAATTTAAATGGTTCATAATCTGCTGTAGAAGCAGATTAAGCTACATTGTAAATAAAGATACTTGTCCTTGAGAAAGCCTGTTCATATTGGGAATTTTATTCCAAAGCTAATAGCACTGATTGGATCTTGTTGATGTCATTATTTAGGCTTTAGCTTGAGTAACTACATCAGTGAATAAGCTCTTGTAGCAAAGCCCTTCATCTAGTACAGTTTTGGAAATAAAATAAGCAGAATAAAAGCAAAAGACAAAACACAGCAGAAATAAACTTACAGTAATATGATGTTTCAAATGGAACAGGGCACTCGTTGCATAGACGTCTTCTGTGTGCTGACCTGAGTGTGTTTTGCCAAGCCAACTAGGCAACGCACCACAGCAGTCAGCAAAGCACCGAGACTTCCCTAACAAATCCAGCTGAGAAACTGGTATATTAGATCAGAACAATATTGTTCTGAGTCTTTTGGTCAGCTCAGACTGTGGGCAGAATGAGAGATACGTCCATAAACATAAGAACATAAGTCCATGTGGACGTATACACTGAGATGCATAATTATTACTGTTGATAGCTGTGAGCCAAAGAGCCCAGAAAGAGGCAGAAAGTCCCATAAATGTTTTAGGGAACTGCACAGAAATGCCTCCCATGCTGTCATTTTAAAGGTGCAATTTTTTCATGCTGCTATGCACACTATTAGAAAATGAATACACTCACATACCTTCCAGATTGACATCTAGGCTGGAGGATGATGGTCAAACAATTGAAATAATTATTAACTGTATTTTAGAGAAAAACATGGAGTTACAAAGTGTCAGTAGATATCTATAAAGTAAAAACGAAACTCAGGTGGCAGAAAGGCAAAGGAGGCTTTAGGTTTGCAAGAAGTGCATTGTGTCACAAAACCCAGGGCTGCTGAGACAAAATTTCAATAGCCATTGAAACTGTACCGTTACGTAACTGGAAGCCATATGTACCATTACCATATGTACCATTACATAAAACTGCATACTCTGTGTTCTGTATCAGTCTTGAATACATACACACACACACACTATATATAGAACTGTATATATATATATGTATAGTGAGAGAAAGAGAGAGAGAGAAAGTGCAAGCAAACATATATGAAACTAAGCCCCCCCTTTTTTTTTTTAGTTTGAGCTAAAGTTTAGAGGACTTTGTAGGGTAATATCAGTGTAAATCAGCAGTAATCAACAGGGTTACTTTGGCATAAAATTGCTGCAAAATCAGAATGGAGCTCAAGGTGTTTACGGACCATTAATTTTTAAGAAAATAAGCGTCTCCTCTTTAAGCGTGAAATGTTTACCTGAAAGCTGTCTGAGATTTTGCCAACTATTTGATTCAACTTATTTAACATGCACTTTTTTTAAAAGATACACCTGCAGGATTCAAGCGGCTCCAGCGTCTTTGCCACCAGGGACCGCATTGGCTCCATGGGGGAGGCAGGCTGACGTTGACAAGGCGCGGGAAGGACGGATCCTCTCCCAAGTGTAAGCGTTTCAGAGCCCCCTCCTTCCCCACCACATACGCACACATACCAAACCACAGCTTTTTCTCTTCTCCGCGCTATTTGCGGACTGCAAAAACTATGGCATTACAGAAGTGACTTAGAGTAACAGCCCAGATAGTTGGGGCTGTTAGATAAATAGCAGAACTGAGTGGGCCCTCCGTCTGCATGAACTTAATGAAACCTGATGCTGCTTTCACCTCAATTATTTTCCCAACACAAATAAATTGGGCCAAGTTTTGTGGAAAACTTTTTGAGACCTGCCAAGCTTCATTTGAAAGTTACTTCTTTTTGTCCCTGAGGCATTGATCTGTGTTTCTTGCTCTTAAAGCAACATGTGGAAGCGAATCACGTTGGCAAGTTTTTTAGCCTAGTTCCTAATCTTTCCTTTGAGATTCTCTTTGTCCACTGAAACTTATGAACTCTTTTCTTGGGACCTTGCATTTATCTACAAGCACATATTTCACAGACTTTTTGAAACCTGGATGGCAGAAACTCTTTTCCCTTTCCTCAGGTATTGCAAGTGATAGAGCAAACAGACTGGCATCTAAGCTAGGAGCTGGATGGTAGGAACTGAACTTATTTACATAGCAAGTGCAGAGTCGTAGAAGGATGTTTTAAATATTTAGTACTGTCAGTCATCAGTATTTTTGTTCTGTTTTTATTATAAGGGCACTTACATAACATTCTTCAACACTGTTCACAGTTAGCGTGACAGTCACTCACACTACCTGCAAAGGTAGAGTTCAGTGTTTAGCTTCATGTCTGAATGGACGAAATAGGAGGAGAAGAAAAAAAGAGATGTAGAAAGGTAAAATGGCTGAATAACACAGCAGGTAAAAAATGTATAGAAAAACAGATTTTAGAACTGATGTGGCCTTATTGTAGTGTCCTATCAACTAGACATTCAATGCAAACTTTTATATAAAAGTGCATTAATATTGAAAGTGAATAGTATACGTTTCCAGGTAGTTTCCAATCTTCCTACACCGACCCATGCTTACTTTTCTATTTATCTTGGCCTTCTGTTATCCGAGCCAACAGCAATGATGACCTTCTACAAGTACATAAATGTAAATGGAATCTTTCTAAAGGTGACTCAGACACACACCTTTCTTAAAAACAGAGCAGATACTCTCCCATCAAAGGGAATTTTTTTCTTTTACCACAAACAGCATAAACTGCCAATAGAAATCCAAACGTGGTAAATAAATGAAAATCTAGAAAACTCTTCTTAATCACATTTCAGATTATATGCATGTGTTACTGGCATGAGAAGCCTAAAAAGCTCAAAAATGTTGCTGTGTCTTTTAAAGGCTTGCTGTTACAAAGCAGGTCTGGTCAGCTTTCTTTTTCTTTAATATTTCAGAATATCATTTTCCAGGGAGACACATTTTTCAAAGCAACTTTGGCTAAAAAGGTGGATAGTGCTTAGCCTTTCAGGGAGTCAAGTTTTATACTGCCAGTGAATGGCATGAAATCAGACGCCAGAAAATTTGGTCCGGTATGTGAGCCGTGGCAGACAACATGCTGCTACTACTGTCCCAGGGGCTTTTGAAAGGAACTGTGCAAATAGTCCTGTGCTTCTAATAAAGTAGCAAATATCTGTCATTGCATCTGTATTTCTGAAGACTAGTCGACTCTCTTGCTCTTTGTTTCCCTGCACACCCTGCCCTAGCACAATATTAGCTCGTGACAGTATTTTCTGTTGTTGTATTTTTTGAGAAATAAGTGCCACAGCTAAAATTCTGTAGGTCCACCACTTAAAGTGGAAACAAAGCCTGGTCACAACAAGCCCAGCTGCTGTTGAAGATGATCCCATTTAGTCAGCAATTTGCTGCATCTGGTTTTATTTGTTTGTCAGAGCTGAAGAGGGTACAAACCTCATAAATACGGGGCTAAGAATGTTTTTGTTCTGGAAGCCATCCCAATGCTTACTGCAATGCATCACACAGCTGGATATGGATTTTTATACCTACTGTCAATCTGGATGAGTTGAATGACTCTTAGATTTTCTATTTCGCTATTGTTTTCTGGGCTATTGAGTTTCTGATGATTGATAGCTATACTGCAGAATTTTTCTGGGTGTTTCTTCGCACTTCTTTCTTTACGTTTTCTGATATACGTTCTTTCCATCTTCACGAAGATTTTTTTTTCTTTTTACTGCTAAACTAATTTCTCTTATACTCTGATGTAACAAAATGGATCAGCTAGTAAAATTATTTTTAACAAGTCATTTTTTGCATCTTGTTAAATATAATCCAAATATCTGAACTGTATGTTCAGGTGTGCAGAGTTCTCAGATTGCTGTCGAGAGGGAATACAGCTTGAACCAAATGCTAACCTCGACCGCTAACCCCCAAGACTGGTCACAGCAAACAGCAGCACAGCATGAACAGACACAGCTTTTCTGCCCAACTTTCTTGGACCAACAGTGATCTCCCTGCACAGAAGGGAAGCCAAGAATGAGGGAACATAACACAGGGGGTGTGCAGGCAGCAAGTGAGTGAGGGTGTAGAGATAATCAAGCAGGGCAAAAGCTTACATCTTGTTGGGTATTAAATTAATCACTGTATCTGTCTCCCATGTGCTCCTTAAATTCATGTGTTTCCACCTCAAAGAAAGCTACATCGGTGAGAAACACACTGATAGGTTTAAGTATAGCTTCTTTTTTTAAAAAAAATAAACATGAAAAGAAAATAAAAGGGAGTTTCAGGGACTCCCTGGCTCTCAATTCTATAACTGCTTCAAATCAAACTCAGGTGTACAAGAAATGAAGCATGATTGCCATATGACGACTACTCAGTGTCCTGCAGGATATGATATGGTCAGCACAGCACAATCAATAGATTGAGTATTTTCACAGCGTTTATAGTTGACAATGTTGCTGCATGGATTAATAGAATATTTATTAGTGCTGTTGTCAGTCATAAACAGTACACAACATAAAAAAAAGATAAAAATAAATGCTTGAAAATCCTTGAATAAGCGTTCTTCACTATCCTCACTCCTTCACACTCCTCAGAAAAAGAAGAGCCTGAATCCACTCCACTAGTTCTGAAACAAGTTTTCTGGCTTTGTAGCTTTCTTATTAGCAGTAAAATTGGTAAAATATGATTAGCAGCTCTCATCAAAGGAAGCACCTATGTTAAAATAGATTAGGCAATATCATTTGTCCACTGTATCTTAGGAGTTATATCTTTCCCTGAAATTTGAGTTTTTAAGCTAGAGGCTTATCTGGAAAAGCACTGAGTGCTTTGCAGCACTGCACACATCAAGGCTGAATTCTCGTTGTTCACACATAACAGTATTTAAAGAGAGATATAAATTCCCTGGTGACTCTCTGGCTTCTCAGTGCCTCTCAGGCTGCAATCTGGTGGCAATTACACACCAGGGAGTTTCTTGCGTAAGGGAATTCTGATGAATGAAGGTTTTGGCATACAAATCTGCCTAAGTCCAGGGGTGGGAGGGTGTCTGAACCAACTAAATACTGAGCTTTGCCACTTTTTTCAGTCTCCTCAACTCCCTTTGAAAATAAGACGACAAGCCCACTAATATTAAGAACAATATATAAGGCCCTCAATGAACTGCATTATCTTGAGATATATCCAGCCTCACCGGTTGCTATGCTCAAAAATTAACAATAAAGACTTAGATAATAATGAAGGTGATAGTAATAATATTTCCTAACACATGTAAAGGAAAAAAAGGCCATCTGAAAGTATAGCATTTACAACTATTTTCTATTACAAATACTGATGCTTCTGCCTTCTTTGTATATTTGCCCTGAAAAAACAAAATAAAACAAAAAAGCTCCTCAGCTCTGTGATTCTCAGCACATTTGAGGCCATGATTTCCAAATGTGAATATTATGCTCATTTGAATATAAAATAATTATCAAGAGCAGATGCTTAAATGACAAACTGTAGTTACAACTGTCTTCTAATTTCCTTTTGTTCAAGCTGAAAAAAAAGTGTGATTAAGTAAGTGTCATTGTGGTTGCAAGCATCATGAAGGATGCTTTTGGGGGGGGTGAATGGAATTTTCTTAATTTTGCTTAAGATAGCAGTATTTCCTTATTTAAGCATAGAATATAAGGGAGCTGAATTTTTTTAAAAAGTCTAGTGATTGCAACAGAAAGACAAATAGTTAAGTAAAGAATTATGATTCTGTTCAGATTTTTTTTCCCAGAACAAGTCTTTCATGCCTTTTTTTACTTAATCCTTATGAAGACGGTGCTTTTAGATGAGAGAATATTCAGGAATAACTACTGTACTTTAATTTCATGTCTGGGTTTAACCTAGGTTGTTTTTTATGTTTGTACAACTCTCCTTCATGTTTAGAATATAGTACTCTAAAAACACACACTTTTTAATACTTCTATTTTTGTCTCCATTGGGTATTTTGTGATAATTAACAACTGCACACACAACAAGTCTTTTTATAGAATTTGCTTCCCAAAACCTAAACGAGGTTTGCAAGAGTTTGGTGACCAAGTTCAGCCTCACCAACCACCTTGCAGGGAGTAGTGGCTATAGTCGTTCCAGGATATGCTAGTTGGCTCCCAGGTCTGAGAAGATCTTTTTAAACGTTTCAGTGCAGGGGCATACAGCAAACTTCATATAGTAGCTGTCAGCTGTTTCTGGTTCCTGTCAGGTGGTATTGGCCAGAAACAAGCTTTCCTTATCTTAACGCAACAAGAATCACATTCGAGAATGTGAGCTTTTAACAGATGAAGCCTAAGAAGCCTTTGGACTGTCTGTATAAGGCTTTCTTACATGTTCACTTTCTCTAAACCCGCTTGCAAGCTAAAACTTAAGAGGCTGCTATAAAAGTCCTGATCAAAGTGTCCTGTCTTCCGTGAAGGAGACGTGGGATTTCACATAACCACACCCTACGGCTTTGAGGCAGAGAGGATTTCACACAGGCTGTTAACACATAGGCTAATTTTACCTCCACTGAGCAACAGGGTGGATGAAATAACTTAAAAGTTATTTTTGCCCTTTAAGTTGGTGACAAGAGACTCATGCTGTCATGAAAAAGGAAAGAGAAAGGGAAGAGAAACAAACCTGGAGGGATGAGAGAGTAAGGGCATGAAGGGAATTAGCAGTGAGAAATAAAAAACTTTTGATTCGATGCTTCTAAGAATTTCCCAGACAGAAATGAAAAGAAGCCTGAAAATAAATGCACAAAATAAGAATAAAACTCAGTGTCACCTAAATTTGGATCACTGAAAGGATGCAAAACTTGAGAGAATATAACCAGTTTAGGAATCAGATTGCTTTCTCCGTAGCTATCATAGGATACTGCAGTGAATGGAGTCAGCTTGTCATATCCTAAAATGTGAACTGGTTTAACCCAGATTGTGCACGTATATGTAGTGCTGCTAGAATACAAACACTTATGACTTACTATTGATAGGTAGAGATCTGCAGTGGGGTCTCTTTCTCTAAGCAATCATTTTAATTTTTGTATTCAGTTCTTAATTTCAGTCTAGACTGACATTAATTATTCTCCTTGTTTCCCCAGTAATAAGGAAGTTTTCACTCATTATGAAAGATCCTGCACATCAGCTTTCAAAGTATGCAAATACAGAACTAAAATGTTACTTAGAGATGTGTATTTAGGTGTTTATCATATCCAAGTTTGACTAGAGACTGAAATGCACGGTTTCCTAAATCATATACATGCACAGATTCACTGAATAATTCAGCTTGGAAGGGACTGCAGAGGTCTCTAGTCCAACCTCCTGCTCAAGCAGGGTCAACTCTGAGGTCCGCCCAGGTTGCTTAGGGCTTTATGTAGTTGGGTCTTGGAAACTTTGACGGATTGGGACTGCACAGCCTCTCTGGGCAACCTGCTGTAGTGCTTGGCTATCCGCAGGGGGTTAAAGCTTTTCCTTATATCAAGTCAGAACCCGTCTTTTTTCAATTTATGACAACCATCTGTTGCTTTCCAACCATGAACTTAAACAAAGCGTCTATCTTCTTGCTAACCCTCTTGCACTGGGGTACTGGGGGGCTGTTGCTATGTTCTGCCGACCCGTGCTCAGCCTGCTGTCCACCAGGACTCCAAAAAGCAGATGAGCTGATTCTATCAAAGAAAAGAAGCAGTTTGTGGTTTTCTACTGCAGAACACACCAAAACTTATTCCTGGTAGAAAAGAGCTTTTGAGTACTCAGCTTTAATACTAGAGTATAAAGAAAACCTTGTTGTTTTCAGACTGAGTTATTTGGGGTTATCAGTCTCTCTGTTCAATGCTTAGCAGAGGAACCATTGGTCACTTAGTTGGCTCTTGGGTGGTATGATAATAAAGTATTCATAGTAATAACAAATAACTGTGCTGTTTAACTGGTCATGGTATAATGAGGGGACAGAACATCTTTTATTTTACAGGGAATTTTTCAGTGCAAGCAGATATTCCAGCCTCATACTTGAATTTACTTAAAACACAGAAAGTATGGAGAAGTAAGGTGCAACTTCTTGTTCAAAAGAAGAGAGAGAATTCCACTCTTATCAGATATCCCACAAAAGCCTTCATTTCCATTGCCATAGCTTCAGGCTTAACTATGGTGCAATTTTGGGCTATGCCAAGTCTGTCTGTGGTACTGGGGTCCCTAGAGAATCATAAGGGGGGGTCAAGTCATAATGTTTGAAAATCTGTGTTGCCCAGTAGTTGTGGCAACTGTTGTCTACCAGTAAACTATCTGGACTACTATGGAAATCAGAAGCAGCTGTTGTTGGCAGATAAGTATTTTAAATGACATTTGTTGAAGTTTAGTTTCTCACTATAAAGCCTTGCCGATCATAAATCCCTAATTTACTCCAACCAAACTGCTCTGTGCTCTTTTTCACCTCAGGAGATGGCTGAAGAATACAGGAGCGCAATTTTACTTCCATCAAGATTTTGATCTCTTGTATAGCAAAATATTTCTTGACAGTGCACTGGCACAATAAGTATGAGGAAGTGCATTACCTCAAAACAAAGGTCTATCTATGCAACAAAAATCCATAAGAAAAAGGGCAAAATATGGATTTTCAGGAGGTGGGGCTTGAAGGGCTATTTGAGTGCAAGAAGAGACATGCTGGAATATATTTCCGTGATTCTACTGTATATCAGCAGCCATTCATTCCAGGAGTTAGATACTACTCATCCTTTTTATCATTGTCTTCATCATCTCTTCATGATCATGACTTCTGAAACAAATTCCCACAATCCTTTCCAGAAAAGACATAGTGATGTTTATCAAGACACTAAAAATGCATTTGTCCTCATTAGGAATTTGAACTATCCTATCTACAAGCCTGAAATACCAGTTGCTGGAATGTGGAAAATAATTTGCATGTGCCAAGGAGAGATGAGAGAGTTTGTATGAGTCAAATGGAGAAGCACTGCCAGTATGCATGTCTTCACCCACACTGAAATCCTATCCACAGCTTTTTAAGCTCATTAGAAAGTCATGGGTGACTGAAGTGCTCTAGCCTCTGCCAAGGCTGACATCAGCTCTGCAGCTCCAAGTGGAGAGAGTGGCTTACCAGTCCATAAATTAAATAGAGAAATCTTCTCCAACTGACGTAGACTGATATCTTTTGGTGATAATACCATAATCCAACAATATAGCAAGTACAGACACCCCTGTGGAGCTGCATGTCAGGGCGCTGTGAGGGTAGCTGCATGTCAGGGCACTGCAAGGGGAGGTTGCTCCTAAGAGAAGGGGAGCCAGGAGCCAAGGGTGACCTCACTGCCCGGCACCATCCCATGGGTCAGAGTGGCGGGCAGAGCTGGAGCAGTTAACGGGGACCCTTGAGGGTCCAAGGCACAGCAAGAGGTGACCAAGACTGGGGTCCATCCAGGGGGCCCTGTAGGGAGCAGCAGGAGACAGGGCCAGAAACCAGGATGGGGACATGAGTGATCCTATTGACTGAGATGTTTCTTCCTCTTTCCAAGAAAACTCAGAGATCAGTGCAAAATCCTCCTCCCATGCGTATCTAACTATTGGACCTGCATATTAACATTCAGTCTCTGAATAAATTGTTTTCTGGTTCTGAAATCTAGGAGTTAAGTTTCACAGACAACATGTTTTTAATCCATTAACAAAACCAAACCAGGTTAAAAAAACCCCACACCCTCCAATTTGGAGAGGTCACTGTAGATCATTACAGCTGTACAGATTTCTGGAGAATCAGTTGTTCCCGGAAATAACATTTTCCATGCATACAGAACAAATTTCTGATTCCCTGAGAGCACTCCAAAAGCCAGCTGCGTCTCCAGTGCCTCTCTGCACTCACTCTTAGATTCAGAGATACAATATACTCAGGGCATGAGACACTGAGAGAAACACACTGAAGGATTCAAGGGAGCAAAATATCTCTTGGATAATCCTCATATTTGTTCATTTTAATTTTAAGCTGATAAGAACGCCATTTGAAGATTAAAAATTGATTGTTTCAAATAACTTTAAATTCCACAGGGCGATATTATTTTTTCATTTTGTGCGTCTGTCTGAGCGTCTGCTCTTCTCTGCCCTACAATAAGCAGCCTGTATAATGGCAAAGCACAATGATGCCTCCACTGGTTCTCCACCTCAGGGACTTGTTTTTGCCACCAACCAAGGAGAGAGAGACCTCAGGACTGTATCTTAGGCTAGCCACTGGGCTGATATAGGGCACTAAAAGCTGCAGTGCTTTGTGGCCTCTATCTGCTCACCTAGAAGTTCCCAGGAATACTGTGCTTCCCAGCATAGAACTCTATCACTGTGGCATATATAATCTCATATATGAAGTTAAATCTGCAGTAAATGAAAATCTGCCAACTCCAGCCACATGTTCTCAGAAAAAAAGCGCAAGTTGTTTGTTGATTCTGTGTAACCTGAGCATATGCGATGACATGCACTATAAATAAAAATAGCAAAACATTAATAATATTATTTAGCATGTTGGTACATAGTGATTATACAGTGATGACTGTCCTTACCTCTTTCAGAGTAGAGATACTATAATTAAGGTAAGACAAAGAAATGAAAATAAAAGATGCTAAAGCTGAATATAACACTAGTGTCAAAAAACTTGCAAGCTTTTGATTCTCTTAGATTTGAGAGGTTTTTGTTTTATCACATTATTTGTCTTGAATTACACCAAAAGAACCATAGAATTAAATTTTTAAGAACTAATGCCAAAAGCTTTTTCCTCACTCTTTTCCCCTACCCTTTTTTCTCCAACTGTGCTGACACACATCCACCACTAGATTAAAATCCAAGAAACAAAGTCTAATAGTGTAAAAGAATCACTAATGGATGCTCTCTCAGAAGAATTTTGTTTCCAATTGTTGAAAAGAATATACTTTGTCATGCAAAAACTATAAAAACTGAAAATCAGGCTTTCCAAGTATAAATCCCTAATCAACATCTCTTAATGAGAATTTCCAAGTCCATAAGCTGAGAGTTGCTAAGGTATTTCAACTCCTTTAGTACTTCAGGATACTCATCTAATAATAGAACCCTGCTCAGGTTGGGGAGATTCTTCTAAAGTGTATACCCTCCAAACTGAGCCAGGCTGCACTATTGGCGTATCTCTGTAGGAAAAAAAAATTCCTGACATCCTTCTCACTCAGGTTTGGAGCCTTTTCCCCAGACAGACTGAAACGCTGCAACTTGCTGACTTCAGCAAGACTCCCTGGCAAGTTGGCTGTTGCACAACATAGGTAATTCCCTACAGTCTAGCCCTGTTTTACTTATATTTAATGCACAACATCTAAATGTGTGCAATTTCAGTTCTTTCAGCAGTGCATGTTCCTATTTCCATCTGAAGATTGTGCAAAGGGCGTTGCTGAATTGTAATGCACTTGTAATGCCCCTTTTTGGGTTATCGGTCCATCTCTTAGTTTCCCATGATACATTCAGAATCACAGTAAGTTGTTTTGTTGTAGAACTGGTGTTGTAAATCCAAGTGAGGAATGAATAGTCATTTTTGAAAAATAGCTGGTGCATTACCATCTATGGTTTCAAACAAAATTCAAGGGGGATCTGAAGCCAATGTATATCTTCGTATAGCATCTGTGCACTTTTGTTTGAGATCTGACAACTAATCAGCCATCCAATAGAACTCAGTACTATTCTGTAGTCAGTAACTGTTGAAAAAGATCCATTATGTTCTATCATGTGAGAAATTTGTGTACTTAAGGACAGTTTCCAAGACAGCTTTCACACAAAAGTCATTAGCCAGCAAGTCCCCAGCCATGGATCTCCGTGATAGAATGTAACAGTTCTGAAGAAGCTGTAATGGTCTACTGGGCCAATAATTTGCATTTTAAGTAGGGCCTAAATATGTATTTCTCTGACAGATTGGAGCTGTTATGGTTTACTGGGTCAATAATGTATTTTGTAAATACTCCCCAAATAGGCATTTACATAATTCATGTTTTTAAAAATCTGTAATTGAGCATCTACACAACAGACCATATTTACTCCTTTAGAACTACTATGATCTATTTTTGGGTTGCTTAAAAAAAGAAAATAGGTAGGAAAAAAGAGAGTACACCATAATATTAATAAATGCAGGATATATTAAAATGTTGAAAAATCAAATTCAGTAAAGACGTGTTTTTCAAGTTCCCCATAAATACATGTGCTTTTCAAGTTCCGCTTTTGCTATGTTCTCTTTGGTTTACTGCACTGTAATAGATAGTGCTGTGTGCTATTAAATACCATTCTCTGTGTGTTATTGGATATGGAAAAAAATGTTTGGCAGGTCAAAGGCCTGATCAACACTTTCAGAAATTATTTTTGACCAGAAAACCAATTTTCATGATTAGTTTCATCACCACTCAGCTTCATTATCAAATGCTTAATTGAAAGTACTTTTTAAAACAGTTCCACAAATAAGTTGTGTGGCATTTAGCCCAAACAGATCTCATTTAAGCTCTGCCTTCCTAAGAATTAGATTTCTAGTCCAAGTTATTATCCAAGGTACCTCTATGGTCCCATGAGGGAGTACCGGCATCCTAGAAGGCAATTCACACTTCCTGTTTTAGTCTGTCGCTGTAAACGGCATGAGTTTACATGGGACCTAGGGGCAGCTCTCTCTCCTAGTGACTGTGGCAGGAGCCCAAATGGTAGCTTAAAGCAGAGGCCTACCCTTCAGATTGCCAAAGTTAATGAGATTAATTCTGCCCTTAGAGGAGCTGGTTAGGGGAATCCTTGTCCTAGTCTGTTCTGCTTTTTCTCAAGAAGTAAATAAGACAAATCACATGAGAAATTTCAAGATTTCTTCATATACTATTACTTATTGCCATATTTCAACTACCATGACAACTCTGACATGCTACCTTCTTTCTACGTATTGATCATAAGCCATATACGCAATGTTATTTGCGGTATTTTCTGCCACGTTAAGTATTTTTACTATTTAGCTTGGTTGCACATAGGAAAAGTTTAGATGTTTATCATTAAATTCTGTTCACAGATTGCAAAAAATCACAAAAGTAATTGTTATTTCAAATTGTCACACTCTCCCTCCAAGCATTTGCAAACAGTTCAGTAAGAAAACTCAAGATGTAAGCTGTTGTAGGTTAGTGACAAGTGTCATGCAGGCTTTTTGGACTGAATAACTTTTGTAACCAAAAGAGTTTTAGTTCAAATTCTACCGATGTGTAAAATTAAAAGTGAATTGTTATTGTAAGTCACCTAAACAATTCAGCATTAGAATTTCAGTTGACATATGAGCAACACAGCTTCAAAATCAGTTTCCATAAGTTTTCATGATATTAATATTGTCCATGAGAGATAAACTCCTTCTCCATGCAGAAGGTGAGCACAGGCTCTAATTAAGCCTTCAGTATGGGCTTTAAAAAAGCTTACATAAGGTATAAATCTTGTCTTGGGCTTCTCTACAGGGGAGAACTTCACCTGCAAAACTGCATTTAAAATGAACCCATAACAGAACACAGCTGAACCTGCATTGTCTAAAATTACGAGTGTTTGTGTAATAGTTTTTGTTTCCATCTCTTGTCCAGAAGCATTGTCTCCATATCCTTTAAATGCACTGGGACAAACTTTTCCCATCTGTGATACCAGGGATTTCAATGAATAAAAGTGATGAACTCATTTCAGTCACTTTTGCCATGCAGAACTGAAAAACAATTACAGGTTCATATTCTTGTATTTGTTGTCCTTTTTATTCATCAAAATCATTGCATCATTAAATTGCTGTCAATTCACAATCACAATCACGCAATGAAAAATTGCATTAGGACATGCTATCCCAATGAAGAAACAAAGTTCAAAGCAGCATTTCATAGGTTTTAGCTGAATTTGTTCCCATACTGGCAGAGTGGAAGCTGGCCATGTTTCACACAGCTGTCCAATTAGAACTTCCCTAGAGTGATAATCAGTAATGAAGTATAAAGGGAGGTTAATGCTGAGCTTGGCAGAACTGTCATTGATGATAATAGATATGGGCAGCTCCATCACTCTTGAGGACAGATGTGAGTTTTGGTCCCTTCAGATTTTCTGAGGGTGTGTGCACTGATGTCCATCTGCTACAATTTCCACTGACTATCTTCAACAGCATATTTGTGTGCTTGAAGAGCTTGGGAGAAAGTTTAGGCACAGATTAACAAATAGCAATGTTCAGAGTGTGCTAAACAGGAAATAGCTGATTTCAAATCGATCTACTTAGAGAAGCTGCATTAGCAAAAAATGCATGATTGCATACTGCTCATAGAGATTCCCATCATACCACATGACTTGTGATGAAGCGCTACCTCTTCTGTTCAGACCTGAGACAGAATGAACTGTGTGGAACATTTTGCATGCAAACCGAAGCTCAAAACAGCGGGCTCCAAATAAAATGGAAGAAAATAAAAGGGAGACTGACTTTCTGTGATTTTTGCTTTGATCAAAACAAGCATAGTCTTTTTTCTTTCTTTTCTTTTCTTTTCTTTTCTTTTTTTTTTTTTTTTTTGGTAAGGAAAGTGGAAAAGTTGTCCCTTAAAGGACAGGTTCATTCACTTCTGCACTTGTGCAGATGGACATTTTTAGTGATGTAGACATCTTTATTCACCATGTGGCAACCTCTGCCTTCTGTCATTTACACTTTCTGTTACTGAAGTAATCCTTCTGGATGCCCCTTTCTCAAGGAAATCTGGTCTGAAGTATGATACTATGGAGCTAAATCGCCATTTATTTTTCTATTTCTCCCACCTTGCACTGACAATCACTTTAACTGGTCACTGTTTTCTCTATTTTGAAGTAGCTTGATATTCTGTTACAGAATAAAAGATTATAATAATGACAATTAAAAAAAAAAACACCTAATTTCTTCCATAATGTGAACCTCCCCACTGAAATCTACTGATTTAAAATATACAAATCAAAGAGATATTTATTAAATAAAACACATGTGGAAACCTAGCAAAGTCTGTGCAAGCCAACAATATGAAAGGACTCATATTGGTTTTATGTCAAAGTTATAAAAAAGTTAATCTTATGTAACTTGAATGTCTTGCTAGTAAGAGACACAGCCAAATTATGGGCTCAATTTTCATCTCAATGAGTAGAGAATTACAGTATAAATCCTCTCCTGCTCAGAAGACTCTATAGAAACAGATCTCTATGGCTCTCTAGAGTAGAATTCCTGATTTGTCCTGATCCTGCAGAAGCCAATAGGCAAAACTCACACGGACTTCAGAGAGATCTGCCCGGAAGTGTTTCCATGTCTTATTTTGCAGCAACGCTGCTATTCCTCTTGCAGTAAAGCTGCCCTCTACTTTAAAACAGGTGAATAAAGAAAAAAAACCACAAAGTCCTGCTTTTCTCCGAATAATGGTATAGTATGGCAAAAAAGATGAGGGAATTATGAGATGAATCACTCCTCACCAAGTTCTTGAAAAAGTTTTATGACTTTTATGAAAGATCTGTATTTTTAATGGGTGAGTTTCTTTATAGAATGGAACATGAAAAGACAAGGTATTTGGTTAAATGAATCTATAGATTCATGATAGCAATACAAAGGAAAATGACCAAAACTCCAGTACTAGTGTGCTGCCTAAAATATCTACAGTAAAGGAAATACTCAATTTCAATATTCAAGGAGTTTTCCTTCCTTTAACAAAAATTCAAATTACAGGTGAAGCTGTGGGGAAAACAAAACAAAAAAACAAAACAAAACCAAGGCTCCTTTGGCACCTTTGACAAGCCAGTTTAACTTCTCTCAGCTCTGTATTCCCTATAGTCCCAAACAGCTTCTCCCAGATGCTCCAATGCTATTGTCCAGTACCTGATGCTGTGAAATAATTTATATTAAATGACAGACTGCATAATCAAAATGCTTCCAACACTTCAGTCCTTGGGGTTTTATGAAGATGTGCTTCAGGCAGCAAAACATCCACTACTTGTAGATAATTTTACTGAACACAATATTCTATTACTCACCAAGAATTAATACTGAGGTTCTGAAGTCTCACCCCCCATTTAGCAGTCATCTGAACTGTCTTACATCACCTCTTAAAGGCTTATAATTTCCCATAAACAACACTTCTTCCTTTGGTTCATTACACCATGTGGCATCAGTCATGGCAATTTACATGCAAGTAGCCAAAAACCAGACGAATAACCTCAGGTTTCTAAATTCTATTGTTTCAGAGGAACTGTGGATGGGGATAAGGTAATACTTTATGACAGAATTGTGAATGTAAGTAATCAGGTGCTCAGTTACCTAGATTCCTGCATATCATAGTAAACCATATTGGGAGCTTATAATTTAAAGCTGGAAGTTGTTCTCATGGCTTGAGTCCCCACATAGCTTTACAAACATCTGCTCTTTCATTTTACCATGCTCCACAATTATCTTGAAAAAGATGCCTGCCCTTAGGCATTTTTTTGTCTTGTAGCAAGGGCTAAAATGCACTGTAACATCACACTTTGTCAAGTTTGCATTTGGTCTAACTCTACTGAGGCCAGTGATATTACACAGGCACAATTTTTGGCTCCTTATCAGTGTCTTATCTTTAAAAAAAAAAAAAAAGTTCACCTACATCCTTCATTTGATCATTCTAGGATGGAAAACTTTGCTCCACATTGCTGAACAGTGACAGTGGCACCATTGTATATGGTTATTTTCAATGAATTTTAAAATGTCAGTCAGCTGAGTACTTCAGCTGTGAGTGATTCTTCCAGCACTTCTTTTCTTCAGATAACATAATCCATGACAGCTCACTATGGACAAATAATGTGAGCTTCTGACTTTCCAATGTTGTGTTCAAAACGTCTTATTGCTTGCTTGCATGTGCTTGCAGGAATTGCAAGCTTAGAAACATCAAATACTGAGCTTTACTTCAAATTCTTTGAATTTATTGGGGATCAGGTCTTTCTCTCTCAGTTTTGAAAACTCACCAGCTACCTATCTGCATGTTTAGACACATGAATTCCTATGAAATTTTGGACCTAACAGACAATTTTTTGGGGGCATGTACTCCTAACAGCCCAAAGCTGCAACTGCAGCTCAAGTAAACTTATCCGAGTTAGCTTTAAATTAGCTAGTCAGAATCAATAACATACAGAAACAATAACTGGTACTTCAGCTGTAGCTGCAGATTTGCTCAGCATTGGGACAGCCGGGGCCGAATTTCAGGCTGTTGTGCATACTTGTATTTGAATTACTCTAAAACTAACACACAAGTACTACCCAAAAGCCGAATCACACATCTGAATCTCCATGTGGACATGAACGTAAAGCACTTTGTGTATGTGCTTAAAGAGCTTCCCCGATAAAGGATATTTTCTTGAAAGTGGCCTACTTGTTTCTGGTTCATGTTGAGAAATCATAGCGTAGATGATCCAAAATAGCTCTTGTTATAAAGACATTCTTGTTAAGTTTGTACCTCATTTCAGCAAATGTAGGGTTTCAGCTGTTTACTTGAGGTCAGCTGTCAAGAAGCTATTGCTGAAATTACAGACACATGCAACTGTTAGAGAAATGTGCAGTCTCCTCATACAACAAAATTAGTTTTTATTGTGTTTATACTCACAATTTTTTTCCCCAAGGGAGCTTGTAGAGAATGCAATAAAATAAGAATGAATCTTCTTGTTGTATTCCTGGTTCTTATTATGAAAATATTTCAGATTTCATAATTTTGATCCAACAGATGACTAACAAGGTTATTAGCAAGCCAATGAGAAATCAAGACAAGTATTGACATACCAGACTTTATTTCATTTTCTCAAGAATATCTAGGTTAACTTTAATGCTGCTGCACTGAGTTTATCAAGTTCCTAGGGAACCTCTGGTCCTCTAAGGAATGGAATATGAGACACAGCCTTTTTGCTGCTTGGTTTTCACTGAAATGCAATCAATCGGAAAGTACTTTCTGAAAGAAAGAAGCAGTTTATCTTGACCTCTAAGTGACTAAAGAATTCCCTGTGCACTATCAAAGGTTGTCGCAAAACTGACATTGACAAAGAGTGCAGTGCCAGCTCCAAAATGCACTATCCATTCAACTGCATAAATTTGCATAGATTTTACAGTTTTGCATACATTGCAATATGCATCTATGGAAAAATAAATTTTTATATAAATGCTAGCCTAGCAAAAAGCTATATTCCGTACATCTCTATTCCTTGCATTTTAGCCCTTTTATTTGATTTTGGCCCTCAAGGTGATAATAAAGCAGTAATTTCACACCAAGTCTTGTTCATCTGATCCAAACTAATATCACTGCAGTGCTTTCTGTTGCAAGAGTTCCTTCAAGCATCAGGGAAAGATCATGTTCCATTGTGGTCAGCACCATAGAGACAAACACCTCAGGCTGGAAAACATGTCACCTAACTGAGATCAGAAAGAGAAACAAAAACCAGGTATCAGAAATTAAGGTCTAGATCAGAGAATCCTTTGGTGAAATGATACGACTTAAGCTACAGCGGGGACCTAACAAACCTTACGGGTACAAATTCTACAATTTTATGAAATGGATGCTAAAAGTAGGGAGAGAACGTGGTAATAGAATTATGAGATAATAGAACTATAAATTGGCTTTTGCAAAGGAACTAATGCCCACCCTCCTGCAGCTTTGTTTTCCATGGTGGCTGATGTTAGCAAAATTTTTCCAAGCAATTTCTGACAGAAGAAAATGATCATAAAGACAAATCTATTTTTACTTTTCCAGATTCTTTTCTTCCCCCCATCTCTTTCTAGAAGCTAAAATAATTCAGATATTCTACCTCACCTTTCCGTTTCGTTAGCCATTCTCATACACCCAAAGCAGTGGTCAAAATGATGCTTTTATATTCTTTCTCAGAGACACTTTAGTGCCACTGCTTTCTTCTTTTTCTCTCTCCTTTTCTTTCTCTCTCTCTCTTTTTTTTTTTTTTTTTTTGTTGCAAAACTTTCATATCACTGTACACAGTTACTGTATATGACCATATAGTACATGTTGCTTCTCAAGCTTGCTGAATAACAGATTTTCTAGGAGTGGCAAAATGATGAAGAATAAGAACATATAGCTTACAAACCTTGTTGGAAAGGACTGTCTATTCACTCACTTTTTTTTTCTTTTGCTTTCTTACTTCAGAAAGAAATTTGATAACAAAAGGAACATATTAAAAAGTGTGTGGCAGAGCAGCTTGGTGGATGCTAGACATGGACTTCCACAAATGCTGTATTCCAAAAGACCTGGTATTAAATTTCTTCTGATTGAGAAAGACCTGCCCAATAACAAGTGTAAGGAATGAACTTTATTTACATCCAGAATTTTACCAATTAGTGGCAAATCAGCTAGTCATCTCAGTGGTATATGCTATAGGTTTCTAAAATGCAAGTTTTAGTGATACAAATCATGAGCACTACCACTAGTATACCACAAAGCAGGATCTTCAGGCAAGTACCTTTTCTGCATGATCACAAACATTTATTTGGCTTTGCTATTAGAATTCATCCTTCTAAAATTCAGGAAGTGCATTACTACTTATCATATTTTAAAATAACTATCACCTTTCAAAGACTCTCTTCAGTGTTCAATTTCTAAAAGAAAGTGTGTTTAATTTTTTTAATACATTAAAAACTGCTAAGTCTTCACCACTAGCTCTCACCCGCTATCGCTATGCTAGCTAGCAATACATCATAGGAGTGATGTTATTCTGATAATGTATTACACTAATATATCATCAGCGTGACAATACTCAGTGATGGATGAGTAATACATCTTCCAAACAAAGATGTCAAATACAGATCTGCTTGGAAAAGGAACAACTCCCCTCCCCTCATATTACTCTTAGTTTATTATTTTAAAACTTTATAAAAGGCTTTAAAATTCTACTCAAGTTATTCATTTGTGCAGGCAACACATTCCCACATAGACGGGGAGGTTTGTCACAACAGAGCTTCTCTTCACTTTCAGCGTGAGAGATGATGGAAAGTAACTCCCTTCACATACAACATATGGTGTTGCATAATGCAATAAATGTCACCCTATGGAAGTTCATTACTATATTAGAAAATGCACTCACTTTTTAGACAGTCTGTAGTTTCTAATTCTAAGGTAATTCTTTTTCTTTTTTTCCTCTACATAGTTTTCCATTTCTAACCAGTTCTAGCAACTAGATTTTCTCTTCCTTATGAGAAATAGAATTGAGATGGTGTCTTCACTTTAGAAACCAGACATTGTAAGCAATTCTGCCTTTGGCCTGTCTCTTCTTATTTCTGTTAAATTTATTAGGAGAGTTTATATATATGTATATGTATACATATATAGCGAGAGTATAATTTAATTGAGGCCATTATTTTTTCCACATCTTCTCTAGTATTATTCCTGTACATTTAATTTCTAGGCATCCATGACTTCATTTCTCTTAAAAGATTTACATTTTCTTCTTTTTCCTTTGGTACAGATTGACAGGTCTATAGAGAACAAAAATATCGTCATATACAAATATACTAGGAAATATGTTGCCGTCAAATTTTAAGCAGACAACCTGCCAGGTACCAAATATGACTTCTTCTAGAAATGATGACATCATCTAAAGTTCAGAACACTTGGCTTTGCTATAGGCTGCAATATTTACCACTAATAATAAAGCAAAATCTTCTGAAAAGCCTAGCCTTTCCTCTCTCGTACAATAGGTTGACCCATCAACATCACTAAAACTGAACGTAAGAATATTCTGAAGCAAAGATGGTTTTGTAATTCGATATAGTCCTCTGTGAGTCTTCAGGAGATTGGGATTCAATTGCTAATTCTGCTATAGATTGCTTCCTTTGCAATCTTATTTAAATTACTTTTTTAATTAGGGCCTCACATATTACAATGATGACCATGACGGAAAAATGCGCTAAAACGCATAAATATGTAAAAAAGAAAAGAAACAGGATGTGGAAGTAACTATTTTGAGAATCTAGCTAGTATGAGAGCAAGAGAGACAAAGTTAGGAGATTAATACCAGCACATAATCAGTTAAAAGAGGTAACAGCCACCAGAAAACATGTCAAGATACCTAAATTACTTGCCTGCCTTATCTTGCAGAATATGGTACAAATTCCCTCCTCGCCATCATAATTTCTTTTTAATTTCTCAGAAGTGTAGTTATTATTGCTATCACTATAAGGTAGAGACATCTACTGATAAGATTCAAAACACAAGAATAAAAATTGACTGCAATGTATTAGAGAAAGAAAATTGGCCAAAGCTGTAGCAATTAGAAATAATTATTTATGATATCTGTATGTAATATGTATGGTATCTGTATGCATTTTGTTTGAAAAGAATCTATCCTCTCTTTATGTTCTTATACTACAGGAATGAATCCTAATTATTTTGATCTACTTTCTGGTTATGCACATTGAAATGCAAAGGGAACTGTGATAGAAAACATCATTGGTTCAATAAATCATACCAAATACAAAGAAATAAAATGCAACAGGGAAAATATTATTTCACATGTTCCTGTAGTACGGTTCAGTGAGTTAGTTACTGTAGAAAATATATTAAAATATTTCAAATTATAAATATAGAAAATAAAATGATTAATTAACTTTGCTAATACAATGTACCTATATAAATGCTTAGTCTCTCAGAAGAATAGACTTTTAGCAGAGTCTAAATGAAAAGTTACACCATATGAATAGAAAATATTCCTTGATAATTTTCTTAACTGAAAAAAACATTACACCTATAATTCTATTCTCTTACCTTATCCAGTGGTGTTATCTATTAGCCTTATTAAAATTGTATCATTGCAGCAAGCTTAAATTATTTAAGAGAAACCATACTTCATTTAGTTTAGCATCATTATTAAATTTAGAATCTCTTTAGCAGAACTGAAATCAGATGTAAAAACTTTCTAACGAAAGTGACACATCATTTGAGAAATGCTTCTTGAGGATCATCATGAATAAGAACAATTTATTTGCCCTTTTAAAATGAGGTCAGATCTTAAATCTGATCTTATACCTTGTAACAAAGCACCAAAATTTCACATCACATATCACATTTTAGAAGATCTGGATATCTAGGATCAATATAAGGCTTTATTTATGCTTTCTTTATAAATCACTGGTCTTGCAAGATGCTGAGTATTTCCAAGAAATATCGAACAGCCTCTGAGCTCATTAGGAGTTAAAGAAATTGGTACCCTTTCCTTGGCAATTTCAGGGCCAGACCCGTAACATTGGAGTTTAGTTCTTTCATGTTAGTATATTAAAGATCTGATATAAATATATATTTGATTTATACTGTATAATAAAGATTTGATATGCAAATGTAGTTGGAATATACATTCAAAAAAATTGGATTCCCATCTAAGTGATGTAGGGTGCTAAAGCTGTCTGATTAGATTTGTAAATTGTAAGATTAAAGATGGTTATGAAATTACCTGTATTTATCAATGGCCTCTCTTGCAAAATTATAACCTTCCAGAGTCCAGGCCCAGATAAAATATGTGTATACATACATATACATATACACACACATATATACGTAAATATACACTATATATACATGAGCGCTCGCGCTTTCTCTCTCTCTTTCTTTTTTCCCAAAAAGCAGCTTTTTAAAAAATTTCCATTTAAATTTTAGTTTATAATCATTTCAAGAACAAGGGAAGACTGGAATTGGGGAGGCAGGCAGATTTTGTTTCAAATCCATGTCAGCACATCCTACTATGTCTTTTTCAATTTGAATGAAGTTATGTATAATAAATGAAGACATCTTTTAAATTATTCCATTTAGACATTTCAACATTCCACATTAGCTTTCTTGTTTTTCACTATATGTTTGCAATGTGTTAAGATAAATCAATGATACTGTAAAAACAATAATGTACAGTCATTACCCATTCCTAGTTTTAGTACTAAAGGACAGAAAAACCATGTTTAGCCTATATCTGAGAAATGTTTTCAGGATAAAGGGCTTCCCTCACTCATGCAATGCTAATGTAACAGGCAGTTTGACCAAATAAATGTAGAATAATGTAAATTTGTTCTCCGAAATATTTTTAAAGATAGACAGAATTGCCTGTCCATAAAACCTAGGGTAATATAATTTTAACACCACTGCCTCCAAAAAGAGATAACTCTAAAATAACCTAAGATAAATCAAAGGGCTGTTTGGTTGTGAAGTCAGTAACACTAAAATTGTATTATCTTAAACTTTAAATGCAGGCAATTCTCCCTCTCTTCCACCCATGAGCAACCATTTCTTTCTTTTTAATGGGAGTAAATCCATATCATTTTTTCCTTCTGAGTGTTTATATTGCTTTTTTATTTACTGTATGAGAGGAAGTTCCTTCTGCTGAACAACTTTAATCCAGTACAGCATAAATAAAGCATTAGTGTACCCTAATTTGAAGCAGGTGCCTTGTAAAAAGAATATTCACTATGGGAAATAACATTAAATAGAATAATTATATATAACCTGTAAATAAATAAACCTTAACCTTTGTGTTAAATATTGCACAACATTATAGATCTTCTCTTAAAAATCAGTGTTAATTGTGGAAGATAAAAATGCAGATTAAAATTCCATACAAATATGAGGGAAAAAGTAGTTTTAAAATTCCCCAAGAATGTAGACTCATAAATAACAATTAGAGTCATTCTAAGGGCTGTAGAATAGAATATACATAGGAAGATTCACCTGAATAGTAACTCAAATTATGAAGCAGTTTCATCTTGCCCTGCCATTTGAATCAGAGCTTAGGCTCCCATTTTGTCATCTTTTTAAAGAAAAAGCAAGAGGTCCTAAAGGAGTCAGACCACACAATAAATTAAGGCGTCTTAAGGGTTAAGATGCTGGCTACCTGCTTCTCATACATGTCAGCAAGACAGGCAAGTGTAAGGAGTCTGTGGGACCTGCCGATCTAACCAGCCTTCTGCAGCCCATAGTTAAGGTAAGTAGCTAAGGGAAAGAGAAGCTTCCCTGAGCATAAATTAGACCAAAGTCTTTGGTGTGTGGGTGTGCATGTGTATATCAAGAGTTTCCATGTGAAAACAGAGCCGTTAATGACATGACCCAAATGGTGCAGTGAAAGAGAAACAAATACCTTAGTACTTCTAAAAGTACGAAATACTATTTTTCTTAATAATGGAGATTAAAAATGGAGATTCTTAAAGAAAAATTCGGAGAGTGCAAACACTGACAAACAAAACAACCTCAATTAATTAATGACAAAATATTTGGGATGTATGTGGTTAGAATGCACCTTGTATGCCATCCTAGCTAGAAATCCTGTCTACTTCAAAAGACATCGAAGGCTATTGACCTGTTGAGCAGTTGATTTTCATCTTGCTAGTGAGTTGGCATCCTGAACAACATGTGACCTCCATTCCCCAGCTTGTCTGCTGCTCTCTAAAGACCCATTTCTTTAAGAGAGCCATGAGCATGGGAAACAGCTCGCTATTACGTGTGATACCCTCCCCACACTGAACATTGTTACACTGCACAACCTAAAACAAGCTTTGGCCCTGTAAACATTTCTACTCACATGTTGATGCAATAATTTTGAAAGAAACAAAAACAGTACAAAAAAAGCTCCAAGCGCAAGACCTAATACATCAGCAAAATACATATTTTGGTTTGACAATTTCTTGTCACATAAGCAAGAACAACAAGCTTACATATTTTCATAAAAAAAGTATTTTTCAAAAATGAGCTGTCAAGAGTATGAAGAACTGTGAATTTGGCTTTTTTTGTGTATCTGTGAGCTTTTTTTGGGCATGGACTGCTATCATCAGTTTCTCTGGTTTGTATTACAGTTGTGACATCCTCTACTGCACTGTTTTTTGATAAGAATCCACAATAATAAAATCCTGAGGCCAATAGTATTTTATATTCAAAAATTCAGTGTTATATTTCAAGCCTGATCTTTTGTGCCAAGTCTAGACAAAGTATCAGCTAGCCAAATAGTCCTCTCATTTCCATATGAACATGTCTACATGAGCGGGTGTAGATTGACTTAAGCTCTCCTGCTCAGATGCCAAGTAGGTCAGGGAAAGATCAGCTGCAGTCCAGGGGCTGTATAACTGCATTAGTGATGGACTTTTTCTATGCAAATGTACTGAGAGTCAGGCACAGCACTACTAACATAACTGCCTGGCTGCTAAGTGACCTGGCTTCCAGGCAGACAACTTGGAGTATAACTGGAGTATCAGCACAGGATTTTGGGAGGTGAAGGGGAAGAGCTACCCACAAATCCTTTGCTCAAGTCAATGGACACTTGTATGGGGGGGGGGGGGGAGGAAACTGGTATTAAAAGCTGAGTATTGCAAAGTGATGTCAATTGATATTTTGATACAGGAAGCCACTATTAAGAATGCCGGCTATGAGTAATAAGGTTACGATACTGCATCAGTCTTTCCTCTCTTTCTTTCCCTGTCTCTGCATCTCTCCCACATTTCCAAATATGCCTCAAAAAGGATAACATGTAATGCAGTTACCCCACAAAATTAAGAATTGAAAGTCTGGCCAATCAGCCTATTACGGAAATGGCTATAGAGTAGCCAAACATTGTCGCAACAGGGGAAGAATGCCCTGAAGTGCTCTGGTCTTCAAACGTGGAGATATGGACTTCTGTGAATCTGCATTCTAAAAGTTATCACTACAAATGTCCACTGATGGATCAACTGCCACACTGCCTCTTACACTGCCTTTATCACCAAAAGATTCCTTCCTGTGAAAGTAGCTTTAAAGAAGTGAGAAAATATTGTAGATTACTATTTATGGTTCCTATCACAAAACCATTATTATTGTCATGTTTTAAGTTTTCATTGTATTGAAATACCCAATTTTCTATGGCTATAAAATAATTCTAAGAAATAACTTCAGCACTCATACAATTCTCCTCTACTGCTATAGTTCTCTGTGGCTTTCTCAGGCTCTTTCCTCTTTTCAGGTTATACTTGAAATAACAAAGAATATACTGTGAATATATGTTCATTGTCTGTGGATAGATGCCATCTCTAGAATCCAAGACACAGGCTCAGTTTCTAAGGAGAAGAGCTCTATTACTTTTGATGCCATGGCATCAGATTATATTACACAGACAGCTCCAACGCAAACTGGTGCTCTTATTATTACATAAAAGACATAAATAATAGATACACCCTTGACATTATTCTCTGATGAGATTAGCTAATAATTTGCTATTAAAAAGTGCACAGAAAGATTTGTGATGTACTTTAATGTCTTCACATCACTGCTTGCAAACTCCTTAATGTTCAAAATTACAGACAAATTAAAGAATTTGATTCAGCTTACAGAGTAACAGTATTGATGGCTGTAATTGCATGAAAGAATTCTTCAGCAGATTCACGTTTTCCCCTCCTATATAGCTCTGTACTGGCCTTTGAAAAACATGTATCTGATGAAAAACAACTACAAATACTTATATTTATCATTACCTGCCTTTTAGCTTATTTAGTAAAACTAAGCAGGTTTTCTGTTTCATAAATTAATTCCCTAGAGTGGAAATAGTATCCTGTGTGCCCCCCCTCCCCCATCCTGCCACCCTGCACCAAATCTTGAACCAATGCAGTAGTAAAATTGGTTGGTATAATGCTGCAGTATGTCAGCTGTCAGGCAAAATGTACTTATTTGGAATTTTTTATGGGACAGAAGGCCACAGCTTGGACATATTTACACAGCAGACCTGCTAAGCTCAGCATACCAAACAAGGGACAGTGAAATCAGCCTTTATCTTAGGCCACTTTCCCCTTGTGGATCACCCCTAGACCTGCCTCTATTAGTCAGTCCTCAGTGTAGGCTCAGTGCCCCTGTTGTGACCCTACACATATTGCAGAACTATGCATATTGCCTGGGCAGTGTGCCACCCAACATTTGCATAAAACTCTGAGAAAATGTATATCACTCCTCCATCTCTTCAGATGTAGCCTGCCACCCCATTTTCTGACAGGGGATCCATCCCACATACCAACTCGCTATTACTGTCAAGATCTCTGCAGATAGCTACTAAGTGAAAACACAGCAAGGAGGCACATGAATAACTTGCCCCCTCCTGCCCGCTAGACACTCAGATGATTGCAAACAGTGCCAGATGGAAGTACTGTATGGTGGAAAACCCACTAGGTCAAACATCCGCCAATTAATACCACACTGCCATAAAAAAATAAAAAACCCTCATCAATTACTACAGCTAGCTATGCCACATTTCCAACAGTGGGCTTTGTCAGAGTGACTTATGATAGAAAGCACTGCAGATATAGGAACATTAATGCAGGGAAGGCAAAATTCACCATACAACAGAATATGGGACACAATTTTCTATTTTATTCCTATAGCTTTTTGTTTGGAGTCACAGAGTTTCTCAGATGGCCCAGCGTGGCCTTCCTCCAGACCGAAGAGCCCAGAAAAAGAGCTACAACCAGAAGAAACAGGAGCCTGAATGCTGCTTGTGCTATCACACATTACAGTTTACCTGAAACTAGTGCAAGAGGTAAGAAAACAATCTCTCCTTGAGCACAAAATAGTTGGAGGTGCTGCCTGAGAACACCTGCATTGTCATGGACAGAACAATCAATAAAAATCAGTGCAAGTTACTGTGCAGCGCTTGCCTTTTGCTTTCTTACTGCAGTGTTTAAAGAAAGGTAGACAGCAAAGGACTGTTGTTACCATCAGTTCTCCTCTTACGTTCAAGCAAAGATTGCAGAATTTGTAGGAGGGAAGGAAGGAGAGAGGAGAGAAAGCAAGAGGGAAATGGCAGCAGTCATTTATTTTCTGCATGATTACTCAAAACTGATATCTTGGCTTTAGGATCCATATCCCAAGTTCAGCATTTGTACTTTACATGCTTATATCATTGTCATGCTCAAAATCTAGAGGACAAAAGCTGAAATTACTCATCTAGTAGGCTAAAAAAATAGACAATTTTATTACAGGAACCTTTCCCTGATTGTCCCATTAGACAAAGCACAATAATAAAGTACTGGATGCATTTTGTAAGGCTTGTCTCTTCTGTGCCATGGTACAGCAGCAGTAACTTCTCTCTGCATAGATAAAAATGACTCTGTACATTCAATAGACTTCTGGTTGAAACGATTTGGTCAAAAGGCTTGCTTCTGGCTGGCAAGCTAAACTTGTTTTCACTTCACCAAAAACTTGTTCAGAGGACACAGTTCAATTGAGCAAAACTGGAGGGTTATGATCATGCATAATATGGTCACAGTTCTTGATAGTTACACAGAGGTAATCTGAAACTGTTTCTTCAGCAACTTTGACCTTAATATTGTGAAACGGAATTCTGAATTTCTATAAATCTCAAAAATTCATTATCATTCATACAAAACCTTCACATGGACTTTTACTTTGAATCATTCAGTGTCTTTTAATATTAGCTCATGTTTTTAATTAAGATATGTACAATATATGGAATTTCACTAAGTGTCTTTCAAGAAGCTTTGATGATAATACAAAATGAGGCAATGGAAAGTCTTTGGTTTTAATAACTCCAAAATGATATTATTCTGGGGTACATTTCTGAGGGCTTGATTCATTTTGTGGAGGAGGGGGCAAGAGGGTATTTCGGTATTGTTAATTAAGATGAGGATTCTCAATTACAGAAGCAAATGTTAAATGGCCCAAGGGAGTGCATAAATAATAGGCTCGCTAATAAACTGTAGTATATTGAAGCTGATGAAAATAACTTTAACAATGCCTTTGCAGATCTACTAATTACAATAGCTTCCAGCAGTGCCAGATCAACCTGCAAAGAACTTAAACTACCATTTGTTCTCTTTTCGGAAGTGCTTCAGAATAATTATGCTATTCTGAATCAGAGCTGCTCAACCTGTTTATTAAAATAAAAATAAGCAAAATAGTAGGTTTAATACTGTGTACTCCTGTGGCTATATATTCCAAAAAATGTTCCAGAACGTTGAAAACATTCTTTCCTAAAAGGGCTGTACTTCTGGAAATGGAATACATTAATATACTTACATTTAATTCTAATTAACTATAGTGGTTAGCAAGTGCTTTACTGTTACAGAAAGATGATTTTGCTATTATGAGATTTATCATGTGGGAAACAGTGGCACTCATCAGTAGTTCTAGTCTTTTCAGAATGACAGCTCTATAAAAAGTCAATGTTATGGATCTTTACATAAGTGACTGAAGGATGGCCTGTGTTTTGAAGCATTTTCTTTTTGAGCATGTAAAAATATACCACTATAAACAAACATTTAGCATGGAAAGATTGAATAAGTTCTGGCAAGCTCAAGAACAAAGCAAATCATAGAATCATTGTATGATTTTAGTTGCAAGAAATGTATGAAGGTTGTCTGGTTCAATCCTCTGCTCAAAGCAGAGCCAGCTCCATAGTTAGATCAGGGCCTCATCTGGCTGAGTTTTGAAAACCTCCATGGACAGAGATTTCATGCCCTTTCACCAGCTTGATTCAGTGCTTAACTACTCTCATAGTGAGCCCTTTTTCCTCATATCCGGTTGGATTTTCTCTTTTTATAACTTATGACCATTGTCTTGTCTTTCCACTTTGCATCTCCGCAAGGAGTCTGCCTCTGTCTTTTCTATAACTCACCACTGGGTAGCTGAAAACAGCAATTAGATCTCCCCCACAGCCTTCTTGTCTCCAGGCTAAACACACCCAGCTCTCTCAGGCTCTCCTCAAATGCCATGTTTTCCTGAAGCCTGACCATCTTAGTGTCACTCCATTGGACTCTGCAGTCTGTCAATCTCCCGCTTGTACTGACAGACCTAAACCAGTAGGCCAAATGCAAGCTCACGAATGCTGAGTAGAGCTGCCCTCAATCTTCTGGCTATGCTCTTGCTAATGCAGCCCAGTATGCAGTTAGCCTTCAAGCAGCAAAATAAAAAATGCTATGTTTATTAGATGGAAATATTTAACTTACCTACCACTGGTCTCACCTTTTTGAAAAAATAAGACATTTAAACAAATACAGGAGCACGAAGCTTCCTTCCAGTAACTATGTGTTGATCATTTCTTTTACGTTTTGTAGTGAGTACTGGAACAAGCTTCTCCTCTTCATGAGGAGCTTCTCCCTCAAACATGAGGTTTGCTTTCAGGGCAATGGAATAATAATGGGAGATAAACATGCTTCCTAACTTACTTTCCTTATACTGTATTGAATGACAATTATCTGTAAACCAGATGGCTGCTCTACCTTTTTGCAGCCTCTCATTACAAAATTAATAATCCCATTCTATCTACTCATTCATGCTCTCAAAAACTTTAGAAATATCTGCTGCAGGCAAGTTCTCAGACATCTTCTTACCAGATAAGCAAGGGAGAAGGAAAAGAGTTTACTCATACTTTTTCTGTATGAATAGACCCATTTTAGAAACTGTCTTTGATGAACAACAAATGATTGCCATTATTTTTTGTCCCTAATTCCTGTCACAATTTTTCCTGCATTTGTAAGAACTGTCTGAAACATCTCATTAACCTACTGTTCCTCTGATGACTCAGTCTGTGTCCTACATTTTGCACTGTCAATAAGCCAGAACAATCAGCAAACAACCTATTGAAATTTCTGGAAATTACCTTTCCAGAAATGAATTTGTTTCTCAGCCATACAGATGGTCTTTTAATTTGATATGACATCCTTCTGATCCTTAGTTTAATCCCTTGCACTTGATATAATCTGGAAGGCTCAAATACCAACCATAGTGCAAGCAGAGCCCCTGGAAGGCATGTATTCATGAAAACTTTTAGTCTAGTGGTTCATTTGGGTTTAATCTCTGAGCATTATTCAGGGGCAAGCTTAGGATAAACTTAAGAATGATAATGAAACCTAAACAGAAATTTTGATGGGACATCTAATATGGCATTTTTAAAAGCACATGGAATTTGTCTACTTTTGTTTCTATTGCCTGAACAGCTTCTTTCTGATGCTAAATTAATAAGGAACAGAGCTAGGACCATTATTGATAGCTTTTAAATAGTTTTCCATTTTTTTGTTTAATGTTTAACACTCTATGTTAATGCACCTACAGCTTCATTGGTGATAATGAAACTTAAAATGGTTTAAAAACTGTGGAAGGGGAGATCAGAATCAGCATGTAAACTTTACTTTTAATGCAGATTATTATCTACCAGGAATTTTTTTAACATAAATTCCATTAAGATTTCCACATAAGTGTATTGGAAAATTGGAAACACCACCGCAAAGAAGGGAAAAATGCTAGGTATCTATAGGATAGATATCTATAGGATAGATTAAAATGTGTTAACAAATGGTGGCCCTTATAGATGATACATTTCAGCTATATATTCCAAATAAATAACTTTTATTTTGGAGAGGAGATTTTTTTCTATCCCATTAAATCCCCAATTTTGTTATATTGAAATTATTTCATAAGTGTGTGTGTGGGGGGGGGGGGGGGGGCGGAGGGATTCTTTGTTTATTTTTGTCTTTTTTCCTGGCAATAAACTGCTACAGAATATCTGCTATTCTGGTCTGATGAAGCTGAGCCATGTATACCCGCACCCTGGCTTTTAAAGAGCCTACACATCTCACTGTCAGGCTTTTAAAAAGCCTACTTATCTTTCACTGTCAGAACTCTTCTGTTTTACACTTCCTTATCATCAAATCTATTCTAACTTCTCTACTATAGGAAAAAAAATGGATAATCAAAATTGAAGTGCAGAGTCGAAAACAACCATAAACCTCATTACACAGACACCTTTGGATACCCTTGAACACCTCACTCAAACAGGCACTATTTTGAGAAATAACAAAGAACATATGTTAGCTTAAGACTGAAACTTCCATTAAAGAGTGCATCTTTGTTCAGCAAAGCAGTCAGACAGATCTGCATTTCAAATGCATGGCTATGCCTCATTGAGGTCAGTAAGGAAAAACACAAATAAGGTAAGCACATGATTAAATATTTTCTTAAAGTGGGTCTCTTATGGTCTCTGATTACATTTTCATAAATAAAAAAAATAACTTCAGACCATTACTTTTCATCTGCTGCTTCAGTTTCCATTTGTCCCTGTTTGGTTTGTTTGTTTGATTGGGTGTTTTTTTTCCCCCCTTTGGGGTGGTAGAAGCAGAAGGAACATGCAGAGCCCCATCACGGCTGCGGACACCCGCATACTGGCTCATGCTGAATTGCACTGCTTTAGTGAGGGAGCATGACAGAATTCAGGTTTACAGCATGTTCTCCTTATTGGAAAATAACTAGGTATTTCGTTTTTAAGCATCATATAAATTACAGATTAACAATCATTTTGCAGCTATATGGTAGGCATCTGTAAGTCCCATACTGTTGGTAAAGTGCATTATAACTGGTTTACTGTATCTATGCTGACTCTATAGCTACCCCGAAAAGCTGAATCATTTGAATCAATAGCCATCTGATCTTTTCCACTAAACCTGATTTTTTTTTCACTAAGTGGGAGGAAAGCCTGACCTACAAACATCTATCTTTGCTTGGCCAGTCAATGTGTTGTCCAGCATTGTATCTGAATCAGACTCAGACTTGTCCCAACCCCCTGCCTCAGCTCCAAACCCAAGTATATCAGCACATTGTGACAAGACAGGTTAATTGTAAAATATTGTGTGTTGCTGACTCTTGAAACAGCAAAGAAAGCAATTAATGTAAATGAAGCTGAAGAAGCACCTGCTGTGTGTGTTTTGAGAGTGGTCTTTTACAGGCAATTAATTCAATTGCCTGAAATGTAAATATTTGAGGAGGTAACAGTAGAAGAATATGAAAACACATACAGTTCAAACTGCTCCTTTTTCTGTCAAATGCTGAAACATACTGAGGCAGATTCCCCAGCTGCTGTAATTTGTATACTTCACTGATTTGAACTGATAGTTTTCCCCTTTCATTATGTGGTAATTCAGTGCTCCATACATAGGATGTAAATAGGAGCAGAGAAACAGAAATATGGGCTGAAGAACTTACCAACACTGCGGCTTTCTGATCTTTTTGTATCAAAATGAACACAAAGTGGCAGAGCAGTATGTGTGCGTATGATTACGTGCATCCTTTTTTTCCTCTTCAGAGTGGGCGCATCATATATAGTTGGAACAGGAGAGTTCTTCATAGGTCACTTATTCCATCCTCCTGTCAAGACAAGAGTTGTGATAACTAAACAATTCCAAGAAGATTTTTATCTAACAATGCAAAAACCTGCAGTGATGGAGCCTCCACAGCTCCGAAGGAAATCTAGGGAAGGAACTACTTTATCAATAAAACACAGCACAAGCCAGGTAAGTGGAAGTTATACTGTGAATTTAGTGTGAACAGAATACATTGATAAGAGGACTATGGATCAAATCAAACCATAATTTAATCACACTGAATCCACTGGAAAAAAAGGGGGGGGGGGGGGCTATGGCTCTATCTTGCTGGTGTAACTTCCATTAAACTTTTTTTTTTTTCTAAGAAGATGCTGTTATCACTATCTTTCTTTTAAATTAAGTTTGACTTTCAAAACAAGGATTTCTTTTATTTGCCTAACAATCAAGTCTACACAGGCCACTTCAGGACTCACTTAATGTTAATCCACTAAGACACCTGAGTGCACGCACAGAGTATGCAGTATGTCACCACTCTGAGCCCTTGCAGGGGTTTGGCTGGGGGCTTGAGCCCGGCAGAGCCACAGCCACCTCTCAATCCCCCTGCCTGGGACCTCCAGAAGAAGAATAGCTGACAATATACTACAGAGATATGGATATTTTCAGGTTTCACATTTGTTCACTGTATTACATGTACTACCACACCAGGGTTTGCCTTGTAATTAAAATGATGCAAACACAGACAAAAAGCAAAGGCCGAGGGGAATGAATAGAAGCACGTTTAAATAACCTTTAATACTAGCTCTTGGGCAAACAACATTTTGATTTGTTTTACATCTCAGCTCTCCAAACTGCTATGAGAACCTACCCCATACCAAAAGTATTAGAGTGAGTCAGGGAGTCCTTTGAGCCTCGGATTCCAGTGGGGAAAATGTCTCTTTGAAAGAATGCCCTTGCTATTCGCTGATGTATTGCTCCCCCATGACCTTTAGCTTCTTTCCTTCCTTGAAATTGTCTTGTTGCAGATATTGCACTGATACACAGTAGCGTCACGACAATAGTCTTTATGATGAACTTTAAATGTGATGTTTTCAGCAAACTGTCTTGTATGTAGCAATTAAAATGTCTTTAGTGGGAGCTTTGGTAAGAACTAGCAAGAAAGCAAATGAGAATGTCTCAGTACATTTGATATACAGCTAGCAGTTTTCAGAATAACAGCCTAACAGTTTGCAGGTGCTTGTCTCCACCAAGATGTGTCAGGTCAGAATATGTAGATTCAAAGGTCCCCATAAACAGTTAAAAAGCTTTTATCAGAAAAGCTGACTTGGCAGAAGATTCTGAAGATGGGGTTGTATGAGATATCCTCACTGTCTGTTTCTTTCTTCCTCTTCTCCCACACATGAGGTCTCTAAGACCATTAATAGCCTCTTTGCAGCATTTGTAATCCATCTAAAGCCCTTCCTCAGCCTCTCCTGCTGACCGGATAATTCAGACTTCCTATGTTCTTCATAAACACGTTTCTACCAGCTCTCCACACAGGGAATTGTCTCATCACTGATTTCTCCACTCCCTTTGAAGCTACCAATAGGACTCTACACAAAAAGAAACACAGATAGTGGTGACGTGGTCTTGGCCTCCTTTTATCCTATAGCTTGCTGCTTAGTATAATCCCTTTTTTGTTCAAAGGACCTGAAATCTGCATTTGCTGTCCTTCAAGAGAATGGCTTACCTACAAGACATGAGGTTCTTTTAGATATTTCCTCTCCCCTTTGCTTTATCTATGTCATTTTGCAGAGAAGAATTACATATTTTTTAGCCAGAGAATGGATGTTTAAATAACAGGCATACCTTTGTGGACTAAGTGTTGGCACTTGTACATCTTCTGGCTGTTTTGATGTTTAATGTAACACAGTTTATTAACTGGAGTCTTCTCATTGAAGTTTAACAGCACTGCAGCTTTAGCCTTCTCTTGAATTCAGCTTGCTCAGGAAAACATCTGCTTTAGGTACAACACATCAGAAGAACTGTGTTGCAAAACTGATGCCTGGAGGTTCATAATGGGCTGAGCTACCAATTTTTTCATAGCATATGGGATATAAAGTGAAGTACCTGTACCAATGGTACCAAAGAACTGTTAATTACACAGAAATTATTATTCTTTCCTTATATCCTACTATAATATTTAGAATGAATCCAGAGGTTTATAATTCTATTCCAAACTTGGGGGACCTGAATTAAAATGTAGAACCAGATAATAGAAAGCCAGGACTGGACTTTTTTAGAAATATGATTCAGTTATTCTCTGCCATTACTGCCTATTCCTACAGCTGGCTTACAGAAAGGAAAAATTGCAAGCACAGTAAATTAGGCCAAGTATTGTTTACATAAAGTGGTCATGAATTGTAGGCTCTGTATATAAATTCATGCGAGAGTGTATGCCAGGAACTACTTCAGCTCTTCCATGTCCACTGATTGCCACATGCAACAGTGTGGATGACAGAAGCTTTGAAATTGTCAGCAATTTATCTTTACCTTTGTTTTTAATACAGAAACATCTTGCAAGTTTTGTGCAAACCAGCCCGCAGGGCTGACTGGGATTCTCTCAGTTCCCTGCGAGTGCATAGGCAGCAGTTCCCTGTGAATGCATAGGCAGGGGCAATGAGAACCAAATTATCACAGATACCAGCTATGCCCAGAGGAGTGCTCAGTGTTGGGAGCAATTAAAAAGAACTGTTCTGCTCCTCAGTATTGTCATCCCACACATTGACAAGTCTTTGAAAGCAAAGAATAAAACTCCCCGCACATAATTAGTTACTACAAACTGATGAAAGAATTAACTATAAAGTGTTCTGCTCAAAGACATGATCATCAATCTACAGTTCATTCCATCACCACTGATTTGAAAATGCAGAAGGTTAGGCAATTTATCCCATCCTCCCATGCAGTCCTTAAGGGGCAGAGAAGATGGTCTCAGACCCTTCTTAATTCTTTTGTTTATTTTTATTTTTTTATTTTTGGTCTGGTTAGCTTAGCTTGATTAGTGCAGTCCCAAGTAGAATATGTAGAAATAAAAGGACTTCTAAGACCTAATGGAATTCTTCTGAAAGCTAAATAAAATATTTAACCAATCATTTAAGTTGTGATGACCTTTAGTAGGACAAACAATTCTAGGTGTCAAAACAGCCCAGTTTATACTGTGACCCATTAAAGCCAACACTGGAAACATTTCAATGGAATAAATTAAACCTGGTTCTTTCTGCTCCTAATACAGTAAAATTTTTAATTTAACAATACAGTCAAATCTTAAGATGTAATTCTGCCCAGTTTTACTTAATAGGGGTTTTGCTATTTTCTTGAATGAGGTGAGAATTTTGCCTCTCTGTTTTAATTCACCTGTCACAAACAAGTTTCAGATACAAACTGTTGAACCAGGAGCTGAACATAAAGGGAGCTTTAAGCTTCAGCTGTAAATCTTCAGTAATTTTGCTTCACTTATGCCGAATATAATCTGAACGGACCATATCCTGTTCACTGTTTCATCAACAAAACTATACCAGGTTCACAAACTTTGGGAGACTGCAGAAGGGTAATTGGAGGTACATTTTGCCCCTATATGCTTCTACAGTTAATCTGTCAGTAGAAACCTGCATAATTTTCCAATAAATATGCAAGATGAACAGCACTGGCTGAATGAATTAGAGAAACAGAAGTGCCATACTCTACAATCAGTTTGTTTTTCATTTGCTGTACACCTGTGGCAACAGCATTTATAATGTAGGTGGTGTACTTTGATGGAGTGAAAAAAATCAGCAGTTCATTTTGGATCTTGATAGTATGTTTTCTGTTTTCAGGGTATATATTCAGCTTGTAGAAGTTTATAATTATTTTAACATGAGGTATTCATCTTTCATTTGAAATTGAAATTCTTTAATACGTCAAAGAAAACAAGATCAAGCTCATAATTTACACTTTTGAAGGAGATGGTTTGGCAGCTGACTCCCATGAAGGGGTACCTGAGACCATGCTGAGTTCATCTGTGTAAACGGACACTAATTCTCCCCATGGACTGTGTAGGGAGACCAGGTGTTTAACACTTGATAGTGGATTTTAGACTGGGATCTGACAGATAGATACTGCCACATGGCTTTCAACTTGTCTATTATTCTGTGATTTCTATAGGAATATAAGATTTTTTTTTACAGACACCATAAAGATTTCCCATTGTCTCCCAAAGGTGCAAGATTCTTTCCTTATTTCTTCATAATGAACCAATTTAATTCTTAAGAGAGGACTTATCAGGATCATCCAAGGCAACAAGCTCCTGTCTTCTACCGCCCCCTCAGTTGTGGCCCCCATTTCTACCATAGCAACGCTATTTCTATTTTCAAGGAAAACAATTCATGAACCCCAGGAACAATTTTCAGGAACTAGTAAAATACTTTAGTGCCAAGCTAGGAGTGCACTAAGAGAAAGAAGAGGATCAACACTTTTGCTTACTTTCCTGTACGAATTTCACAGGGGGCAGTTTGTTCCTTCTCAAGACATAATTCAAGATTATGCAGAGCAGAAACTCTGACTGGACTGGAACAAGAAATCAGCTTGATTACCATTGCTAAGATATCCTGGTGATGGACATTCTGCAAAAAAAATCACTAAAAAATGGAAGAAAAATGGAACACATGATTACCCTCTTTTCTGAGTAGGAACATACTGTGCCCCAGCCTGCCACTTGCTTTTGGCAGGTGTTCTCAACAGCCCAGTCCTCAGATTACTTTCTCTAGGAATCTAACATAGAGTTCAGCAGGTTATTCAGCATCACTGTTTTCAATTATTTTGCTTAGGGAAAGATCCCAGTCACCAAATTTTGTCAGAGTCCCCTTTTTCTTTTCTTAAAACATCCGTCAGCCCAGCCCAAGTGGGAACACAATTACCTCAATGTAACTATTAAAATTTTGCGATGCTAAAAATAAATCAAATAAACACTTTTGACCCTTCAGCTTTTTAAACTCTGCCATAGTGGAGAGATATTTGCAAAAGAGCCTCCTTGAGGTTATACCAGAACATTTTAATTGGAAATCTAATGAAATAATGTTCTATCAAATTATGCTGGACTGACACTTACAGTATGTGCCAATTATAAAAAGTTAATTGCAATATTATATATTCTATATTTTTTAGAGACAAGTTTAGCAGTGAAGCGTTAGGAAATGTAAGTCAGAAACTCAATACTCACACAGACTGTTCTGGAGCTCCTCTACCCATATGCAAGAGAATTCTGTTTGATGCAACTTACACATCAAGGAATAAAAGAAATTTTAATTCAAGGTAAGACCAACATATGGTAAAGTGTTCATTCAAGTCTTTTCTAATGCCAGACCATGTAATTTGTACTCAGACTCCCTAACAAGTGAGTCACATAGGTGCAAGACAGTATACATTATTCTGATTAATCTTATTAATCATCATTTCTGAATATATCTCTATATTTCTAATAAGAATGGATATTTACTATCCATTAATAACTGAAAAGTCCCAGTGCTTGCACAGATAGAAATTTGATAATCAAACCCTTTCAATGAAGTTATGTCTTCCAAATCGAATTAATTAAGATATTCTACTTTGTTCATTACAGAGTGTCTATTTACTGCATACATACCAAAACAACTGATCTTGTGAGGAACAGGTAGAGAATTAAATTCAAATGTCTATGGTAACTAATGTTGGTGATGTAAACACAAGATTAAAAACTTTAATCTGCATCACGGTGCATGTTAATTCTTCTAGTGGTCTAAGTGATAATATTTGTGGGGGAAGGAGTATAAGACCGGATCCTTACATTTGTCTGTACTTGCGAAATACTTAGTACAAATGGATGAACATCTGAAGAAACAAAGGTCCTGGATCTTGGTTTTTCTGCTACAGCCAAAAACAAGGAAAGCAAACCCAAAAGTTTGTCAAACATCGCTTGCACTGTAGCATCTGCGCAATATGCTTAATCGTGACAGTATCCAGTGGTCCTGTTTGATAAGTTCATCTGTCCCTTCACCTGTACATTTAATGTACTGAATTTATCGGTTTACCTGTCAACATTGTATACATATTTGTTAGACAAAATGCATACCATATCAAAATGGGACTCCAGTATAGGCAGTTTGAATTAGCAAAACTGGAATCCAGCTAGGGGAATGCTCTTCTATAAAGGCTTCTTACCATTAGCGATGCAATATAATCACAGATTTCTTTGGAGCATTTTTAATTCCATGATTAAAAATATTGACTATGTGTATATATATACATATATAAATGTATATACATATACAATATAAATATAGAAATATATATATATATTTACAAATGTTAAGCAATGGCACACACCATATTTATGATAAAAATATAATAGATTTATGTTTCCAGTAATTCTGTGATTAAATTATCTTGCACTTGGTGTGCAAAAGTAATAGCATTAACCTTTAGTCAAATTGTGTTTTGCATGAGTCTGCCTTTTTAAATGGTCCCTGAGGTCTCAGCTGAATATCCTATGGACTTGCTCTCAAATATTTTCAGAGGTAGCATGTTTGCTGAAAACCGTGCAGATGAGGCATACAGACAAATGAAGGGACGGTAGGACAAAGGGACACAATGTACAATCTTTATGCTGTAAGCTACTGTGTAAATGTTGCTGCTTGACACGCACAAAAAAATTAGAGGTTTAGAAGTCACTGAATTCTCTAGTCCATCATAATATAAAAAGTAAAAAAATTGTGGGTTTATGTGAATATGGAAGATACATGTTAAGTCACCTTCCAGTTGAGCAGGTTTGTGTGATAGGTCAACTTAAAATCATTTCCAGGTTAATTTAAATTTGCAGTCAGATTATTTTAATAATTTTCCTCAAATTAAGTAACATTCAACTCCATAACAGAGCTCACCTCACAGAAACAAATTTTGTCCTTTGAAGAAGATAAACTGAATGAATACACTATTCATTAATTCCAAGGCATTATAGATCATACAGTTTTCAAAAATGCCCAAATAGCTTGGAACCGAGTGTCACTTTCAAAACAATATAAATTACTTTGAAAGCAAATAGGATTGGGCTCCTTAATGACTTAGATGCTTTTGAAAATAGTACTTTTTGCAAGCATTAATCTAGATTTTCTAAGACCTCTTTATCATGGTCAAATTTCGTACTTGAGGTTTAACCTTTGTTGTTAGACTTTCGTGTCAGTGTCATACCACTCAGATAAAAGGCATTACATCAGTCTCAAACTAGTATGTTGAATTAAGCATTCAGTATCCAACTGTGTACATTTTTTTCTTCCTTGCTTTTTAACACAGAATTTATTTGCATACCAATCAGCATATTCACATCTTCAGTCTCAGGCTATTTTATTCCACTCCTCTGAGGTCTGCCTTTTCCACCAGCCACTGATCTGCAGCTTTCTTGCCAGGGTCTAGACTTATCATTACAGTTGTCTTCTATTCCAGCAGTTTACAAGGAGCAAGACATGATAAAACAATAATCTCTAAAAGTCTAACTGTAGAGAAGAAAGAAATTGTATATTTACAAATTGTATGTTCATTTAGAGGAAATCTTCATGCTGATACGGAGTACTGCATTTCTGCTCAATGCTAAAAACTGCATTTAAGTATTTGTCACAGGAACATATGTACATATCAGTACTGTATCAGGACCTGATGGCTCATTTGGCACGCATATCCTTGATGTGTTTTCACCTATTCCCTCTCAGAGGAGACCTTCTGAACCATGCTATCCTATAAGTCTAGCCTGGACCATTTCTACTTCACTCTGTAGGCAGAGATTCCTTAGCTTTTTGCAGCACATGGTAAGTTACAAAGCTGCTTCAGTAAATCAATGGGAGGCACTCTTACTCTGTTAGTACTGGAAACCCCAAAGCAAACTGGCCAGATAAGTCTGGAAGGGAAGAAATAAGAAGACTAACAATGCATCTGACCTACCTTAGCAATAATTTTGGCCAGTTTGAAGACCACGACAAGCAGGAGGGAATGTGATGTGGCAGACATAACAAAGCCCTTGGTTGGATAGAATAAATTACTGCTGAATAATATCTAGGAGTTTATAAAGGCTGCTGGGGTAGGGAATCAGAGAAAAGAAAACAGCAGAGTAAAAGGTCTTGCCCTAACCTCATCAATGAACAGCTTAACATCAAGGTAAAGTACCAGAGCCCAAAAAGTGCCACAAGAACCTAGAGCCCCCCACAGCATTTTGTAAGATCTTATGAGAGCTCTCTTAGTCTTAGCTTTACTTATTCCTTGTAGTTATAGAGTTAACTTAACATACCCTGTAGTTCTTGATAATGAAGTTGCACCTTTGGGGACAGGTGACATAGTCTGCCACTCTTACTCATGCTTTGAAAGGTTATGGTAAGCCTAAAGGGCTATTTGCCCTCACCATAGGGAATCTCTTGCCCTCTACCTTTAACAACTAACTAGCACGTGGAACAAAATTGTTCCCTCAGTCAGCTGGCCTGAGAGGTGAGTTGCAGCAATTCCCAGCTGGTGTGTAACAACATTATTCAGTCAGTATCAGCATTGCCTAGCATCATTCAATTCAGTACAGGACTCCTGTTAATGCAGTTAATACAGCTGTTAATACAGTTTTCTTATTGTCAGATATAATTTTTGTGATCAGCTATCAGAAGTATGAAACTTCAATTTGATTCAGAGTATTCATAAAGCCCACAAGGAGAGATGGGCACAGAGCGACTTGGAGAGGTAAGCTTCGTCAAGTGCCACGTCAGACACCTGAAGGCTGACAGCGATTTCCAAACCCCTGTTGTCCACTAATGAAACACAAATGGGGTTTGAACATGTAGAGACTGTTCTTAGCAGCATCAGAAACAGCGATTCACTCAGATTGCAGCTGCTGCACTCAGATAGTAGTTCCCTGTTCTCTAAACCCAGTTAGAGTTCAAGCAACTTTGGCAAATCAGTGGAAATCCAGTTGAATTTTTGGCATCTCATTACTGTCAGTTTATAGTCAAACTACATCAAAGCTAGAACTAAAAATTTGCCTCTAAGAAACTGCGGTTTACCAGAAAGCCTCTCACTGTTGCCTACACAAGGAATATTTTTCAAGGCAAGTTTCTGAGTATCTCAAGAGTTAGTTAAATAGTCAGGTTTTTTTCTTTATTTTGTATATGGATTTTTAATTGTTTTCCAAAAACAGAAGAATAACGAACAAATGTCTGTATTATTCCTTTACCCAAACTTTCAGAACTACCATTAGTTGCACAGGAAATGTGTTTAATGTCATATGAATACCATTAAAACTGCTTCTTTTAATATCTTAACTGACTTTGAAAGGTCTGTTTAGCAGATGTCCTGTCCTCTTTTGCATTTTTCTACAGATTATACATCACAGCATGGCTTTTAAACAATGGAATGAAATGATAAATTATAACGAGTTGTTCATGATAAATGCTGCAGCATCTCATGGTAGTGAGCGAAAACAGTTTTCGATCATGATAGAGAGCAAAAGCAGTTTTACCGCTTATTCAGTTAGAGCAAGTATCATCTTATTGTTTAACACAGTGCTTTTATCTTTATTAAAAACAATCAGCCATTTATCTCTTTTTATCTGAATCGTGGTGGGGGGAGATGTGCTAAGCCTTCAGTTAATATAGAAAGCTAAAGTGACTTCAGTGGAAGCTGTTTATGTAGCTGAAGAGCTGGACTTGACATTAAAATAGAAAATAAAAGTATAGCCTTCACAGCATAATTCTGCAGTAGTCCTGACTTCTGCAAAGTGTTTTGGCAGTAAAATTATGGAAAACATTTAATCCTTATTTGATGGTAAAACAGATTGCAAACAAGGCCCTTTCCAGACTAACACTGATGTTTCCTGGGACACATCAGGCTGACATACGATAATCCACCTTGCAGCTACGAAAGTGTCCCTGCACTTTTTCCTGTCTCAGTGACTTCCCAGCAGGGTATTCCCAACACTACAGATGAGACCATTTCCCACTTTGAAAGCTGTGCTTAACTACAAGGAACTGCAATCACATTCATGTGAAAATGATGCAAAGATAGATATTTCTCTCTGTCCAAACCATCACTTTCAGGAAATGAAGAGCAGAATCCTTACTGCAGTCCTGTCTTTGACACTTATGGTCACTATCTGGACAAAGGCTCCACCTCTCCATCTTCCAAACAGACAGACTAACCAGTAACAATGTGCTCCTCAATTTTCCTTGATGATATGGATGATATGAATGACAGTTCTGAGGCTGAGCTAAGTATTAGTGGTGTTCTCTTTACAAGAAAAAAAAATCTTTCAAATTAGGACAAAAAATTATGATCTTCTGCATCTTTGCAAACAGATTTTTATTTTGCTTATGCCAGTCAAAGTTTCTTTTCAGTCATTAAAAGGGTTTCACATTTGTTTCTGTCTTCTGATTGTTATATTTATCTCATGTTCTGAAGCATATTCCAGATTAAAAAAAAATGATAATTTAAAAAATAGCAGACAGAGACACCTCATTTTAATTTGTTTTTATCTTTCCACCTTTTGAGTAAAGAAATGTCTTGACCACTCCCTGTAAGGAATTTTTTCTTTTAACCAACGGAAAACAGTTCTTTGGAAATTTTTAGTCCAGTCTCATTTAGTGTAAAATGTATGTTCATATACTGACCCCAATACATGAAGACTAGATCTGTCCCAAACATGTATCCCTAACTTACAGGCTAGGAATAAAATGCCTATATTCTAAATACATGATGAAAGTTATGTCACAAGAAAAGTTGTTTTGGCAGTCCAGATCCCCACATCATGAAACAGTCACAGATTAACAGATTTTTATCTAGAGCTTTAGAGACAATTTGAATTTCTTTAAGAAGTTTTTCCCCTCTTACACACCTATGAATCATTTATTTTAAAGAGCTACTGAATCACCTATTATGTGGAAGCTGGACTGGCAGCATAGAAATACATCTTTAATAGGATAGGCATAGGAAACAAGATGCTCTTTTACAAAATTTATCCTCAAACATTAACCAAGATAATTACACACCTTGTTCCTGGGTTTCCATTCTTCTCTTTTTTTTCTGATTTGAGTATCAAAGATCTCTTGTACTTTCAAATGGCAGAAAGAAGACACATGCTGTTTCTGTGGTCTTTGGCTAATCATCCCTGGTACTGGTTTAAGACTCTTGTAACATACATATCTGGAGGCACTGGGGAAAAATCACAGGGCTTGCATGGCTAATATATATAAATAGATAAATAAAATGACAGGAAAACCAATAAAACCCTGCAATTTAAAACTATTCAAGATGATTAATATGAATGAAAAGTGCCTTGTTATTATAATACTGGTATTGGTACCATAGTACCAGTAGTCTTTTTTTTTTTTTTTTTTTAATTATCAATTATCTGCAATCAGAGCAGCTAAAATATTTTGCAGTTAAAATAAAGAATATTTTCACCAAAATAAAGACTCACATCCTTTGGAAAACTTTTCCTGAAAGGTAAGTTTTATGACCTATTTCCATAATGGCAACCTTGACCACTACTCTGCACAACTAAATAGGGGTAGGAGTACACAAGAACTCCAACTTTTTGGAATAGCTCTTTTAGAAGATCCACAATGATGTTATACATTAAAAAAAGGAGGTGGCATATCTGATTTAAGAACCTGATCCCCAGTAATGACTTCTGATGATTTGTTATACAAGAGCACCCATCTGGAATCAGGATCCCATAAATCTAAAGTCCCAAAAGGTACATTTACACTATGGAACTATAGAAGGTCTAGAGGCATATTTGAACACAGGGCCACAATCATCTACACCAGTTCTTTTTTTAGTTTGCTATCTGGCTGATAACACATCCTCTAAGAAAATCTGGACAGAATTAGGAGCATATTTTACTCTGTACAGTCTTGCTCCAAAAAGTCACAATGAAAGGACTGCATCAGTTTTGGATCCCTCCACAATGTACTGCCTTCCAGCACCCTCCCAGCAGCCTTCCTTTCACATACCCTCGTGCCATACTCTAAAACTCACACTGTATACTTTCAGGATCATGCCCATGCTCTGGCGGGCTAAAATATAGTCCATGCATTATTTCAGGCAACTTGGAATTACAAAATAAAAAGAAAAGAAAACAAGCCACAAAAGAAGGTGATAATTACAGCTTGAGGCTAGAAGGATGCCCTATGGGATCCCTGAGGATCTATAGCCAAAACTATCCAATAGCCAGTATGTTCTAGAGGGAGACAGATGGACATTAACCAGTCTTTGCCACTTGGCCTTAGCGTCAGGGCTGTCTTATCTGCAGCAACATAGACATAACAACAAAATCTTTACTTGATATTTGGACTCCTCATACAAATTAAGATCAGGTAGCCATGCTGATGAAGAAGAGGAGGGTAAAAAACAGTAGAAAATCATGGTTACATATGGTAGTGATATGACAAGTAGTCACAACTCTAGTAACCTCTGAGCAGTTAAATCTGAATGGGCTAATGGAAAGGGAAATGTTTGCTTTTTTTTTTTTTTTCCAAAATTATGTTATCTAAAAAAAATTCATTTGTGTCAAACTCTAAAAATAAAACTAAACAAAAACCATCCATTTTGGACAAACATGACTCCAGTGATAATTCATTAGTTTTGATTAGAGATTTCATTTCTTAGGAACAGTAAATTAAAATAAGCTGCACAGGTTATAGTCATCCTTTCCTCGCTTTTGCCAAATGTGTATTTGATCTCTTTTTGCTATTTAGTATTTACACACATGAAAAATTAGCTTGCCTCTGATGACAAGGGTTGCAGCCAAAGTATCAAGAGCTCTCACAGCACTAACTTGGGACTTATGTTCCTTGTAGCTACTATTAGTCTCCTATGTGTCTATTTTTCAACAGAAAGTTCTTTCAAATTTTAGTGTAATCTGTTGTTTCATTTCCATTATTTTGAGCCAGAATGAATTTCAAGCTGGTTGAATTTATCAGCCAAGAGCCAAGAGTTAATGTTTTTTGAAATATATTTTTCAAACAGTTTTTGGTATAAAGTACATTGTTTTAAAACTAAAAGACAAACAAAAAAAAAGTCCAGGCAAAGTGAATAACTTTTTCTGACACTTCCTTATTTATTATTGTAATACCTTTCTTGAAGAAAGCAGTTTCTGTCTTTTCCTGAAATAGTTATTCTATTGGACAGGCATGAGACTTTCTAAGAAGTCAAAGAATTAGGTAAGGTGATTACAGGGCTGAAACACTCATGCCACACACTAGAGTTTTTTCTTTCCAACGACAGCAGAACTATAAAGTCTGTTCTGGATTTGCCTTTCTGATAGAACAGAGCTTCCTCAGTTAGCTTCTTACAAAGTATGTGTACAGATAATGGACCTTAAGACCCAAGACCCAAGGACTTCTTTCACAAAAAGTAGAGAGCTCCTGTTAAAAAAAACAAACTTAATCAAGGTATAAAGAAGAATACGTACAGCTACTAAATATAAAGCAAGAAAACAAAGTCATCTTTCTACTTAGCAATATCTGTATGTGGCTAACTTTATCTTGTCAATAAAAAAAAAAATGCACACATAATATATTTAGTGACACATCCCGTTCTATTATGTATTCTCCATACTGTATCAACAACTCAAGTTGCAGTGTTTTATTCTGCAAATAAAAGATTTACCATAGTGTATACAACTTTTATCTTAAAGGACTTAGATGATTGTAAATCATCAATTTAGAGAGAATGTATATTCAATGAAGGCCTCATTCAAAGCCCATAAATATTAACATGAGTTTTCCATTGTTTGTCATGGGTTTGGCATCAGACTATTAATCTATATTTAAGGGAAATTATACGCAATCATCTGAATTTACTCATGTCAAATTATTTATTTTGCATGCCATGGGTACATGCCAATATATTAGATGAATCAAGTCTGGCAGGATTTATTATCCGAGTGGGAATGTCCCCTGCACAAGCTAGAGCACGACGCAGAGATTCACTCTGCCTCTGTGCTGGAGGAGGTGTCAGCATGCTTCATTTTTCTGTCAGTTGGGAGAGGACCTTTCACATAACATTGCAGAAACACAAATATCTTGCTTCCCTAGACAAAGTTGCTCTGTGCATCTGCAGAACTGCGGTAAAATATTAGACCAAGATTTTATCTTCTATTTCTATGCTCAAATGTCATCTTCTTTTCTCTTCTCTTTATCAATGATTATTCCATTTTCTTGACCTGAATGTGTTTCAGCATGTTTGACTTTAAAATACAAATATGGATTCATTTGGAGGAGGGGAAACATTTTGTTCTGTTTCCTAAGTACTGCAAAAATATATACTGCAAAAAGAAATTTTAATAACAGTAATAAAAAAGATAGCTTGAAAGTAACTGAAATCCATTTCAAGCTCATGAACCTGGGCTACATTTCATCTCTGTAATGATGACCCTGCATGGTAGATCGTTATGAGAATGTTAACAAAATTATAATTAAAACCAGAAATTCTCTCATAGGAAAGTCTTGAAGCTCTTTCATTCAGTTTCACATGCAAAACTCTTACAATTTTGACTTGCAAATTAAAAAGAAAAAGAAAAAAGCCTGTTTTTAGTGTTCTTTCTCTGATACAGTAGAATCTGATGTTCTTCAAGAATCTGGACCAAAACCAGATCACAAGTGAAACATTTTTCAGCCTAGTGAGAACCTGTGGCGGACAGGACTTTTGTCTTAAACATTTCTTGGTACATAAGGTGCAAGCAAACCATAACCCCCAACAAGCCATCTGTTCCCGGCGGAAACAGGACTGAGCTGCTGCAACCCCTGAAATGGTCTCCCTGTGACCACCCGGGACACACCGAGCCTGCGCTGAACCAGACCACGATCGGACAGAGACTTTGGGACCTGGACTGCAAATTACTGCCGCTTAGCACAACTTCTATAAAACTTGCTTAGCATGAGTAGCTAAATTTGCTGAAGCCTTAGGCCACACTCCCTAGGTCAGTGAGAAAGGGCCCCAGAGCTGGTGCAGGCTGGAAAGATAAGGGAGTTACAAGCAGTTTGCATTCCTATGCTTCACACTCCAGGAGGGAGGATGTGAAGGCTTTGAAGTGAGGCCTGCTTGGGCGCCAGGACCCTGGGAAACAAAGCCTCCCCTCACTGCTGAAACAGTATTAATTAGGGGGGGTCTGGATTATATCCTCTTCTTCAGGACCTTGGAAGATAACACCTACTGTCACTGCTGGGGCAGTGCTAATTGCTGGAACAACACCTCTTTGTCAGGGCCCTGAGAAAGAAGGGCAGAACCCGAGGAATCAAAACACATTTGTCAGCAGAAACCGCAACAGTAAAGATAAGGGAGAAAAGCAGCCTGCCTGGGAACAACGATGAGACCCAATAGGGAGCAGGAGACCCCAGACCCCAAAATTACTATTGGTCTGAACTACCGCGTGAGGGGTGGGAAACTTAATTTGAAAAAGCTATAATTGCCCAGGGATTTCTTTGTTCAGGGTCCCTCTTCAGAGGCACCCAACTCGAGCCGTAACTACTGCACGCGTGTCATTATTTAATTTGCCTTGATTTGGCTCCGAACTTTTCAGCGGGAACCTAGGGTCGGACACCCAGGGTGAAGAGGACCAACGGGACGCCGCTGGATCCATGGGTGGTAATATCTCTTTCTCTCTCCCCCTTTTCTCTCTCTCTTTCTCTCTCTCCTCCCTTTTGCCTTTTCTCCCCACTCCGTGGAAAATAAAGTTAAAAGGTTGTACGATATTTGACCGGTTTTAGAGTCTTAATCTCGTCCTTGGGATCGTAACGAACCCCCCCGCCCCCGATATTGGATCGGGACAGAACCTTCATGACTTCATGACCTAACTTGATTTTCACAATTCAAAGTCAAAAGCAAGTATGCGGAAAAACTTAAATTTAAGACATTAACCAGGTCTTTGCTCAGGCATGAACCTTTACATAAATCCATTTCAGTTTTAATACTCTTTCCTTGACTAACCTCTGTTTACAACGTGACCTTACTTTGACTTCCTAGTAAAATACGTCCCCAAATATCTAGCTCAGCCAATCCTTCAAACTGCAGAATTATTATCAACACTTATAAAATGCCTGGTTGTTATATTAGCACTTTCAGAACAACCAATATTGGCTCTCAACATTTTTAGTTATTTGATGCCTTCCTTTTCACTAGTTTGTATTTATTATTATCGAACTGCAGAAAGATTCAATGACAATGCAGTAGCTAGCTGCTACCCATTACTCTTCATTTCATCAGCATTTTGAACAGCCATGATAATGATGTCAATACAGAAACCAAAAACACAGTGGCTGTCTTGCTAATATAAGTGCTCTAGAAGGTTGCCCGATATCGGGCATCCCTGAAAGTCTCTGATATTTTATAAAATATTTACTTGTTAAACATGCCTCCCCTCCTGAAATACACACACTAAAATCTCTCTTTAGAATTAGAGGATTCTGGCAACTCATGAAAAAAAACCGTTCAGAGTTAACGAAGCAGCTCCTTCTGCCTAGCTCTAGGTATTTCAAAGGAACAAGCAGCAGACTGTGCATACTACAATACTACAATTCAAAGGTAAGTCATGCTGCCAAAATGACAACCCCCAATAAGCCTCTTTTCCTCTGAAGTATTAAAAGACAAATTCTTTTAAGCTCCCATTTCTGTGCTTGGATGTATGTTTATCTGATTCTCTCCATCAAAACACACTGAGATGTCTTTTTTATTTAGAATATAAGCATCTTTCAGAAATTGTTATTATTATTTACAGGATAGGTGAACTGTGGAAACACAGAGTTCCACGCCCTACATAAAAAACAGTGTCAGTCTAAACATAGTAGGCAAGGCAGATGTAAGTAAAAAGAGAAGAAATGACTTCTCTTGGCCATACAACTTGTCAACAAAATGTTTGATTTTGTGATATCCAACTTTTCTCACTGGGCAGCCCACAGTTTCTTCCAGTGGGAATTTTCCTGAGGCCTCTCCCAATTCAGGCACAGCTGGATGAAGAGCTGTGGTGGTGGCAACCCACTCCTTGCCGCCATCTGTCTTGTGCACATGATGTGATAGGCTACAAGCCACAGGTTCTTATGGCAGCTGCCATATGCTATCACTGTCAGATCAACTCATCCATTTTTCTGCTTATTCCTCAGGGATTGGAGGGACATGGGACCAGTGGGAATAGGCCGGTGTCTGGATTGTGCTTCCTGCTGGGCTATTCACAGGCAAAGGCTGAACGTTGACTATCACAGCTTCCAGCCTTAGATCACAGCACAGCTCCACCAGAAAGGCTGGTTTTACTGGTATCCTATTGCCAAGGGGGCTGCCAGAGCCAGGGAGGCCCAGAAAGGCTATCAGAGAGAGGATCTAGAATTTTGACAAGCATAAACTCAGCAAGTTAAAATTTAACCTGAAACATGAGCTGGGATTAAGAACATGAATGTATCCAAGGGCATAAAGCAGGAAGGATGGAGATCTAACCCAACATAACTTTTGGCACCCCCAAAGGCAGGTTGGTACCCCCTTTAAAACTATTTGTTGCTAAAACTCTTGTCTCCTAACTCCAGTTTTATTAAAGAGTATGACCGAGCAATTACTGGAAGATCAGCATACACAGATTTAAAACATCAGCAAAATATTCAAGAGAGAGCACTATTAAGATCAGTGCTAGCATGCCAGTTCTTGAGGGGTTATTGATCTTCACCATACACATTGAAAAATGGCACTCGAGACAGCTTTTCCTTGAATTCTTATCTTCTAATCATCACAGGACAGAGAAAGCATAAAACAACTGGAAGACTAATGCAAACCTGTGCACTGATCGTACAACTATACAACTTGATCTCAGGGAAGGTGACCACATATTTGCACAGCATTCACTACCTAATAAACTTCACTGTTTGACTGGGCCTATTTTTCATTAAGCAGCAGAAAAGAGATATTCTCATTGCTTAGACCGATGACTGATTAATTGTCTTAGAACACATTGTTCTTTGATACATTTATCTCCCACCCAAGTCTCTCAGTACCCCAAATTATTCTTTCCTGCATTTTTAGTCAACAGACACCCTAATCACAAGGTTACTATTAGGAAGAAATGTGGAAGCATTGTGGCATGCCCTATAAAATACAGATAGTTGCTAAATGTATGACCAGAGAGGCGGGAGCCTTACTATTATAAAAACCACAAATTTTACAGGGAACCTGAAATCAGTTTCACAAACCTATACACTTTTTTATTTCAGAAATACCTTAGATGGCTTCTGAAATGATGATAACAAAGCATGTGTTTATCGAGAACATTATTTTAGAATATATTACAACATTTTATTTTCTTATTTTTTAAGGAAAAAAAATCACTTTTGAACAACTGGTCTTCTTTTATTTTGCTGGCTGAACCAAAACCCTGATGAGAAACAGTGTTTAGTTTTCTCAAAAAGAAAAGGAAAAGAAATGGAAGGCTTCAGGTTCACTAACACTTTTCATTTAACCGAGACAAAACATTTCATTTTCCATGCAAGAGGATATATTATGCATTGTTCCAAACACAGGAACACTGCTTAAGACTTGAATGTGCTATTATAATAGTTACTATGCTTTTGTTGCCTTGGCACACTTTAACAATGTTAATATTGAAAAAGTGATTTTTTTATTGTTTTCATAGGACAGTGTGAAAGGAAAGTGTGGCAACGTGTTTGGATTAACAAGCAGTTCAAATTGCTACAAACGTTCTTAAAAGCTTGTTTTGACAAGATGCAACAGTGAAGTCATTTCTCATATTTGCCAAAGCTGGAACAGCATGATTTCTATGGGAAGGTATAACCACCCACGTGAGCTTCGAAGCTTACCTGTGGATTATGTCCAGTTGCAGACAGTCTTGGATTTCTGACAGCTCTCCAAGTATCCAGATGCTTTCTCTGCCATTCTTTTTTGGTAGAAAGCATCTGGAAAGCATCTAGCATTTTGCTAGAAAGAGCATTTTTCCTCTGTTCTAAGGGGCAATAATTATCTGGTCCATAATTATCTGATCAAAGGATCAACACATCTGGTAGTTCTAAAACAGTAAACTGAGTTCTTCTCTGTTAGCAAATAGGCAACATGCTTATCAGCATTCATGGACTTTGCTTCCGGAATGCCACAAGCCAACAGAATTAGTCTAATCAAGCACTTTCGCATATGATCATCCAAGATATAATACACTTTCCCTCCTATTTGTTTCATACTGCTTCTGTTTTAGGTCTCAGTTCTTTACTTCTGTGAACTTAATCTATTTTGTGTGGTCACAATTCATTTGCAGTGTTTTGTGAGTCCTGTTGGAGCCAATTTATCCTCCACACATAAGCCATGATTCCAAAATTACTTTGTAAGTTTTACTACAACCCCTGGCTCAGCAAATCCATTCTTGTAACTGCTAACTGAATAGTTGGTTGGGGGCTGGTAACAGTTCCTACTTGATGGATTGTATATTCAGATGCTTCCTCCTCTTCTTAGTCTGATGCACTTTGATCAGACCTTGAGGCAGTTTCCAGTGGTTTGTAGACTTTATTTAATTCTTCCTTTTTCTGTGACTGCAACTGCTGTGAAATTTTCAAGATTATTGATGACATACATCACTTTTCTCCTTATTTTGACATATATTTCTACAATTGTTATTGTGTCTTTTCTTTCTGCAAGACAATATCTCTTGTGATGATACAGTTGAGCATAGTACAGCAGGTCACTCTGTCAGAGTTAAGATTAGGAAGACTGAGATTAGTTTTTTCCGAGGTTGTAGAAAAAAAGTTCTTTTCCTGTTGATTATGAGGAGGCTGCTTTATTCTGAAATCTTTATTATACCAATTACAGAAACCGGGGAAAAATATACCCCTTTCTACAAACACATTTTGATGGAAACAAATCACTACAGCTGATATTGAGTACAGAACGTGGTGTTTAGGCTACTGTTCTCAGGCAATGAAAGTGTTTTTTTTCTGATTCATCATTACATTGCTCAGGAGATATAAAATTCTCTCAGGTAAAATTCCATTTTGGCACAAAATACTGGGCTTGGTTTTATGGAAACTGACTACATGTTCTGTTTGTATCTCCTTGCACATTGTCAAATACTTCAAATAATTTGGGTCCTGATACTAGCAGTAGTAAATGTCTATTTTCACAGCCTTTGGTGGTGTCATTGGCTTCTAATGGTCAAACTTTCTGAGACAATGGTGTCATAATTCTACTGTTGTTGGTGTAACGAGCTGAGTGGCAGTCTGCAACACTATTCTTTGCCTTTGGCATGAACTGGTGCCTCACCCCTTGGGTCAGATTCTCATTTTAGATGTACCAATGTGAATTTTAAGCATCTCCTGGGAAGTCAGTTGAATCCTTACGAGTTTATGCTGACGTAAATTAACCCAGAACTTTGCTATTTGCCTGAGAAATACAAGTTTAAAGAAGTTTATTTGATCTTCCTGTGCTGAACAGGTTGTGTGAAGGATTTCTGCTTATTTGCAGTCTTGTCTTGTCACTTTTAGCAGAGACTCATCTGTGAAAATAAAACTTCAAAAAAATTTTTTTTAATTCTTTCACTGGCAGCAATGTGCTGGTTACCTAGTAACTAGTCAATTGTGGCCAGTAGCTCTGTTTTGTTTGTATCTAGTTAATCATTTCTATTTAGCTGGGTCACCTCTCCTGGATAATGCAAAAACAGGAAAAAATCTGATGGATGTCAGTTCTTGTGTTCTATAGCATGTGATTTGGTTTGTGTCTAGTAAAATAAGATTTATTTTTTCTTGGTTGGTTTATATATTTCAGTACCACCATGCCAGAGAGACAGAGGTCACTTAATGCTCAGCATTACTTGTATTTGCTGTAGCAATACTGTTTGTTACATTTGTGTGACTTGCCTGCAAGATTTTGCATGGTGGACTTAACACATAGAAGCTATATTTTTTCTGACATTTTTATTACCAGCTGATAAGTTTTTGGCTGGATGTTTAAGTCAATAGATATGTTACTTTGCTGCAGTAAGCAGAAGCTGATATACTGTAATGAACTGGCCAGTGTGTAAATATAAATTTGGAAGAAAATGGTTATAATCAGAATCTCTCTGCTATGCCCAAATCTGACCACTATTAAAAGCTAATATAGATTCACCTTAATCATATGTGCAGGGCACTTTTGAGGCAGAACTATCACCTTTGTGAAATACTAAGTGGCTTCTACTTGAAAAGCAATAACAACCACACAGTTTCCTGTAGCCAGAGATTTCATATAACATCGTCATTAGTATCATCATTAATTTTATTAATAGAATAACTGAAAATTGAGCTACAAGTGATTGCCCTTAAATAGGATTGCTGTGCATTATGCCATTCCTGGCAGATGTTTGTCTAGCCTGCTCTTAACCCTTCACGGACAGAGATCCCAGGCAATCTATGCTAGTGTTTAATCATCTTCACCTCTATAAAGACATTTTCAATTTAAAACCATTGCCTTTTGGGTTTAGATGTACTCATGATTTGTAGGTAGTTCTAAAATTGGCTGTTTTGAGCATGTCTTTGTGTGCATGGTCTCAGACAAGCATCTTCCAAGCTGTCTGTGAAAGGTAACTTCATGACTTTTAAGCCACAGGTATTCTGCATCTTCTGGGGCAAGACGTCTCTAGTAAAACAGCATGAAAATGTTATTCAGTATTTGACAAAAATGATAATTTAATTCTTAATGAATTTGATTAGCTACTTGAGGACTTGAGAATATAATATTTGAACAACCCAGGAAAAAGAACCAATTTGTAGAAAACCCGTTTTATGTAATTTTTATGAGTTTTAAGCAAGCCCCTCTCCCAGGACTTTTGAGGTTAGAAATCAGTTCAGATGCATGAAAAGCCCTTGTGAATATCCAATTGTCTAAATGACACAAAGATTAATATTGTCCTTTAGAATTTATTCTCAATATTTTCCTTTAAAAATAAATATTTTTATGGCATCCATTCTTCCTGATTCTGACAGTATATTGGAAAGAAACTGCCAACATTCTGATAGCTCTTTTCACTTAAACAGATGCAGTAATTGCTTGAAATTTCCTGAGAGAGTCAATTCTCCTGAGATTTCCTACACATTTGCCAATTAATAGGGATAGTTGGAGAAGCAGCCAAATCTTTCTGATGCTTGTGTGAAGCAAATCACTGAACCCAGGGTGGTTCATCCATTGCTAATGAAAGAATTAAATTTAAGCATGTATACTGTTGAGAATATTATGTATAAAATCTGTACCCCACAGAAGTCTGTGTCCAAGTGATCATTAATTTCAGTGGGGCCAAAATTTCATTCCCTGTACAAAATCAAATGAGTTATGAAAAAAGTACTGTATAAAGCAGGTGGTCTAAAATGACACTTCCGTCTGTTGTTTGTACTAAAATTCTCCAATCCTGCAAGAAGATAAAGTACATACAAGGAAAATGGCAGTAAAGAGTATGGAACTCCAAACTAAACTCTGCTGGGACATACAAACCCAAAATGATGTTTCCAAAATTATTTATAATTACATGTTAATACATAATGGTCTATGGTACCTTACACACTGCAGAAGCCATATATAACATGTACACATGACAACTGTAGAGAAATTGTACTCTTTGCTCCAGTCAAAGAATGTCAATTGTAGAGATAAACAAATAAATGTGGACCTGCCAAGCTGCTAAATTGTAAAGAAAAGATTTTCTATATTCTTCCCACATCAGTAATTTTCTATCACCAGTTGTCATAAAGATATAAGTCCTATTATTCAAGACTTTGACATTTTGATCCACTTGCTTCCACATATTAATTAATGTAATCCTCTGCCATCCAGGTTTTCTTAAACATGCCCAAATTTCATCATGGGCATTTAAGCTATTTCATTAATCTGGCCTTCAGGATTTATTTTGTCACATTTTTGGTCATACCAATTTATATTCACTATACTGCAGATATGTACAGCTTATTCTCATTATGTAGTGATAATATTGGTTCGTCTTCAAATCTCTTCCTCATAACCAGCTTGATTCCACTAGTTCAAAGTCTTTTAACTCCAGCATGCCTTTGCAATGTCCTTCTGCATGAGATCATGAACAGTGGGTTGACTGTATTTTCCAGTCAAAATTAAAAACCCATTCGTTCAGCTTGACTTATGCTTCGTGACAGCTCTGTGTATTTCTCACTGTGATGTGAATACATGAAGGACACAGTATAAAGATGCACTGAATTATATTTCATTGTGTGGTAAATGTGATTGGAGTTATTATCAGTGTCTAAGTTTTTATTTTTTTTTCATTACTGCTGCTATTATGCCAAAGACAGAGATAAATAATGCAAGGATTTTATTAGTGTCTGTCTTAGCTAAAATGTGAATGGCAAAAAAGCAATAGACAGTAAAAATATAATATAAGTAAGATATAAATATAAAATACAAAAGTGCAAAATACAAAATATAAATAAAATATTAGCACATCCTAGTAGTGCAGGTGTAAGTGTCAGTAATGAAGTAAGAACAAACACATGGTGTTAATTATTCCAGCTTAATTAAGTGCAGATCAGAATACAAAAAGAAGTAGGGAGTGCTTTTAAAAAGGTAACAATCAGACAAGCTAACCTCTGTATTATATCATGTACTTGGTTGTACATGATGTGTACAACTCAGTATACTCATTCTTCCATATAGTACTAGTCCCAGACAAAGTATGTATACTTTTGGGTTGTGCATCACATGCCCACTCTCTTTTCGGAGTTCGGAACATCAGTCTACAATGTGCACCTCTGTGCATTAATTAAGTGGTATATTTTCCCACAAAATAAATCGTCACTGAAAGGTCATCAATGCTTTTTTTTTTTTTTTTTTTTTTTAGTCCTGTGGTAGTCCTGTGTTTTGTTCTCAGCTTTCTCAATTATTATAGAGTTCTGGAATTAGCTACAGAGCCTATAATTAGCTGTTGTCCACAGGCTCAGATTCATGCCAACCTATGAAAAAATGAAACTACACATCAGGTAGTGGTATTTGTGAAACAGCTCAGTGATTTCATGACTTTTCTTCTGCATATGTATAATATGAGAAAAAAGTGCCATCATGGGAATAGCCATTCACATTGTTGACCAAGACTTTTGAACAAAGAAAGAGATACTTTTAGTAAAGAAGCTCTTCCAGGTTTTACAAAAACACTTGTAGGACTAATGCAAGCAGTCAATACAACTCAGCAATTCACAGTACCCAGTCCCTTTTTCTCATCACTGAGTGCAAAGTGAATCTGTAGAAGAGAAAGGCAGTAAACCAGTAAGTATCAATATTCACTTTAGGATGTAATCACAACAGAACTAGATTAAAACAGGTTGTAAGGGATGTTGATTGTATTTTTCCCTTTCGGTTGGCAACTAGATAATACTGATTCTCGAGATTGTTACAAAAACACCTTTTATATTGTTTCTTATCATTCACAACTTTTCAAGATTCTTTTTTAATTATTATTATGTTTTATTGGCGTAATGTTATTTCTGGGTTACTACTTGTATCCCCGGATGAACCACAACAATATTCTATATTAGTCCTTTGTTGGGTCAATCTCAAAGTCCAGATGATAATTTTAACTATAGACTTATTATTCCAGTCTGGGAATGTAAAATTATTTTAAAGTGGATGTAAATATAATTCACAACCAAGCACTCATCACAAAACATCATTAAGTGCCCTAGCCACAGATGGACTGTGTAGGGGCACCACCTTGTTATTTATGAATGCAGCTTTTTCAACATCTACAGATCCTGCTTGAAAAACAATCTTTCATGGAGTTTTTTCTTCCTTACACGGAAATCATGATTCAATAGTTTGCTCCAATTCAACAAAGTCTTTAAATGTGTGCTTACAGGCTTTTCCAAATTGAGGCTAGTGTTCAATTTAAGTTCATTTTTAAATGGCCTATTTCTACTGAAATGAGTAGAGCTAGGCTAATTTACACCAGCTCAGAATATGTCCATAATGCTTATAGTGTCATTCACTAAATTACCATCAGAGGATGTTGTTTTTGCAGAGTGATTAAAATTACATGTTAAGAAATTTTGATGAGAAAGGGAAAAAAGAAGCTTCTGAAAGTTTGAAATCAGCATTTCACTTTAAAACAACTCAGCAAGGACCACCTGCTGCAAGAAAGCACCAAGAAGAGCTCTTATAGTATATCTTCATTTTCTAAGATGCACAAAAGCATCAATATTTAAAGTCTATTGTTCGTTAATGTCATTGTCTAATGAAGATGGAAATAATGAGTCATGTGGAGCACACTTCACGTTGAATGGCAGTAGTAATAGAAGAGTCACAGTACAAAACTCTAACACGATCAAAATATTCAAGTACTTATTTAACTAGGAGTAACACTGGCAGATATGTTATTAGAAGAACATTGCACTCTGGGAGTTCCATTTTCAGAAATAACCATTTCTTAGACTATAATCGTGGCATAACTGGTTCAGTATTTCCCTCTGTCCAGAATCAGTTTCTGAGGGCAGTAATTCTACTTAAAAAATACAAAAAGAAAGACTTTGCCAACACACTGAAGTTTAATTGCTAATTATAAATCACATTTGCAAACTTCTCTTTAAGTCTGCTACTGAAAGTGAATTTTTGGTTTCATTTCTAAATCGTTTAGATGTGTTTGAAAATGTTACCGCTAGATAGAGAAGTTACTGGAGCTCTTTCATTAAAATGATTTCTTCTTTACCATTTTTTTTTTTAATGGTGTTCTTAAGCAGTAACAAAAGATTAGAGGGAAAATGTAGGTCTGCAAGATCATTTCAAAGTTAAGAGGTGAATTTTATTTTTCCTATCAGCCGGACACTAAAATTTCCGCTGATCTTGGACAATGTGTTTGTTAGAAGTATATTGACTGCTATTTTCTTCATTCACAGTGAAAACAGAAAAGTACATTAACCAATGCTTTCATTTTCAATATGTGAGCCTGAGTGCAGAATTCAGTCTTATAAAGAAGCGCAGTTGTTGACAAGAATTAACAGCATGAAACATATACTTGGCCTACAGTTGGAAGCCTTTTATATTTCAGGTAAGACACAGACAGGAATGCTGAATATTCATTCAAGTATTAGATTATGAGGCTGATAGAAATTAGCTTCTACTTTAATGTGGAAAGTATCTCAGACCCTTACAGTGAATAGAGGAAATGGATAAATTAAAAAAAACAGCAGGCTGTACCTCTTCTTACACTTCAAATCAAACCAAAAGGGAAAAATAGCCCCATTTGTGTTAATCTAAATGTAATGTAGATTAATAAACATATAACTGCAGAAGACCAGATATATCCTCTAATTTTAGGGTTAAGGCTGCACAGGAGGGGAAAGAAAGATTTGTGGTACTATCATCCTCAGATATACATAACTGGAGGTAAGCAAGGCAAATGTGGGTAAAAGTTATTCTTTTTTTCTTCTGTGGCAGGCATATTTTCTTTCCTGATTGCACAGAAGGGAATCTTATACTACTGAAACTGCAAATGCTACTCCAGATATTCAATCCACCAAATCTTGGAGGACTCTGTAGACCTGGAGCAGAGTCTCTAAAAGGTAGCTCTGAAGCAAAAAAAAAATTGGGAGGGGGGCATAAAATCATTTAGGATATTTTTAAAACACAATTAGGTAAATTCCTGTCACCTTTTCCCAGAAAGTAAAAATGAACTCCCTCCAAACCTTTGGAAAACCTTTTTTCAGAGTGATTCAAGCCCTGTGAATGTCAGAACATTTCTTACCCACTGATCTGCACGTGAGACCAGAATTAAAGGATGAACAATCACAATGTGCTGGTACACCCAGCGGTAGCATTGGCCAGCCTGCAGCCCCTTCCTGGGTAACGCTGCCCACCACGGCACTGAATGCAGGCTCACTGACAGAGTGAAAGCCTTTCTCTGAGATAATTTTCTACTTTGTGAAAGCCAGGGCTATGCCATCAGAAAGTGAACACAGCATCATTCCTGCAGTTCAACAGCTGAGGCAACAGAAAGAAGAGTCATACAGATAGCGGCCTTGACTTGTAGTAGAGGAGAACCAGGTGCCCCAAAGGAAGGCGGCAAAGTTTTTCAGACTCCTCCTGTTTGGAGAAGCCTAACTCATCAGAACTATGGAGCAGTTGGGAGAAAGTTAATACTGGATGGCAACTTACTCAGATCTGGCAGGAGAACAGGCAAGGGCTGAATTCCCTTGTTTCAGAAGAATGCCAAGCAAGGGCCAAAGGAAAGATAAAAGCAAAAGGCTGAGATATATGAGGAAGTCCTATTTTCTTCCATGTTTCTGTTAATACCTTGTCTTGTTGTTAAGATTTTCTCTTCTGATTTCCGGAGCTTTTGTTCACATTCAAGACAAACATAACCATCAGATCTCTGCTCTGGTTTGGCAGCTCATGCCTTCCAATGACAAATGGAATGGAGGTGGAGAAATGTCTTTTTGTCATTAAATTAAGCTCTGACATATGGTCGAACATATCTGCACACAAGCACTTACAATACAAAGGAGAAAATGAAATTCCCTTCATCTTCCATCCCTGTTGGAAGGGTTTGGGCACATGAGAGCTACCAAGAAAACCTCCCTCTGGACTGCAAGCACACATTAGAACAGTCATCACCAGAACTGAGACCTCAATAAGGACTTATAATTTCTATAATCTATATATTCTATTCATATTCTGTATGTTCACTGCATATAGTGTCATCTGTCCGTGGATTTTGAGGTGCAGATCAAAGGTTTCAAAAAAAAAAAAAAAAAAAAGGTGAGTGCCCTGAACTTTGGCATGAGCAATTTGAAATACCTGGAAACAGCCTGATTTTTAGCAGGGGGCAAGCACTCTCTTTTTAAAACTTCGAGCCCTTTAAGGCCTTCATTTCTTTTCTTTTCAATTAGGAAACCAGAAAAAAAGGCACCATAGATTGTTGTCTGAGTTTGGGGAGAGGTAGAAGCTTCACAGTGGGGTGCGACTGGAAAAAATTGTATTGCTGCATTATCATATAGAATGTTATGTCCACATTAGAAATGGAGCACAGAGAGGATATCTTGCCCAAAGAAGGAAAAATGTTGATTAAATAGACTGACAGTGCCTTCCCCACTCCCTCAGCTTTAACCATTATACTATGTTTCTTTTATGACTAAAGCAAAGCAATGAAATCTTTACCTGTTGCAAAAGTAGGAGCCAGCAGTTCATAATTGTTTATGAATGTTACAACAAGAAAAAAAATCCCTGTAGTACTTCTAATTCATTTTCATGATCCATTGGCCAGTTGGTATGAGAAGCATCATTAATGAAGCATGAGATTTCATGCAGTTTGGCCACCCAGCAGGGGATACGCTTCACCTTATGCTGATTCTCTTTTTACTAGCTCCTACAGCCAGGAAAGTCAATGCATTAAGGAGACATTAAAAGTAAGATATGTATATGTTATTCAGTATTCTTTGGATATCACTGACAACTATCACACTCCTTCTTAGAGTGAGGGCTTTCAACAGAGCATTGCCCTGTGAAATAGAGTACAGAGGCACATACTGTGAAAGGAAAAATGTAAAATCAAAGGAGTTTTGTAACAGCTGTTATTCAGTGAGGTTTCAGATATTTTTAACAATAGCAAACCAGGAGGTTTTCTCTCCAGTGAGAAGTCAGTACTGGAAACAATTAGATTTTATATATCAAGTCAGTAACTGCATTAAAAACACATTGAAATATCTTTAAAAGTACAGTTTCATATATGCATGAATATGAATGCATGGGCATATGAGATAGAGCTTTTAGGGATGCCATTATACATATTACTTTAAAAAAAATCTCATTATAAGGAAAAAGTTCTTTGATACTGCTATACTATAGGTATAAAATAACGACCAAGGCTCCAAATCCAGTTCAGCCCCCAAGACTTTTTGTAAAGGGTTTCACTACCGCCCACTGCATACTCTGGCCACTTCAGATGAAGGATGGGCCTAAGAGTTTTGCCAAATTACATACGAAAATGAATAAACAGTGTCCAGGTAACTTCTTACTTAATTTTGACATTCATTTCCACTTTAATATCCCAAACTTGAAATTTCACAGTGTTGCTGAATTGTTGTCCTGAAGCTGCACACCAGAAGCAGAGCAACTGACAGAGGAAAACATCAGGGTGGGAATTGATGTCTGGGAGGTGTGGATGCAGTTTGCAGAAGAGCTGGCTAGAAGATTTACATGCTTCAATCATGGTAAGTAAGGGCTAGTAACACCTCCCCAACCTGAAGTGCCAGACTGTCTGAAGTCAGGAAGACACTGTTTTATACTCAGTTCATTGCAGTGGGAGCAGATGATGTTCACCACACTGTAGGACAGATTTTTAATGGCTCAAGGAGGGATAGAAAGGAGTAATTTAGTTACAGTAAATAGGGCTGTAATATACCCTATATTATTACAGAGATTCATGTGTGAGGGCTTTCGGTGGACTGTACAAACAGTAAGCCGAAAGAAACTTCCTAATATGATGTCAATAAATAATACGGGAAGATATATCTTGCCTAATAAAATGTATTCTTAAAGTTAATGTATGGAAGACTGCCACTCTCTGGCCTCAGCTTGTTCATTCTATACCAAAAATTGTCTATTTATTCCTACAGAATCTTTAACTTCCAAGGATACTTTATATAGGGTCAGATGGTCTAGGAACAAAACACCACTAAAATTCAAAACAGCTCCCCTTTTCCACCAAAAGCTCAAATGGAACATATTGTCTTCACTTCTTTCAGCTCTGTTATGAGATGTGGAAAAAGTTTAAAGTAAAGGTAATATTTAAGCTAAAAAAATGCTCAACATCCCAAGTTTTGGCTAGGCAGAACTAGGAGAGAGGAAAAATAAGAAGAGCAAAGTTTAATTTTTATATATATATAACCAAAAGAGAGAAATATAAATTATTTACAGAAATTACATTATATGTCTTCCAAAGAATGTTAAATACATTTGTAGAATATGGAGTAAATATTACATTAAGCCACAGTCATGTCATTAGGAAATTATGGAGGTCACACTGCCTGAGCAGAATCACAACTGTGTGATATTGAACCACTGAAAGTGATGATGGCAATTTATATTACAATCTCAGTTAAACCTTTCTGAACAGATCAGTATTAGTGACAGTAGTCCCTGAGATGTTTTTGCATTTCTTCCAGTCTCTCGTCTTGCCTAGAGAGTCAATGGTGCCAGAAAATTTTCGATTTCACTGCCTGTTCAGTGCACCCCACTCACAGGCTGGCTTCAACTTGGCTCTTTATTTGTAGGTATCATTCACCACTTTAATGTGCCAAAAAAAAAAAAAAATCTACTGAAGCAACAGGTATTAAAAGAAAAGTAATAACTTCTTTTTTGCTCCATCGGAATACCAGGGGAATATATAAAGTGAAATTAGAATTTGCCAACCATATTAGCCTACCTGAACACCCCTATTTTCCTAGAAAGTGTACTCAGAGTTTAAATGGCCACAAGTAACTGTGACTCAATTTTTTCATCACTAAAATACATTAAAACTAATTATAGTCTAACCTATATTAGAGTTACCAGATTAATTGGTGGATAGTGATTGTGTGGGGTTATTTCAGATTTATTCAGTAGACCAAAAAGACTCATCACAGCTGTTAGGGTTAATAAACACCTGCCAGAAATGATATCTGAAGTAAATGGAAAGCAATTTATAATAAGATTATATTAATAACATATTATAAAGGAATTCCCTCAGAATTACATATTGGAACCAAATACCAAAATAATACGCGAATAAAATCACGATGAATATAAAATGAAACAATTATGGTTTGCCACTTGCTTAGCTTGAGATATTAAACAGGTAATAAGACAAATAATATATTGCGTGGACTTACATATATAAATATTATCCAATAAAAAGTTAAAAAGGAAGAAGAATATGGCATTAATATGAATTCAGGCTTTCTTTGGGAAAGTAGTGATTGAAACTGTCTTCTGGAGTGCGAAAATTAAGCAATAGGTTTCAAAGTATATGAGACTATAAAAAGAAACTGGATATCAGGAAAACTTCTGATTTTAAATATATAATTCCTAAAAATCTACCTCAGTACCATTTCCAGTAAATCTGGCATAAAAACAAGCATATCAAGTATACTGCTTTATGAAAAATTATCTAAATTCAGGACTCAATTAAGGTAGAAATCCTTTAGACATAAGACTCACTACAATACTACTTTGATAACCAAGGCAGCTTCAGGATCTCTGTAAGGTGATACAATGGGCTATGTAAATGAGCTATGAGTCTGCAGACATCAGAAAAAACAGTTCTGAGAGCTACAAAATACCCCAGGCAACTCCCTGGAGCCTTGACATGATCTGGAGAATGTTCTGTCCTGTCCTTTCCATTTCAAATATTTCTCTTCTGCAGAGAGATGAGATGAGAGTTCAGCAAATGATATTTTCTAATGAAATACTCTTTAACGGAAAAACTACCAACCAATTTAGTTAATGTCTTCATGAAATGCCACCTTAAAAGACATCTCTGACTGGATCAGAGATGGAGGAATGATGGTTGCCCAGTCCATTAGATAAACACAGGCAAAATAATAATGGAGCAAACAGTGGAAGATATTCCCATTTCCTTTTCTTGAGAAAACACATACAATAAAGAAAAGGAATGTGGTTCTGGTTATTCTTTGAAGGAATAAATGCTGAGGATGGGGAGCCAAGAGGAGGGACAGACGTTACTACCAGTGAGCAACAGACAGCTTTTTGTAATAAGGATATCTAGACTTCCTTATTGTGGAAAAAGAAAAAGGAGAAAGAGAACAGTGGGAGATAAAAATATCCAACATGTCCTCTGCGTCAAGTTATCCTAGCACTTCCCTGACAGATGCTAGAGGAATGCAAATTTTGAAGAGAGCCTTCCCTCCCGTGTGTTCAGAAAACTCCCTATTTTTCAGTGGCACAAAGTATTCCACAGCAGTGGGTGTTGCTTAGAAGTTAGATAGGAGGAAGTAACACAGTTTTATTGTATATCATCCTGAAATATTCACAGAAATTAAGCAGCAGACTAGGGAAAGATGTTATGGAGATATCCACATTCAAAACACCTCTAACATTTGAAACGTGGGAAAGAATGATATGGGCCTCTTCAGTGAAACCATTTCGACTGAGTACAACAAAGACCTATGCTTACACCTGAACAGAGCCCTTAGCTTTTTAGTGACGCGACACCTGGATATTTAGCACTATTCGTGCAGCCAAAGCTGGTCAAAACCTTGGGCTCCTAGTTCACTACAGGTGCCATTTTTATTTGTATTTTTCTAATTTGTAGTGAATACAAGCTCCTTGACTTTTTTTGATCAATGACATGGACATTTTTTCAGTGCTAGGGAAAAATGTCTATTTCATTAAGCTCCTGCCAGGTAAAGGGTTGCAGATTTTCATCTGCTAATATGCCAGAAATCTTTCAGCAGCCTCCTTAAAGGTTGATAAAAAAAAATTATCAGACTCAAAATGTTTCAAACAGGAGATTATGAGCTTAATAGACCTGCATTTTTCTGAACCACATGTTGGTTCATCAGATAATTTACAGTCATCTCTTTTCATTGAAGGCTGAAGGTCTCAGCCATTACAAATTCAGTAAAAAAATCTAGTACCTTACCAATTACCGAATGTAGAAATTTTAGATCGCTTTCTTATGATGCTTTTGTTGAGAGCTTAGACTGGATGCAATAGCTAGATGAACTCTAACGAGTGCTGAGTAGAGGAGGATAGTCCTTCCCCTCGATCTCCCAGCCATGCCCCTGTGAGCACAGTCCAGGAGGCTGCTGCCGTCTGCAGGAAGGGCACACCACTGGCTCATGCTCAGCTTGTGCCTGCCACGACCCCCAGGTCCCTTCCCGCAGAGCTGCTCCCCAGCCAGGCAGCTCCAGCCTGTGTCCATGTACGGGATGCTTCCTGCCCAGGGGCAGGGCTTGGTGTTCGTCCATGCTGAATTTCATGAGATTCCTGTTGGCCAATTCCTCCAGCCAGTCTAAGTCCCTGTGGATGGCAGCCCTGCCCGCCAGCGTGTTGACTACTCCCCCCCAAGTTTGGTGCCATTTCCACACTTGACAAGAGTGCCCTCTGCCACCCTCTCCATGCCATCAATGGAAATGTTAAACAGGACAGGTCCCAGTTTAGACCCTTGCCAGTCACAGGCCTCCAGGTGGAGTATGAACCTTTAGCTATTACTTGTTGAGCCTGACCATCCAACCAGTTAATTACTCATCTAATGGTCTACCCATCTAGACAAAAAATCCCAGCTTGGATACACGAATATTGTGGGTGACAGGTGGTCTTTCAAATACTCATGAGAGGAGAGCACTTGATGTCATCTACCTTGGCTTTAGCAGGCTTTCAACACCATCTATTTCATGCTCTGTTCTTACAGCATTAAATTTTGCAGTTTTCTAATAAGAATTTCAGCCTCATTTATACTATAACATTTAATCTCTTTGGAAGCAAAACTTGAAAGCCAGTATGTACTGTACCTATTTCAGTGTCATCTCAGCTGAAAAGCAAAGTCCTCACTGGATGCATATCAAGAACATTATTTAATATGTAAAACTCAATACAAATATTAAGTTTGCACCAATTTCTAACTTTTCTAGTATTTGTCTGTTTCGAACATTTGAAGATTAGTTTCACTAAATGATAAAAACTTATTACCCCTTTTTTTGTCTACACGTTATGGTGTAACTTTTAAAATGGGATCATATACTATTTTCTTCCATAGGTGGCTTCCCTATTTGACTCAGAAGGCTGGTCATGATCACAGAGAAAGTAGCTATTTGATACTACTTTGTATAGATCAGCATGTGGCATTAGATCTGTTTGCTAATCAAATCATGCTGTAAGAAATCTCCATGTGCTGTTCTCTCTCGCATTCATCACAAGAGTTAAATAAGAGTTTTCTGAACACGAATGAATTCATTTTCTTGACACTCTGGTCAGACTCGTAGATATTATTACTGCTACTTTACAAATGGAAAACTGAGAAATTAAGGACAAATGCATTCTTTTATTCAAAGTGCCCAGTCTGAGATGTTCGGACCTGACTTCTTGGGGCAGATAGCTTAATGCAGAATTGTGCATGTTCTTAGAAACTTTATCTGCTGTTCTAAGTGTTTTGGGTTTTTTTGCATATTAGATGGAGGGTCTTAAGCAGAGCATCTAAAGAAAAAGGGTGTCTTGCAGTTCCTAAAAATATATTGATTTAGATGACTGGCCCAGGAAAACGTATAGCTCCACTGCACAGATAAAAACAGGCACAGTTTTTCATGTCAATATCCATTTACCTGGTCTCTGAGATATTTTCTTTTTCCTTCCATTTCTAACTTCATTCACCATATACCTTACAAATTAAGAACATACGAATCAGTGAACACACGAGGAAAAAGTCCGTTTGTCTAATAGTATTGGATATTAAAGTGTCTGGACTCTGTCTGGTTTTAATCTGCTCTGTTTGGCAATCCCATTTCCCTTCTGCTGCTACAGCATCTCATCAGATCTGTCTCACAAACCCCTCATCATCCTTTTCTTGCTTCCACTGGCTCCCAGTTCTGATCTTTTCACCCAGGCAATTCTTGCTACTCTCCTCTCAGTACACCCTCATTTCCTATTTTTTTTTCTTCTTTATTTCAAGACTCAGTCCTGGTTTGCCCTAAAACCTTCATGAACATTTTCAATGCTTCCATTTCTCATGAGTCTTAAGTCACAGCATTTATTTTTATCTCCTCAGGCTCTTTACTTTAATCTAGCTCACTCTTTTTTTTGCACTCTGCTAAGATCTGTCTTCTTGCTTAATTTACTTCAGCAGTGGTACATTCGGACATTGGAAATACAGTTTTCCCAGTGTCACTGTGAGACCATGTTCTAGCAGACAAACAAAACTGAGATATAGCTGCTGAGGAGAATGGGAGCATCCTCTGAGGAAGAAAGGGACAATGGTGCTTCTACCTAAGAACGTCTCTACCAACGTTCTCCTCCACCTCTCTGAAGAGAACATTGAAAATCTGAAGGAAGGAGTTGATCAAAGAAGTCACAGGCAGCAGGTCACCAGGAGACCACACTATATTTGTTGGTTGATTAAGACAGGATAATTTAATCAACTTTTAGAAAAGCTCATTTATCTCTATTAGTTTTACAGGAGAGTCTACTGACTATACCGACAGCATTCAATTGAGAGATGAATTCCCCCTATAAGCTCACTCTTCATTCTGGAGAAATGCCTTAATAAGTATATTAGCGGGAGGCTGTGTTGCTCTTAACCCTGGGAATTTTCACATGACATGACCAAATCTTCCTTAGCGTCTTATGCTTTGAGGACATTCATTTATAAGATGTGAGTCAGCTTAAATATCCTACATGATGACATACTGACAGCAACATATGCTACTGTGACCTCTGAGCTTGTTTATTATGATTTCTTTTTCACTGAAGTATGAGCTAGTCTCATCTGCCACTAGCAGCTTGTTCAGGATATAGCACCATGATTGTCTATGAGCTTGAAGTACTGTGATAATATTCTCCCCAACCTTGAAATAAGCCATTTTGGGAACATTGAAACTAATGCAAAATTTATACCTTGAAGTTAAATGACTGTAGTGTCTGAACTGCAAGCCCCGCAAGCTTTTCGTACAGCTGAGGTGAACAGAAATGTCCATTCTAATAGAAATCAGAAATATTTATGAAACGCATGTAAAAAATTTTAGAATCATGTTTTAAAATTCATTTTTTTGAATCTCTGCCTTTCTCAGCTGCATTTGTCTTACTACTTCATTTCCTCAAAGACTCACACATGCCAAATTTATTTCTTTCAAACAGGTACATTTTTTTTCTGATAGAATGCTGCACTTATTTTAGGCTTACACTGCAACATTCTGATTTCTGAAAGAAAACTCTTGTTTTGTTCATATTTTAGGGTTTGCTAAATACTCATGCCTATAATTTCTCTCCTCTTGAGTTGAATACACAGTATTAAGAACATCACTACTTTTAGAAGCTGAAAGAAATCAAACAAAGGAACCTCATCTCTTACCAAATCCTTATTTATTTGTTTGTTTATTTATTTTTTAATGTGGCCTCTGTGGACTGAACAACATGTTATGTTTCTCTAAGATAGGAGGCATATGTCAGACAGAAGATGATCTCATTCCACATACAAATGTTCTTTTGATGCAGTTAGCTTGGCTTTTTTGGGATAATATTGAATGTTGCTTCATTTTTAGATAAACTCTCATTTTTTTCCAGAGTCACAGAGAATATTTTCCTGTTTCCTAAGGTATCCATGTCTTAATTTCAGTCACTTGTGTAGTCAGAGAAATAGTACCCTTGATCTCATAAATGTCATAGTAGTTTCTGAAAATAGGAGTTATGCTTCGAAATCTTGTAGGCATTTTGAAAATGGTAGTCACACTTTGTTCACCTCACTATCAATTTCTCCATCTATTTAGAAAATAGGTCAATGTCCAAGTCTGGATTATGGACTCCTTTCAACTTCTGGAGAAAGAAATTAACCTTTAAAGATAAGATTAGACTTAGAGCCAGGGATGCTTATGATAATTTGAATTGGAAATGAGAAATATTTATTTTCTACCTTTTGTTGAAAGAGTGTCCCATGAGGACATGTGCATTTATCACTGCTCATAGCTTTAGAGGTCTGAATTGTCATGGAAATAATGGCTCTCACAAACTTTCCACCAGCGAAGAAAATAAGCCTTACGATATCTATTGACATGAAATCTAGCTGTCATGTTGGGCTGAAGTCAAATAAGAACAATTCCCCACACCTAAGTCTTAAACTTGCTTTTCATCTGCGTTCAAATTTTCTCTGAAGTTTCAAATGTCTGACCACAGTGGCATGGCTTAAATTTAATGGTACGTCAAATTACAGAGCTTTCAAAATGAGATCTTAAAATCTTCATGGAACAGTGAGAACACTTTTTTGAATGTTTTCCAAGGCTATTGATTATGCAAAAAGTGACAAATCCCCTTAATACATTCTCTGATCAAATGAAATTTCTAAGACAGTTTGACCTCTGCTTCAGCAATAATAAAGGTAGGAGTTATATGGTTATCTTGTCCTTCTTTCTTACCAAAGGAATACCCATTTGATCTAAATTAATGCTAATTTATTCCTCTGTAAACTCAATAACCAGATAAATTAAATATATGTCTTCAGACTAGGTTCTTCCCTGTTTAAATTTTGATCTACTTGAATGTTCATTGGCATCCTTTGCATAAATTTTGGTAATTCACTGAATCGTACTGTCTGCCTAGCACCATGGTCCAGAGATGTTCCATAGGAAGAGAAATTTTCTCCAAACCCATAATTTAACATTTAACAGCTTTAGCTATGCAACAGTAAGTGGGATCATCTATCAGGAAAATATGCAGCTTCATGAATTAAACAATAGCTACCATAAAACCAAACTAATAGAAGAACTTAAGTAACACAGGCTAAAGTGAAAACTAAATTCATCATCCATACTTTCATGGCCAAAACCCTGACCTTCCTGAACCAGAATTAATCTGTCATTCAACTGACCAAAATACGGTGCAGAAATATACAGGACAAAAACAAAACAAAACAAAACAATACGTTTTATTGTATTTTATCACAACAACATATCTGTAAACTTACATGATTCATACATGCATATGTGAGGGCTGCTTGCACATCTGTAGAAGTACAGTGAAATCATCCACACTGGAAGCTCTGGAGCCAGGAATCTACTCAAATAATTTGGGAGAGGAAATATGAAATATTTAAACTAGAATCACACTCTGTTGGTGTCTCTACAGATGGCAACTGTGGCCTGGAATTCATTATTGCTAACCTTATTTAGGGTAGCAGAAACAGAGAAGGCTTCTGCGAGCCTGGCCGAAATTCCTCCTATGATTTATTTCTCTTTATTCTGAGGTCTTGCTGATATCACCTGACAGAGCAATAATATTTGTGCCAACTGAAAATTATTAGCACTGAAGAGACCATAAAATATCAGTACCCAGAACTTTTAAAAGGATATTGAGAAGCTGTCTGTTCTGAAAGAGGACATTTCTCATAGTACCAAAACCAGTGTAAAGGAAGGAGACCTCCTGGGATGAAAGGATTACATCAGAAGTCTTCACCTCACCTGCTAGCAGGTTTTATTGTGGGTTTCAGAGAGGACTGCACCTTTTGAAGATAGCCAGGAAGATGCCTGCAAATAATCCTCCCTGGCATCTAGAATTCAGAAGATTAAACTTTGAAGCAATTAAAAAAAAGAAAAAGAAAGGAAAAGAAAAGAAAAGAAAAGAAAAGAAAAGAAAAGAAAAGAAAAGAAAAGAAAAGAAAAGAAAAGAAAAGAAAAGAAAAGAAAAGACAGGACTGTGGGGATTAGATGTAGAAGTTCCTATCTGAAGAAAAAGGGTGTATACTTCAGTTGAAGCAGAGTGATGGAATTTGTGCAAGGTGGTCCAATGCTTGTAAAGTAGCAAAGTCCTGAAGGTAGTTCACAGGAGGCCTTATTAATAGAGCCAGAAATGGTACATCATCAAAGAAAACCATAGCTTTCATGTTTTACAGGAAAACATGGTACTGATCTTCTTGAAAACAGCCTAGAGAATAAAAAACAGATACAATTGTTAAGTATGAGAGGACGAGAACATTTCTGATTTTGTATCAGGATGCTGGGATGTTTCATCTTCTCTGTGCAGAAAGGAATCCTGTTAGCCCTCTCCCCTGCTGGAGAAAGGATGTTGGACTAGATGACCTTTTGGTCTGATCTGATAAGGTCATTCTTAGTTTTTTGTTCTAGGAACTAGGATCCCCAGGGTTTTGACTTTCCTAGTCTAAAAGACTGGCTACCAAAAAGGCCTGCCAGACCAGTAGCCAAAAAGGTCTACTGAGGATCTGCATGAGCATAATGCTAACCTGAAAGGTTTCTGCAGAAAAATATCTTTGATTTCTGCTGAGTCCTTATGATTTTTCATATTACCTTAATGTCACAATTTTGATTGAGCATCACATTAGGCAGTGTTGCATACATATGAAATAATTAAAACATCTATGTACCACACGACTCAAACTCCAGTTATAAAACAAGAAATGTGAGATGAATAAGGCAAAAGAATGGGTAGGAGCTGCTGACAGGCAGTGATTTCTACACATTAGGAGCTTAAATATGGACAAATTTCCTATAGCAGATTTTGGCAAACAAAAGAAAAAAAAAAGTTTTGACAAGTAATAATGCAATAGCTTGACTCATACTTCTCTTCAGTTAGAGGACAAGCATAAAAAAGAATTTTGAAGCTGTTTCTTTCAATATTTAGCAAAATAACAATAGGATCTAACAATTGGTCTTATCAGGGGTTCCAAGTAACTTTTTGACAGAAAGTAGGGAATGATAAGCAGGAGGAGAAATTGTGATTGACAACCATAAAAGCAAAGCCTTTTTAGACAAGATATAGCAAGCTATAAGCAAGGTAAGCCAGAGGAAGGACACACACACACACACACACACACACACACACACACACACACACACAAGTGAAGGGTTTATGGCCATGAATACAGAGAATACAAATAATCTATGTGGTGAGATTCTATATGAACCCAGGATTCTTTTTGTTATTATTTTATTTTTTATTTATCAGGGATAAGTAGCATGATGTTGCAGCAGCTGAGATACGAGTTTACCTTTCTGGAGATCCATTGAAAGTCTTGTCCTAGAAGCATTATACAGAGCAAGCTGAAAAATTTATACTCAGTAAATTTCTGAATTAATGATGATGTTCAGATGGAACTGAGTGACATTCAGGATGATGATGTCAACAAAAAGTAAGAATGCTCTTGGCAGATAAGAACTATTTTGGGAAGCCTTCTGCACTGGAGAGGAATGGGAGAAGAAAAGCTCTGCAAAATGTTTGCAGGCAATGTATCCATTTTCCTTAACAGTGAAAGAGCAAAGGGAGGTGAGATGGTTATTGGAAAAGCAAAATGGTCACTGATAGGCTTTTTGAGAGGAAAGAAGATAACGCATGCTTTTACCATGAGGAAAAGGAGCCAGAAAAAGACTGACAACCAAGGAAAAGATTTAGAGAGAAAACAGAGTTGGCACCTAAGAGATCGGGGAAGAAAGAGAACAGGCTAAAGGGAAAAATGAAGGAATTGGAGGAGTAGAACAGATGAGAAGAGGATGGTTGGATGAATCAGGCTGGATGAGCATTACAGCAAGAGATAAGGGCAAAAAAACAAAGCATGAAATGTGTAAGAGGGTGACTCAACGGGTGAATTAGCATTCTCCAAGAGCAACCTTCCCCAAAACACCTTCCAATTCATTCTAGACTAATCTGCAACATAAAAATCCCCATTCATTTTTGAAGTCTTATGAAATGTTCTGTCTGACTCATGATCTTTGAAAGAGTGAGATGGGCAATGCTGCCCATTAAATCACTCCCTACAGTACCAAAGCAGTCCTTTGATGACTCGGTATGCACAGCTGACCAAACCCTTACTTTCAAGATCTTTTTACAGAGTGGCATTGCTGCAGAACTGAAGAAAAATGAAAATGCTGAAGGGCAAAGTCCAGGTACAATGAAACTTTAATTAGTAGGATTCTCAGCTAAGGCTTGCTTCAGCTCTCACTGAAGTCAGGAGAAAGCCTGCCACTGATTACAGTGGATTTGGATCAAAGCTGCATGAGAAGATGAAGACTTTGTGACAGTTTTATATCCCCAACTCTGTTTAATAGAGAGGTCAAAAATCATAGTTTTTCTTTGAAGGATATGTTAAGGTTTGGACATATTTTCATATGTTTTGTAAAGCAAAAACTAAAACTGAAATGAAAAATGGTTTGATTTTCTTTCCTCTGCTTTGTCAGTTCTTTCTCTCTTGTTTTTCCACTAGACTAGAAAAAGAGGAAGCAAAATAATTTAAAAGAGTCTTCAGCAAAGTGATATTTAAATCTCTTTTATTTTAATGATTCCCTCTCCCCATCCCTTTTTTCCCTCCCCCATGATTATTTTTCTTGTCTATCACCTGCTAGGAGTTAGTTAGTTTAGGCAACTGCAATACTTTCCCTGCATATGAAGAACCCATGGACGTTGTATATTCCCTGCCCTCCTGTTTTGGATAAGTGAAAGGAAAAATCCTTTATTTTCTGCCTATTATTAGCTCCTGGAACAGACTGCTTCTGCAGGTAATTGGATATAAACAAACTAATGTTAATGTTTTCAGTAAACTAACGTTAATCAGAAAATTAACAGTTATTTGGCAGTGTCCATACTGCTGGCCTGAAAACTTGCCTTTTAGGTAGATATATTCCCTGTTAGCTGTATTGATCTCACTGGCTCTGAATTTTGACAGTCATACCAAGGAACCGTTGATTTAAATACAACAATAGACCAATGAAATATAAAAGGATGCAGAGCCCACAGCTGCTTTACAAGACCTGCACAAATCTCTAAGGAAATAATTACCCAGACATATATCCAGTATTTATCAAAGAAAACTTGTCTTAATATAATACACATTTTATATTTTTCAACATTTAAATAGAGTCAGACAGGAAATGTTTCTCCACTCTATAATAAATGGTATTTCAAATTTGAAAAAAAAAAATCTTGCCCTCAAATGGAAGTATGTTTTAAAACCTTGACATTTTTAATTAGTTTCTCCATCTGTATTTTTCTTCATCTCATTGATTAAAAAAAAGTCAAACAAAATTAATTAATGCAAATATTCTATTTTCATAATGCTTGGTTTCAGATCAATAATGAATAATTATTTCATCCTGATTTTTTTCCTAAGTTTCAAATCACATTTAAAAGGAAAAATAATTTTCAACCCTAAAAAATATTTTGGAAACATTAAAATAGGATCCTTTTCATCTAATTTATAAAATTATATTTTCTTAAAAATGGGGAAATCATTTACACTATCCTTTCACTTACTTACAAATTTTATTTTCCACAATCATCATTTTATCAAAAAAATTAGACTGAACTCAAGATTTGACTAAATTTAAGAACCTCAAGTTTCTCGATTCGTTTAATCATGTCTGCATAGCATTCCAGCTTTCACTTGGTTCTAACATTCCAAAATTTATTTATCATCTTCCTCAAATCCATTCCCATAAACCTGACCTGGTAATTATCAAGTTGAAGAGAATCTCTGAGAGCACCTCTACTGCCAGCAAAGGATGAAGCAAGCATCAAAGGGTCACTTGAAAGGGAAATGCTCTCTAGGAACTAACATGAATACTTATTGGTAATGCGAAACAAAGGTAAACTTTAACACACAGGGGAGTGACTTTCTTAACAGACGTCCAGGAGTGACTTAGATGGCAATTTTTTTCATGGTTTGATAAATGGAGTGACATAACAGAATAACTACAAGGTGCTTCCAGTGCTTTTGGCATTGCCTTGTAAAAGCCAATTAAAAAGAAGTCATCACAGAGCTAACAAAATCAGCACATTTCCACCTGCATATTCAGGTGGAATACATGTGTAGACACATATGCACACAGTGTAAACACATATGCAGACAGTGAAATTTCTAATAAAACATCAACAACCAATGTTACACATCCATCATTGGGGAAAGAATCTAAATAACAAAGTGGAGAAATCCTCAAACTCATTGACATTTTCAAATCTGAAGATTTTTTCCCCCAGATTTAACAGTCACAAAGCAACACAGACAAAATGTAAAGTTGCCTCCCTATTTCTCACTCTGCAAATGACAGACCTGATACAGATCCACCATCCTGAATCATTCACTTCTTACATAGCCATGATATAAGAATTTCAAAATATATAGCTGAGATGCATTCAATCAAGTTCAGACTAAGACCTACCAATACTATTTCAGAAAACTTACCTATAATATGTTGTCATTAACTTCAAAATCTGTATTGACAGAGCTAAGGAAAATGGATGCAGTTAAAACAGCGATGAGCAATATCGAAAGTTCATTGCAGAATCCTACCACACTGCTGACAAAGTGATCTGTCAGCTACATGCTATTTACCTTAGACCTCTTGGGAAGACTTTGGAGTTCACTGGCCCATCAAAACAAGCTTCTCAGACTGACATGGAAATTGGGCCTTGTCTTTAAAATGTAAAAACAATAACTGGTGAAACAGTAGCCTGAGCATCAAATTCAACATGTTTCAATTCTGCTTAAATTATTTATATAATTTTTTTCTGTCTTTTTTAATTTTCACATGAGCAGGAAAGTTTTTCAGGGATCTGAAAATTTTCTGGTTTTGTTGGCTACCAAAAATGTTATTCTTTTCTACCAAGTAGTATTAATGTAAGCAAAGATCTTTTTTTCTAATATATGAAAAGCAATTTAGCACAGGAGAGTAGTTTTGTAAAACACTTTTGTTAAGTGACAGTGAAGTCTTAAATGCTGGCAATACGGATAATAACAACATCCCAAAATTATATAAATAAGCAGGATTCTTTCCCTAGTCATCCTGACCTGAAGTAACTAATAGCTCTAAACCTTTCTAATTACTTTCTAGGACAGGATTACTCTCACCTGACTGAGTAAACTGACATTTTAAATTCTTTAAATTCTGTTCAATCCTACACTTCTAGTGTCTGGCAGAAGCATATTGTGAATTTCATTCAAAACATGAAGATGAGTGTCTAAACAGATATCCCAAGCTCCAAAGAAAACACAACAAAAGCCAGCATTTAACTTTCAATGAGGAAGGAAAGGCAAAAAAACAAACCAACATGTGCAAGCCTTAAGATAGGGGATCAAACAGGTGCTATTTAGACTTTCATCACATTCGTTTATCTGACATACAAGTCTTTTCCCAAAGTGATTTTATTTCTTTAGAGTCACATTTGCAGTGAAAAATCACATGCTGACCACAGGGATTGGCTCTGTTGAATGAACGTGCTCAGACATAAATGCTGATGTTACTAAGGCAGAAAGGTAACAGTTAAAGTCAGCAAAAACTCTATGGGCCAGAAACTGGTGACAAATGCAACAACTTTTATAACCAGATATAATACAGGTGAGAAATAAATGAAACTTCTCATGTAGTTCTAGGCAATGCAACTCAATGACAATAATTGAAAATGTCCTTGAAATTTCAAAATTTGGTCTGGTTACTCATATATGGAAAGATCAGTGGCTTTGCCCCTCAAATTCTTATTGAAGAATGAGTAGAGAAAAAGGCTTCAAGGATATCGATTTGGCAATGCACATAAGTAATCTTATATAGCTGAGTTGTCTCACAAAGTCAAAGCAACTCTTCTGTTTGCAGCCTAAAGTTTGTGATTAAAAAAGTTAGAGCCATATACAGTTCAGTCAACTTCTTTCCTTTAGTGTTTCATCCTAAAATTTATTTCAAAATCCTTTTTGGTGAAGGTTCTCTAGGAACTCCAGCCTCTTCCAGTGAAACCTACTGGCTGCACAATGTCGACTCCAGATAAAATCCACACAGAAATAATTATTTGCAAAAAGAGTTCTCTCCAGATGGGAACTGGCTATAGTAAATGCATTCCCAAGCCCAGAGAACATACCCTGCACTAACACACAATCCACATATTTAAACTGTTTTAAAAGGAGTTGAGATCACTGATCAATAATTTGGGGTTTAAATGAAAACAAAATATATCAAAAAGACATGAAAGTTTGGCTCTGTAGAAGTCAGTATGTGATTTGTCACTAGCTCCAGTGGAAGCAGGATTTCAGTCAAGAAATTAGAACTACTCCCACGAGATTCTTAGACTTAAGTGTACCCTTAAAAAAACCTGAAGCATGTTATTAAATATAAATGAACAATCAGTGCTGCCAAACAACATCAACTTTTTTTAATGTTTTTACTTTAATGTTGTAATTTTTGTACAACAAAAATACAACTAAGAGTAATGAATAAACTTGGTTGGGTCTTTCCATGAAACATTCATTATAATTTTTTCTCTTCTAGCATCATTACAAAGAGGTATTTAACACTGTTTTAGAGTCTTGACTCGCACATTTTAACACATTTTCATTTCTTTTAAATTTAATCTTAACTCTAAGCTTTTGAATGTGTAGTGCTTGATTTTGTGATTTATATCACTAATATTTTCTACCCTGTAATTATTAACAGCTATTTCTAACTTTACCTAGTTTTCTCTGAAAATCCTCTTTGAAAATCTTTTTAGTCATGCACAAGTTCAAATAAAAGAAATTTCAGAGGAAAATGCTACTATGAAATATTTCTGACAATTTGAGAATTTGCAGCATAAAACTTATGGTTAAACTAAACAACAAACAAGACCCTGCTGCTCCTGGCTTCTGGCTTACCTCTATTATCTGGATGTTTTGTTTAACTCGTAATAAAGCAAAGCAATGAAAGCATACTGACCAGGTTAAAACATATTTACAGCTGATTTACATGTATCTGCCTGTTCAAGGCTGAAAAATTTAATATACTGCACCAGAAAACCTCAAAGATTTACTCCTTCAAATAAGGGGGATTGAATTATAGGACTCCTATAAAGCGATTAGCAGGGAATAGCACTGTCTGTTTGTCTAGAACCTGGGATATTAAATGTAATTGGTCCAAAGAAATTATTTCTTCTAAAAAGATATTCAATTTTGTGACTTCAGCAGCGCCATCCCAATTACGAACAATTGTACAGTGGAGTAGATGGAGTTTTCCATAGAGAGAGCATCAGCTGATTTCCAGACTGATTACAGGGAAGCTGGGCTCACAAAGTGGTTGCTGAAGGGGGTTTCACAGATGCTGCGAGAGGAGCAGAAGAAAAAAAAAACGTTGTGCTAGTGAGATGGGAATGTAATGCTTCTCATATAACAGATGACTGGATTAATCAGAGCTCTCTTGCCAGCAAAGCTTCATACTCCTATCTCGTTTCATCTGTCAAAGACACTGGTAAACCATGATCCACGAGGATGGCACCTCCTAGGAAGGACAACGTGAGCACACAGGCATCAGTAGCATTGAAGGGCGCATGGGTGTGAACATATTCCCTGTCTGGCATCTTCTCTATAAGAAAGATGTGCATATTTTTGTTTACCTCTGTGCATAATTGTTAACCTCTAAGAAAGAGGTTAACTATTGAATTGTTTAGCTAACTTCGCCAAATCCTTCAAACATTTTAAAGGTAGATGGTTCCTATAATCATGATCTGGAAAGTACTTGCTGTGCATTTGGATTCTGCGCTGGTTTTCAATGTCAGCACAGAAAAACTGAATGGACAACCGAAATTTTTCTAAGAGTTTTGCTTGAAATAGAAACTTTATCTTTCATCAGAAATAGTTTCCATGGAGAGTTTATGCCTTTTGGATTTTTATTTTAGTTTTAATACAAATAAATAAAACCCCCTAAAAAATCAAAAGGAACTTCAGACTAATAACAGAATTTCTTTGTTTAATTGTCTACAAAGTTTAAGGTAAAAAAAAAATTCTTGTTGGTTTGTCACTTAAATCTTCTATCAAAGAAATAAGTCATTTTCAGACAACTTTTTGATGGTGCTACTTTTCAGACATTCAAAAAAGGCACACAATTAGAAAAGCATACCTTATTTATATAGCTTTTTTATACTACCATACGTAGAAAGTGATAGCATGAGTTCTACGTACATGACTCACACTTTTTCTCATGATTAGGAAATCATGCTGTCTAATGCATACGCTCTACACCCAGCTCTTGCACACACAGCATGGCCAATGCACAAGACATACTGTACACATTCAGACATGCTGCTCAGCAGGTCTGATGCATCCAGAAGGCTTTGGACCCAGTGCACACATACTGTACCGTTGATTTATTTGCGAAGAAGATTGATACATCCAATCAAGCTATACCAGGCATGCCTTCTCCAACCGGCCTCCCGATGCCAAGAAATCATGGGCAAGTGACTAAAACTCTCAAATTTGGCATCTTTTTTCAGTTAAAAGGCAAACCCAGCCAAAAACGTGATGCACAACTGTCCCATATGTAATTGTCCCAATATAACCATAAGCTAAGAAAAATCATGAATCAGTTTATTCAGAAAAAAGGTATATGACCTGAAGTCCAATCATTTAGAATGGATTGTATGCACATAGTTTGTTCTGAGGCAACTAAGGTTATTATATGCGAAGTATATTTCAGAAAGCAAAAGCAAGGAAATTCAATGTTAAACAAAAGAAATACCCTGCTGTCTCCCACAGAGAGGCACGCAGTTTCCTCTTACCACAAATATCATGCACTCTAGACCACTCGTTGCAACCTTCACTCCTATTGTTATGGTTTACCAGCCTACATTTTCCTAACATTAGTATTACAGATGGTCGGTAAAAAGAAGTGGCTTGGACAAAGATTTAGTACAGAAATATGATCACAGATGGCAATGTAGAATTGTTCTGCATGTTGCGGTTGGAGTACACATCAAAGAGCTAGAGAAACTTTCCAATATTTTGCTGGGAATGCACTTGTATCACCCCATAATCCACAGCAATGTTACAAGGTGCAGATGTGGTTAGGTGATAAAGCTTTAACCAGTCATTACGCAAGAAAGAATTGGGTGCCAAGTTGCCTCATTAAAATTTAGTGAGCAAGAATCCAGTTTTTACTAATTCGTAAATAAATTAGTGTTTCTTGAAGTGTATGACCTACTTTCTTTGTCCAGCATGAAAGATCTCTTCTTGCACCTCTCCTCTCATTCTGTTTACTATATTTGCAGTATGATGTGGTTGGGTTGTTTCACTTCTTTCCTTTGTACACAAGTTTATCATCCTTGAGCAATGTTCTCATCATAAATATCCTGAAAGCCAAATCATGTAGCGTACATCACCACCTGACATCTTCAGACACCTCCCCAGATGCTGTTTGAAGAAGGCCAGTTGATTTGCTGAGGTACTAGAAGAAAGACTTAAAAAAAAAAAAAGTGGTGGTGGGGAGAGAAATAAAGTAATAACCCCCACACGCACACTCAAAACCCTCTGAATATCGTCACTGAGAGACCTAAAAATATGATGTGCTTACTATGTAGAACGTTCCTCAGTCTTTCTTTGCTAGCATACATTATTTCCTCTTCTGAGGTTTGTGCTGTGTTAAAAGGCTGCTTTGTGTTTAGAGGGGCAATAATTCATAATATATTCCTATGTGAGAAGAAAGCAGCTTTATTATTACCTTGAACAAGTAATTAGATGGAAAGTGATGATAATGACACACTGACAATGCTAGTACACTATATATAAAAAGGATAATAAGTTAGTCTTTCAGTGGCACAGAAAAATCTTGTCATTGTGTTGCCTTAACCAGTAGACTTAAATAATAACACTACTACAAGGTGAAGTTTACATTCAATTTTTAAACATATATTTTACTTAAAATATATAATACTGGGTTAGTTTGTATCCACTTACTATTTTTCCATCCTGCTTTATAAAATATTCTATACTATTCTGCCACACATATGTTTCAAACAGTTGGAAGGATATCTTTATTTATAGCCTGAAGCTACGTAAACCTGATCTTATCAGTAGAGCTGTCAGAAAACAATTTTCCTCTGCTTTGAGAATTTTCGACATAGCAAATATTTTCCCATCCAAAATAAAGCTAAAAAATCAAAATCTCAATAAAATACTGAAAACTGATAAATCCATCTGTCTATACACAAATTTTGTTCCATAGTTACTGTTTCATATGGGTAACAGAAAACTGATTACCTTGAAATACTTTGTTTTACTCCACTAATTTTCAACTATTCATTGGCTTTTAATTAAGATATTTTAACACCTTTTTTTTTGTTGCTGTTCTATAACATTAAAGACAGCTCTATTTATTAGATCTCCAAATCTGCACAGCAGACATGTGTGGTAAATTGATTCCTCTACTGCAAGGAGATGAGAGGCCTGCAGCTGTGAATGTGCTTAAAGGCAACTTTTAAACTTGTGAAAAATTGCATATGAGCTGGACATACAATGCTTCCACAGAAAACCAAGAAAGAAAATCAAAAGTTTCATGAGCTGTTGTCTGATTATTAGAAATCCGCTATAGCTATACTTTTCTGGACGTCAACTCGTGGTTACATCCTGTAATTCTAAAAACACATAGATTCTGAGAAGACAGGAGAAGAGACACTGTATATTCAATACAGGACTAGAAAACACTAATCACAGTAATAGTAATACATCCATAACAAACAGTTCCTTAAGGGCATTTTAGACATATGAAACTCTGTTACTGTAAAAACTAGATATTTGTTGATAGCTATTTTCATGTTGACTTCATGTTTATTTTTTACATTTCATATGTTAAAAATCTAATTGTTTATTAAAAATGAATTAATGAAAGCAAACCTTATGACAACAGAGGAACATGCCAGAATGAAACAGAAACTGAAGAGAGCAAATTTGCCCTGAAGCTTTCTTAATCTAAGGCTTTTTGATTTCCTGCTGCTGGTGCTAAGACATCAACAACTGAAGTCCTGTAGGTTTCGGATATTTTTAATCTCTAAATGCAACAACCATCAGTCAGAGGAGAAATTACATTTGAGCAAATGACTATGGCTCTCCTTTGGGGTAAAAGGAAATGTGTCAGGATTATCACAGAGAGGCTGGCTTAGTGGCTGGGCTGAGTTAATCTATCATGGAGGTCTTTAACATCTCTGGAGCAGCAGTGAGTACAGACTGCGTGCCTGCTCTGACACATAAAGGGATCTATCTCCCTACCGACCTCCATTTGACTACACTTCCCCAAACAGTTTTAGGCAACTTGACATAGACTGAATTTCAGTAGTAGTCTCACTTTGCCAGGATTTGCGTTCCCCTTAATGCAAAAACAATATCTGCCCTTGAGAAAAGTTGCAAATAGATGGATTTTCTTTTTCATTAGGATTATGAATGACACTGTGCTTAAAAACAATGACAATCCATAGTTTGAAGCTAATCAGTGACATGTAGAATATCATCAAATTCTTTTCTCACTCTTACTACATGCCTAGATGGAAAGAAGAGGTAATTCAGTTTAATCTTTTAAGAGGCTTGGCAGAAGGTACATAAACTGAAATGAGACAAGACAAACAATTTAGAACCCATAAAAGAGGAGAAGGGAGTCTTAAAAGAAAATCCCAGAGGGTAATTTTAAGAAAATGCAGCTTACACTCAAGGAAATCCTGCAGTCATTCCTAAGCTCGTCCCTGTGAGCATATTGATTCTGACCACAGGTCTCACAGACAAAAGATCATTGCATCTTTCCATACATGAAGGACCCTTTGGCTGCACTAGTACTGCAGCTTACCAGGAGAGAATTAATTTTACAATACTAGTTCTTCAGAGTTTTACTGCAGAGAAAATTCTTCTAATTCAGAGTCACCTCTTTAATAGCTCTCCAACTGCTTGTTTTTTTTGTCCTCTAAAACATCGAGTTTCCAGCTAAAGGGCAGCAAAGTGGTGCTTAGGGCTCAGACACCAGGAAGGAGCATGAAAGCCCTGTCTGTACTTCTCAGATGAAGGAGGCAGAGAAGAGAGCAGTAATAGGAAAGCAGTTTCGCCGGCAAGTGGGTAGGCAGGACCATGCCAGAGCTCTGGATTGAAGGAGCCCAACTGGGCTTTGCAAGGAAGAAAACAAGGGCCAACAGAAGGGTGGCTGCTCCTGTGTAGCCTTCCCAGCAGGCCCTGTACCCATCCCTCAAGAATCGTGAAAGGCAATGTGGTAGGAGTTACCACTGTAGTAAAGAAAATTATCCTTTGTTTCCTAATTGATTCCTCTAAAAGGGATTCTAACCCAAAGATTTCCTTACCGCAGTGGCCTCAGTTCTCTGCTTGACTTGGCTTGAGAGAATAGAAGAGAATTCACTGTATTAACAACCCACACACTAAATAGCTAAGCTTTTGCCTAAGGCAATACAACAGTTTTTATACATATAATGAAGATGGTTTCTTGGTAGAATTGGACAACATTGCCTTTAAAGCATTGTGACAGAGGACACTATTCAAATTTTATCAACAATAATCCCTATCCAAATTCTTAATAAATGAATTGATCACAGTATGTTTCTGCAATTAAAATTACAGGCTAAATTATCAGAAATAACGAAGGCTACTGGAAAATGATGTTCTGTTATTTGTACAATATATAACTTAATTGCCGAAAAAATGTGGAAATTTTGAGGAAAAATTTTTGCTGACTGCTTCACTATTGCAACACACCATTCTGGGCTAGTATTGCTTATTCTTATACTTTACCTCAGGCTTTCCAGAAAAGTGCTTTTGTGTTTTAATTTGCCCTACTGCTACAGCTAATGTAGCTATAACTTTAAGTTCTGTTCTTTATTTGTTCCAAAGCATTTCTATGTCTTTTACAAGTGATGTGCACAACAATTAAACTCAGAAATAATACCGCTTAGTTTGCTCAGCTCATCTGCTCAGAGAATGATTTCTTTGGACACGTTTTGTTTTAATTCCAGTATTTGGCTTCATGAGTTTCAATCTCAGGGGATGGGAACAGTTCTGAGCATTCTTGTAATTTAATAATAAAGAATAAACTCAAAGAGAGGCTAGGAAGGGTGAGAAATAGGAAGCTGGTGGGACTTGAATATATTCCTGTGGATCCTATGATTTGCAGCTGGCCAAAATGTGCAAGCAGATGGAGCTATGTTATCACTGCTTTAGCTTCCTGGATAATGTATGTCAAAGTCATTTGGCCACTGCATGCAATGGTTAGAGCTGAGAAAGCCTAAGTGTCTCTTGACAAGATGGAACATACCAGAACATTGTGAAAGGTATGCTACATTCCCACAGATGGTGGGCAAATGATCTCTGGCCATTTGCAGAAAATCCCCTTATCTAGGTCCAGGTGGTCCATTGGATCCTACTGGGGAAAAACAAAAAAGGAAATAAAAAAGTCTGCACCAAAAGATGGTGCTGCTCAACTAGGGCAGCACACTGCTGAAGCGCTGACTGAGGTATAAGAGAACAGAAGGTGCATATCCATTTCTCCAGCCAGGGCAATGCAGCCATGATTAAACGTCTAACGAGTTTTAGTAGAGAGGTCTCAAATCAACATGATGGCTTAGGGGTCATACAGTGCTAGAGTGGAAGGGTAGAGAGCTGAGTCCTCTCCTCCCTTTTTCAACCTGCTTATGATGGTAAGAAATCATTTCAGCCTAGTTTCATATCTGCTATTCCTTTGCATCGCTTCCACTCATGTTAAGAGGTCTCTGGTTATTTAAACTGTATATTCGCTAATGCAAAAACACCTTCTTACAGCATGTTTTTAAAGCATCTAGCATATTATGACCCTGAGTTCTACAGAAGCCCTCTTTTCACTATGAAAATAGAAATAAGTTATACTAATAAAGACTGACTGCCACAACATAGTCTTGGAGACTCATTCAAACACAAGTGGTTGTATGAAGCTGGCAACATCCAAACCACAGTGTTGTCCATCTGCTGAAGCAACCCTATTATTTTGCTGTTTGGAGGAACGCAGTAACAGAGTACTTCACTCCTCCATCTGGACCTCATCCTAAGAGAAGACCTATTCACTCCAGCACAGGAATTTGAAGCTCTGGCTGCTCAGTACCTCTTACCATAATGCATTTTTTGGAACAGTGTATATTGCTTTTCACAAAAATGTAAATAATTTTTGGATTTTGAATAAATTCTAATTTTGAGTACCTTTTGGATGCTGTGCTAGTCAACAGGGTAACCAGATGATCAGGCCTCAAATCTGGATGTATTTACCTACTATATTTTCCTCTCATCTGTCTCCTCAGTCCTTTCATACTCATCCTCTCCTCCTATTGGTGAGAGCAATGTTATTAGAGCTCACTGAAGCAGAATTTCTGTTCAGTAGTTTAGGGTTTTTTCAACTCAAAACTAAAAGCAGAAATAATAAAAATAAAAATAATAATAAAAAAATCCAGTGGATGAAATATTCTGAATAAAACCGCAGCTGGAGAGAAAATCAAAATGGCTTGATTTTTGCAAATGTAATGAGGCAAGAGGTTTCCCCAAATACTTTAAACTGTCTTCCTATTAAGGAAGCCTACAAAAGAGCACCAGAAAGAGTTTCTGGCAGACAATACCACCTCTCATTCGAGCTATATATGCCCAGCCCATGCTATGGAAGCTACTTTCCCTCAGCACCAAAGCTCGAGCCCAGGGCTCTCAGGCCTTGCAGTCTCCAATGCTGTTGCTGAATCCTTGGCTCTGAATCAATCCGTACAGCCCTGCAGTTCTCCAATTGCCTTACAAGCTACCTGAAAACCAAGCAAGATTTTGTTAGCTTCCTGATAATGCTTTGGTGAAATCTTGACTAAATTAAAATGTTTCCACAAAACCTACTGGTATTGTCAAACTATTTTCTTTTCTATTCCAAAATATTTTTAATTAGAAAACTCTTAATCATCACTATACTTTCTATGGAGACACAGCTACAGGAATCTATCTATGGATATGTTAAATCTAACTTGTTTGACCAGGTGAAACTGGTCAATAGCACTGCAAATTCTTTCAGCATGGTAACTTTTTAATGATCTATAGAGATACCTTTGTGTAAGCTGGCAGTGTGGCAAAGTTAAGTTCTAAGAAGCCATTATATTTTTGAACAAATAATTAATAAAATTCTAAAATCTTTTTTGCCTTCCTTTTGGGTTCCACTTTCATTTTTTCCTTCCCAAACCTGGTGGCTATAAATGTACTTTACCAACAAGTAGGGCAAGAAGAAAAGAATCTTGAATAATTGGCATCGTGAATCATAGACATTTCATAACTCCAGGAGCTGGACCTTTGAGAAAAGGACTCATCTTGCCTATCATCAGCTGTTGAAAGTTAACCAAACAGTTGAGCTTGTCAGCAGTGTTCCCTCTGTAGTCAGCTGAGAGACAAAGAAATTCCAGATGGGGTTGCTTAGCAACTCCAATTTTCTTCAAATATCTTAGACATCTATCTTAAAATGGGATGAGTCTTCCTCTGGAGACCTCTTCCTCCTTCCACTGATTACAGATGGAATAGCTTAAAGTGGCTGCCTAACTTCTGAATCACTAAAATAAGTGAAATGAATTTCATCTCGAAATCCAATTACAGTGCAATTACAGATTTTGGTGATGCTCCAAGGACAGCAGTGGAAGGGAACTTGAATATTACCACACAGAAGGTGAAGAAGTTCCTCTAAATAACCTGACCTAAAGGGAAACGGTGTTTGCCAAACTGGAGGAGCACAACAATTTCATGTGCTGTAAAGATTATGCATTTATGCATTGCTATAACATCTATAAGCAGAAAACAATGTGGGAGCAGCCCAGGGATGTTCTACATAGACAGCCTAAAATCCCTGTTCACACTCCTTTTTATGTGTGTACATTTATTCCAACAGAGAAAGGCTGCAAAAGAATTCATTCCGTTTTGAGATCATTTTTTACCTTTGTCATATCAAGGAGCAAAACAAAGTCTGGTGGAGCTAGGAAAAGCTTTTGGAAGGGAATTAAACACTGTGTAGATAAGGACACTCAACCCAATGGAGCAAGACCATGGCATGTCCATGTCCCCAGGTCGAACCAGCAGCGAGGCTGGGATTGAATTCCCAATAAGCACCCATACTAGCACACATATACAACATATATCTACACACATATATGCTGACCACACAGATCAACACGGACAGACACACTCAGTACTCATGCAAACACAGACAGCACCAGCGGTCTCATCTTGTTCCCCTCTCTGGACGATCAGGAGGAAGCTCCATTAGTGGGACATATAAATATATATTTATATATATATATTCATATATATACAACATGGATCCCTCCAGCAGCTGGGCTTAGACACTCAGTCCACCTAGTAGCTAGCCTAGTTGCTGGCCCCAGGACACGTGAGCCTGTAAGCCAGGGCACAACTGGACAAGTGCGCTGACCAACAGCCTGCTTATGTGGGTTCAGCCCCTTTTATCCCCTTATCCCTCCAGTGTCACACACTTGTTCCTCCCCAAATCACCTAGATCCTTCCCTTTCTCAGCCTTTGGTTCCTCCCCTAAACATCCTATAATGAGTCTTGTGCCCCCACCCTGTGCTGATGAAGATGAGCCCTTGATGGGCTGATCACGTTATTCAGGTTCTCCCCACCTGCCATGGTCTCTCTGTGTGCTTTTGTGCTTGTGGAGATGAGTTTTCTACCACATAACCTAGCAGGAAGCTTATTATTGTCTTTATTCTAAATCGGTTCCTTGTTCAATGGTAGAGGAGAACAACCACCCTCCCACAATTTTTCAGTAACTCTTCATGACTGTTGTATGTCACACACTGTAAGGAAAGATTTTAAGGATCAAGCTTAGGAAGCAGTGGTGGTGGAAGGGTTAGCAGTTCAGCCTGATAAATATTTGAACACACATACAGAGCTCATGTAGACTTTAGCTAAGGAACTAAGGCTGGAAATCTCATGTGAAAAGCTAAAGACTCCCATGTACTTTCGAGCTGTAGCTTAGCAAGTCAGAAATATCACAGTATTTTTTTTCCTTTTCCCAGAAAATAAAGACCTTGACAAAATCAGTAATTTTCTCGATATTCTAAAATTCCAGTCAAATTCATGTAAAATGCACTTTCTATTTTCTCTATACTAGCATTTTTCTGGGCCAGGTTTACAAATTAATTTTGAACACTTAAATATAACTGTACTGTTAAATACCTCATGCAAATACCACAGCTTGCATCTACACTGTGCAGGGTTCATCCTTGCTGCAGCAAGCTGGCTGCATTCACACTGTTTAGCATTTAGCTTGTGCCTCCAATGAGCCCCACGCGCTGCCCTTGTTGCTCTAACACAGTTTGTGTGTGCGAGTATCTGTGCACACAAGCGAGAGAGTGAGTGGATGGGTGGGAGCCAGCAGCTGCAGTTCAAAGCGTCTGAATGAAGGTGAGGGCTCAACTGTGGCCACCAAAGTGGTGTTTTTATAAAATCAAACTGAGGATGGATTCTGTCTGCCCATGAGAGTGGGATGGTTTGGAGAGGGAGTTAAATGTTTTGTTTATATACTTCCTTATTTGCTCTGGAAGGTACTTAAATGCCATGGTAAATACTGTCTTCTATTCTGAAAGTAGCATATGTAGAGGTCTGCCCTGTGCTTGAGCATACACTTTATTGGGCTGTTCAGGAATGTTGCATATTTTTATTAATATTTAAGAAGTCCCATTTTCTTAATGTACAGATTGTGTTGTTTTGAGTAGAGAATGGATTCAGGGTACCCAAATCAAACTATTACATTAACTTTGTTTCCTGCACCACATAATGTTTAATTCAATTATTTCATTCCTGCAGTGGAAGCAAATGTTATCCCAGGAACATCTTATAAGAGTGCATTAGAACAAGGAATATTGCAATTAATTGGATAATTATTTTAGAGTGGTCAAGGAATTGCCATTGCATTGATTTTTCAAGTTTGTGAGAAAAAAGGTCCCATCCCCAAATAAAATAGTTTCAAAATATTCTGCAGACTGCAATGCAAAAAAAAAAAAAAAACCAACCAAAAATCAGTTTGGATCAGGTCAATGAAAACACTGCATTTGAATCATTTTGAAAAGTTTCAATTCATGCAGGAACGGTATGGTATGCTCACAGTTTCCTCCACAGAGAATTGATAAAGGGAATAAACAAGAAGCTACCGACACTTGCCAATAGTTTTAATAAACCAATATTGCCAAGCAAAAATTCATGTTAAAAATCTTGACCGTCTGTAATCATACACAAAAAAATCAGTTATATATTATGGAGAAACAAAGTGCTTAGTAAGTCAGGCCATCAAACAGTTATGATTTGAAACTCAGCCTGACACACTCTCATGTACATGATTTTATCTTTACTTTCTTGTCACATTTTAATATCTGCCACTTAAAATTTGGGGGTTTTGCTCAAATACAGTTCACCTTAGTGTATGCATGTGCAATAAAGTGTGTTTCTACAATCTTTTTGGTAAGTTGATCATTCAGGAGCTAAAAATTAGAACATTTTAATTTTAGAATATGTAGTCATATTAATGATTATGTATTTTCAAGATTTTCACCATCTTTGAACTGATTAAATACTGAGAAAAGATAAAAGCCCATGGCTTGGTTTGCTGCAAAGTCTGGCTTGATATTTTAAAATTTCAGTTCCCTTTTAGCAAAACCAAACCCAATGTTATCTTATTTTAAAATCTCAAAGCAGTGTATCTAGAGACAGAGGAAAGCAAGATAGAAGTGATCAGTTCCATTGGTTTATGGATGACATAAAATTATAATTAAAAAAACATACATGTTGATCTTCTAGAGATTTTTTTTTAAATGATTCTCTACATATTTAACGTATCAGGTCAAGTTAATTTATGTTATTTTTTAATCCTGACTTTTTGAGATAAACAATCTTTCTCATAGGAATAAATGGAGAATAAGGTGTGTGTGTATATGCATATGCATGTATGTGCATGTGTGTATGTAAATAGCTCCAATCATTTTGTGCCAACTGTCTAAAAAATTTACCACTGGGTTTTTGCCAAGCTGGGAAAACTTTGAATTTAGGGATTTAATTTACTCAAAAATACTCTGAAAAGAATATGCAGAGTAAGCTGTAGAACTAACTGTTGGATATATTCTTAACTAAAGCTTTTACTACTATCTTTCTCAGACCACAAACACAATTACATCTGGAGATACGTCAGCCTAATCCAGTGGGCTCTGTGGCACAGGGTTGCCTGATGTATACATTTTAACTTTGCTTTGTTTTAAACAGCTCAAAATTTAGCATTGGCTAAACGTTTTCACCGTGTTTTGGCCTTGTTACATGTTCTTACCCTTCCCACACACACACACATCTTCCCTACTCTCTTGCCTTTTTGGGGAACTTGGAGCCAGATACAGAATTTTAATTCTTCCTCAGACAAGATGGAGTGGCTGTTCCTTGCATAATCATACCAAAGGAAGAGGTTAAAAAGGGGGATAGGAGCAGCAGATCTCTTTCTCTCTGCTGCTCTAGCCTATATATATCAAAGGGGTCCAGCCAAATTCAAGTACTTGTCAGGTCTGATTTAGCAAAGTTCTGTCAGTCTTTCAAAGTCACACACTTCTTCATATTCTTTAACAAATTAATCATTTAGTCTTTCACAGAAAGAGAGAAGAAAGCTTGGAGAAAAACTAGGAAAGAAGCTAATAGTTTTCTTTTGAAATGATTAACTACCTGAAAATAAAGACGTGTTTAGAAGCAGTTTTTCAGCTAGTGGTAATTATTTGATTGAGTTTCTTTGTGTTTCAGAATCTTGAAGGCTCCAGTGAAAATGAACAGAGCTCAAGCTGCACAACTGTTAGCTTTGTTCTGTAAGTCTCAGGGGGGTTTTCTTATTTATGTGCTTATTGATTGTTCCATTCTGTTCAATTCTGTTCTTTTTTGGCATCACATAGTGTTTCCTATTTGAGAAAGATTAAATACTTATTTAGCATTTCTAACGATGGACAAAAACCATAAAGGTGGCATACTGAAGGAAAATTTGTACTGCCAAGCCCCAGACCAATTTCTCCTTACAGACCCTAGGACATCTGTGGGAACACAGATCTGTGAGGACTCAGTCCTGCCCCCACTTATCAGGGGAAGTATGGGAATAGATTAAATGAGTTATCAAAGTCTCACTGGCAGATTTCTAGAAATCACCTGATGAGTATATATAGGTGGAAACACCTAGGGATAAAGATAGATAACTCCTTTCCTCTTCTGAAGTTTTATTTGCATTTAGTTTTGCCTAAACAATTTAAAGGTAAACATATCAGGAAAAGAGAAAATGGTGGGGAACAGTGATTGAACTCAGAATGAGTTAACATGGCAACCAGCCAAAATTCATGCACCGCTGAGTGATCTTAGCCTCTGTGAAATAAGGAAGTGCTCAGAATTTCAACAAAGATTGGGTTTATAATCAGTACTTCGCATGGACTCTGACAGACCAATTTTTAGGTGCTCGCCATTAGGAAGGAAAAGAAAGGAAGACGAAGAAGGATTGGAAGGGAAGAGGCTTGATTCCAGCAAGATTTCATAAAACATAAAACTGAAATACAGCTTGTCTTGCAATCAAAACAATCCTGCCTTACTCTTTTGGTGTACTTTTTGCTTTTTCATATCTCTTTCCATTGCCTACTCTTTGCCATTTTTTCCCCCTCCCCTATACAGGGTAGCTTTTTGCGAGCTACAGCATGGACTCTGATTTCCACCCATCCCTTCCTTTTTGCCATCACACTTATACGTTTTCTTTTTTGGCCTCCTATTGATGTATATTCCCGATAGCGTTTTACCCTGATCATGCAATATTGTTTGCATTAGACGTGTCTCTTGTTTGTGAATGTATAGCATATTATTCCTTTCCTTCCCTCCACATCTCCCCACCATGGTAGTTATTATACTATATTTACAACACCATGGAAAATATGAGAGCAAGGGAGCAGGCATTGTGCTGTCTAATATAAATAATGTTTGTTTTACTACTGACTTATAGATGGCATCATCAGAAAAGCAGCCTTTCCCATTTATCTGAGTGTTCAGTGCCTTGTATTGAACTGATCTATGCCTGTCTTTAGAGCAGAGGTCACATCCTCTGCTGCCACCCAAGAACCCCTTCTGAACTTCAGTGAAGGACTGTGCAAAGATCCCCTGCATACCTCTCCAGTTTGGGGAATTCCTCTGTACCTGAATGATCTTTGTGTATTGATTAGAGCAGCCACAATGTTCCAAAAGAACAGCCAAAAGAGTGAAAAGAGCTGCCAATACAGTGAAAAAGTAAAGCCATTACTCATGCCTTTTGATTATCCTGTCACCTTTCTGTTAGGAAACAGCCTTCTGGGATCCCCAAGATTCAAGGCTTCTCTGCGACCATGGGACATCAGAAGTATATATCTGTCTACCTGTAGATTTTCTTTTTACATTCCCATGTAGTTACTGGAACAAAAATTCTACTCAATGTTTTTTCCAGTAGCTCTACTGCCAAAGTGGACTGAGTGTGAGATAAAAATGCTGATTAAAACTTTGCTTTACACATTTTTAGTTGAGATATAGTAATTGGTTTTTTTCTGGATCTGGATTTTGCTTTTTAACTTTCAAAATATTGGGCCAAATTCTGCACTCAATTACACATATGGAAATATAGTTTTAATGCAAATATAGCAATACACTGCTCCTCAGAGAAGGCTTAGTACATTCAGGGCCCAATTTATCTCCCACTGAAATTGATGGAAAGACTCTGACCAATGTCTGTAGGCATTGCATCAATCTCTTAATCATTTCAAATGGGATGTAGTAGTGTAATGGTTCTCATCAAGAACAAGGTACTACGAATAGGGCCCTGCTGAGTTCATCAATGGTAGTATTAAAGCCATAATAAAAGCATTAAAAAATAATTATTTACTGACATTTCTTAATTGTTTATTGATGTAAACATTTTTTGTTATAGTAAAGTTTCTCCACCACAATAAGTGGATTCTTCCTCTCACCCCAATTACTAAACCCAGAGCCCAGATGATATTTCATAATTAGGAACTGGCACCACTATCAATTGTTCCAAGAAGAAAATGCTGGTACTAAGTTATTTATACTGCAAGCCCAGACAACTACCCCTTCCAACATTTCATGGTGGAAATTGCTGTTCACAACAGACATCTGATGAAGGGTGTTGTCTTCAGGGTGCATTGAGACAGAAAGCGATTGCAGAGTACCACTTCCCATGGGGCCCATTGCAGATATTTAACTGAAGTCAGTGGCTGAAATAGTTAGTAGTGTCCAGAAATCCACAAAAATGCACAAATATCAGACTCAAGAAGTGGATTTATGACACTTTGGTCCCTCCATTTTAATAGGCAACACCTGATGGTTCAGTTGAAGACGATGCTCTTCCAAACAAACCACAATATTCTGCAATATTGCACATCTGTGGACAGAGCAGGGAGTACTGATTTCTTCCTGCCCACTTGTACCCAAACAGGCTGCACCAGGAAGCAGGAACTGTTGCCTGGAAAAACCATATATTTCTGTGGATGACCTGCACATTGTAAGCCCTAATACCTGAAACTTCCTTTGCAACTTGGTATTATGTCCACTTTGAGATACAGTGACAAGCTTATCATTATCAATGAGTGTAAGTGAGACTAGACTTGTAAATGTATTGCGTACAGAGGGAAATCTTTCACTATTTGTCTTCTTTCAACTTAAAATCATTTGTCACTGTAGCAGTATGGGATAATTTTGCATACTTCAGTGAATATGTGCACACATATTCAATTAGGGCAGTTAGGGCAATTAGGGCAAATCTTTTCTCCAGATAACTCACAGGTTACGGACATGCCTTCACCCTTATTATTAAAACTGAAAACAGATCAAATTGGGCTGGTAGAATGAGTCTCCATGTTTAAGTCTCAGTTATAAGAGGGTCCTTAGCAAAGCCCTCCTCTCCGTACCCTCCCACTGCATTCACTTGCAAATCACGGTGTGGCTGGTGAAGCCTGCGCCTCCCCAGCCCCAGATCTCCTCGTGCGGAGCGCTGCGGCTCTACCAGCAGCAATATCTCTCTCTGCAAGGGACGTTTCTGATTAATCAGGGGCACTGAATGGAAACCAATCAGATAGAGAGTCCCTTTTGGCTTCGGCTCCCTGCCTGCCTGAGTTAAAAGTGATGCTAGGAGAGAGGGAGCCCTAGTTCACTGAAAGTACTCGCAGCAGTGGAGATACTGTGACAGGCAGGGGAGAGAAAGCAGGTAGAGAAGCAGCGCTGGGTAGAGCTAGTCTCACGCTGGCAAACAAGGTAAGTAGATGAACTTTCTTTAGCATCGAAATTGTTGACAACAAAAAAGTAGACGCTTTCTTAAAAAATATCAAGAACATTAAAGACCCCTGGTAGATACATTTTGGCAGGGGGGAATGGGAGGTGAGGGAAGGGGTCAACAGAGCAGTTTGGGGAGGATATTTTTTTTTACACAGTAGAGAAAGAAATAAAAATAATTGTACTGAATTGCTGAAACCTAAACTTCTGTTATTGTATACATGACAACTGCTTGTGTGTATTAGGAAGCTAAAAATGCGTATGCTGATTACCAATACCGTTAGACAGGATGTTACTTTTATTCCATTTTTACTTCAATACCACAGAAAAATATAGCCCAGCTCTTGTGCAGAGTGCTTTCTCCTGTCTCCTGTCATCCTTTTCTGTCTTTCCTCTCATTTTTTATTGAAAATGTCTAGGCAAAACAAACACAGTTAAACTGGATAAAAAAGGAGAATGTTTCAACTATTAATAAGAATGAAGTACTGATGCTTTGTTCTGTTTTTCCTTAGCAGAGAGAATGAGATTTGTATTTTTAAAATTTGTTCTGGGGGTAAAAGTGACATTTCAGGGTTCAGGAGCATTGAGAGCTGAGGGAGATGCTTCACAGGATATTCAGAGCACTAAGCAAAAGTCAGCAGGCTTAAAGTATAAGGCTGTTTTCCAGAAGTACGAATGAACAGCCTTCCTAAACTGGTATTTATAAACAGAGACTAGCACAGAAAGCCAGGCAGAATGCATAAAAGGCCAACCTGACCACTTGGTTTTGAAGTAACCAGCAGAATGCTATTGCCAGATGGATGACATTTTGCTTTTTTCCCACATGCATGAAATGTACAATCATATCCATTCAATTTCACTGAGCAAACAAGCTTCAAGCAGAGAGTGATGCACACAAACTATAAAGAAATCAATATCCCTTGCAGTTATATGGCAATGTGCAAACTGTAGTCGTTTGCCTTATCATAGACAGGTATAAGTAGTGAGTCGGAATAACAGAATGGTAATTTGGTTAGGATAACTTCCATTTGCAGTAGACAAGTTTACAACCAAAGTATCAGTCTTGCTCTGATTAAAGTCATTGGCAAAACTCACATCTTTCTCAAATCACAGCAGGATTGTCTCCCTCACTGTATACTGTACTCCTAGTTTCTCATGATAAGAACAAATATGGATAAAACGGCAAGTGCAACACTTGCAAAAGCTTTGCTGATGGGATCAAATGCTTTGTTTAATTAATAACACTGGTGGTAATGATAGGATTTGATAATGACAGGTCTTTAAAAATCATTGTTTCCAAATCATTTCCCTGTTTAAAATGTTAATTTGCATTGCAAAAAGTGAAAATGGCTTAATTTTTCAGATGTTTTGTGTTATTTCTTCTCTGTGATTATTAAGAAGAATAAGAAGAATCTTCTCTCTGGAAGAATATTAGTTTTTAAAAAAAGATGTAGTTATCCATGTCAATTTGACAGATAAAATATATTGTCCTGTCATTTGACTACACTATCTAATAGTATGAATTCAATAGAGAATTGAATAATATGTGGACAGCTAATGTAATCTATTAGCAAAGGTTTAAAACTTTTAGATCACGTTATATTATCAAATGCCCATGAAAGAAAGAATTCTTGTTTTTTTTTTTTTTTGAAGTTAGATAAATAAGGTTGATTTTAAATGAGGACATGTAGCTGTATCAGTATTACAAACCAGAGTTGTACCTAGAATTGTTGTCAAGTCTTTTTAGTCTTGATGGGGTGACTTCAATGATCAAAGTTTTTTCCTATGTTTATTTGTAAATAAAGTAGAATATTTCATGTTAGATGCTGTGTTGTGGCCATTATTATGGAAAATATTACATAAGTATCTAGTGCGTATTATCTCAACCCAAAATGCAGTTTGGAGACACAATGTAGAATGAAACAGTACTGCCATATGCTTTGCACAGCTTTATGGTGAGAGGACTTCAGGGTTTCAGCTTTTTCATACCCCTCTGCAGAAGTGACCATTCTGGATGAGCTGTCCTCACTGCCAGGTCCCAGCTCATCGCAGGGACTGGCACTCTCCTTGTCCGACTGCCTCTCCCCGAGGATGCTGCACTCCATGGCAGTTGCGTGGGGTTGGCAGAGACACTCACTGATGATGGGAACAGCCAATGAGGATAATTTCATTCCCCAACTTATCTACCAAAACAGAAAGTAATTACTGATGACAACTAGTTTAAACATTGGTGAGCTAAGTTATTACCCACAATGTTACAGAAAGAACCATACAACTTACTCCTGACATTAGCTCGTACCCTGGCATCGTGAAATGGTTTCTGAAGCCCCACAACAGGTTGCAGGGACTCTACTGGCAGAAGCCTTCAGAAGTAGAAAGTAACAGGGTTCACAGTTTCCTCAGAGGAGTACTCTGTCCAGAAGATAAAACAAGGTTGACTGCTGTCTCCTGATGGCTGGCCGAAACTTGATAACAGGGCATGTGAAGGGACAACCTCTTATTTCAGCATTTTCATTTGTTATAGGGTAACACAGAAAAAAATGTTGTGGCTGTTTTCACAGATATACAGAGACACACAGCTGCTCTCCTTTCCCTCCCTCCTCCCCCTCCATCTTTCTGGAGATACAGCAAGACCATGCTGGAAATCAAAACTCAGGAATGATCATTGGTTAAAAATTCTCCCAATTCCTGCACAAGGCTTGTGCTTATAAAAAATCTGGGCTATACAGGCCCGGGTATAGGGCAGCATCAACTATATAATTTTATAGACATTTCTTTTGTGCACTCAGTGCTATTTCACTGTAGAATGCAACTGGAGCAAAAGTGAAGACAAAAATGCCTCTCCCACTCATATCAGAATGCCTTCTGAATTTCTAAGGATTGCAGCAGGCGTTACATGCAAATGTTATCTGCAGAAGCACAAATATTTGAACATGAATAGGGATGGCTGAGGGGAAGCTGACTGCATTCTGCATGTGAGTGAAGGAGTTTATGAAAAGTCATTCTGTCAGAATAAATCCCAAATTTCCCTAAAAGCGGATAGGAGGAGGAAAAGAAAGCAAAGGAGAGTAATTCTCTACTATGAACAAAAAGAATTCTGCTAAAAGCAGTCAAGCATCATTTTAAGAACTTTCTCCTTTGGCCTTTTAATCAAATAGCAAATTGCTGAATGGCAAAAGGCAAGTGACTGCTCTGACTTTCAGCAACTAACCATGACAAAAATCCAATGGCATCAAGGCCTACTTGCCTAGCATGACTGAACAAGAGAGACATGTTTTGATCAGATCATACTTTGTGCTTTAAAGTGGAAAATTCTAGCGAAACTAGGCTTTGGTTACCTGAAGGAAAATGTTGTTACCGACTTCAGAGAAAAAAGAAAAAGACTGAGTATATTCCGTACCTTAAAAGAAAGCTCTAAAATGGTTAAGTTCTAGAAGGAAATAATATTTGAATGCATATTATGTAATGTAACTATAGAAAAGTTAGCAAACAAAATATGTCATTTACAACCTTAATTCTGCAATCTCAGAAAGACTGCAAAAAGAGATGTGTGGCACTGTCTTCACCCTGCATGCAGAGGTTATTGAAGAGAGAGTGAATAGAACAGTGACTTGCTCAAAGTTCCGCAGTAGCTCAGTGTCAGAGCTAGGCGTAGACCTGGGCCCCCACTTGACCAGTCTTGTAAGTTCTCCATATGACTGCTCCAATGTTCATAAAAATACATATGACTTAAGTTCTTAGATAACACCATAAATAAACGCAAATGTTGCTCCAGAAATACATTTCTGTAACCACAAAATGGGAATGTCTCAAGTGATGGCCAGTGTATTTCTTTACCATTTAAATGCAAATTTCTAAATCTAAATTTCACACCTTTTATTAGTAAGTGTAATAGCAGCTCGAAGACAACATCACATTAGACTCAGTTTTCCCTGTCTCACACACATAGCTTTGATATTAGAATCCCCTGATACAAAAATGCAAATGTCAGAGAGGTTTATGTAAGTACAAATTTTGTAGACACTAAATGTTAGTCAGGTTGCTTTGACCTCATAAACCCTAGTCAAGGGAAATAACCACTAGCTTCACTGGAAATTCTGCCTGAAAGAATATTACAGTGTTGGGCCATGCATGTCATTGCTCAGAGACCTAAATTTTCCAAGCTACATTGAAAGCATTTTCCCATCGTATATAAGTATGCTGAGGAAGAGCTCTTGAATTACTTGTCCAAAATCAAAACTTTTTTTTTTTTAATAAATGATAGCCAAGAAAAGATCCAATGAAATTGAAAAAATTGTGGGTAGTTCTATGTTCAGGGATGGAAGCAGCAGGTCTTTTCATCGTTATTAAACAAACTACACAACAAAACTCGCAAGGAGTTAATCTCAACTCACATACCTTTTATTAGTTCCACTGAAGGCAATTAATAATTTATACCAGCCTATCTAGCAACAAATACAAGCATTATTAGGTTTGTCCATTACTTTTGGAAACTGATGATCAATTACATTGATAATCAGTGGTGCAGAATTTGACATTCATTTCCTGGCATCTCTTAAAAGAGAATTTAATAAAACATCAGGGTATGTGAGATTGTTCAATAAAGGAAAGGCAAAAGTTATAGTGATTTAACATCTTCAGCTCATGATGTTACCAAAATAATCATTCTTTATTTCCTCTGCCTTCCATCATTCAATATACACTCTTGAGAAGATGACAAAGAGGTAAATGGAAAAGTCAGTGATCTGGGAAGAGGGAAGACATTAGTTCCATAACTTCTGATTTGAAAGAAAAAATAGGCATAATAAAAATTAAATAAAATATTTTAAACACAGAAGGTGTACATCATTTGATGTATATATAAGCTATACCAAATCAAAGTAACCCCACTTCACAGACAGAATCTGTTTATTTGTTTGTTTGTTTGTTTGCTGTTTACTTAAAGCCAAGTATAATTCAGGCAAATTATAAGCATTATAATTCAGGCAAATGATAAAGCAACCAGTAGGCTAAAATGGGTTTGCTGAAATTCACAGTGTTATTTTCTGTTTAGCTGGATTTGCTTACCTGCTTACATTGTTCTTTATCAAAATACTTTCATATGATTTGCATTGTTCTTATCATAATTCTCTATAATAATGGATTCTAATTGTAAAATTTTGCAGTGGGAAACCATTGGAAACAAGCAAGTTCTTTCTTCTGTTCTGATTTTTAAGGCATAGGTGCCTAGGTGGGAAATCTCATGGAAATGTTTTGCCTATGTAATAAAAAAAATCAGAAAAACATAGTTATTTCAAAAGGAAATTCTTGTATTTTTTTTAAACTTATTTGTCAGGAGAGATGTTTGTGCTTGCACCAGATGCTTATTCAGAATGTAACATTTTGTAATAAGACTAGTCCCACTGAAGCCAGTGAAATTACTTTTGTGCATTTCCCTACTCAGAGTAAAAATGAGTGCTGAATCTGTGTTTTTATAATGATTCTATCTGACAAAAACATATATTTTCCTCAGAGTAAAAATAAAAAATATTACATTATAGAAAGTATTTTTTTCTCATTTCTCGCAAGACTTACAATATTCCTTACATTTACTTCCCTAATGTGAAAGGAAATTTCTTCTCTAATGAGAATTTAGAGAAGATGAAAAATGGAATTATATTTAAAAATTAATGGAGACTTTGCATTCTTTGCTGTCATCTGCATGCCATGGGTTATCAGCAATTGAGCCAGATCCAGCCCCAAATGATTTTAAATTTGTGTGATACATGTCTTCTTTACTAACTAAAGCACATTTCTGGACTACATTTATATCTATTGCAGGGGTAAGACACTAAGCAGAACCCCCTGTGTTCTAAAGAAAATGAATTATTTTGTTCATTTTTCTTCATGAAGTTGGAACTTCTCTATCTATAATACTGAAGATATTTCTATTTGTTTATTATTATTATTACGATGACTGAAAACTCACATACCACTTGAAGTGAAGGCTTTGCAATGTTTCAGTAGCATGGGTCACATTTTAACCTAATTTGAGCTTCTGGTGTTGCCTGCTCTTCCTTTCATAATCCTCTTGATAAATCCTCACTAATCATGATGGCAAACCATCCCTTCAGCAAACACCACAACTAACAAAACAGAAAGATGTTAATCATGTATTTTAATGTACTTCTAGCTACTCTTTAAGGCAATTAAAGAAAATAAGTTATCTGAAAAGCTGCTACAGCTGCTCTCCGAGCTACAAGTGGCCAAGAAACTACTGGTTGAAAACCTTTCCTTTAAGTATTTATTCAGGACAGGCAGAAAAAGCACTATGGAAAGCAAAAAGAGGAGTAGGTTAGGAAGTCTAGACTGCACCATGAATAGATGTATTTAGAGAAAAATGTAACAAAAAGTAGAATAAAAGAGGCTCATTCATATTGCCTGATGTAGATCTGAAAATGCCAATTCTAATAAATAAAGGCTTAGGAGTGTATTCAAAGTTGTTGCACCTCCAGATGCATATATGTTAGCACTGATGAGAGGGAAAGATTTAGCACTCTTGTGAATAGTGTTGGCTCTAGTTATTATTTGTTTTCAGTTTGCATTTATATTCATCGAATTCACATTTACATGTCAGAGCAAATACGTCTGACAAAGCCCTACAATATACATCGACAAAGAATAAATTTCTCAAGTATACAAAGATTTATTTTGTTGCTTTTTTCCTGTCCAAGGATGTTCAGATTCTAGTTCATAACATTTTCCCAAAGTAAAAGCTTACATTTTGAACATTTTAAACTACTTTCAAGGATTAAGTTCACGCAGGATTTGTTTAAATACTGAAATGCACTGCTATCCACAGACACGGGATCACAGTAACTATTGACTACTCAAGAGATGCACCCAATAATAGCAGGTAATATCATATGGATGATGATTTCAAACAAAACATACATCTGAAATAATTTCCTAGCAATGGCAAATAAGACCAGGTAGTTTTTGTATCATTTGTGTGCAGTATTTGTGTGTGTACCACACTAGGAGTAGTATATGTTCACAGTTCGTGTTCTGAACAGGGTTAAAACAAGACTTAAGCCCTAACCAGCTCAGGCTTAAGGTTCAAGGTCTCAAGATATAATGAGGATCTCAACTTCTATTAAAAAAGAATGTCACCATTTTTGGCAGGCAGGAAATTATATAAGCTCAGTATAACTATTTAAGTGATATTTTCCTGAAAGTGCAGGCAGCTTGAAACAGTAGCCATGGCCCAAACATATCACCAGGAACTGTCCTAGGACCTACAAATCTGGGTCCCAAAGAATACAAAACCATGGCAGTAACCAGACATAAGTGTTAAAGAACATGCCTATAGCCACAAGAAGACGGCCTGTCATCTTGACACCAAGAAGTAACAGTTCTCTGGAGAAAGGAGAAGGGAAGGCTTCTTTTGGCTTTCCCTCCAAAGACTTGAGAGTGGATTCATAAAGCTGAAGCGGGATAAAGGTTCGTGTAGTCCAGCCTAAGATTCTGGACTGCTTAATTTGAGCTCTTTTTAAATACAGTACTACAGGCTGCTACCCTATAGAGGGAGCAATATGAACTACTGTTGAAAACTAGAGTTTGTCTTTATGCTCTCAGTGCAAATAGCATCGGAATCATTGATTCGTTCAGTGTGAAAGCTGGTACCTAAAAATATATGTTTTTAAGGAACATAAATAGCGGGACATTGCTGTAGAATGGAAAATAAATGAGTCACAGTAATTTTCTGCTTCCTTCACCTCAAGTTGATTAGTGCAAATTAAATTTCATGCTAGTCAGCTTGTGAGTTTAGCAGACAATCAAGAAATCCCAAAATTTCATTGCCTCAGGTGAAAACATATATATGTGTATATATGAATATATATATATAAATAAAATATACACATATATACACATACACACATATATATATATAAATAAAGTAAGCAATGTCCACTTCAAGTCAATAACTTAATACTGAAATCAGAATTCCCTGGAAGAGGTGCTAATGACTAAACCACCCAGATACAACGATATGGCATGACAAAGATATGACATTCAGTGAAGCATCTGCATTTACTCTAGTACCCATACATTCTTTGCCTGTAAACCTGTGCTGCCAAAATTCCTACCTACAGAAAATTTAAGCCACTATTTCAGAGTGGGGTTGTCAGGGGGAAATGGATGTTGGAGGGGGCAGAGGTGCCTGAATGCTGCCCCATTCCAAGAAAAGTGAAGAAAGACGAAGAGGTCTCAGCTGCCTTGGCACCTACCACTGTGAGGTGATGTCTCAAAGTCCTTTTTCTTTGCTCTGGAGGCCAAATTGGGCTAGTAAGCAGAGGAAAACATCCTTCCCCTCATCACAAATGTCACTGACACCTTGTTCAAAAGGATTAATATCACCATCACACTTGTCTTAATGTTGATATTGACACAATGAGTGATTCATAGGGTCTCAACAATCACTAATGTCTGTACTCGGACATTAAGAGTACAGGCCAGGGACTGGGCTAAGGCCTAGGATCCAATGTGACTTAAGTTCATGCACCCACGTCACTGGGTACAAGGTGTCCCTAGTTTGTCATCCATACAAGCACACCTATTGGGGCAGTCAGTGATCCAGCCACCTACAAATTACATACTCTTCTATCGCATTTATGTCCACTGACAGTGATTGCCTGATGAAAAATAGTATTTCTTCATTCCAGCAATATGGAAAATATTACCAATTCTTTAAGTGAAAGATAATTAACTTATCATTTGTAATTAAAGACACCAAGCCCAGTTCTTATAGAACAACACAACACTACCTAGCTCATGGGAAACACACTGCTTTAAGTTAGCGGTATTCAGCCTGTGAGTAGGCTGACTTCTAGGAGCCTGTTTCAAAGAGTCCCACAGAAAGGAACATCCACAAAAAAAAAAAAAAAAAAAAAAAAAAATCTGCTTATTACAGGTATGTTTGAATTTGTCATACAGAAACCCGCTTTCCTGATGGAAAGTGCATATAGTGTCTGTAAACCACAGTAATTAAAATGGAAACAACTTAGAACAAAATTTGCCAACTGCATTTTCAACAGACTTGAGGCTTACAAAAAAGGCATGTAGGCTAAGTAATCTTGCTTTCATATACTGGAAATACTGGAGGCAAACAAAGGGAGAGAGCGTGGCCCTGAGTGGAGAATTTTTTATTCAGAATAGCTTTATGCTTTCATAACACTAATAAATTCGAAGGTCATGGGGTAGAGATGAAGGCGCAGACACAGTTTTATGCTGTAAAGCATAAAAACTTCTAGTTTTAGTTAATACAGACACATATGAAGCTATTAAGTTAACTTGTGTGGATGTAAATCTGTACTGCTGAAGTTCAAGTTTTGTCTTTGACTTCAGTTGAGATAAGATTAAACAAAGAATTTTATTATACAGTTTGAAACATTGTTAAATTGCTGGTACAACAGGAGGGTATAAACAGAGACATAGCTTACTGTCCAGGAAAAAAAGACACTCTTCTAACGTGAATAAATTGAATTCTCACTGAGTGGCAATAAAATACTGAAATTAAATCTTGAAGGAGAAATACTAGGAGTTGAGAAAATTATACAAATAATATTACTGTATTGTATGTAATGTCTTTGTAATGATACAGTTTCATCTCACTATGACTGAAATGAAAGGAGGTCAATGTCGCATTAGACCAAGTAAATTGGTATTCATATGGTGCCTGTCAGAAATTACCAATTACCAGGTAGTAATTACAACGAAACACTTCAAAGTGTTCTGAGAAAGCAGGAAAGTATAAGCTCCAGGTAAACAGCAAAAATGCACATAGTCCTGATGAAAAGCTCAACACAGTCTAGATGAGCATTCGCATGGACAGAAGTAACATATAGATCCAGACTTTTTTCAGGCAGGAAATCCTTCCGTGACCATTCAATAAGGCAGTAAATGACATGAGAGGTGCAGAGAGATGCAAAGGGCAGAACTCACCTTGCAGCTGAAGACCAGCTTTTTCAAGAGCACATGAAGTGCCTGACTGATATTATAGCACATGGCCTGGGCTACCCCACCTGGAAATAGGGAGGGAATAGTCACATGTTTTGAAATTAGGACTAATGTTAAGCGATAAGAATTTTCTTTTTCCAGCCCCTTCTTGCTCTCTCTTCTGCATATGGGTTGGTATGGGCACAGAATCTAAGAAGCTAATGTATAGAATATGTGCATATAGCTATAACGTGTATAGCTTCACAATATTATATGACAAAGCCACTGTACACATAGTATGGGGGGAAAAAAATAACTTGGGTATTTTTTAATGTATTTTCTCCTGTGTATAAGTCATCAGGATTTGACCAAGTAAAGTGGAAAAACTCTATTCTCCTTGCAAGATGAAAGTCAAAGGAAACAATACTGTAAAATGACATCAAATACTGATTACTGACACATCTGACAGTAAAGTTAGAGGAAAAATCAGGGATGTTAAAGATGCTTCTTTATGCACAGGTTGAGAGAAAAATCAGATAAATTATGGGTTGTTCAACCTCCAAATGAGACTGCAAATATAATCCTAATATAGTCTAAAATGGGACAATTACAATTATTTTATTAAATAAAATAGTTATATTTGAGTACCATAAAAACAAAACAATAGATAAATGTGCAATACATATTTAAAAATGGTACACAGTGCTAGGAAATGTTTTGTTTAAAAAATCAAGACCACATGTTGCTTTAGAAGCCAATAAAATCACTTAAAGAGAATTTCATTAAAATACAGATCTACCGAGTGGCTAATGCCAGATAAAGTGCTGAAAAACTACTGAATACAATAAAGACCTAATTGTAAGTCACTGAAGACAGCAGATTCTTTTTCCTGACTTATAAACCTTGAAAAAAGTTCTAAAATTTCCTGAAAAGACTGTCCACAAAAACTGTGAACAGCAGAAAATCTTATGCATGCCTAAGAAGAGCAAATACAGTGCATGAAAAAAAGGAAAAAAACACCCCAATGATAGGCTCATTGATTACTGAAAGAAAGTCTTGTGTAAATGATGGAGGAAAAAAAGAATGTTTGGAAATAAAGAGTACCTTACCACACTTAGGCTTCGAATGCTTTCCAAAGTAAAGATGCTAATGAAATAACCACATCAGAAAAATCTGGAATACACTTGACTTTCAGAAAACAAAAGCAAAACAATAGCAGTGAGAAATTACCTGTAATTGGGATTTTCAACTATGAAGTAATCACATAAATTCATATTAAGACCATTTTTTAGTGTAGATGCAGATATAGCCTGCCCTAAAAACAAACAGTAATTAAGAATGAATATTAATTCATTGTATAACAGGGGTCTTATATGATCAAAACAAAATGATAATTTGGAAGTATTAGAAATGTTTTTGAGTAAATTAATCAAAAGCACTTAAAAAATAAGTTATTAGAAAATAGCAGTTATTGTTCTATCAAGAAAGAAAGCCTCCTATCCCTTGTCCTGCTAAGGTCTCCCATACCACTTCCCTCTTTTCTTCTCCGCCCAAAAAATCTAATAACTGCAACCAAATTCTAAATGCCAATCACACTGAAAGATCATACTCTTCAGATGATTTTGAAGTTATGAATCATTCAGTGAGAGAAACAGCTAAAGACTCCTGATAATGGATTAATAAAAGGAAGCCAGATGGCACATGAAAGAACTTCCATGAACACAAGTGTAAAAAAGGGAACATACTTTCAAATGCCAACAGAAAAAACAAAGTAGAAATATGGCTGGAGTAAGCACTTTCATTTTTCATAATTATATTTAATATACTTACAGCCAAATAAAAGGTTAGGAAATGGGTTTAACCTCAAGCTCATCATTTCTTTCACAATGACTTAATGGTAGCTGATAACATAATTTTTAATTCAATGAAATTAACTTCTGTGCAAAATTACAAACTTTGATTATAACATAAGCATGGGAGCTGGAAGTAAAGATAAGGTATTTCAGTTGGTATTAGATAACAAGAGCCTTCAATAATTTAAAGAATACATTAAAATGTTTTTATTAACTATTTTATATTAACCATTAAAGTATACCATGTCACAATAGAAGTGGTAGTGCAAGCTGTTTACAGATTGTGAAACAATATAATAAAAGCTCATAAAATAACTGTACTAAAACTGAAGGTGGAAAATCTTAAACATTTAAAATGTTTTGCTGAGCACAAACAGCTATGAACAATCTTGTATTTTTTTCTCCAAGTTTTGAGTCCAAATGTAACTAATTACCAGGAGGACAAGCCACAAGGTATTCCCACAAGGCACGCAATCTGCTGAATTGACCTCATGTGAAAAAGAGTAAGCAAAAACTATCCAAAGAATTTCAGAGGGAAGAAGAAACTGAATAGATGTTTTGTTCAGCTAAGCTATTTTTTAAGGACTAAGAGGGAAGCAAGATGGACTGTTTACTCTGTTATGCTTTATACAGTTGACTTTGTTTTTCTTAAAAAAAGTTAGTCCTACATTTCTACTTTGCACTTGGGTAACTCTTAAAATTTATCATAATCACAATAACGTAAAAGTTTTCCTAGAACTTATCTATATACTATATTTCAATTGAAACTGAATGATGGCTTTAGATACCACTCTGGTAAATACTGACCTTTGTTAAGGATGCTTGTTCCCAGACACATGTGTGCTTGAAGCCCCACAAAAAGTAGCAGATGCTCTTAAAACACATAAAGAAAGTACTAAAATTGCATATTTCTGCAGTGAGAAAAAGCTAGGAACAGAAAAGTTAAGTGGATCTCGAAATAAATGAAATGGTACACCGAGAGTAACAAATAATGTTTTTAGAGTTGCTGAGAATTTATAAAACTAGTTTGATTCCTAGACCTGCTGATTCCCAGCAGCCCTGAAAAAATCAGATCCATGTGTCTTAAACTGAGTAATTGAAAATAAAGTGAAATAGGACAATAAATATGAAATAGGACAGATACTAAAAGGACAGCTGAACTTCATCTAAGAAACATATGCTATGAATGGGATGCTCACATTTAGCTTTAAACAAACATTTCTCCACTGAACACCACTTATCCACCTTTCCTGCAGCTTCTAATCCTCAAGTGTTTGTATCATCTCTGTTGTCCTCTTTCCTCCCCTCCAATGTACATTTGCTTTTCCCTTTTCTTATCTACTTAATATTCACTTCACTGAAAAAAACCTTATGTTCTAGATTATGTACCTTATGTAGGTTATGATGTCTAATGTTACTTAAGAATAAGAAAGAAAAATAACAAAAACTATTAAAAATTATATTCCATAACAGCTGCAACAAGTACGTTATAAACTCAGTGGGAGTTTCAATCATAGCATTTATATTTGGACTTGCATCTTTAGGGTTTTAACCTGACACTGTTTTTCCCTTCTACCACATAGGCCTATAATACCAACATTAACATTAACTTTCTGCCTTCTGTGTTGCTACCAAACAATGAGATATGGTCATAGCCAAACCAGCAAGAGAGTTAATTTGTAAAGAAACAGGCAAATCGAACCTATACTTTCGTTCAAAAAGATTACAGAGAGATTAAACAACTTCTAGGTACAGCCCATCAATGTGACTCTGTTGTCAAAAGCACCAGGAATCCCTCCTCGCATAAGGCTGTAGGGATGCATGCAGCGGAGGCGAGGGGGAATTTAGGAGTACTGTGTTCCTCAGAACAAAGCCTTCCTGCAACTGGGTGTCTCCTCAGTTATTAAGAGTGCTGTTTTATGTTTCCACCTCACTTGCAACAGAGACAAAGAATCAAAGTTTTTGGGGTGTGTGTGTGTGTGTGTATTTATATTTTTTTCCTTTTTGCAAGGTGGGAAATGAGTACAGAGAGATTAAACCATTTGCTCAAAGTTGTTAAACAAGAATCTGGTGGAATCAAGAACAAGAAAAATTATTCTGACTTGTTTTACGACAAGTTGTTTTTCTCTTGTTTAAGCATATTTGAGTTTAGTACAACCATTTCACACAGCTCCTCATAAGATTATTAGCAAGTGTTATCTAGTCCTGAGCTATAGCTTATGCATATAGGAACAAAAGTCTCAGTGCAAACTTCATGTTTAAGCACGATTAAGAAAAAAGAATAAAAGAATGTACGCAGTTTCACCATCTCATAAAGTTGAACGATATAGCATAATGCTATGGCTCCCTCTTTTGGATAGCACATATCTACTATTTCATAGTAAGAAAATGAAGTATATCCTGAACACCAAAAAATCCCACAAGCCTCTGTTTTTCCCGCAAGATCCTGCTTCACAATGATAAATGAAGTCAATAAAGCATTTTTATAAGTTTATTGCAAAATGTAATTATATTGCAGATATAGAATCTGTATATTCTACAAAAACAGACATACATTTGCCAACTAGGGCAGTAACTACAATATTTCTAAAGTATATTAAACGTTAGTCAACAAAATACCTATAAAAGCTGAAATGTAAAATTCTATCATCATGGATGGCTCCTTATTTTAGCAGTGATGTTAATACAACTGGAAGGAGCACAATGCACAGAAGACTGATGGGAAAGCACTTAAGCTAACGCATGCTGTCTAGACAAGTGACGAGAAAGGAACAAATTTTGTTCCAACATTACTATTACTTCATCAGGGACTGTGAGTGAAAAATAAAATAAATGACCATTTGGTTTGTTTTTTCAAAAGCTTCAGCATAACTGTGACCTGATTTAAAGCTCACTGACTTATATGCATTGGCTTCGAGAAATTTGGGAACAGATCCTTGAAGAATTAAAAGGCTTGCAGCTATTAAAAGAAAAGAAAATCATTCTTGTAAAATAAAGGCATTTATAGGAGAGGAAAGTGGGGAAAGAGTCAAACTGTTAAGACTAGCAAACAAACAGTCTTGACTTTAAAGGCAAATATTTATATTTAGTTCTGAATTTCAATTTTGCTTTCCCAAGTACTGGAGGCATATCAGCATTCTACATGAATATCTAGACATAATTCCACATTGTACAACAGGTTAAGTTTTCTTCATGTCTCCATGTATGCTGCTCTGAGGCAACCAGAAATAGAATTTTTGGAAAAAAAGCATTCATGAAAAATTCAGTAGCATTATTCAATGAGCTCAACTGTGTCAGCTAGAAGACAGACTTTATTCCACTCAGCTTCCTTCCTATTTCTTTCTTATTATCCCTATACAAAACATGGATATTTGGGGAGAGGTATATAGCTGACCTGTTCTGCAGGCTTTGTTAAGCACTTTCTGTTACTAAAAATAGTCATTTTTCAACATTCATAAAAATGAATGCTATTGAGCTGTTGGGCTATATAGTTAAACAATTATCTGGATTTATATCAACTAATCTCAAATTGTTACATCATGACACCCATCTTAATTACAGCACTGCAGCATCTTTTCCCTTCACAGAATTCAGAATTAACCAGATAAAAGACCTGTGACCAATAGGACAATTGCATTTGACTTTGCTGGACCATTGTTGTTCACTCTTTCTATTAACAACAGTTGCTATAAAATATTTATTATAAAATCAAGACTGTAGTAATCAGATTTAGATGAAGGTACGTTCATTTCCACAAAGAACTGCCTGCAGATAGTTCATACAATGCCACTTCTCTGAGGTAGGAAAAAGGACAATTTTGCATGCTTTATTGAGAGAGGTAATGAAAATATTTCATTAACGCTACTGTGCACCCACAGCCATACCGCTATAAAGTGACATCAAATTTTGATGCTCTAATAATGAGTTCAGAATCACAGAGGTAAAAAGAGAGGAAATGCATTTGTAGGAAGCCTACCTTTGTTTCACACAAAAATATTCATTTCTGTATAAAACAAGAGGAAGAAAATGGCTGACATACACATCCCTGAAGACCACCTATGTGCTTTTCTTTTTTTTTTTTCCCCCCTAATTCATGTGGTTGTGTGTATTTGTTTCCTGTGAAGTCAGATGCTTTACGAGTTGTCTTAGCAGTATGGGAACCAAACACAGACAAGGTCCCTCATATACCCTCTCCCCTTCTCTTTGCAGAGGGTGGGCAGGGAGGGGAACACCCAGGGCACGTGTGTGCATTGCGATGTGTGCGGGAAAGAGGTTGACTGTGCCCTGCCAGCTGGGACAAAGCATCTAGACTAGAATGGATAACATAACCCTACACTTTCCAGATGACTCCCAAAAGATATCAACTGTCTGAGGGCATATTTGTGTTCTTTTTTTACGCTGAAACTGGAACCATATATATGGTTTCATTCAGTCATATCTTTTGCTTCTTACTAGGTTTCACTGAAAAGGGCAGTAAAATACAGAGGATCATGCTAGAACACTATCTCAAAGACACTGTGCATGTTTCAAATTAATCCAAATAAATCACATTAAAATCTACATGCTCTGGGAATTCATACTGAGATATACTCTATTTTAACTCTCAGCTCTGGCCCAGGTTCTGGCAAATGAAACACATTCCTTGTCAGTTAAAAGCTAACTGGTATTTTAAGGGAAATGAACTAATCATCTCTTTCTGGTTGCTGGAAACAAAGGAAGCATATAGTAAAACAGCTGGTATTAGCAATAACAACTGCTGTCTGATCAGAGCACAATTAAATGATTAAATGTATATGCAGATGATATATTTCCCCATCTTTAGACTCAGTCCCAGATGGGTCTGAGACACTGTTTTCTATTTCAGTCTTCTGAAGTTGCCTATCACTGTAGCAACAATAAACCGCATAAAAACTCTGCACTAATGGTACAAATTAAAGGAAGACAAATTCAGAGAATACTCACTACAGAAAATCTTGAAATTCTGAAAAAATATTCCATTTTGAAATGAAAAGAAGTTCTTTAGAAACTTTTACTAAAGGGATAATTAACAAAAGTATGAACAAACTCAACCATAAAAAAAAAGAAAAAGAAAAATAAAATTATCAATAGGTTAACTTTTAGAGGATTCCTTTCCCCAAAGGTCTTTGAAATTTGAACTAGTCAAAATTTCAATATGAAATTGAGCATGGAAGCCAAACTCTGAGCTACTGGTCAAGGTTCTTGGTGGGGCATCAGCCCACCTTCTGTGTAGCACTAGGAGTCAAGCAACACAGAGAGTATGACTGACCACATCTTCCAGATCATTAGCTCTGGGGCGAGAGCACAAATCCTCAGGAAACAAACAGCAGAATGGAGCTCCACCAGCGTAACAGAACAGACACCCAAGTTTCACAGCCATGAGTCTGTGGGATGCCCTTTCTATCATTTCATCAAAGGCTGGGAAAACATTTTGATTTTAGCAAACTGTTATAAATAAAAACTGGAAAATGTGTTTTTGGGAAGTTCCCTGAAAAACTTTACTGTCAATGCTATATTTGTGGCCAAACAGTGTTCTGTGATTCATTTTTCACGATCCATCACTTTCAGGAGAAAATAAAAAGGGTTGTTAGGTCTTAAGGATCAAACGTCAGAATTCTCTTTCACCAGTGACTCATCAGAAGATCTAATTTCAGTATGTTAGGATTTCAAATAGTAGTAAATGGCAGCAATTTGATGAATACAATCAAGAATCTTAAAGGACATCAATGATGAAACTGTTGAAATAGTAATTATTTTCTGTAACTTCATTTTAATTCCCTTGATATTTGAAAATTGCAAGGTTCCAAATATAATGCTAACTTTTACAAAGGGTTTCAGTTTTATGAGGGACAAATAGTAGGGACAAAGTCTGCTGCTGACACCAAGGATATTATTAACAGCTCTTACAAAGCACACAATTGGTGGACACATGACATATTGGGAAAAAGCACAATTTTTGGAAAGAGAAGTTCTGCCTCATAGACTTACTGAAGTCCTCTGAAAATGTTATCAAGCATATGGACAGCTGTGACCTGTTTGTTATGGTCTAGCTGTGCTTCTAGAAGGCTTTGACAAGGTTGCTCACTAAAGGCTCTTAAGCAGCCATGAGCTGGAAGGGAAGGTCCTTGCATATATCAGCAATTGATTACATGCCAGAAACCAGAAGGAAGAACTGAATAATGAGTTTTCACATTGAAATAAGGTCTGCTGTGGTGTTCCACATGGATCTGTGCTAGGACCACGACTGTTCAACACACTCATAAATAAATGGAAAACAGGTTTGAATATTAAAGTGAAAAAGTTTGCAAGTGACTTTCGGCATAATAAAGTCAAGGGGCCTTTGTGAAGGCTTGCAGAAGCATCTTATGGCTAAGATTAAACTAATATATTTCACATGGCAAGAACACAGGCCTTTGTCCATACCATTTCATTGTCCCTAACACCATTTTAGCATGTACCAGCTGGCATTCTCCCAGAAAATTCCTGGTACTGTTTAAGGTTCAAGCCTGGGATGACTTCTCATAGGTGGTATGGACAAAACAATCCTGCTTTGGAGGGAGGTGGGAAAGAGGAAGAGGAGAAGGGAGTTTAGCCAAATGGATTTGAGCCATGTCATGCCAATCAGCCTCAACCTTACAATGGTTTAACAATATGACTATAGTGGTTTACTAGTACAGGTATATTTTACGAGGTATAGTGACTGGACACCAAAATGACAGATAAAGTTACATAAAGCAATATACATGATAAAACCCAGATTTTACATTTAAAATAACAAAGTTTGACTGCTACCATCCGGCAACAAGACCTTTATGGAACAATAGATAATTCCATGAAAACATTAGCCCTTCAGCAATTAAACAAGCAAACAATATGCTATGAATCATTATAAAGCTAAATAGAGACTGTAAGCTACTGTCTAAAAATCCATGAAAGTCCTGCAGCTTGCATGCTGCACCAAATGCTGATCTCCCATCTCAGAAGGGATACTGTAAAACTAGAAGGGATTCAGAGAAGGGCGACAGGCGGTACAGGCCTGTAAATCCATGAGAGGCAAAGAGAGTGAAGAGGGCCTGACTATTCTCCGTGACTTCCAAAGACAGGATTAGGTGTCAAATGAAGCTGTCAGGTACAATGTTCAGAAACAAGCGAAAGGAGGTGGTTCTTCTCAAAACAGGTTGCTAAGCTGTGAGTCTCCTTGCTGCAGGATTTGGTGGCTCCTAGAAGCTTATGTGGTTTCAAGACAAAAGCGGAGGAAGCCATGGAAAAGAAAAGCTATTGGGGGTGACTAATACATAATGCTGCTGGAGACTAGGAAAACATGCAGGGGAAAAATCATTATATGCTTCTCTACGCATATAAGCTTTCATAGGTGCCTGCTTGTGGCTATTGTTGAAGACATGCAAGCTTTTTATTTTTTTTAGGATAGAGATTCAGACATAGAGAAGGAAAATGCCATCTTCATACTTTATATTTCTCAGGCCTATATTATTCCTGTAATATGTAGAATTACCACTTGTAGGTAGGTATTATAGGGTGTTTGTTATGGAAATACAGGCTGGAACCTCAGCTGTGTCAGATTCCTTTCAGATTGATTGCAATAACAAATGGCAATAGCGGCATTAAACCTTTGCGCTATTTCTGCTCACCAATTCCAGTGGTTGCCGGGGGCCTGCTGAGCTCTGAGGACGATACTCTCCTCAGTTTTGAGATACACTTTGAGACAGGAAAGGGCATAAAGGGGGCTGAGCTCAGTTAAATGACAGGATTCAGCAGCTGCTCAGTTCCTTCAGGAGAAAGCAGTAACAACCAGTTGCAGTCACCAGTCTTGAATCTGCTAACTACCTTTCAGCAACTGAGTTTTTCCAGTTCAGGAAAGTGAATATATATTCGCTTGCAAGTAGTAATTATGTGTGATTTTCACTATCCTTCTTGAGAGGAAGAGAATTTTTAATGACTCAGAAGTACATAAGCAAAAAAAAAGGATGGGAGAGAAATGTTTTCAAAAAATTGGGGAAATATTAGCTAGAAGAACTGTCTTTATTGCAAGAAATACTGACTTGCTCTTGGGCCATTATACAGGCTGTAGATTCAGAAAACATGGCAAGCTTTTATCCTGCTATATGTTATGGCCAGGAGATGTACAGAGGTAGGAGGAATCTGATGTGGAATCTCGCACTGCTTCGTTAGGACATAGCCATGTAACCGGAGTGGGCCACTGCGTAATAAAGCAGCAAGAAAGAGACACTGGACAAAAACATACAGTCCCAGTTATCAGTAGAACTGATAAGTACATTGAGTCATTAGCAGTGTTGGCATAGGTGCATTTCATCTGCTTCATGCGGAGGGACTGAGTAGAACTGACGGAACTGGAAAACAGCGCTCTACACCTCCAGATACTGCTTTATTTTGCGTTTGGCAGATAGAAGCTTATGATGTTTATAGAACACAAAAATGCCTTAAATAATGCAGGGTATCAATATGAAAGTGCAGACAAACAGTTTATGAGTGACAGGACTTGTCATGTCAAATAAATGAGACAATTCTAAAGGGGAAGCCAAGAGAAGAAATCTTGCTTTGATGACGGTATTTATTTTTCCTCTTGGCTCTGAAGACTATTCTGTAAAAAACATAAATGTGTTGCATTTGTAAATAAGGTGTGGTATAAAAACATATAATGCAGCTTCATTACATGATAAGAGTGAAATGTGCTCCCTGTGGAGAAAAATCGATACTGAAGATCAAAGAAAGATGTTCAAAAGACCTTGCATTAAGGGTGTACAAGTGCCGTGTTTCTCAGCTCCCCTCACGCTGATGAAAAGCAGATCCTGCCAAAAGGATCATTAATGGGGAAGAAGGCTTGGGTTTTTTTAATGTGAAAAAAGAACAGGGTTCTCTTTTGTAATCCAGTGAGCTGCTGCCTCAAGAAGAGATATTTTAAAAGTCTCTTTTTAGCCTAATTGAATGCCATTGCTCACAAGTAATCATCCTCATACAGGATGGGTCCGAAGTGCTGGAGGTTTCATTCCCTAACTGATGGAGGGATGGGTAGGGGGGGAAGAGGCCAGAAACAGTTTCATCTGCACCACAGAAGGGACTTGCTCCGGAGAAAGGCAGATGGTATTTTCACTGCCCAGGGACAGTGGCTTTAAATCACAGCTGCGTCTCCACACGAGTTTTTGCCAGTGGGGATTGTCCAGACACGAATCAACACATTTTCCTGCCAGATCCACCCACTTGTGGGACTGGCGTTACTCACTCTGAGTGCTATGGAGAGGGTGGCTAGAGCCGCAGCTGAATTTGGACCAGCATCTCCAGTGCATGCGTCCAAGAGGCTGGCAGAGCTCTAAAATAAACGCAAACTCCTGCTAGTCATGACAAGATAAATCGTTCTCATAATGCACCTACAGACTATAGCTTCATTTTCTTAGGACCTTAATTCAACAGACATCCAATATAAATTGTTATTAGTTCATGTTCCCTAAAACTTTGCTTTTATTCCTGTGATTCATACAGCTAATGAAAACTGCAGTGGTGTCCCAGGCACAAAGAACAGTCTTCAGCTGTTTCCTGGCAAAATTTTCAGTTGAATTTACCTCTGCTGTATATCCCACTCAACAGATCAGCAATGGGCAAAAAGCAGTTCTGGAAATCTGTTCCCAAAGGTTTGCAGTGGTAGCTGCTGAACAGGGAACTCTTTTGTCTTTAATCTGGCCATTGCTTCTGTGTCTCAGTGGGATTTGAGTACTTCTGCAACTTTCCATCAGAGAAGGGATGTTCATCAGTTGCAAATCTGTCCCTTAATGATTTGTGATCTCTCATAAGCTACTTCAGCTTTCCTAGAAATAAATAAGAATGCCCTTCTTGGTACTCCCAGGTTCAACACTGGATGTGATAGTCAACATCCACTTTGGCTGTTTTCTCTTACTTTTCATCTTTTCATTGTTACCTTCAACCTCACCTTTACCCGTGAAGAAAGAGGGGGGATAAGATTAGGTAGGCGAAAAGAAAAGGAGTTTGCTTTTTGAAAGTTAGCTGTCAGTGACACAGGCACAGTTTATATTCGTGTTTGTAGTGTGACTGTACTGGGAGAGCAGCTGAGCGCTGCAGCCAGAAGCATGCATACGCATACCGGGACTGTCTTATTAGTTAAGGGAACAGTCAACATGAAGGTAGAGCAGCACAGATCGCAGCTAAGTCTTGGTATTTTTGGTGGCCATGTGCAGCTTATAGCGCAGCCTGTGTTGCTACAGCTTCACTGCACTTCGTATTCAGGCTAGGTCGATTAAAGCTACACACAGATATGTTGTTTGCGGAAGAAAACACAGCTAAAGTCGAGGGGGCCCCTCCCATGCATACAGGCTGCACAAGATTTACACTTACTCTGTCTAAATACAGATTTTAGTTTTGCAGATTGCCTGAATCGTTCTGAACATCAGCTACAGCTTTTCATGTAAAGATTGGTGAGAGCAATATGGAGTACTGTAACTGCAGTTAACTCTGCGCTATTTCTAGACATAAATGAACACGGCAGACTCTTTCTTTTAGAACAGAATTTTACTTCACTATTAACAAATGAAACAAACTGATATGGGATACATTATCAAGTTGCCAAAGGTTAGCCTTCCTTCATGTCATGCTTGTGAGTGACTGTGCTGCACTAATTAAAAACATTGCCATGGCAGTTGCTATAGAAACATTTAAATTGGTATCATTGCTAACAAATCCCTAGTATTGATCCCAGCAGGGCTTACTTCACACTGCACCTGAAGAATCTAAATAGAATATTTTACATTCAAAGGGACTTTAAAAGATACATTTTTTTTTTAATTGCTAATATGCTAAGGAGAATCCTGTCTTTCACACAGAGGTAATTCATTTACCTGGAGATCTTGTAGGACTCTGATATCAGAGTCCTTACTGCAAGGGGAGGCTGTAGTGATTCTAGGCTACCGCCACGGATCTCTCAAACCAGAAGAAGCAAAAACATTTATTTCCTCTGCTCAGATCTAATTTGCAATGTGGGGAAAGAATACAGGTTCTTCGCAACCTGGGACATTAAAATGTTTAATATATGAATAGCCCATCTTGAAAGAAGTTTTCATTGCAACTAGGAAGAAATCCATTTTCCACTGTTTTACAAGAACAATAAATTGATCATTGCACTGAATCAATGGTGGAAGCAGAAGAGAAGCAAGAGAGGTTGCATATATAAAATTTTGATCAGTTACTATTCTTCTTCATTTAGAATGAAAATCATTAAAATTCTAGTCTCCAGTTTCAGACCTAAGATCTTTACTCCTCTTAGAATAAATCAAATTAGATTTTTTTCCATAATGTTCAGCAGGTCCAGACTTACCCAGCCTAATAAATCTCTCTTCACAGACAGTACATTAAACTACTGTAAAAATCAAAAGAAGGAGAGAATGGGGTATATCTATCTATATATATTTTTTCATTCTAAAGAGAGGCTTGTCCTTCTTTACATGAAGAATACTGTTTTTTTCTCTCAGTTGTAGTTACTGCCTTCTTTTAATTAGCAGTAGAGGGCAGCACCACACAGAAAACCACACACTAAACAATCTCAGATTAAGTTCTGCACTGGCTGGAACAAAATATGGGAACCTAGACTCTTACCGGGAAAAAAACAAACAAAAACAACCCTCTATTAAAAGATTAGTGTCTGCACAGAAATAATTTCTTATAGCTGGCTAAGAGCAGCTGTATACAGCCTTTGAAAGGCTACTCTTATTTTTCTGCACCAGCATCCTTTGGTTGAGTATTAAGATACCCCTTCTGAGTCTATCAGCTTCAATTCCTGATCCACTGGTCTCTTGACCAGATGGCTACCAGCCAAGATGTATTTGCCAATGACCTTTTTGAAGTATTTCCTTAAACACAAAGAAAAGAGTAGTAAAAACTGCTCATACATTTAAGTATGGCAAATAGGTTTTGGACAGAAAAGAACGCGGAGAGTTTGGGTTAATTAAAAACATTTAATTTTGAAAAAGTAAAAGGGAAGCATTCTACTATCCATCTAACATTATTTCAAAATTAAATGTGCAATCATACATCACCAGTTGACCAAATAGAAATACATTAACATTCCCCATCTCACCCAACCAATACTCTCTCAAAAAAAGGAAAAAGTAGACTAGACTAAATTTTGGAGGTGTTAGATTTTTCTAAGTTTTTAAATAATGACAATTGGAAGATAAAATTAAAACTGACACTTTTATATAACTTATTTTTCACAGTACTCTTTCAAGGCTTGGAGGGTTAGTAAAATATATATTGTAGGGTTTTTTAATAGTTTCATAGATTGACTGTGCATTAAAATTTGCCAAATACATGTGCCCTTTTTAGTTTTTTGTAAAGCAGAAGAGCTGACGCAGTCCAAGAAATTAGAGAAATAAACCAGTGATGACCTTAGGTATATAAATACATAAAATTTATCAGAACAGTTAAGTAGCAACATCGTAACCATGATTGATGGATATCATGATCCATGAAATAATATCCAAAGCAAAAGCATCGTATCCAAAATTTGATCAATATGAAAATAACATTTTATCTTTCAGAATGTATATAAAATGAATTCTTGGACGATAGCCCAGCGAACCAGTGACATAATGTAGCCATGAAAGAGTAAGCACTATTTTAAGGTATATCAAGCAAGATATCTCAAGAAAAGATAAGACGTGTACATAATGATATGTTTACTTATTATGATACCTATTCAATAATGGCAAAGTGAAATTGGGACAGATGCAGAGAAGAGCTAACAAAATGATTAGGGAATTGGATCCTGTCATACAACAGGAGACTAGCAGAGCTTGATGTATTTGATCTAACAAAACAAAAGCAAAATAAGCTAAACATGAAAGAGCAAAAGGAATTATCTGAAGTCAATAGCAATGTTTGTGCAACAATAAAACAGTTGTGAATTGTCCAGAAGGAAATTTTAAGTTGGAAAGCAGAAGCTTTGTGAGGTCCCTAACAACTTTCCTGTATTATCTGTAGCCCAGGACAAACCACTGAGCTAGATTTAATGTTTGTGACCAAGATAAAGAACATATTTGCCTGCTACAGCAATGGCATGGATTTGAGGATCCAGATGATCATATCATATGTTCTACATTGACAAATCTTTTTATTCAATAATAAAAAATATTTCAACCTCTATTTTCAATATACAGGTCATTGAAGTCATCAAACTTTAGACAAACATGTCACTCGGGAAAAAAGATTGGCTGAGGCTTTTTTTCAATAAACCTCTCTTGATTTGAATCCAGTGAGCTTGAATCGCAAGGCAGTATTATCATGTACATGATGTGTTTTCCAGTTAACAACGTCAAAATTTACTGGTGTTAAATTAGCCACAGGAGGTTTCCCCTTCGGCTCTCTGAACACAACAGGAACATATCAAGCATTACAAGGGAAAAAACCAAGACTTTGAGTATACCTACAGAATTCAAAGAAAACGTATCTTCTAACGTATGCCAAGAGCTACGTACATGCATGATTCTCTGCAAATAGAGTTAATTTAGTTTGTCCTTTGATTCTTCAATTAAAATAAAGAAATAAAAGAAAATAAGAGTTTTCCTGCATTATATCCATGATCTTCTGCATAAATTTGACACCTATTAAATTGTTTTCTTTTTGTTTTTGAACATGATGTTAGAAAGTGATAAATATTCCAAGCCTTCACTTCTTGCTCAGATAAAACTCTGTTTGAAGTTACTAAAACACTAAGACTTTGATCCTTCTTCAGGATTGCTAATTAAGATCCTGAGTCCATACAGAATATCATCATTTTAAAGAGAACTCTACACAAGGGCAGGATTCTACCTATTTAATCATTAAATCCTCCAAAGTACAACTGGCTGAATGTTTTCCATTCCAACTGTTTTGGTTGTCAAGTGAAAAATAATTTTCACAAAAAACATATTATTTCCAAAAATGTCCACCTTTTATACAGGAAAAAAAAAATCCTGAAAACCAAAATAAAAATAGTTACTGGTAAAGTTGCTTCATGACACCATCACTGTTTATGGACTGGGATTCCCAAGCTAAGCTATACTTTCCCTAATGCATTATTACCCTAGTTTTCTGTAATATGCAATGGCAGCTCAGTAAATGATGCTCTGTAACAAAAGCGGGCTTGCCAGAAAGAGGTTATGAAAGAGACTGGGACACGAGGCATCCCTGTTGTACTTTTGAAACAAGAGTATGGGGTCTCAAAAAGAAAATCCTGTTTTGTTTTGATTAAACATCATTTACAAATTTCTACACAAAACGTCCATCTCAGTTTCATACTACTACAAACAAAAGTCTCTGTCGTGAAATTACCCTTTCATTCAGGTGGGAAAAAAGAAAAATACATGTCAGTGGAGAGTTTTGTCCCAAATGCAGAATTCTGTCAACCCCGGGAGGACTGCTATGAATAGAAACTTATCTAGCAAGTACTTTTCATTCTTGAACAAGGAATCTCCAGAAGGCATCAATAACACTTTAAATATCATCTTATGTCATAAGCTCCTTTTTTCAGAAACTAAAGTAGATCCTCTGTACAGATGGGGGCTAGTGAAGGGGAAGAGGAAGTCTTATAAATCATGAAATAGCAAAAAATTCAGTTTTACAGAAGCTGCTTTACAGATACCAAGAGGGGGTGATGTCAGGCTGAGCAATGGAAATGATTAGGTTGGAAGGTTTCTTGCTATTTGTATTGTTGCATTGTCTCAAGATACTAGTGGTAGCTGGGAACTAGCTCTGATATTTAGGAAGTCTCTGAAACTGGTACCTCAATAACTGCAGACCTCTAAAGTTTTCAGATCAAGAAATATTCTACTCAATTAAATTATGTTTTAAATTAATGTCTATATACAATGGGAGAGAGGGAGAAATAAAAAAGGGTCAGGGAGATATTAAAAGACTTGACTTTTAACTCTTCTTAATTCCTGCATGTAATTATTTGAGGAAAATGGTCAATTAAACATGCAATTGGTCCTTTTGTATAACTCTATCTACTTTGCATGGGTCATTGTCATGATCACTAGGCTATTGATATACTCTGCCACTAGGCTATTGGTATACTCTGCTACAGGCTTAGGAAAGCAAGATTATGGCAATTTACTCAAATAGTTTTCTCCACCCTTTAGGTCCTATTTACAAAAGGAACACAACATTTAAAAATTTTGTTCTGGGGAATTATTAGAGAATTGGAGCCTAACAACATCTCTGTAAAGTATGAGGACTTACTCCTTGACACTTTTGCTTTGGGGCTATATGCTTCATGCAATTCCTATGATGCTATCCCAAAAAAGGACTAACACGCATTTGCACAGTGAAAGGATAACAGTATTGTCAGAGAGTGATGGAAGAACACTGCACCGCACCAAGCGTGGCTGGATGTGGAATCAATTTTTCTTGCTGGAGGAGTACACAGGTCCAGATACTCAATACGTGGGCAAGGTAAGCCTTGTTTTTAATGGATTCTTTAGAGGTAATGCATCTGACAACCTTGGTATTTTGCCTCCCTCTCTATAGTTGTTTTGCTTCCTATACAGCAATGGTTCCAATATCTCATTAGAAATCAAAGAAAGCACATGTCACAGACCACTTGAGGCTTCATGATTATTCAAAGTTGTGGCAGACATGAAGTAGTTCAATGAATAAAATAGGGAACTGTTCAGACTAAAAACTACCAGTTTCTTTATACATACGCACATGAAGGCTTTACCACTGAATTATTTCCAGTTTTCAACTGCTAAATATACATTTTAGATAAGGGAATAGAGAAGCTATGCTTTCATTCATCTACTTTGTGGCACTATACCAAGATGTATAAGTCCTCAATTCAAATATAAAATTCTATCCATTGACAGTAAAATTGTTGCCTATACACAATGCTAAGCATGAATATACTTTCCATGCTTTTCATGGACAAAAAGTTTTTGTCCATGTTTTCATGGACAAAAAAAAGTTTTTCATCATTTCTCCCACAAACTAACTCAGACCTTTACTTAATGGCTTGAAAGATTTTCCATTCTTTGAGACCGCTCTACATCAGCTACTGCCTGCAAGAGTACCTCTAAATTCCACCTCTCTGAATTCTTACTTTGTCTGATAATGTTCACCTCAAAGATTCTCAGATTTGTAGCCCTTTGCTATGCCACACCATCCACCTGATCTGCCTTGCATTCTGGTAAAACTAAGTGATCTTGGTGGCAACCTAGTATAACACCTAGAATTCCCAGAGACTTAAGCAGGTATTTATCTTAAGAGACTAAGTTAGTAGACATTCATTCCTGCTTCTGTCATTCATCCACAGTGCTGTCACTAGCAAGGATTGTCATGTAGCTCACTCATTTTCTGGTGCCTAAATATCAAGCGGATTGAGGTATTTCTGATTAAAAGAGCCAGAACTGTTTTTGAACATTTATTAATACCTCTGGTTATGGGAAGCATGATCATCTGGAAACCAAGCATTATTAAAACAGAAATGCCAGTGAAGCCAACCATGGTAATTATGAACTCGATTCTGACCCTGATTTGTACCAGCACTACACCCATGCAATTCTGTTTCAGTGTAATTAATTCTGATTTGCAATAGTGGAAATAAGATGAGATCCAATAATCCTGCTGCTACTTTTGTTTATCAGTGTATAAAATAGGGAGGTTTGTTGTAAGCAAAGGAATTTTAAATAAAAAATGAGATAACATCGTAGAGAGATTTCTAAACAAAATTTGGCTGAAGATATCTTGGAATATTGAATAAACTTTCAAAGAAAACATAATTAAGTGTGCAATATTCTAGATCTCCATAGACTCACGTTCTACCTACAGTCACAGAAATATTTAAATCTTTGTAAAAATAGAAAGTTGTCACAGAGGACAAGTAAGGATGAAACATAAGGGCTGATTCTGGTTTCAGTCTCACTGCGACAGATGAACGGACTCCAGACTGTTTATGCCACCGTAAATCTCAAATGAATTAAGCTTTCATTAAAACCATCATCATCATCTCTGTTTTGCATAAGGAAAATTAATCTCTGAGAATGCCTGCATTGTATATCATAGCAGCTGCAAACTTACTCTTCACTTGTTCCAAACTAACTAAAAGCCATGGGACCTTATTAACGTGGAGTTGAGTCCAAGAAGAAAAACAAATGGCCATAGCAGTAGAATCTGAGATGACTCATTCTCAGAGAACAGGCTGACTTTTCTCACACTTCTCCACGAAATACCATACAAAGGCCCTGAGGGAGGGGGCAGCATTACTGAGTCTCTGAACAGGTGGAAACAGACCCAAACCTTACCCTGGGTTCCAAGGAGATGGCATCAGAACAATAGGATCTCCTCCACATGGTTGCGTGACTTGGTTGTTATGACTTTACAACAATTCATGACATGACAAAATGATCATGGCTGTCCTCAGCTAAAGGGGTATAAAAGCACAGTAATTCCGTTCCAGTTAGTTCAAATTATCCTCAGTACATGTGACATACATGGCAGCTCCAAATACTGTTCCAAGAGAAGTCAGCTAAGGAATACTTTTCTGAAGAAGAAAACTTTTTGACCAATATTATTTCTGAGAAAGGCTTAAATCTCAGGGTTAGTATTCTCCTGCTCAGAGTGATGGTAATTAGCAAACTGGCATGTGTGAAGAGAGAACACTTTTATTCCAACCCATGGGGATGAGCTGGTAGCGAGAATTCTTATCCAGTCCCTCTTTAATATGGATAGGCACATGCAGCTGGGTTACTGGGGTAGAATAATAAACACTATTCTAAAAATAAAATAAAATGAACTAAGAAACTTCATCAGGACATATACTTCTGAGGGAGCATATAAACATAGCAATAAGAAATTATTTTTTCCTCCATAAATTCATTTTTCAAACACTTTTATTCTGTTTGGTCATTGTTTGTGAGGGCACAATGTTTGTGTCCCCCTGCCCATCTGAGGGTCTATCTTAGCTATAGCTGGTGATAGGTGACACAAAATGGAAGCCAGTCAGCACATTTAATGCAGTTAGCAGAAATAGAAAATACTGGTTGGTGAGCTAAGGAAGTTAACATTTAGTTCAAGAGGCTTGGTGGCTAGAACAGTTGTAGTAAGCAAATTACTCAAAGAACCATTATGCACCCTTTAGGATATATAGGATATATATGCAAAACAATTGCCTTGTGAATGTGATGAGAGGTAAGGTAAATCCAGAGAACCAACAATATCTCCATTACACATCTCTCTTTCTTTCTCCCAACTCAGAGGATCCAACTGTCTTATACACTGGTACGTTTCCATGAAAAAAAACAAATGCTTAGTAAGCCTTGAAATTTCTTAGGTCCAGTCTCTCTTGCTCTGTCTCCTGTTTCTTATACCTGAAACAATGCGAGAACCACTTAGGACTTCATTTGGTTTCTCCTTATTTTAAATTAAATTCAGGAAATGCTTAGAGAAAACTGTGGCCCCATCATGCTTGGTGTTGTATAAAAATACAGAGGAAGATGCCCCAGACAGTTCATAACTAAAATTTTCAAGCAGAGGTGAAGTAAGCAGTTTCACAGTATCCCGATTAAATTTTGACCATATAAATGAGAAAAAGAAAGAGATTTATTTTTCTAAAATATTAAAATTATCATGTTACTTCATGATGCCTGTTTCTTACTCTGTGAATGCTGAGTATGTGATCATCAACACTTTTGTACCTCAGAAATTTTCACAGAATGTTGTGAGGAGAACTGTGAAACTCATTCTGCCTCCTGACAATGCACAAAAGGGAAAGAACATGGAACACGTTACAAATACCCCATTCATACTTCCATATATGAGTGAAGTACCTTTTTTGAAAGAAAAGGAAGAGCTGACATTATTTTGTGAAGTATGAAGGGGTTAAGGAAAATAAGTGTTCCTTGGTTTCTGAGATCACCATTCCTTTCACTAGGGAAAAGATCCAACTCCTGAGCTGCTGCTGGCTTTAAGGAGAGAAAAGGGCTTGAGCAGAACCCCCACGCAGAACCCAAGAAATGCGATCTAAAACACTGACATTCTATGAGAAGAAAGGCTATGTAAATTCACTCATTTCCCATCCATACAGAAAAAAAAAAAAAGATAACCTAAAAAAGGGACATTCAATTAAGAGAGTATTAAAGTGCTGATGGGGATTGTGTTCATTAATTAAAGAAAAAGGTAATAAAAAGCAAAGGAGTCACTAACCAGATAGCCCTTTACGGATAATTAGTTTTATCTTCCAAAGCTGTTACTTATTTTATGTGCCTTCCTTTCTAAGTTACTTACCTGACACCCACAAATAGGCATCAATTTCGGAAAATGCCAAACATGCCTCCTCTTTAACTGCAATCCTTATGAAATATCCCTAGGTGAGAACAAACTGACCTAATCAAACCCATCCGCTATTTTGGAAAATGTAGTACTTTTTGGTTTGCAATGAGGTACATAAGTGATTTCAAGGGACAAGAGACTTTTCCTCCTTGTACTAACAGTCACCCAAGTACATTTCTCCACAGGAAAGTCAGTCTCTCCCTATAGCAGTCAGGGCACTTTGCAAATCAAAGGCCCCTGACTGGCAGATAATGTGTGAAGTTCCATACCATGTATGTTAGAACAATTATAAATTATAAAATGTAAAACAGCTCCAACATCTGTCATATCCTGGAAGTTTTAGAAATACAATAATGCACTCAGGCTTTAGGAAACATAACCTTTCTTTTCATATTAAAAGGGGAAATACAAATTGAAATGAAGTGACACTGTTCAAAATTAACCTGCTCCATGAACAGCCTCCTGTTTAATAACTTCCATAAAAATAAATGACTTGGGCTTTGCATGTCATAAGCACCATTTAAATTGGATGCAAACTGAAGAAAAATCTCTTTTCTGACTGCAGTTAACCAGTGAGTTTGATTCATGACATTTGCCCATTTGTTTTGTTAAAAAGTAGAAAGTGAAAAGAAAAATATGTAGAGGGTATTTTTTTCTATTTTTTGGGGGGGTTGCAACATCTTTGCAAATGCAACCACTTATATCTCATCGTCTGCAGCAGCATTTAGATATCTACCAGAAAGGCTGCCTACTGTAGCAGTCTTCCTTATAAAAAAAAAAGAGAGAAGACTGGAAGAACTTCATATAACAAAGCAAGAAGCTTCATTGGATTACTAGAATCCACATTATTGGATTACCCACAAGAACTGCTGCTATTTAAGGCAGATATTAACTCAATAGTCTCTTCACATTGTATGTTTTTTTTCTTACTTAATGGGATTGGATAGTATTGCTTTCTAATATGTAGATGGAAGATGTCCTAGTATATGGAAATATTCTCTGCAAGTTGCCTTTGGCACCCCACAAAAAAACAGATCAGGCTCCCTTTTCATATGTGAAGCAGCAGAGCAGTGAGAAAACAGGGTCAGAGAAGTCCTTGCCCAATATTCTCACCCTAGTTCACTCATATCTCAGCCACACTGCTGAGGAGTTAGCGGTCAGCTTCAGCCCTGAGCAGTCGGGGAGTAAGAAGCCCGCCCCGTGGTCTGAAAGGGTGCCCCACTGATCCGGCTCTTGACAACACCTGCAGTGCTCTTTTTTGCAGTAGTCTACATTTCCCCATCCTGAAGCATAATGCTTCCCTCTGCCCCCCGCCCTTTTTTTGGATTTAATGTAGGCATTATTACTTTTTGTAAGTACTGGATTTCACTATAATTTTGCCTCAAGAGTATGGCAGAGAACCTACATTTTCACTTGAGCCTTTAATCAACTTATGCATTTAATCCAAAGGCATGCTTCACAATATTTGCTATTTTCCTTCAATACAATCAGTTCCATAACTCTTTGGCTGAGAGAAAATCCAGGTGTACTATCCTGTCAGTGTTTCAGGTGTGCCCTTCAGCTCCAGCTGTAGATGCATCCTAATTGTCTTACTTGAAAGACTGCTGCAGTCAATATAGCATCTAAGTGTACCTCTGCTAAAAACAACCTGTTTCTTCTCCATCTTTTGACCTAGCAGTATGCCAGGTTTCCAAAAAAAAAAAACAGAATTGTAGTCAGACATATCTTGCAGAAATATAATCACTTACCCAGATAATTCAACTTAGGGAAGACTTCATCATGAACATTCTTAACACGCAGCATCTAGGATGTGCTATAACTGAATGCTGTCTTTTAAAACACAACTTCTGAAGAACTTTTAATATTTTTTCATTATAAATTCTGTTCTCCAAGTAAAAAAAAATCATAATTTTAAGATTAAATCAAAGAAGAAAAATAAGTGGGTTCTCCTCCTTTTGTCTTCACCTCCATTTCTCTGATCCCCCCCCTTTTTGTGTGTGTGTGTGATCTGTGAATAAATATTGCAGAAAGAATGATGTATCAAAATGGGAAGAAAAACCGCATAAGAACAGAAAAGATCAAGAAAGAAGAAAAGGAGTCTGACCCCTATTTAGAAAATATAAAGAAATGGAAAGCTTATTTGGTTCCAAAATCGACAACAAATATATGGCATCAGGATTATCTTCTCTTTTATTTCATTCTTCAGTTAGCATATTTTTTCAACAAACATTCGAGCTAGCTTTAAGCAGCCACCACTCTAGGAAGCTGCATCCCCAAAATAAAAGTACAAGAAAGGAAGCAAACCAAGACAAAAAAACCCCGTTTGTTAAAAAAAAAAACAAACAAAAAAAAAACCACACACATACACACATCCATAAGATCCCATAATATAGTCTACAACTATATGCATAGATTAAGTACAAATACCAATAAAGGGACATAGTTTTACTCATTTAAAATCAACTAGTGTTCCAAAAGCTTCCAATATAAATTTTATTGAATTATTTCTGGAGGCAAAAATTATTTTTGGTCCATATCTTAGGTTTCCAATAACCTCTAATCAAAAAACAAGCTGTCAATAAAATTTGATTGCTGTTTTTGAAAAGAAGGCTGGAGGGGGCAGGGACAAAAACAATGAAAGACAAATGCTACATTTTCAAAAACCAAGACTGGTTTCTATTGGAGAAAGGAGAGTTGCTCAAGTCTGACAAATTAAATACATTTTTAATTAAAGTTTCAGAAATATTGGAAGAGATCTAATCACATCATGCATAATCTAATTCTAAACAGGAGTTTAGATGTGAAATGTCTTTAAAATTACTTTGCCCTGATATGACAAAACTGGAATTTTACAATCAAGTTTGGGCATCACACTTCACAAAATAAAGAACCAGTTGTGAAAACAACCAGGATGATCAGAAACTGCAAATACAAAAGTTTTATATACAATATACATACACACACACACACACACACACACACACACACACACACACATATATATATATACATGCACACAATAACAAGATTTGTCACTGTGGTACAGATAGGGCAGCTCTCATGAAATATCTCCTCCATTTCTTCAACTGCATAAAAGACTGATGAAAAAAATAAAATAGTCTTATCTCCATGTCATGTTCGGAGCAAGAATTTGCGTTCCTATTGTCATAAGGATGATTTACATTCAACATCAGGAAAAGCTTTCTGATAGTAAGAAAATACAACAAATACAGTGAAGTACTGGGAAAGATCACCCAAAGAGACAGGGATATCTCAGCGCTGGAGGTTTCAGAACAGCCTAAACAAGGATGTGCCAGATCACTGATCTTGCCTGGAGGCTGGAGGATGGCACAGATTATTTCTTTAGGTCACTTCCTGTTCTGTATTCAAGGATGCTGTGCATTTTCCATGTTCAATGTTAAATCAGCTAAGCTGCATGTGAAAAACAAAACTAAACCAAGAAATGAGGAAATCTCCAAACTGTTCATTCCAGGGTTTTTTCCTGTTTAGTTCCATAAACTGAGGCAGACTGGCCAGGATGCTGAGACCTTCAAGTTAAAAAAAAAAAAAAAAAAAAAAAAAAAAAAAAAAAAAGGAGAGGGAAGAAAGCTGCCAATTATCTGCACGTGTGCCCTATCAAACAGGTGCCTGATGGAAAATGGAGCATTTGCAAGAGACCTTTTTTTGAGAATTTTACAAGGCTATTAGTGCCATCTTCACCCATAGCATACACATGGGCATATGACAAAACACACAGCTGCTTTTGAAGCCAATATGAGACAACAAAATAATAAATCCCCCAATTTTTTTCGCTTTCTCTCCCTCTATGCTCCCTCTCTCAGGTGTGGAATTTCTCCCTTAAAATTGCACTCACCCGAGCCCAACATAGCAGCTAAGGCTAGTATGTGGTGTCTCATTTATTGTTCACCATAGTGCTTGCTCTTTGCCCAGCTGAGCTGCAGGCTTTCAATTTCCATTCAAAATACCATTTTTATTTTAATAAAAACTGGCTTTTTGGAGTTTAAAAGCCTCTTGGTCTTGGCAAGCTCCCTAGGCTAACAGATCTAGTCAGGTCTACCACCAGGCTCTGCCTGGCTCAGGGCGCTGCCACAATAAGCTATTGTTATTCGTAGACTGGCCATAGCTTCTCGTAAAACTTTTTAGGCTGGTATTGCTCAGCCTTGCAGCTTTAAACCACTAGGAAGAGAAGATTAGACTAGTGGCAATGTGCAGCCCTATCATTATCTGTTATCAGGCAATCATTTTTTGTGCAAGAAAAAGTGGGAAGGTGAGGAAAATGTATTTCACAAGATACTTTTCATGATGTGGCATATTTATTGCATCGATTACACTATGGGAGTGATTCTGAAAAGGGGAAGCATTTTGACTATATTGTGGTTTACTAGTATCTGTCAATCTGGTGATAAAAAGAGTGTAAAGCCCATCAGAGCAAATCAATATGTGACTACTTAGAAAGGGCAATTTGACTGTATCATATGATGGTATTGTGCAACATCTTGTCTGTCGGAGAAAGGTTTATGAATAGTCACCTTGAAGAGAAAAAGAGGAGCTGTCAACAAGCAACTGTCAAGAACAGCAAATCTTTTCTTTTCTTCCTGTATGTGTCTGATACATCAAATCTTGTCCATTGCAGGAATCATCACACATTTCAGCCTTTCAGAAACTGAAAAATATGTTAGTCTAGCCAACATAATCAGTCAATTTAACACTATGCTGGGTATCAATCAGAAGAGGGATCTGTGGTCCCTTACGAGTTGTAGAAATGCAACACTGTGGTCAAATCCTTGCTATATGTATTACAATAGCAACACAAACACACTGGGCAAACCTCTGCTCTCTCACACCAATTTACATTCAAGTAACTCTGCTGAAGTCTCTTTTGCCTGTTTTCCCTCAGCAGAGTGTAATAAAAAGAGTCAGAAAGCATTCTGGCCTCCACAAACATGGCAGAAGTTATTAATTCTTCCCCACCCTATGTCCAATCTTAAGGAAAATTATGCCAATTTCAGATAGGAGCCGTCATGCCACTTTTGCCAAACTGAGAGCGTGAGGAGATGAATACCAGACTGATAATATTAAATGTGTTTAGCTTTAACTGAAGAGAAAGAGTTATTATGTATTCTCCACTTCCATGGCGTGAAGTTTAGTAGAAATGGCATCACTTCCCCTCTGTTTAAGTTGTAGACCTCCTAACAAAATCACACGGAGCCCCTTTGGACAGCTTGTCCAGCCACAAGAATAAACTTTTAGCCCAACCCCTGCCGTAAAACTCATCTACGATGCTGGAAAATAATTTGAGATAGAATTCAATTGAAGATTTGCCTTATCTATGCTTTGCTTTGTCTCTCTATCTGTAAAATGTAATTACCAACACTTATCCTAATGAGGCTTTTCCTCCGAATATGGCCTTGCTTGAGGTATTCCCATAGAAAAACTCTGTAAAGTCATGAAAAAGGCCATGAATCAAATGTTCTTTTGATTGAGGACAGTGTTTGGATGCCTTGAGTTAAATAAGATATGAAGTCATGCTGTGAAAAGGAGGAGAAAAAATAAAACCAAATATTTAAGAGCTACCTAGCTCGGGAACAGTGCTTTAATGCTTGACTTTGTGGTATAAATGATTGCTTTAACTTTTTTAATGCATGAAAATGACAAACATTTAAATGACTGGTTATGTATAGTGACAAATCTGTGATTGTCACTATACGTAGCCAGTTTTGCTTCTTGAACAGGAGCTACTGCTATATATTTCTGGTTAAGGGCAGAAACTGATTTAGTTTCCATAAATATTGAGAATTTATGTGGTCAATACAAAAAAAAGTTGTGGTTTACAACTTTTATGTGGCTGAAGGAGAATTGATATTACTCTGTCAAGCTGTTAAAAATGTTGCATATACTGAAGCAAGCTTTAAAAATGATGCTTTTCTGATAGTTCAATCTAATAGAGATTCTGGAAGTAAGTATATTTTTCTTTTTAATAAGCATTTGTGATGGATAAACACTGTCACAAACCAAGAGGTAACATAAATTAAATGCTCAAATATAACTGGGTCAGGTAGCTGCCTGATAGGACTGAATTAACAAACGAAAAATAAAATAAAGAGGAACAAGATAAGCAAATAGTTTTATCACTGTAACATTCAAATTTAAAAATAGTGGAACTAAAGATACTTTAAATCAAAAAAATATATATACGCTTTTGGAAAGAATTACCTATGTTCTGTGTAACACAAGTGATTAAAAGAAATAACTGTGTATATTTAATTTTAGGATTGCTGCTTGCTAAAAATAGATGCTAATTAGACATACACAAAAAGTGTGGACAATAAACTGGATGCAAAGAGGAGTGTGGCATGCAATAAAAATTTCTGTATATATTTTAGGTGAGGAAAATGGAAGGGAGGATGTTTTAAAACAGCAAAGTAAATCATTTATGTGTTTTTTTTTCCACTCTCACTCTAAGTTTTATAGATCACGAAAGTACATTCATCTCTGTAAATGCTAGTGATTCTGAAGTGGAAGAGGTCACAGTTTGATTCCCATCCATTTCATATGAAAGATTTAGAATCATTTGCAGAGGGGCATGGAGTGAAAGGCAAAGTGTGAATCCACCCCAGAGGAAATTCTTTAGCCCTTCACTAATATTGTTAATGGACAGAAACATGAATGATCCATTCTGTCTTCATTCCACTGGAGTTACTGCACCTAATTCTCTGTACTTCAGATGGCTAAGTCTGGATTAGTTTCAAAGTGTGAAAAGGGAAAAAGAAACAATAAAAAATACAGTCTGAAAGAATTTCATGCTTCTTAAAGCTATGAGAATACTTTCTTTTTCTCTACATTGCATTCTCTTCAGCATAAAGATATTTATTTTAATCTCTTTGATGAGCATAGAAGAGGAAGGGAGAAATAAAACCTTATAATGATGATTATTAATAATTTTCACTTCAGTAAGCACATTTCATCAAAATACCTCAAAGTATTTTAGGTTAAGTGAACTCACAGTACCTATGGTGAGGTAGGCAATGACATAATTTCTATTTTTCTGAAGAGAAAACTGCAGCAGAGATGCTGAAGCAGTGATTTGAGGTTACAGAGACAGTCAATGACAACAATCGGACACAGCACCAAAACGCCCCTACATGAGGAAAGATTCAGCATAATGACAGGGTTTATCTTCTTGAAGAGGAGGCCAAGCCAGAGATGACAGCAGAAATCGAAGGTGGAAACCACTTAAAAAAGGAGCACTGCTGATTCCTTATCCTAAATAGTGAAATCTCAAGTTCTATTTTAAAACCTATCTCCAAATGGCCAGCAGTACTTCACAGAGCAATCAGTTGTACTTTGTGTGCTGTGTGCTTCTCCAAACTACCGAATAGCTACCAAGAGAAATATGGATTTCAAAGGATGTAGGCAGTCACTACTGAACACCCCAGTTTCCTAAAAAGTCAGGGTTTTTTTTTTATAAGGTTAATACAGAATTAACATTGATATAGTCAGATTTTTATCTACTTTAACCAGACCCAAATACTTTGTCTATCCATGTTCTCAAACTAACATTAGTTTAACACCTCCTCTATGCAGCTCCTGCTGTTTTATTTTTCATTAATATTTGTTCTGAGTATATAAAAAAACCCTTAAACAACTCTTGCATTGTCTAGTATCTCCATATTCCTCTCATCTGTTCCAGCTTGCAGATTCAGTTATTAAGTTACATTTAACCTCAATTAAACAACACTGTTGTTCACAGGGCTTTATGTTTCTCTTGGACCTTATGCTTTGGCTTCTCTAGGCATCACCTGGCTTTCATGGAGGTTTCATCCGAAGCCTGAGGTTGCCTGAACTGGGCTATTTTGGTAACTGTTCTGGCCACTGCCTTATCTTTGCTGTCGTTAGAGTGGTAGCTTTCCAATGATGGCATTTTGAAACAAGATCTTTAAAACCTATAGAATTGGATGATGCAAATTTCAGTAAATATAAAACCAGTGTCAAATAAAGGATAGCAAAAGACTGACCTGAAAATATGGCTTTCCTAAATGCTGGCTTTCATCAAACCCTGTCCCTGAAACAAGAATTTCACCTGGGAAGCTATGTCATTACAATAGAGATTCAAGGCTTGAGGCTTATTATGCCCCATCTTGATGTCAGATAAATAGATATAGAGAGATACAGAGATATAGATATATATATTCTGTGTACTGTTACTATACAAAAATGCTGTCTCCTCAGGTAGCAGATCAAATACCTTTTAAAATCATTACTGCTACTTCAGTGACAATACAGTTTTTGATACAACTTAGTTTTCTAGTCCTGAGCAGACTTTTTCTTAGACATTGTGAAAACTATTTACTAAGGTCCAGCCGGATACAGTTCTACAACAGTCACTTTGTCCTGAAAAACCTTGCCATTCTTGAAACACAGAAAGGAAAAAACATCTTGATTAGGCTTGAAAAGATGCAACTAAATAAAAGATAGTAAGACAGTTTGCTAATACTGAATAATGTAATAAATACAATACACTCTTGGGGGTTTTGGCTCTAAAGATCAAACTATTAAGCACTCATTATCCATCTTCAGAGCAGAGAATTAGGAAAAATAAATCTTTTTAAGCTGCAATTTGAAACTTTTAGAGAAGTGACTGTGAATCAATAAACTTGGAACCCCCAAACATCTCTCCTTAGATTGGCTTTCAGGGTTCAAACAAATTTGATGTAAAAGTAAATGTATTTTAAGGATTGTAAATAATTTTAAATATTTTAAATATTTCTGGAAGGGACAAATAGTTGGACAGCTTAGGAAAAATGCACAGTTTTGTATCCATTTCCTTTGAGTCAGCAGAGCTACAGTCTTTTTCTGTCTGTGGGATGCTGCCAACCTGGATGCATGTTTACAGATTTTAAGGCCAAAAACTTTGATCACATTGCCTCACATCTTGACATCTTACTCGATTTTTCTTGCATTATGCTGTATGACTTTATGAAAAACATTCAGTCTTGATCTGGAGACATCACCTTACAAGTGTCTGTGTGTATGTGTATATGCACGTGTGTGTGTGCATGAATTTATATATATGTATACACACATGCACTCATATAAAACTGCCACAGAATCACAGAATGGTTGAGGTTGGAAGGGACCTCTGGAGATCATCTAGTCCAACCCCCCTGCCCAAGCAGGGTCACCTGCAGGCTGCCCAGGACTCTGTCTGGATGGCTTTTGAATATCTCCAAGGATGGAGACTCCACAACCTCTCTGACCAACCTGTTCCAGTGCTCTATTAAAATCAGTGCTGTGACTAAAAGTAGGAAAAAAGTCCTGTTATTGATATGTTCTTCAGATCAGCGTGGATGATCCACAACTGGAAACAGTTTAACTTAATCATTGCAGCACTTGTCCAAAGTTAAAGCAACGGTAGCTAAAAAAATTCAAGGACATCGGCTTCATATAGAAAGAAAACAATAAGAACAAAAAGAACCTGGGTACCTCAAACAGCCATAACCCAATGCTTGTAGATGCCAGGGCAGCAAAAGAATAATAAACTGCAAAGAGTGGCCAGACTTTCATGCTCTTCCGAAACAACATCTCCTACTGCCACTATCAAAGAAAGAGTACTTGGCTAGAGGGATCATCGACTCTGACCTAGTAGGCTTATGTGTTTGTTAGTGAAGAGCTGAGCCCCAATTAATTAGTTCTGTTCAGGGTAAGGGATATTCCATTATTTGATACACATATATTTGTTCCGGGGCCAGAGCTCTTACTCTTGCATAGCACTGTGTCTTTCTCTTGGCACTACCAACCAGTTTGGGTGCCTCTAAAACAGCAAGTGACATCACACACAGGAAGATTTCACCCAGAAATTTCTGCTCAGAGGAAATCTATGAGAAAAATATCCTGTCTTATTGTGAAGCTTTTAAAATAGTGATGGACTTAGCACCCGTTCCAGTGATTGATTAAAGTGACACTACTTGATTTTGAGTTGCGATGTGATTATTTCTGACCTGTGAACATAATTGACGACCAAAGTCATTTCTTGCAACCTGTTATCTCATGCTCTGGAACAGCCAAATGATAGTTCACAGCACACTGTGAAAAAAAAAAATTAGTTTGGCTTATCTCTTTGGGCTGAAAACCTGCAACTCCGCTGTTGTTTCAGAGAGCAGAGAGGAGAACAAACAAGTTCCATGTACTCTGAGATCCAGTTCTTTGTGCAGAAGTAAGAGGTACAACCGCTTTTCCAGATTTCACCACCATCTAGAGAATAGGAGAAGTAAAAAGTAGATAGTGTAAGGAAACACTTAAGAAAAACCCTGATTTCCAGAGCTTCATCCCCAAAATATGGGGAAGAGATATGGGCCAAGGGAATTAATTTCCCCATTTATGTTTATTTCAGCAGGACCAAAAGGCTACTAAGGATTCTGCTCAGTCTCTCCTAAGCGAAAAGCAGATTTACCCCACCTCTCCCTACTAAGTCGGAATCAGCACTGCAGCTGGTGTCAGCAGTGTGTTTCATAATATCATTCTCTGGAGAATTTGTAACAATAGACAGCTGAACACAAGACCAGATGCTGGAAAACAGAAGATAAGGAAAGTAAATGTCATTTGCCTTGTTTAATATACAGTCACTTAGGTTACCATCACACACAGAGTTGGGCTGTTTTAATTAAGAAGTTTGTGCTGATGTCACAAATTCAAATCAGGTAAACACATTGCCATTTAGCACATACATAAAAAAACTTTTGATTAAACACACATGAATAGAAAATTAAGGCAAAGCAGATACTGCTACTGCAATCCACACTGAAGAGCTACTGCAGTTATTAAGATGCCTTTAGACTTTTTAATTAGTTAAAATGTTAATGAAGGAAAATATTGGCTGAGCTGCTGGTGGTGCTGCATCCCAGCTGCTGTAAATCTCGCAAGGAGATCTGAAATCATAGAGCAGGGGCACTGGTTAATAACCTACCTGTCACCAGCACTCAACATATTTTCTGTGAGATTTCAGGGTTGGCTGTGGTGCTACAAGCTCTTATTTCTACTGCAGTTCTTGTGTTTTCTATATCAATTAATATCTTTTGGTTTATGTAACACTCATCCCTCCTCCTCAACTATTGTCTTTTTTCTGAGCTCTATGTGCATACCTTCTTGGCTTGGAGTAAAGGTAGAGTGAGAACTACAGTCCAGTTACCTGGGCTCAAATCAATTTGTGCTTTAAGATATGCTCTGCGATTTTGGAAAACTCAAACTGTGCTGTGCCACTGCTGCAGAATAGAAGGCATAGTACAACCATCAAATATGAATAAAAAATGATGTAAACAGGCACATGGTTTTGAAGAAGTAGCATACACATGGGCCAATGTTTCTCTGTGTTTTTTGACTGTTTCTTCCCTCAGCCCAGGAGCTGTGGTTTGACAAGTGTGATTAAAAGATGTTTGAGGAACCCTAGAAGGACAGAGAACTCCCCCCATCCCACCATTTCTGAAAGGGTCACTGTGTGACTTCTCGCTTTGGACATGCCCGATTAGCTTATGTTTCTCTTAATGTTGCTTAATATTTATGCTCATTGTTTTCACATTTAAAAGTCCATATGCATATTTGAAAGAATCATACCAAGTCCAGCAGTCAAAGGTACCTTGCTACTTGATCACTTATGCCATATACAGACCATGGTTTCTCTATAAGTTTTTCAGAGTCATCAGGTCTGGAGATCTTACAACCAAAACTCAAGATTTTCTGGCAGTCACACTATCAATATAATGCTGCATTATGTTAATTTTATGGAACAGTTTTTTAATCTAAAGTTACACATGGCATGAGTCTTTTGCCTTAAGCCATAAAAAGAGCTATGTTATGAAAGGTAAGGTAAACTCAAGGAAAAGAATTTGTAGTAAAGGCAAAATTTTGACTGGCATACAGAAAGCACCTTAACTGTACTGGGAAGTAAGAGGCTGAATATACAGTGCTTTGGGTGAAAAAAAAAATATTTTCCATCTGAGGCATAAATTGTACATGAAGTATAAAAAGAACAGAGATGTGTTCAGACAGCTGTATTATGGTTCAGCAAAACCTTAAGTAGAAATATATTTGGTATGAAAGACAGTACCAATTTCACTCCTGGATTAGTTTTCACTTTCACAAGAGAAAAAACAACAACAACAACAACACAAAAAGCTGTCTTTTATAGCTTCCAAGTTTCCCCTGCTGACTAACTTGTGATAGCCTCAAACCAGAATAACCAGCATCATTTATACTTTACATTTTTATTGCTATGCCTCCAGCAACTGAAAGAAAACAAAGACAGCATGCAAACCCCAATGTTCTCCTTTACAAAAGGCCTTTGAATAACACACATTGGAACAAAACCTGATCCACCCAAACTTAAAGAGCATGCAACAAGCCAGTGCTCAAAACTTCTAAAATACATATCAGCACAAACAAAATCTTACATTTAGCATTTTCACCATTGTATGTAGATATAAACACAATCTAGCTTTGTTGGTCAAAGTGGAAAGAAGTAATAGAGAAGACGGCAGTAGGCTCCCTAGAAGTGGCTTCACGCAACTATTACAGGAGTATGATAGCACATTTGCAGAAATTATAAAAGCACCTTGAAAATTCTACAAGATGACTTAAAAAAAACAAAACTGTAAAGACAGTACCACTTGTTAATGCAATTGACAGGATTTTTGCTCAGAGGAGCTCTTTCTTCTACTGATACACCCTGGTGAATAATAAGTAAGGACGAATGCCCAAGTGTAGCATTGCACAATAAACAAAGCTACATTGTCAAAACCAAACACACGAAGAAGGGCAAGATGCCATGGCTACATCTGGTCTGTGGGACCCAGTACTGCTTCTCCATGTCAGGAAAAGACTCCAGTTTGCATATACCTCCCATTCCTGCCTGCCCTGGTTTCAGGAAAGCAAATCTAAACAGCCGAGATGGATTGGAGCCTCAGCTCTCTCTAAGATGTCACCAGAATTTTAGAAAGTTCAGGAGTTTGGGACTGGGATTTGGCATGCCCTCCACAACAGCTGTCAATCACCTGCCTACCTATCTGGTCAACTTATGAAACACTCAAAATAAGATTTCTAACTAAAAACTTGGTATTGTAACTGTGTGTTATTTCCACTGACATCTGCATGCCAGATGGGATTGCATTCCAGTATAAGGACACCTAAGATAGGTACCCTTAAAGAGGTTTGTCTGCATTCTGGTAGTAATTTACCAGCAACAACACACAAAACAGTGTGGCCTTTTTCTCCTATAAAAACATGCAATTGTACCAATTTAGTGAAACTAAAAAGAAGTCATCTGATCTCAGTAATCCTCCAGCATATCCTCATTTGAAAAGTAAGGAAAGACCATTTTTCACACTTTCTAGAAGGTGTTTACAAGCAAACAGGGTCTACAAGAGAAGTGTGGGATATCAGGACTCCTCTGCTGGAGACAGCTGTGTGGGTGGAGGCAATGGAGGTAGGAAATCTGCAGTAATAGTCCTTTTTCTATAGCACGATACGCAGGCAGACTGTAAGCAATCTAAACTGTAAACATTAGTACAGCACCTGCCACAACAGAAGTGTGGATCTACCTTTCCCTTTGTGTGTCTTTGTCCTTCTTTTCGCTGCATTCCTCTCCACAATGAGATCATACCTCTTTTCTGAGCCTAAGCAACTAAATATGTGTTTTCACTGTATTTATTCATAACAATCTCAAGAGCTGTAAGTAGCTCATCTAGCTCTTTTCTTCCTTTTTCATCTACAACAATAGTTGTACAGAAATAAATTGCAAATAAAATGAAACCTAAATAAAGGCTGGCAATTTTGTGTTTGTAAATGGGGAAAATTCATTCATATCACTGTATAATTTGTTAGCTGTGTTCATTGATTCTCCCCTTTTCCATTGATTCTATGTCTGCCTAACTTCAAAAGAGTTATTCTCTATTACACAGAGTTGAGAACCAGATCAACTGTAGAACTAATTTTAAACATGGTTTTTTAAGGAACTATTTTCTGTGACTATATCTTTTACTTTTTTTCCTAAATATCTCCTTTTGCCTTTCCAAACCAATCTATTAACCTGGTCATTTATGAGATATCGTTTTTCCTCCAACCAATGCTTGTACCCTTTCTATTCAGTATAATGACAGTAGTTTGCGAGAGGTTAGGGACAAGCGTTTGTACGCACTAACAGTATGAGACAAAATACTTCCTGAACCCAGGCAGGTACATGTCGTAACTACCACTTGCTAATAAATATTAAGTGTTAGATGAGGGTCGAGTATTCGCCAAAGGAGTAAGGTACTTAATTTAGAGGAAATAGAAATATGCCACAGAACTATTACTCTGTGATAACCTGTTGTTTTTCTACCAGTTTACTTATTAGGATTTACACTAACACTGACCCATGTAAATTTATATGAAGATATTTTCTGATAGCATCCAGATCTTGATTACCAAATCACAAAAAAATTCAGCTTCACAGAACTGGATAGACAGGCTCATTTCAAATGCACGCTTTTTCTATATAAATAGAGAGAGAAAAAAAAAGAAAATATTGGGAGAGTATTTACAAATATGACCATATTTATTGCTTCAGAACACCTAATTGTCACTCCCATTACCATTACCAATGTTTTTGTCTCTGATGATCCTCAGCATAAATTGTGTTGAGAATGTATTTAGCCAGGCACACAGTAGTCTACAGAAAAGGAAATGTGTGCAAAAGAATAAGAAAACAAGAAACTCAGCAGTGCATCACCTCAGCTATGTCTTCATTCCAACATATTTCAGACGACTTAATGCTGAATATTGAATTAATGAAGACATTTGTTATTGAGGTGGTCACTATACACTGAGTAATTTGAGTAATCTAATATTCACTGTTGGGTTTCTTTTTTTCTTTTATTGAAATATTTCACAATTCTCAGACCTGTTAGATCCTCATAGAAACTACAGATTGAACAATTTATGATATTAGAAATGAGGCAATTGACAGCTTCCTTTTCAACCCATACAGATTTTTTGCTTGCCAATCCCCCACTCCAACTAGTGAAAAAGGATCATGTAGAGTAAGACAAAACATAATATTGCAACAGGAATGAATTTACGCTGATAGCAAATGGTGGACCTCTCCAGACCTAATGACTCTGGAAAATTTATAGGGAAACTGCAAACTTACCTCAGATGAAAAATATGAACACTAGTTTTTCCAGGTTGAACAAATAAGCTCCCTCTACGCACATAGGCAGCTTACTAAATTATATATATATGCAAGTATTTTGTATATAAGACTATTTACTATAACTGGCAGTAGGGTTAAGAAAATTAGCCTGTTCTTGTTGCTTGGCTTTAGTGAATAAAAGGCATGATATTTTGTAAACATACTATAATACACCATGTTTGCACGTGATTTTTCTGTAGGCTTTCTGTAGAACAATTAAAATTTGAAACACTGGAAACATATTTTATGTTATATATTCAAAATATTTAAACCCTTTACAGAAGATTACCAGTCATAAAGAAACACAATATAGATTGTTCAAAATTAAATTACAGCACCTTTTTGTAATCTTATAAATCTGTAAATTTATTTTGTATAAAGATCTGCAATATTAAATTTAACTACCCTGACTCAGAAATTAAAAGCATATTTTGTACTTACAGAACTCTAATATCATGAATGAATGGTGTGATCTGTTTCACACAGCTAGCATTTTATTCCTATAAGACACTGGACCATGTCTTCCTTTTTTTTTATGAAAATATCCCCATTTTTGGCACAAACTATCATGTTTAAAATTTATATCACAGACTGATAAAGATTCCTTAAATGTTTAGTGAAAAAACAAAGCAAAGCAAAGCAAAACATTTAGTAGAAACTAGAAATGGCTACATGTAGAATGACTGATAGCTTACAACTGTACTTGAAGGGTCCTTGAAGTCGGCAATAGGATATGGAAATTTGCTGTGTTTGAAAATCCTGTTCATCATTTGGTAGAAGTATGAGCTAAGCAGGGGGCTCAATATATACATCGCAGTTTGAGATACCTGCCCTCTTGGTGGATAGTTTTAACAGACAGATCAAAGAAATCAACCTATTCGTCAGGGATCGATATACAGTTGACTGGCAGGGTAAGTAAATGGCTATGAACAGACAGATGTGTGTTTCCAGAGCCATTTGTTAGCACAGGAGAGATCACTGCTCCCAGTACTTGCTCATTATTGCCCCATTGCAAGGGGTTATTGACCCAGGACTTGTTCATATGAGCACTATTTACACTACCGCTATTTACATTCACGACCTGGATCTTTGCTACCCAGCTGCAACTATCTTCCTCCATTATCTCTGATCTCTTTTCGGCAGAAGCCTCATTCTCCAAGTCAAGAAAGTATTTGTAAGAACAAAAATTTTCAATTAATGAAATTTGAAATATAAGTAAAATGTTGGCTTTAAGCTCATTTTATATTCCCTGGAAGATGCTTTCGTTAGCAGAGTTCGCTGGAAAAAGTACTAAACAGATGTGCAAATATAAACTACATTATTAACACACTTTCAAATAAAATTATATTAAAATAATTTTTCAGATACAATTTCAAGTAAAATACATATTATCTATTTTTCTGATAAAATTCCACATGTACAATATAGGCTTATTTAAATGTAGAATTTTGTTTTCTGTTCCAAATCAAGAAAAACAATAGAAAAATCTCATTCTACACCCTCACCCCTTTAATTTTTCAGTTCAGAACTATGTCATATCTTGTTTCAGCAATTTTTGTTTATTTCTAAGGTGGGAAATTTTTGGTGTGTCTGGCCAGATTACATTCTTTCACTGTGTAGCAGTCTTGACAATTCAAGACTAAGACTCCTGACAGTTAAGTCCCTTGCTCTGCAGGCTGCCATGGAGATAATACCTGTGGGCCAGGGGCCAGTTTAATCCGTCTAACAATAAGCAAGTTATATAAATTTCTATCAATAACAATGCATGTTGGAACGTACACATGTGCAGGGAAAAAAAAAAAAACACCCTGGGGAGACCGACAGAAATTACTTTCAAAAATACAAGGGATATAACTATGTAAATACATGGAAACAGAATGTGCAACCACTCAGTTTTTCAGGACTTACTTGTCTGACTGTTAGCATTACAGAAACAATTTAGCAAATTACAGATAAGTCATTGATGAGCATATTTTGTGGGAATTAAGAAGTACCTCCTTATAACTGTGTGGGAATTAAGAAGCATCTCCTCCTAACCAGAATGGAAGTTAGCTTCACAGAGGCCCCAACCTCGCTAATGCTTCCTCCGTCTCAGCTCCTGCTCCCACCCGCCTCCTAGCCCATCCGACTCTCAGGTCGGATGATTCACTCTCCTGTGATTCATGGGGCCCCTCACGCAGGTCCCAGCCCCGCTTCTTGCCCTAGCACCTCCCTGAGAGGCTAAGGGTGCTCAGGTACGTAGCACAATGGCACACCGCACTTGGACATTTCAGCGACTCAAATTGAAGCTGGCCTGTCCTTAGGAGAAAATGAGGTTCAGGTGCTGGACATCGATCCAGAGATCTGATTCTTAATTTGGCATAGTTAAAAAAAGCTTCTACCTCAAGAAGAATGGCAAAAGTGATATTTATGCCACAAGGTGAGGAACGTCTCAACAAGGATAAATGTGCAGTATTTCTTAGGGATAGGAGATTGTCTTCCATGGCAAGAGACACACTCAGCTGACCGAAAGAAATCCGTTATATTTTGTACTTGTTATGGAAATAAATCCACTCTTTTATTTTTTCCTGATATATAAGAATATTTATCATAATGAATTATTTTAATACTCTTTGTATTGAGTACTTAATGTTCCACAATCAGTGCCTGAAGATACTCATGCAGTGTTTATATTTATTTTCTGTATGTTATCTGTAGAGTTGCCAAGTTGCCAGGGACCTTTATAGAGGGCTGTATGCTCATTGTATGTAATTCTTTCACCCCGTTGTATGTGATGCTCAATAATTTTTGTAGATATTTATTACAGAGTTATGCTGAATACATTAAGCCCTGCAACTGTTAAAACAGACCTCTCATCCTGCCTTAACTATAGAAGACCGCAATAGGAATCAGCTCAATAAGCTGAATAGTGTTAGGCTGGAGACTGAAGAAAAAAAATCAAAATGAAGGAATTTAACAAAATCCACCACAAACGCCCTTCATACAGGTAGAGTAATAAAAAGACGATATGACTCAGGTAGGAAACATGGAGCTAAGCATGGGCATGAGTACAGAAATAAGAAAAAAAGTGGCATAAAATAAGTTTTCTGTCTCTAGAGTAATACCTTTACTGATACTGATCTTTTTTTTTCAGGTGGATGATAGGTTATGATATCATTATCTTTGGATAAAATTTAAAAAAAGGGGATAAAATTCTTTCTAACACATATTTGAAAAACACTCAGGTCATCAAACTGTGGCCTTATGTGACTGCAAATATATATCTGAGGAAAATAAACCGAAGATGCTCATGAAAAGGAATTGTATGTTCCTTCAAATGAAATTCTGAGGACAGAATTCAAGAAAAGAACATTATGTAGGAAGTTCTAGTGCCTGGGTCAGCTTTTTTGACTTGCTTTGGCTGTTGTTTTAAGGCACTTTTTCATAATGGTGATATATGGCTAACTAATCAGTGCCTGTAAGTTCACAGGGATACAGTCTGGAACTCTTGTGAGGAGAAATAGTAGGAAAAGAACTGCTAAACTCCACTTGATGCTTTGAAAATTTACCTCCTAGTGTTCTTGAAAATTATTTCTCCTGTGTGGAGAGGACTAGAAGGAAGGAAGTAATTAACTGAGGTAAGATGGTCCTTTAAAAAAAAAAAAAAAAAAAAAGAAAGAGAGAGAGAGAGAGAGAGAGAGAGAGAGAGAGAGAGAGAATAGTTTCTTAAATCAGAACTTATACAGATGATTTTGGGACATTCAAAAAGCTCTGCTCTTTAAACTCTTTTTCTTCATTGCTGTTACAAGGCAACTGGTTGCCTTACTAGCAACCAGAACACAGGAAGACAAGCTTTACTTTATAAAGAGAAATCTGAGAATTTTAGACCCCTGTTATCTTCATTAGGGAGACTTCTGTTGGTTTCTGGACAGACTATTGAAAGAAATATCATTTTTTTATTATCAGTTGGTCATTTAAAATACTTCTCCATTATCTTTGACATCCCCTTGTGTCCTTACCAATTTGTTTAGATATATATTTTTGTGTATGTCTGAGTCTCAAATTTGTAATTTTTCTAACAGTGAAACAGAAGATAACCACTGCTGACCCCAATTACAGTCAAGATTGTACAGACTTATTCATATGTGCTGAATGATTTGGTCTGTAATAACAATATATATATTTATAGAATTCTTCTTTTCTACCTCCCTGAAGCTACACACTGACCAAGATAAAGGAGATGGAAATTTAAAATACATATTAACAGGAGATGGGGCTGGCAGTCTGTTCATTATAGATGAAAATACAGGAGATATTCACGCTGCAAAGAAATTGGACAGAGAAGAAAAGTCCCTGTATGTGCTACGTGCCAAGGCTATAGACAGAAAGACTGGAAGACAAGTGGAGCCAGAATCTGAATTTATCATTAAAATCCACGACGTCAATGACAATGAACCAAAATTCACCAAGGACATGTACACCGCCAGCATTCCAGAGATGTCTGGAGTTGGTAGGTAAAAACTTATCCTTAAGTAAAATGCAAAGAGGTTTGGGTGGATTTGGAACGTGTAAGTAATTCATTATTTGAGGCATTTAAAACAAGCTTCTGTGAATATCCGTGGAATAATTTTTGTTGCCAGCAATGTATCTTAAATGATTGGTTCCTGCTTTTATTTATTTGTTTCATCTTCATCCACTTTTTAATCCTTTTTCCACAGTATGTTACTCTCTGCTATTTTAAGCCCACTGCAACCAGCAAGTAAAGTGCCATATAAGGTTGTTGTATCAGTTAAAACATAGTTTTGCAGCAACTGAGAATATCACTTGCATAAAATGTGCTTGTAAAGAGTCTAATTCACTGAACCTTTCTGAACCTTCACACACAAACTTTAAACATGTAAGTAAATCAATCCATGTATCAAAATGATGCAAAATATGTCCCTAAATAGCTAAGAACTTTTTTTTCTCTCTTTGGTCTCAAAATCGGTGGGAGGGTTGTTTGTTTGTTTTTTCCTTCTTCCTTCTTCCTTTTTTTTTTAAGAAGTAAACGTGTGAATCCCTCCCCTAATGAAATAACTATTTTTTTAAATAATATTTTCTAATGGATAAAAAGGTTACAGCTATTCACAGCTGCTGGACTATAAAGTTAAAATGTGGAATTTTGTTAGAAGTTGGGTAAGAAATATAGCCTCAAAAAAATTTCATTTTCTGGATTTTGTTCAAATAATGTAAAGTGATAGAGAATGCTGACTAATATGTATTCATCAGAAGCTACCATGATTACCTAAGTGCTTTACTTTCTTAGAGTACAAATAATTTCTCTGATGAGTAAGCATAAATTACATAGGCTATGGGCAATGACTGACAGATAAATTGTCAACAGTTATTTACTTATCAAGAATTATTTTAATAGTTTGCAAAATCAGCTCCAGGTGATGACATTGATTGCAGAGACAATAAAATACCAGTCAACATTTGTGACCAATAGGTATCATTGCAAGATAATTTCCAGAAACTAATCATAGTCACTGAAAGCAGCAGTGGAAGCGTAAGAGCCAGACCAGCTTAATTTTAGAATCATGAAAAGGTAATTCCTACACTACTATATGTGATACAAAGAGTACAAGAGTGATTCACCTAAAGATACATGGAGAACAGAGAAATCTTTTCAAATTCAGAGTTTACTTTGCTGATAAGCTGTGAAGTATATATGTTGGTAGTGCACCTGCCACTTAATTTGAAATACATTTGTAAGGAAGGAACTATATAGGAATAGATAAGATGAAAAAGCATGCCGTCCAACTTTGACCCTATCATTTAGTCCAACCTCATTAGAGTCAACAGAGAAGCATGAATAAAAGAGACTAGTATCAGACCCAGTGACTTGGCACTGTCTGTGAAATTTTAAGTCTATGAAAAGTCTATATCTGATGAGGATGATGATAATATAAATACCATTATGTACACTGAATTTACTTTAAACTGAGAAAGTGTCCATAAAAGATGCAGTAAAGGGGAGCTTTCCTGTGAAGATAGCATTAAAGTATTTAAACAGGAAAAAAGCCCTTAGCTTCCAGTGTGAAGGCAAAAATGGGATCTGATTACTCTATTTTTGTTGACATTTACATTTAGGGGTATAAAAACTACACCAGAACAGCATTTTTTATCATTCAAATTTGAATGGATACAAGTAATTTTGTAATTTCTCAAGGTAGCAGAGCATAGGGCCCCAAATGCAGCTCAGTGTATTCAAGAAACAGAAATTTTATGAACTCTGAAGTCAGTCAAAAGAATGCTAATTCAACAGTCACAGCGTGAGGCATCCATTTCATTAGGCAAAATCCAAAATATCTCAACTACTTGCTTTGTAGTCAAGACATACGTAGATGAGAACTACAGTGAGATTTTCATCTTTGGAGGCCCCTTTTCCCATGCCTCCAGATGAGGAAGCAGATGCCATGACTGGAAAAACCAACTTGGGAGTGAAAGGGTGAGATTCAGCCCCGAAATGGAATGCAACTTACAGGTGAGCATGTGGTACACATCCAGACCTTCTCATAAAACACACAATACAACACACAAAATACAGCATGAAGATGGTGTGTGAAATATCTAGACAAAGGAAGATAGATGAATGTAGGCCAAAAAATATGCACTAGGCAGTGCACACAAAAAAATAAAGGGAAAAGAAGAAAAAAGAAATTAAAAAAAAATAAACTCAAGACCAATACAGCATGGCAATGAGCTGTGTAAATAGCTCCTGGTACAAACTTTCCACAATGGCTAGGATATCCACTACAGAATCTCAAAAGGAATTTGAGATTATGCATTATTAGTGCATGATGTGTTATGGAAATGGTATTGAAGTAGTAATAATTCTTTTTCATTCAATACGTATGAGTCAATGAATAAACTACATGCTTTTGTTTTGTCTAGATAGGCAGCCCATGTGATTTTTTCTTGAAATAGTATTTATTGCAGAGCATCACAAATTTACAGTACTATCAGCCTTATGCAAGGCTGAGGTTCATCGTACCTCACCCAATCTATTCAGTGGTTTTGGCACATGCTGCTGTTGGTGGATTAGACAGGTGTCAAATAGAAGTCCAAAAGCTATATTTGGATACAGAAACAAGCTTATGTTGAAGGCTGTCTTGGAAGTCATTTAAATGATCCTGAACAGTAAAACTTCCAGTGGAATTTGAGGTTGGAGGGTTATGTAAAATAAGTGACAAAGGAAGAATAAACTATCCTGAGGACTTACCGAGTAAGAGTAGTGTCTGTTAGGGTTATTGCTTTTGTAAAGATAAGTGTGTCTGAACAAAAAAAGAAAATACACTGCAAAAAACAACAACAACAACAAAAATAGAGATTGCAGAAGTGCATTGAAGAAAAGAGGAAGACTTCAGAATAGAGGATTAAGTGCCTCTTAATTCTAAAAGTGCCTCTATAAGAAATGGAGCAGAACAGGAATGGAAAAATGAAAACAAGAATGCCTGGCAAAAGGTGACCATCTTTACTAAGACCATATAGAAAGAAAAGTGCAGTGCTGCATTACCTGCTATAAACACTTAAGATCATGAAGATTATTTGTTATCACTGTGCATGCACAGATTCTTTCTTGTCTAACCAAATAATATCCTGACTGGAAAGAACTGTATAAGTACACTACATATATTTTAAGAAACAGTTATGCTCGTGATGAGCAGGCCAAAAAGTTTTGGGAAAATCCATTTTTTTCCCCTTCCTCCCACTTTTGTGCCTAAAAATGTAAATATTTATATATGTGCATATATATATATATATATACACACTTTTTTTCAAATTTAACAAATATGAAAGGAGATATTTATGAAAGCTTATGAAAATGATATTAAGATTGAGGAATTGAAGAGGAATCATCACCAGCAATGTTTCCAGCAACTTGTGTATCTGCTGTTCAAATACCAACTCATACTACATATTTCTGCCTGTGTTACTGCCTGTTTTTTTAGAATAACTAAATCTAGAGCACACAAGGGAGAAAGATAAATCAACATGTCTGACACAATGTGTGATTTTCAGTATCAATAGGCAAACATTGCTCATGTTTAACTGGTTTGGTAGCAAGAACAGTGAAAATGTAATATGGATTTTTAGCACAATTCAAGTCCAATTCAAACATGAATGCTTATTTGTGCATTAGTTTGTACTAATCCCATGCTGCTGCATTTATTTTGCAGCCATCAAGTTATGCATAAATTAGCTTGGCTATGCCTAAATGGGTTCCAATCATGCCTCCAATAGCATTATGGGTATACCTAAAATGCTGCATAGTGAAGTTAGTTCTAGAAGTAATCAAAAGCACTGAACTGAATTGACTGCAATATCATTTCAGAAAATTTTATGGAAATGATCATGCAAAATGATCACAGTCATATTAACTTAAAAAATTAAATGAGAAAGTTAGTTTAAGAGATTCTGAAACTCAATAACATGGAATTTCTCATTAAAATCAGCTATTATACCGAAGGACCGGAGGATAATAACTGCTGTAACTATATTTTTAAGGAGTGCTAGAGCTGACTGGAAGAATTAAAGACTGCTGAGATTTATTCAGAACTATGTAAATTGGCTCAATAAAATCTGAAGAGTTCTATAAAATAGTTCCAAAGATGAAAAAAAAATGCAAGATAGTCCCATAAAGGAGAATCAAAACAAAAAACAGAAAGTAAAGGAAAAGAAGGTGCTCAAAATTTTAAACTTAAGGAATGCCAAAACCATAAGATGAAATCTTGGCCGCAGTGAAGGGCAGGTAGACATCAAGCAGAATGTATTCTGATACGGTTATGCTTTAGAAATACTTTGGGAGGAAAGTTCAGAGATGGTAAATCAAGTTATGAATCTTGGGAATATGAATCTTCAATTTCCCCTCCATGCTGAAGAAATAGAACAGCCCTAATCGTGCTGAAAATAAACTCATTTCAATTTTGAGGCTTTCTTCAGGGACATTCCACAAAGGGTCAAAGGCATGTTACACTGGAATAAGCTATGATGTCTCTATTTTTCCCTAATAAAAGATGCTTACTAAAAAAAAGAAACCCTCACTGTGAAAATGACTTTTCTCAGGACATACAAAAAAAAGTTATTAAGACATTTTTAAAAAGGGAAGTTAGCAATAAGATGCCCTGTGGAGTTCAATCCCTTTTGACTGCTGGATCAATATTATTACATCCTCTCTTACCTATCCTGCTAATTTTAGTGGATAATGTTTACCATTGTTCTCATTAAGCATCTTTAGCATGGAGCTAATAAGTATTTCATAACACATTTTTAATCTTTAAATTGATCCTTTTAAGAGAAAGCTAATGCTTAATTTACCTTGGCATTCATTTCTTCCTACTCAACTCCACTGAGCTGCTCTGGATTTTATAGATCTAACCAAAGGCAGCTCTTGCTGCAGAATTTCTACATGATAAGATTTGTGTAATGTATAAATATAAAGGGCCATATTTTAAATGGATAAATTTAAAATTACTAAGTTTCCCATTAAATTTTTTTCACTGCAAATACAGCCAGCACAAAAGATTTCTTCTCAGCAGGATAGATAGAGGGGCATTATATATGAAATACAAATGTGGCTGTTTTAAAGTAGACATAGAGGATTACAGCGTCCCTGCATATGCCTTGTATTTAACAGCTACTCTAAATAATACATATTTTATATATATATACATGCACACACAGATATATGTATATAGGTAAATAGATATACATGTATATGCATAATGTATACAAAGAGAGAAAAAGAGAAAAAGAAAGATGAAACTGCAGTAAAACATAGAGGGAAAGATGCATTACTACTACCATCTTTGTTACCACACTACTGTCTGTTAATACAGTAATATATATTGCAACGTCAGTTACACAAAGGCCATGATTATATTAGAAGCTACATTATCATTGTTCACTACTCCTACAGTCTCTCTCCAGAATCATTAAGTATCGCAGCTACCACTGGCTTTCAATAAGACTGTGTTCTGATATTTACTTTAGCATAGTTACATTACTTTTTTCAGTGCCATATAAGCATAATTATGCATCCCTCAAGAACAATTTGTTATTTCATGTGAGAAGCTCTTACAAGAACAAGTGGGCCTTACAGGAGGAAAAAAAAGAAACTTAACCAAATACAGAAACCATCACGTTTTCTATTTCTGAATTCACTTATGGCAGTAAGCATTAACCTACAGATGTATGTAAAAGAGTAAGTGGAGGCAGCTCTCATCTTTCATAATTCAGCAGGAAATAATTATGTTTTCTCCACTACATATTTTCTCTGGTTTCAGACGCTCATAAGCAAAGGCTATGGCTGACTCGCTTAGCTTTGTGACAAGGCTGCAAAAACTACTTTGCTGACCTGCAAAATTTTGGAATGGTAATTGTTAACATACACTGTTCAAAACTAAATAATTGAGTTAGCTTGAAGAGAAAGATATATTACAAATAAATATTTTTCCACATGTTGACATTTTACATTCTGCAGTTAGAACATGCTGTTAGAATTCCTTTTAGATTTCAGTCAAACCAAGCACAGTAGCAGAAATCGTGTGCCTAGAATACTTCCTATATTTCAGCTTGCTTTTACCACTGTACCTAAAGAATTTCAAGATCTTTATAATTGTCAGAATCTGCCAGAGCAGCGTTCTCTTCTCTATATGCTTTATTTTGACTTTTTTAGTTTAGTTTCTTTATTATTTGCTAAACCAGTCTTTATAAGGAAGAAATTTCCCTTTCTTTCAACAAAATAAAGATGACAATATAAAATAAGAGTTCAATGCCTCAGAAAACTTCTTTTAAAGAAATCATCAAAGTGAAAAGGATGAACAACTCTTTTTTTTTTTTTTTTTTTTTTTTTTTAGAACACTTAACAAAATACAGATTTAGTGTTCCAAGAAACTTGCTTTTTTTGTTTTTTGTTTGTTTGGGGCATGCATTTGGTTAGATATTTGGATAGAATATTTTTTTACAATAGGCTTACACTACATTTTTGTTAGAAATGTACATAGGATTCTCTATAAATATATTATGCTTGCCATGAAAAAGAATATTTTCAGAAAAGCATGAGGGGCGTGTTTCATTTTCAGATTGTGCATTTACAGTTACAAAAAAAGGATCACTGAAACTCCAAAGGAATCATATTTAGGTCATGATTTTTCTTTCCCTTAAATTGCTCCATCATTTGTATAGTGCTGTATATAATAAGGATAGCATTTTGCTGGCAAAAAGGAGGTCTCTTCTGCAAGAAACTTACTTGCTAGGGCTCTGATACTATAAACAGATTATTTTGAATTTGTATAGCTCCATTGACTTAAAGCTGGACATGACAAATGTTAGGATATTCCTGAACGGATTTTATTTTAGGATTAATGTATACAAATTTTGTAGCATTTAAATGTCCCTTCACAACTATCACTTTTTTTTTCCCTCAGATATATCTATCTGTAGAGAGAGTGTAAGTAGACACACAAAATTATTATTATATATAATGTAGAATTTTTGGCTCTTAAGGAACCAGCATGAAACTATCCTAAAAGGAAATTCTATGAGTTTACAACATTCCCAAATAATTATCTGATCAAAAAAAGCAACAACAACAACAAAAAAAACCCTGGACTCAAAAGAAAAGCAATAGCTTCCATTTAGGATCAGATCAAGCAATGTACTTAATGCTTGTATATTAACAGTTTCATTTTGGGAAGATTATCACTGCACACTTCTACTCAACATCCTAACATAATATATAAAATTAAAAGCATACATTTAATTTCTATATTATCCTTTCTCCTTCAGAGCTTTAATAATTTTGTCTTTACATTAATCATTTTATCCATTAGTGATTAAAAATCGTTGCTGAAGAAGAAATTAAAGAAGTTAAAGAAATTAAGAAGAAGAGATTAAAAAATCTCTTAAAAAACTATTATAAGCAATCACTTCAAAACTGATAAATATGAATATACGTATATGAAGCTAAGGATGAAACTTTAATAAAGAAATTGTGACAACAAATTTGAAAAATTTCTCATCAGCCACCGAACTACAGTACCTTTAAAGTTTACACAGAGTATATTAATGTCACACTTGAAAGAACTGAGAGCCACAGCACATTCAGAAAAACAAAGGACAAAAATCAGTGCTAATAAGATTCAAATCAGTGTTTCTGAGGAATTCAAATAATTCACAAACTTAAGAGCTACAGAATACTTTAACATTGCAGATAAGCAGATCTTTAATCTACAACCAAAAGGAGCAGCTGTACTTTTATTATCTCTCTGCTCCTAGCTGTGTGATCTTATGCCTTGCCCGCTGCCTGTCTAACCCCATGATAAGTCAGTTTAGGGAACTAGATTAGCAGAAAAATAAGTTATTTGGTTGTAATATTCTTTTTTCTGATAGCTTTGTTCCTTGGATCAGATGCGAGGAGGTTAGATAAGCACCAGAGCTGGTGCTGGGAGTGACAAGAGTGTGCAGAACAGAGCAGAAAAGGGCAGGAGAAACGGTTTCATTCAGCGATAGTTAGCCATAGCTAAAAATAGTTTGATGTATTCATTTTTCTTCAGCAAGAAAATTCTGAGATCTTATAAACAGGATTCCTCAAATGCTTTCTTTTTCTTTTTCCTTCCTTTTTTGGGCGTGTCATGACAAGCCTTCTTCTTGGCTTGTCATGAAAACACAAGTCTGAGGCAGCATGACGGGGAAATCAGAATCGTCTATTGACCCACGGCGAGTAACCGCTCGAGCCTGGTTCTGGAAAAAATGCAGCTTGGGCAGAACTGCAGTCAGCAAGCAAGGGTAGCTAGCACTTACTGTAAACACGGGAAGTAAACTCTAAATATTTCTCATGTTTTTGTCCTGAGGGAGCTGAGCCGCTGCCAGCAGGCTCTGTTAAAAGCTCATGTCGGTGTCTGAGCTCCCACACACACCCAGCTGCTCACCCTTCACGGCATGCGGGGCTCAGCTGTCCCCTGGAGGGAGAGATAAGACCACAGCAGCTCAAACGCAGCGACCAGTAAGCGGGACAGAGGGGTGGTAAAGCAGCATGTAGAGCGTGAAGGTTTGCAAACTGGCTGGCCTAAACTTTGGAGATATCATTTCAAGGTCACCATGGACTTGCCTAATTGCTGCGTGTTGCAAGTTCCCACCTCTCGGTGGACAACTAGCACAACCCTATCCTGCAGATACGATGAGATGCACTCAGCCCCTGCGCCCACGGACGTCATAGCGCCCTCGGCATGACGGAGCCTTCTCACCCAGTGGGATTTTCAGGCCTGAGCTATGTTAAATGCAGCTTCCCCTCACATCTCTCTTAAATGATTCAGTGCAATACTGTTTGCATGGCTATTTTATTGCATCCATTTTATTTCCCACTATCTGTGCACATAAAAAAGAAAGTGGGTCTGGAGCTCTCTAGATCAGAGCTTGAAATTAGTGTTAAAAGTGCCTGTATCATACTTACACTAAAAATTGTTTGATGTATCCATTTCCCTTCCTTTTATTTCAGTAGTTTTTCAACTATAACACTCTAATCTCTGGACAAAAACATAATGGGGCTGGGTTCTTCACATCAGCACTTTTTGCTCACACTACGGTGCAGTATAATGGGAGATGTTCTGCACTGCTAGAGATGCTGCCTTTCAGGTGGCATCTTAAACCAAGGCCCCTTCACTGTAGCTTTGATGGCTTCACATCTAGAAAGTGAAAATCTCAATGCCATTCTGAAAATATTAAAGGACAGCTATGTTGCTTCAGCCAATATTTCTCTCTTTGATATGAACGTGTTACAGTTCACAGCCATGTGCAGCTTGTTTTCAGAGCCACAGTAAATGCAGAGTTCCTACGCATGATACCACCTTACAGGCATCTAATTTATTCTTTCACGAGCTGTTGCTAGTACAGCCACCAAATAATTTTTCTGCTTCGAAGATGTGCTACAACGAAAAGTGAGTACAGTGAGCCTCTTCTCATATTTCTGTGATCATATAGGAGCCCGTAGGAATTGAACAGCTCATGATAAAGACTGGAATAGCTGGGACTAATTAACATTTGTAATGTTAGGAACATACCTTTCTCTATCAGAAGGAACATGGCAAATGGAGGCATAGGTGTATTATATTCCATATTAAAACCACCACAAAAAGATTAAAATAAGTAGGGAGGAGGTAATGTGTTGGCTAACGGCAGATTTTGCTCTTAAAGTCGTAACATTATTTCTCCATTTCTACCTTGCTAGTGCACAGAGTTCTGTCCTGTTGCCTCACACCATATAATTAGCTGACTTATGTGGTCTCAGGTGTCTGAAAGAAACACCTTTTCTTCATTTAAATGATTTTTGAGAATAGAATTTTGCAAATGTTGGAGCTGTATTAGGCTGGGAAGACTGGACGCATAGATCTCAGTCATGAAGTGAATTAACTAGCTCTGTATTAAATCTGTTTGAGAATTAGTTAAAAATAATGATAAACGAAATTTATAAATTACATTGAGAACTATTATTTCATTCTTTTATTCTGTGAAATCAAAGCACTACAGCAAATCCTTGGAATACTTTTAGTGTAATCTCCTTCTGAAGAGAGCTTTTCAGTACTTTTTAAAAACAAAGGTACTTATCTGAGTGCCTGAATATATATTCCAGTTGCTAATGTTATGCAGCTGAGTATAAAATGTCAGGCTTATTCTTTAAAAACACGCTAACATATGACTGTGTCTATTTTGTAAGTGGAACACAAAGGCAATTTTCTTCATCAAATTTCTCTACAATTACTAAGTATTTCCAAAATGTGTAAATAAGACACAATAGATTGTACTTTGGTGCAAGACAATATACAACAAGTTATTCTAATGCAATTAAAATTAAAGTAACTAAGCACTGCACACAGCACAGTGTACACAAAGATGCTTTGAACTTAACTTTCAGTGTTCCAAAAAGATAATGGTCTTACTAAACACATTAATCTCAGGCAGGAAACAAAGGCCCAGGCTCCAACATCCTTATTAATCTTGGGTAACTCATTTAATGAGCTATCCCCCTCCACGCCAGCCTTCAATTTTAGTAGAGCTACTGAGAAATGAAGAATTTATCTCATGTGAATCAGAATGATCTGGGATAGCTTTGCTGCAGCGTAACACCACCTAAAGTAGCAAGCTCAAGAAAGGAACATTATTTCCCCCAAACTCTGCTATTCTCCCTAAAAGAGGCCAGAAAACGGCTCCTTAAAGAAAGGGAAGGATTTTTTTGTGTCTGCCTGTAATGGATGCAATACCATTGAATCAGTTGCTTCTTCACTTAAAATAGTGGTCATACATGCATACATACTTATATATATGCTTTATAAATATTATGGAAATCAAATAGGGAATTTATTTCAATTAAATCATGAAAATAGGCATGAAAATTGATAATAAGTTTCTGTCAACATAGAATATAAACTATAGAAATGGCAGTTACTGCATGAATGTGTTTCTTCATTCAATTAATGATGATACAGCTTGAATTCTGTATTACATCATATTTTTTCCTCCTTGTTAATCATATAGTCACTTTGGAAATTTCCTGTGCCATACACTGCTTTCATAGAGTCAAGAAAATGAAAGTAAGAAAAGGCTTATCATAGACTATCATGTCTAACCACTGATGCTCATCATGTATTAAGTACATGGAGCAATAAACTTGTACCATTTCTCACTGCAATCAACACATTTTTCTTGATATTTAGCAAAATGCGTGTCCCCAAGTTTTTCACAAACACAAGTCTGAAGCTCTCGTTTACTTTATTATCTGCTATCTAATCAGGTGCCTCAGAAGACTTTCTAGAATAGCTTTTCCCAGCAACCACATATATAAGTGATACTGTGAAATTAAGATCAAGCATGATCAAGCTCTCTGCAATACCACTTTTACTCCTTATGAAACAACTGTTCATGTCTTCACATTTAATATAATATTGCTCACATCTGTTTGGTAACTTTTTAAAAATACCTAGCTTGCTATCCACTGAATTATGTGCGGATGTGTGCAAATAACCTGCATAAAACAGTGTGGTTGTCAATAAGTCACAAATTTTCATCAAAGCCTCCTGTCAGAAAGTCAGCGCAATAACAGTTACTTCACTCTGCCCCAAGGCAAATGATAAATAGCCTGTGATAAATAGGAACATGTACACAGTATATTGGAGACATAAACAAAAAATCGAAAGGTTTATTTCCTCATAAAGTCAAAATATGTGACAGTTGTGCAAAACACCTAAATAATAAACACCTCTTTAGTGCACTGAGACTGGAAGAAAGAAACAGGAAAAAGTCTTATATTTCATGAACTGGAAGACTAGGACTTAGTGAATTTATGGGTAACATTTTAAAAGACACTTTGGCTATCAGGAACCTGTGTCCACTTAAGGAAGCTGAAAAACTGTTTAGGACCATCTGTCCAATTAATTTTCACTGAGACCTAGACATCCCAGTGTCTAAATCAATTCTGGAAATGGACTCAGGCACCTCTAAGAATATTACCTCCAGTAGTGATTTTGAATCAATAAATGTAATATTTTCCAGCTTGAAGTTTTCAAATCTATGAGATTTGAGATTGTCCAAATGAGACTGTCCTCATGATGTGCATCATTCACTATGACCAAAACACTATATTCCTGCAATCGATATACAGATCAATTTGATACCATACTGGCAACTCAGCAATATTTAGCAGAAGATTGTGCATGTGAACCATTTGGCAGATTGTACTCAAGATACTTGAACACTTTTGAAGATGAATGAAATGTCCAGGAAAAAAAATAGGAAAGTGTCTAGAGTGTCCCTACTTAAAGCTCTAGGGGTTTTGTCTAAATATATGTGTACACATACACTTACATTTATACTTATATACATATGTGAATTCTAGAACTTCTTTGCTGTTGTCTAAAAATAGTACTCTAAGTAGTGCGATTTCAAAAAAGCCCATGACTAAGATAATCCTGGAATTTGCTTCATTGTCTCTGCTTTAGACTGTATTTCTCTTTCAAATTACAGCTTTGTTACCATTTCCACAGATGACATCCACAGTATCCAACCATGACAGAAGTAAGCGGCTTTCATGAATCGCACATTAAATTAATGCAAATTTCAGTTTACCAATAATATCTTACTTTACTGCATTTTCATAGAAAATGACTACTTTCTGCAGTTATATTAATGTTAAAAGAGACAGACTTTATCACCACCCAAACAAGAGTTCCCACTGATGACAGAAACACCTCCAGTTCAAACAAATATGAGTCCAGTCTGCTGTCTGGATAATAATGCACTACATTCTCGGGGCCATAATAGAGATTCACAGGCAGTTTCTGATCACAACTTCATGCTTGTAGAACTTGGAAAAGCTTGGGACTCTGTTACGGTTGCTGTTTACTTGGATTGAAAAAGAATTTTGAAGATGCAAATGACAGTGATGTTCCAGTCCTGGTCGCAGATAGAAATCCATAGCAAAGAGATTATCCAAAATCTAATAATACAAAAGATATAAAAGAGATACAAAAGCCAAGCCCAAATTAAGAGACTAAATGAAGATAGGTAAGAAAAGCTAAACAGTGTCATTCCCCCACAAAACATAAACCTCTCTGTGCTGTGAAATATAGCATCCTGTCCCCCAAAATGTACAGCTGTGTACCTCAGAAACTTCAAGTTTAGTCCTAAAAAATGGCATTTATTGAAAACTGTTCTTTTAAGCTTGTTTTTTTTCTTTTAAGTGAAAGCTTTAAAGACTGTCCAGAGGTCCCAGGAAACTTTTTTGGCCAAAAAAAGGGGGAGGGACAAGCAGAGAGCTTTGAGTGTGGGGCAAAACAACCATGCAAAGATAACTAAATAAATGGCATTCTTAAAGCTGAGCTAAATGAACAATGAGCAGTGCAGTGAAGAAATAACAAACCTGTGATTACTTCTGACTTTTATATCTTATAAATATAGATGAAAACTCTATTGGAATTACTGGTTTTGAAATAAGTTTTTTAATCAATAGATAGCTGTAGTGCAGCCTTTAAGAGCTCCTGCTTAGGATCTGCTTACTATCTAGCAGGACTGAGAGAGAACAAAGTCTTAAGATTTTCGTAAAGACAAATGAAAGTTGTTTCTCTATTTTGGAGCATTTCAGAAATTAAAATGTAGGGCAAAGTGCCCAGATCCCCAAGCCTCATCTTTAAAAAAGGAAACAGTCCTTCAAGGATTCCTGTGGTGGAGCTTGTGTGCCTTATGCACCATGGACGGCAGATGCTTGTTGGTAAAGCTGGCTTGTTTTCAGGTACTCTGTAAAACGATTAATGTGGTCAGAGAAAAACTAACCAAGGTAATTATCTGCCATATTGTGGCATTACTTGTTGCTGTTTCAATATATTGGTTTCATTAGCAACTAATTCAAGCTGGAACAGCCTTACCATATGCACAGCAGTTCCAGGGCCAGAAATGTGCAAGCGGTGAGTTTTATCATAATTTTGAATAGAAATTTTAAGGATATTTTTTTGATTCTTTTTTCCTTATTCTTGGTTTTCATTTCTTTTTGAACACAGACTGCAAGTACTTGCTCTGCCTAAAAGCAGTGTATTTTCGAATTGCAAGTATGTACGGCATACAGGACAAAATGGAAAAGACTTCTAAGCTACAGTTCATTTATTATGGATGACATCACTTACAGATCACTGTACCTCTTTAGTCACTTTAGGCTAGTAATGGCTAGTCAACATTAACATCTGAGTTTGACTATTTTTTTTCTCTATCTTATCACTGCCATTTGATGGCACCAGAATTGTTGTTCCAGAAGTGACTTTCTTTACAATGGGGGCACGGGGAGGGGGGAGAAGCTTCCCTAAAGAATAGGCATACACAGATTTGTTCATCCACCAATATTTCAAACTACTTCTCATTCTTTCTACTATTCTTTCTACTATTTTCCACTTCTTATTGTGTCCATAATGCTTTTCAAATTCTCATGCAGGGCATCTGATGCACATCACAGTTAGAGTTACTACAAAGGAAAACTAAAGTTATTGTATCAAGGTATTGAACAGCAGGAGGGCAAGGGCAAGAGGCTTTAGCCACCCTTTTCCAGTTCAGTCTCAGACGCTATTTTACAATGGCGTTTGCATTATATGCAGTGGCAGAAGACTCTACCACACACAGCATTGCAGGCAGATTAAAGACAGAGAAGCCTAGTGACATTGCACCTTTCTATGTGTTAACAGGACTCATGTTAAAGTAAGTAGATATGTGCTAATGAGTGTCTCTCCATAACCTAAAACATGACTTAATTTTGTCATTAAAAGGCAACTTTGAAAAAAAACCCTGAAACATCAAAACACAACACACACAAGAAGTGAGGAGTATTATTTCTCCATTATATCTATAAAATACAGAGGATTTTTTCCAGAGTAAAGCTGTGTAAAAATAGCATCTTGTATTTGAGAAATGGGAGGATAAGTTCCATTTGTTTTTACTAGTATAAAGTGAAAGAGAGAGGAAAAGGTAGTTCTGAAAAAGGAAGCAGGATTATCCTAGGTAGTATAGCTTCTTTTCTTTTGAGTCTCTGATTAATTATTTTTAGTCTCATTAGCAGGGATTACAGGGACCCACCTACAGCAGCTAGCATGTCAGCTGACATCCGAAACAACCATTATTCAAAACTATATGCACAAAAACATGAGACAGCATATTTTCAAGTGAAATAAAGTTTTACATCACAGCTATACAGAAGATTATGGAAAATAATTAAATGGGTAAAATGAAATTTATGAAACACTGGATCTCCTGTTTTATGCCATCTTTTTACTCCTCTTTTTTTTTCCCTTTTTTTATGCATTTCTATTCAATGTATATGGCTGAACTACATTTGAAGTTCCTTCTTGGTTTTCCAATGTCATGTTATTACTCCTTTGAGTCTGGTTCCTCAGGTTCCTTATTTGTTATAACTTGATTTTATTTGGTTTTCTCAATCATGCCCATATATTCTTCTAGCTTGGGATCATTTATCTGTTTACCTGTTCATGCTTGCTCCTTTTCTGCTTTTCTTCTTCCTTTGCCTTTGCTCTTACAAATCTTTTATGCGACCAACCTTTCAGCCTTTTCTATATCAAAGGAAAAGCAGTCTAGCTAAATCTCTTCTAAATTGGGGTCATGTACAAAAAAGCAAAGTTCACTTTGCAGTTCCCTAGTCCTCTAGCTTTTTGTGTAGGGCTTGTCTTCCAGTCAAACTGAAAGGATCATAAGGCTTATGTCTCAACCTTGTTTAGTCTTGCCCTTTCGGATAGAAAGTAGCCTGATGTGATATAGTCCAAATGATGTGGTAACGAGATCCTAGCAGTGATCATATGTGTTACTACACACATATCTTTAAGCCTGGGTAGCTGCATATGACTGCTCCTAGCTCCTAGTTTCTCCAGTTCATTGCGTAAGCACAGACTACTCCTATCCAGCAAGAGAAAACTTTTTTCCCAAAAAGAAAACTAGTTTAAGATGCCTTAATATTTCTGCAACTCACTTAATATTTCACTCAGGTCTTCAGCAGGGGCATCTCTATACTGCGACCACATGAAAATAATCCCTGGAGCCATGTTAGTTAAGAAAACTATCCCTCCATTTACCTTCATTAGGCTTCTAACAGAGGAAAATTCCCAATTTTGCCTCTAGAGGTTTTCCAGAGCTCTCCTGATTCTTTTCAGCTTGTAAAAGTAATCCACTTCTAAAATCTTCTCACCATGAATAAACTTGATGAACAGCAGATTGTCTTTGTGCTTGAAAACAGGAAGCAAGCACAAGAGCTTGTCCTTTAGAGACACAAAGGCCTTCCTGCCTCTCCACTTACTCCAGCTGGTCTTCTATTTCTGAAAATGAAACAGCCTTTCAGCTTTGAGTGGAGCTCTCTTTTAAACAGAGCTGGGCACAAAAATTCTATGGAAAAATCAGAACTTTTCAATAACTGTCAATTTTGATAGAAGTTGACTTGAGAAAAAATAGAAATGAAGCTTTCTGGTAATGTCAAAAACATCCTGTTTCAACATTTTTCAGAATTATTTTTTTTTATTTCCAAGTGACTTTTTAAAAGACTTTATATTATAAGGCCAAAGTCTGAACAAAACATTTTTTCTCTTGAAAATTAAATGATTGAATTGATCCAAAATCATATTTTTATTGAAAAATGTCAAAACCCCATTCAAGATGGATTTTGAAGTTATAGAATTTCCTTTGGAAATAAAATTTCCATGGTTCTGAACAACATTTAAAGCGTTGGCTTCTCTTTTGGATCCAGTGGTCATGGTGGAATCTTGAAAAACACCAAGCTAAGAACATAACATGCTAATGAACTACTCCAAGATGGATATTCCTGTTCAAACCAAAAGCTACAGAAAAAGTTTTCAGCAAAATCTATTCCTCTGACTGTCAGGAGCTCCTTTAATTTGTATCAGCTGAAGGAACCAAATAGGAACAAGGGATGCATGCTGAAGAATAAGGCTTTACATGAAAAGGTAGCAAAATGTGTGCCTATATCATCTAGTAGAAGACCTCTTTTGCTCTAGACCAATTTTCCGTGCACTATTTACATCAGCTTTTTAATGCAGCTTGGTAAAGTGCTCGGAGACCAGAACTATTTCAAAGATTGGGTAGCACATGTAACCGAAGAATTTTAAAGATATAATTCAGAAAAGCATTCTCACTTGAAATGCTTTTTCAACTTTATGTCCCACTCCCCGTGATTTCTGCGATCCGTGTTAGTGGGACTCGGTTCCGAGTTCCACAGTCCTAGGTATGGAGTGATGCTCTCTCTAATACAGAGTTCCTATTTGGACTCCACTTTCTTATAAACATACACACACACGTGCACTCACACACACCAACACTACTCATACATATTTAGTCTAGACTTTTCTTCTCTCAGATTATCCTCACAATTATCCTCATTCTGCATTTTTCCACCTTCATATTAGGACCCCACCTCCCACATACATGTTATCAGATTGTCTAAGCTTCCAGACTCAAACCACCACCTAAGCAAAGATGAAAACAAAAACCAAGAATCAATGCTGAAGCTTCAGTGCTCGTGAAGTTTGGCAAACTCAACATATTCAACAAACTGCTATTCCTTGGTCACTGCAGGCAGACATAGAAAATCTTGAGGGACAAAGCCCATAATGTTATCTTGAAGATGTCTGAAAAAATACTAAGAATTAATCCCCCAAAAAATGAAACAAAAAGAAAATAAACTATGGCTTTTGAGAACTCTGAGAGTTAGTGCCTGCCCTGAGGTGGAATAGGCACTCTTCCTAGGATTGAGTTCACATTCACTTTGTTTTGGAGATAAGTGATGTATTTATTATTCCTTAGACTGCTATTGCAGTCTATCTCACATTTTCTCCAGCATCTGTTGCACCGGTTTCCTAGCCAAGTTATTTACATGGTTATGAAGAATGACACTTTGAGAAATCTTTATGTTTGGGAGATTTAGTTATAAGGATATCTTTCTGGCCAGTTCTGACATGGAGGACACAGAGATGGATCTCTATAGGATGTGGCCTTCAGATGAGGGCCATATTTGTATTATATTTCTTGGCCTTACCTACTTTCTTCTGACAAGCTACAGGATAGAAATGACAGAGATTCTTTTTCCTATTTAACATCAAGCCAGTGACTCATAGCAATATGCCTGTTCATACAGCTTTATCTTTGCAGGTGATTGCAAACCCTGGCTGGGCAAGAGAACTGGGTCATTGTTCCAGCTCGCCTTTAATGGATAACTCGTTCTCTGTAAACTGTGGTGCAAAAGCCAATAGGGCTTTTAATTGGAACAGAAGTTAGACCCTAGCTCAAAGCTTGACAAACATGTTTATCAGTGTGCTAGTTTTAACACAACATGAAAATCAAAAGGGAGTTGTCACGCATGCCTCTCTACCATACCTTGAAGGTTTCAGATTCAGGTGATCCTCCCCATGACCATAGTAAGGGTGGTAGAAGTATCTCAAGAGGCTTCCAATTTCTAGCCTGGCAGTCTGATTCGTAATTTAAATCACACTGGCAAATGTGGGCAAAGGGTTCCTGGTAAGGTAATCTAGCCAAAAATTATATAAAAATCCATTTTCTCTGGGTATTTTCTGGGTGGGCAGGGAATAGCCCATAACTGACTTTACTTTAAAAGACCCAGGTTCTGTTTTTATCCTATTTCCAGTAACTTCATAGCTAGTTCTGAGTTGCTTCTTTTCACTGCCCGTACTGATTGAATTCCTAACCTCGAATGCAGAGAAGTTTCTTTCCTCAAAAAAAAAAAAAAAAAAAAAAACAGTGCTAGCATTGCCTATTGTCTGCAAGGATCCTTCTTAATGTTGCAGCAGATCCTGCTAGCAGAGAAGAGAGTGAACTGCATGCTGCCACTACTTTTTTCCGAGGATGTAATACTGTTATTCATTTTTCCCAAATGTACTATTAGTTTACTAGGAAGCTGCAGCTGCTACACCACCACATTTTCACCACTCTGCAGAACTGGACAAACAAAAGAAAACACCAATATTTTGCACACTGTAATGGGATCTCATTCTACATCAGATCCACTTGAATTTTTTGGTAGTGACCTCCAAAGTTTCTGTAGGATTACGGCTTCTCTGTACGTGTAAGCTGGTATGACATACTACGAAGGGAAAACACCTGCATCTGAGAGGACCTAATAAAAACACCTGCTCTCATAATTCTTTTGTTTTGGTTGCTCTGGATTTCTGCTTTCCCCATGCCTTCATATACATGATACATGAAGCACTGAGATTCCATTAGTCACAGGTGATTGAGCATCTTCTAAGTTTACAGTCTAGGCTGGTGCGTGGCTGCAAGTTATCTGGGTGAACTTTAGTCTGGAGATACTGAAGGTGAAGAAAAATAGGAATAGGAAGTGATATCCCTACAAGTGGACAGCATTCACCAGGGAAGTGAGATACACAGAGAAAAATCATCTTCGAAAATAGGGCAAAGAGCTTCTCCTCTATTCAGCCATATCCCCATGGCAAGGAGTTAAGGACCTTTACACTTCTAACTGCTGGACTGCCTGCATTTATCCAGAAATTTACCGGCTCTAGATTGTGTCAGCAAAATGTATCCTGACATCTTGAAAATTGCTGAGAAATAAAATCTTGTAGGAATAGCTTTGTCCTTTTATAAATCTCATAAGAAGGGCTTTACAGATGCTTGCATTTGCTTCTAATCCATAAGCTACATCCAAAGTATTGGCTCCCAATGCTCTTAATCCTGCATATCCTATATTCTCCACACTGTGATCTAGGACCTGAGTAAGCTGTTTTCGTGCAAAAAAATGTTTGCTGAAAAAACATAGTTGTGGTTTAACTGAAATTATTTGCCAAATAGGTGGATAATTTTGATCAATTTTGACTGCAAAACTGAGCTAATTTTTTAAAACATCTTCAGAATTTTTTAGGATGAGACAAAGTATTGTGTTCAGTTTGACATTAGGTATTTGGAGGTTGTCATTCTAGCAGTGGGGAAATTTGCTTCAATTTATCAATTAAGCCAGACTTATAAATCTTAATAATTCTTTTCACACAGAAGGTACCTACAACTTCAGTGAACAGTTACAACTGATGTCATGTTTTTACCAGGAAACAATCCTCAAATCTGTTTGATCACAGGAAGAAAACTAATGCTGCACTGGGTTTCAGAGACATGTGCCAATCCCTATGCATTTACTGAGGTTTAAATGAAGCACAGAGCTTAAGTGATAATGATTTTAGATTTAGTCATGAGGAAGATGTGAATTTATTTTACTGTTTGCTTGGGAAGGAAATATTTTGTTCGGAGAGGATACCACTGGATTCCTCCAGTGAATGCTGTTCAATTTTTTTACTGAAATAAAAGCCTATGTGGTTAATACGAAGTAGCTGTCTTAAAATCCACTGATTCCTTGTCTGGTATCCATTTAGGTACATCTGTTATTCAAGTGACAGCCACAGATGCTGATGATGCCAACTACGGAAACAGTGCCAAAATTGTGTACAGCATCCTCCAAGGACAGCCATATTTCTCGGTGGATCCAGAAACAGGTTAGTAAATCACATGGTCCTACTTTTTGCAATTACAGAGATAGGATGCAGGGATCCAGACACTTTTAACTGTATTCCAATTTTGCAGCAGGTTTATGACATGAAATAACTTATATTGTTGAAGTATTTACACTTAAAAAAAAAAGTTATTGTAGAAGAAGAACTACTGCCCTTGGTATGGATAAGACTTCCAGAAGAAGTTCACTGCAAGAGTCTACAGCTGAGCAAGAGTGCAGAATATTGTAAAGGATTCAGAGAATCATGGAAGTAATTAAAGGTTTATTTTACACCATTTTCTGGGAGTGTCATCTGTTCATTTTAAAAAATGAGAGCTGAACAAGTTTAGATCAGAAGGGGAAAAAAATCCACAAAGATAACTGAATTATGTATTTATAAAAGTCTGTGATAGATTCTTGATCACCAGCAATTTTTAAGATATTTTTTGGAACTATGCTCTGATTCCAACACTTACTAGAAGTGAAGCAAGATTTAATCAATGGAAGCCCTTGAAACTGCTATACTGGAAAACAGATTAAAAATCAGACAAATAAATGAAAAACTTATGTAAGCTTTTGATGTCTATAACCAAAATTGTGATTCAAAAAAAAAAAAAAAAAAAAAAGAGTCATCAGACACCTAATCCTAAATGCAAGTAAGCTTTAGTAGGCATGACCTTGTTTTGCCTAACAGTTCTCTTTCTGTACATGAACAAAGTCATTTTGGTTTGAGAATTTAAAATTTAAGTTCAATGGTACCCAGGGTCCCTGAAGTTCCCAATCCCATGGACATGCTTGGATGATGGCTATCATATCCAATTTCCTTTTTTAAACAATTTATTTGTGAAACCCAGCAAGAGGATGCCAAAGGGATAATAAGAATTGCATGGTTACAGTATTAATAGGGAACTAGCCCAGGATTAAAGTGTTAGGTAGTACTTGAATCTGACAAAGCCACCACCTTTTAAAATATAAAAAAGCCCCGCTCCTTCTTTTTTATAAAGAAATCCTGTGAGTGTCTACGTTCACGACAAGATTTTCTGAGATCTGGATCACAAAAGCATGGAGATCACTTCTCTGTTTAGAGTATGAGATTTTTGGCTTTCCCACCTGAGGTCTCTATTCTTCCTGTGTATAAATTGCTGAGACATTTAAGTTATGTTTATGGAACTCTTATTTGTAGATGAGACACCCAAAGGTGATTTTCCAGCATTAGTTTTAAAAGCTTATCCAGTGATTTTATTAGCTACCGCCCTAGATGATCACCATGGCTTCCATTTGGCATTAAAATCTATGGACCTACTAGTAGAGTCTGAAATAATGAATCCACAACAAGACAGAGTTCAGCCTTGTGCTATAATGCCAAAATCTCACCAGGGCTGGAGGTTGCATATGTTATTAAAATAATAGCTGGGAAAAGTAGCTGAAAAGTTTCATTAATTCAACAGCTATATATACTTTCGTCATCAAAAGAATAATTACATTGATTTAGCACATCACAAACAGTGAATAATATCTTTGTTATATTTCTTTCTCTTTTCTTAAAGTCAAATTAAATCAGTAATAGATTGAAAGCCTTATACCTGAAATTGTATTTGCTTGCTATGCACAGTATATCTTACATAAATCCATTTAATTAAAGTGTGCGGGTTATTTTTCTCCTTATCCTTCCCCTGTCTCTTTTTTCTCTCCTTTTTCTCTTTTCTCCAAGGCATAATCAAAACTGCTTTACCGGACATGAGCAGAGAAAACAGGGAACAGTATCAAGTGGTCATCCAGGCCAAAGATATGGGAGGCCAGATGGGAGGACTATCAGGGACCACCGCTGTGAACATCACACTGACTGATGTCAATGACAACCCGCCTCGATTCCCCCAGAGTATGGAACATCTAATAGTGCTATTGTTTTTCAAAGAACTTCTCTAAAAATCACTTTTTTCACTGTCACTATCTGGGATCTTTTTTCTCCCCCCCCCCCTTTTTTTTTGTAATAAATATAAGCCTACTGCTGTGTCTGTTTATGCTTCAGCATTATTAAGGCAAACAGGAATTTCTGCCTCCTTTTTTTAAAGGCAAACTATTGGAATAATAAACTCACTCCCCACCTCTGTTTACAGTAATGTTAGCAGTAACAATAACCTAGGCTAATTACAGGGATTTGAAAGATCTTATAGAAATTTCATAACAACATCTAGAGTTCAGTCTTTGAAGACACAGTCCCACATGTTTAGGCAAGCAAGTCACCAAATTTTCTAGCCTACCAGCTTGCACGGTCAGAGTTGGTAGGTGGTATGCTCTGCTGGAAGTCTGGTTTAGGTACTTGTAATTTGCATTCAGCTCTTGATGTTGAATGCTTTTGATAATCTAGACCACATTAGACATGATTAAGGTTTTAAAAAATATCTCTGTAGACTAAAACTGGCAAACAACAGAAAGCTGCACAATAGAGAAATCTTCACAATATACTTCAGATCCTTTCATCCTCGGCCACTGGTTTAAAACCAATCCCAAACTGTTATAGTCAGTGTCTGATAACTGCTTGATAGTCTGTAGATATAAGAAATTAACAGCCGTGGTTCAGCACCTGCTGGAAAAAGGTCCACGTTATAAAATTGGAATTGCTTGTTGGCACTGAGTGGGGACCTGACTGGCTCTCTTAACAGATTCACCAAGGACGGAACGAACAAGACTGATTTAGAAAACGGTCTCCTGGACTTACAGAAACTTGAAAAGCACTTCAGTACCATGACAATAAGTACAATCAGAATAGCATAAACAAGTCAACCTAGAACAGATTTTTAAAAATGTTAGAAAACTCAGAAAGCATGGAAGAGAGGTTTCTTTAAGTTGCATATAATGTTTTTATCTGCTTTCTTGATAAGAGATGGCTTTTTAAAAAGGGGGGGGGGAGAACAGTACCGAGGGTCTTATAAAGAAAATATCATTATTTGGATTCATACTCAGAGTTTAATTGCTGAGAGTCACCTCCACATGGCAAACTCAAGCCACAAATTCTTAACCAACTTTCCTGTTTGACTGCAGGAGCCATATTATTTTGGCAAATAGGAATCCTTGAACCTAAATTCAAATTCAGTGTATTGCATTGTAAGCTTGGCTGCTGAGTTAAAAATAAAAACAACAAAAAAGAGAGAGATAAAAAAGATAAAAGAATTAAAGCTTAGAACTACAAAATAACTTTGGCTTCTCAGGCTCCTTCGCCTTTGTTCCTTCTGGTGCTCTTCTTTCAAGTTTAGCTGAAGCCTGATCTGAAAAACAGTGAAGTGTATGGAAGTTCTGAAGATTTCCGTAACCTTTGGTTTAGGTCCTTAATTGTAGAGAAATTCACACAGTTCGATGCCTCTCAAAATACCCTCTGTAGCTCACTACTTTAAACTTCATTGAAACACATAGCATGGGCTATAGATGACCTGCTTTGGGACCAATGCAGAGGTGTAATTTTCATTTTGCTGATGACCCTTCCCTCTCATTTTCTTTTTCCTCAGCAGGGCAGTTTTCAACACTTCCTGGTAAATCAAACATAAAGAAACATCTGGAGGTTTTGATATCTTCTCAGATAGTTACGAACTGGAGCGTGTCTTCAAAGGACTAAGTAGTTCTGGGAGTCCGCTCCTTCCTGAAAACAATGACATTCCCTTTTCTCTCATGTGAGGCAACAGTAAGTGAAAGTGTGGCCCAGAGCAGAAGGTGAATTGCAAATTGGGGCAGAAGGAATTAATGCCAAGGTACTGAAGAACTAAAGATTGGTTTCTGAGAGGAGACAGAAGCAAGGGAAGTAGCAGACTGAAGGGCGAAGCATCAGTTGTTCAGGCTGCAGTACGGATGAACTCATTTTCTGCTTTATTTTGTATCCTGGAAGGCACACAGACCTTACAGAATTAAAAGGCCTGAGCCTTTTAATGGTGTAATGGCAGTGGGGAAACGCCTCTTCAGAACTGCACCATAATGAAGGTCTTACATTTTTGGAATTCAGTCCTACCCTAAAATAAACTAGCCATCTCGCATGCCAAAAACATGCAGCACTAACACAGTGCCACAAACATAAGTAATGCTTTCAGACACAAAAAGCATTTATAGTAGTTATTTCCTCTGGAAGAAGTCCTAAGTGGCATGATTAAATCTGTTCTTTCAGTATTGCTGGCTCCCCTGCCACACCCCCATGTTTGAGCAAGCCTTCAGACTTGTAGTTAGCTGCCAGGAGTCCTAACTTGCATCTCATTTTCAGCTTGTTTTAAGGGAATAACATGCATTTTAGTCTGTGTAGATTGCAGCCAAACAGTCTACTGCTCAGCTTTCACTTAGAGCCTTGAATTTGTAACAGCAAATACAATTTAGCATCAGGCATTAGCTTCCATTTTGTTACATATCTATATAAATACAAGGTATTTCCAGTGACACTCTTTTGTACTTAGAGTATGCAATTGGGGATAGAGACTCATTCAGCACTCAAATGTCTGCTCTATTCCTTGTACTTAAAAGGAACCTCCGGGACCATTTAAGTGCCTTAAAAGAAAGCAAAGGACATGTAAGTATAGGAAATGGGCTAGCTCCAAAAAAGATACTTTACTGTATTATACTACAAGCCAGTGCAATTTAACAGGTCCTTTCCAGAGTATTCAAGTAAGGATTGTGCATCTTGTCAGGTGTCAATTTTGTCCGGTTCAGACCTCTACAGTATTTTGCAATGGTACCACTTCACTCAGTAAATTGATATTAATTAACATAAGTTAATAGCTGAAAATAAACATCAGGTTCTGGAAAGTAAAATGTTGAAAATATCAGAAAATTCTTACATTTTCTCTCTAGTACACAACTGAAAATACTAATTTAGAAACATACTGATTTTTACCAGTGATGTAAGGTCTTCATTGTCTAGTTCTAACTGGTCAACAAAACCATCTGATTCTTTTTCTGCAACAGCATGTCTTTATAATTACATTTTTATTGCAAATCTTGTCAGAAAATACATATAAATTCACTTCTCATACACACATTCAAGATTAAAATGTCTATGTAATCAGAATTCTTTCTAGCAAAACCTGATTATAAAAACATTAAATGAAACCAACCATTAAAACAGCATAAAAAGTATGTGCAGAGTAAATTAGAGAATATCTGGATGTATCTGCATTTCAATTAACTACAGAAATTAACATGAACATGTATCCAAATGCTCCTTACCATGACTCTTTAGTATGTATTACCAATAACAGCTGAATGAATTACTTTCAGATAAAACACCTAAAATTCTTGAATACATATTTCAAAAGAGAAAAAAAAAATCCTATTCTATTTTAGCCTCTTTCCAAAATCCACACTGGTTTCTAAAACTCTGGTGTCTTGGGAAAACAAAACAAAATCCCCCACTACTTTTATCTGGGAACTTTTCTAGAAGGCTGAGAAGAAAAAAAAAACCCTACAGTGTTAAATAATCAATGTTAGAGTCAGTACCATACTATTGTGCTTTTGTGTTTGTTATAGCTGAAGAATAAGGGGAAAAAAGGAGCATTAAAAGCACAGTACTAAATGGCTTTGAAGAATCACTTGAAAATTATTTGACAGTTTGTCAATCAGCTCTGAAACCTGTTTTAAAGTTTACTGTGATGACTAATGGATTTTTTCTTAAAATGTTTCAAATTCCAAGCTACTTAAAAAATCCAGGTGAAACTGAAGATGTTTATTATTCAGATGGACAAAGGTCTTCAAAATAATAAATGCTTGATTTCAATCTTCCAGGCACCTACCAGTTCAGCTCTCCTGAATCTGCACCACCCGGGACTCTCCTAGGCAGAATTAAAGCCAATGACCCCGATGTGGGTGAAAATGCAGAGACTGAGTACAGCATCTCCAATGGGGATGGATCAGACATGTTTGACATCATCACTGACAAGGACACACAGGAAGGGATTATAACTGTCAAAAAGGTTTATTTTTTCTCCCTCTTTTTTATATGTACTTAGCTCTCCAGGTGTTATGGCTATTTTATCTTTTTCTAGGGGGAAGGAGGGTAGATCTCACAAGAGGTCAGGTTGCCAAGGAGTTGTTGTATTAGTTTTGTTCTTCTCTTTCTTCAGCATATATCTGTTACTTTCAAGTCTTGAGGGAAATTTCCTGGCATATCACTTCACGTAAAGCAATATTTCAGTGGCTGCTGTCTGTTCGGTGTGTATACTCTCACATACAGTAGTTTTGAATTAGGGCTGTGAAAATCTGGAGGGGTTCAGTTCGCAGTGGGGTCCATCAGCTGACTGCTGCAGTGAGGCTCACAAGGGTCAGAGGCTTGCCTGAAGGTTTAAGTTTGTTGAACTTATACCCCCAAGGCTAACCTTTTCCTCTCTAATCTGTCTGGCAATCTACAGGAGTCTCTTGTCTAGAATGCTGAGCTCAAACCTTCAACATCGAAAAACTCTGTTGGTTTAACTCTAACCTTGGTGAAACTTAAGTTGCTGGATATCAAGTCAATGGAGGCCCGAAGAGCAAAGGAATAGGCAGAAATTTAATTCAAAATACCATCTCCGATTGATTTATTGATTGCTTTTTAGAGTTCAGCCTATTAAACTTACAAAAAGCTGTGATTGTGTTACCAAACTATTGTTATTTTACATTAGACATTAGAATGGATCCTATAAGGAAGGTTCATTTGATAATATCTACTATGAACACTATGTTCAGTTCTATTCTTATGGTGACAGTTATGAAAAATGTATATTTATAGAGAACATGGATTTATTTACACCTATTTTTTGAGAGGTGCATGCGTATTTCTGTGTGTGCGCATGTATACCTGTGTACACATGAACGTATAGGTGCATATATATTTATGCATATATGGGAAAAAACTGAATAGTTCAAGGATCATCCAGATTAGTTAATAAGCAGAACTGCCCCAAAATTGGAATGTCTGGTTCACATGGAATTTCTGTAATCCAGGTAAAGGTTTTGGTGAGTCTACACACTTTATTCCTCATCTCTAAAAAACTAGAAGTCTGGGCAATGTGCTAGGAAACATTGACAGGTGGTTTTACTGAAACAGAAAGAAATATGCATTGGGACACAAGCTTCAAAATGAAAAGGACAGTTTTGTTAATGTTTCTCCTGATAGTGGAATGTCAGTGTCAGTCATTCATCAAGGATCACAGGCTCTGCAGTTTCTGTAGAGCTCTACCTTAAATCTGGCATTTCCCAATTTTTGAGTGTTAAATTCCTAGTGGTAACATCTTGAATAAGTATTAAGCATGTGGATAAGTGTGGATTATAATTAGGTAACCTTATAATAAGGTTATAATGTAAATGTCACATACGTTGGAAATCAGAGTTCAAAGTTTTTCTTCTCCCTCTGGAATATGGAGGCCAGGGGTAAATCTGGTTTGCTCCTGACACAGAACAGGCAAGGGTAGATGGTAAGGGAGGGCAGAAAGTGAACATAGAACCTCTAGGAGCTGGGAAAACCATTTGTGTTACTACCATAGAGATGGGAAAAACAAGGCTATGAGTAACTCCCACCTCCGGAGTCTTCCTACTTTTCTGTAGTGTGATCCCTCCCATAACAGCAAACCTGGTTTTCCAGGAATCTGAACAAGTAGTAGGCAGAGGGACAATAATCAGCTTGTTGTACTATAAAACTCCCAATTTTGCCTAGAACAAGCCCTAATGTACTCCATCTTTTCCAAGATGGATTAAATTTTAGAACTTTTGCCCTTAATAATGTCTAGGCTTCTAGTTCAGCATTATAAAACTGACTCACATTTCTTGTAAAATGACATTATTTTCCTTATTATTATTTGCTCCCCAGCAGCTGGATTTTGAGAACAAGATGTTATACACCTTAAGAGTGGAAGCAACCAACACTCATCCTGATTCCCGCTTTCTTCAGCTGGGGCCATTTAAAGACACAGCTCTGGTCAAAATTTCCGTGGAAGACATAGATGAGCCTCCAGTGTTCAGCAGACCCTCTTATTTAATAGAGGTAGACGAAGATGCCAAGGAAGGAAGCATTATTGGGCAGGTTGTAGCCCAAGATCCGGATATAACCAAGAATGCAATAAAGTAAGCTCTCACACAAAATAAAGTGATTTAGATGTAGATTGAATCTCACACACAGAATGTGATAAGCGCACAAAGTAGGAGGGAGACATTTGTGTAATTCACCCCATAGGGGCCACTGAAAAATGTGAAGCAGAAAAATACCTGTAAGAGCTTGTTAACATGGTTAACACAGTTAACACAGTAGAGGAGATGTTTCTGAAAGAAAGCCTACAGGCACCAGATACAAAGAAAGGAGGGGTCAGCCTTTAACATGCATCATATTCCAATGCCTTCACCAAACCTTTCACAGGATTATGCTTTTATGCCCTGTTTCGAAAGTCGAACTTATGTAAGATACTCAAATTGTGTATTTCTACCTCCCTGCTGGTTGATAGCAGTCAACCCTCTGTATCACACCTTTCACAGCTGCAGAGAGGAAAATAGCCCCCTAGACATTAGATTGCCTACCCTGTTCCATAGCTTAACTATTTAATGATCCCCATTTGTACAGTATATTAAATAAGAAATGACTGTGAGAAATTCATAACAATTAGAGGTAAATGTTCAGTGCTGTGAAATTGCTGTAATTGTTAGCCATCTGCTATTATTATCTGCAGTGACAAATACGACACTGAAATTTGTATATTCACCGTGTAACTGATTAGGAAACCTGGTTTCTACATTTCTGAACAAAATGGGTATGACCTGCAGCAGTACAATCTGGAGAAGGAGCTATGAGTGGAGAAAGGGAATAAAATCTTTTTAAGTAATCAATGTAAAAAAACATTAATTTAACCTGTTTATGGATGTAAATTATTAGCCTCTAGATCAGAAAACACCTATAAAAATGCTTTTTCCTTGATAGGAAAGAACTAAGCAAGAGAAAGTGTCATAAAATTAGATTGTAAGGACTCCCATCTTAAACAACAACATAATTCAAAGATTTTCCAGTGATTTTGATGGTCCCTATGACATACCAAAAGTACCTGGTTTTCAAGTGATACTTAGTTATATCTGAAATGTGTGTCCTTTGATGGCTAAGTTCTCCAGAAACCAATTAACTTGTGAAAATACTATCTAAGGATGTTCACTTCTAGTTAAGCCACTGCTACTCTGGAATTTGCATTATAAGCTAAAATAAGATTTTGAATACCAATCTCTAATAAACTTCTTACATAGCTTGCCTTCATCCCCCTTACTGGTTTTAAAACCTGTTTCTCAGAATTTGCAACATGCTGCGCTCCTTAAGCAACTGCAGGGAAGCTTAGGTACTTGTTAGGAAAACATCTCCTATTAACCACAGGTAAAATTAGAAAAATTTTATAGCTGGCTATAAGCTAAAGTGTAGCAGTAGGTATTGACACTCAGTTGTACTGTATTTTGACAGATATTCTGTGGATCGACACACTGACCTTGACAGAATATTCAACATCTATTCAGGAAATGGATCCTTATTCATCTCCAAGCCACTTGACCGGGAAGAAACTCCCTGGCACAATATCACTGTCATAGCAACTGAAATAAGTAAGTTGGAGACTACTTATCTAAGAAGAACATTACAACTAAAAAAAAAATGTAAAACTTTACAGTATTTATGATTTATCTTGTGTCATTAAGTTTGCCCTTACTCAAATATTATCAATAGACAGAATATCTTTAAGCTCAGCTTATTACTTTAGGACTGCCTCTGCCCACTGGAGAAAAGATCATTCAAAATTCTCAGGCTCAACAAAACTGTGTAGAGGAGGTATTAGACAAGTTAAATGGTTCCCTGTGAATTCCCAGAAATTAATTAGGTGCTGCAGAGATACATTGGGTTTATCCCAAACTCAGTCTTTAGTTCAGGGGAAATCCTTGGCAAAAAGAGGCCATGGCTGGACAAATAAAACATTGGCAGAATGACTCCTTCAAACCGGGGAAAAAAATTATATTTAACTTCAATCTGCTGCAACCTACCTCAGAAGACAGTTTCAGCTGATGCCAAGACTAGAGAAAACTGCTTCCCCTCCAGGCCTGAAGCAAACCCTGGCCCTGCGTTTCTCACCGAGGTTCTTTACTGTTTTGTTGGACGCTTTTGTTGGACACATCTGGATGCCCCCTGCCTGTCCTCTCATTTCCAGCTGGTCAATAACAGGCATCAGAGGGGGAACAGAGAGAGTTCCCTGATTGCAGAGAACAGCTTTTACAGCTTTTCTCCTTCTTTATCCCATTCTTCATACTCCTTTATGGACTCCCCAGGCATCTATGAGCTTAACAGGCTGGGAGAGGTATTTGGAGAGATATATTATATACCCATTTTCAGGAAGACTGATACCTTTTCTTCGTACAATACTTTTTCATTGTTTTGTCATATACAGTCTCCATTTTCAATATTTCTGTTGCAAGATTCATCTCCGGCTATAGCTTGACCTGGGAGGTCAAGTTTGTGAATACCATCTGACAATAACAGCTATGTATACCCATTTTTTGTTTTAACATTCAAAGGGGCAACAAGGGACAAATTTTATTATTTTTTTAGTTGACTGACACAATTTAACTGCTTTTCTGCTTTGAACCAGTAAATGCTACTCTTGACAGCTCTACCTCAGGAAACAGCTCTCTGAAATGATTCATTTACTGCACTGATGTGTGGAATATAAGTCAGACATCAATAATAACTCAGTGGCCTGTTTTTAATGCAAATCAGTTTAAATAGACATTGCACTATTTCAAAATAAATGTACTACAATAACTTGTTTCAAATATAAGTATGGCTCTTAAGCATATCAAATGTGTGCCAGTAGAAAAATAAACATAATTGTTTCAGTATGATCAAGATGAATGAGCATTTCTGGCATGTGTTGGAAAAAACAGATTTGATAATTTCAGGTCTTTTCACAAATTGTTAATCTTTACATTGAACCGTGAATTATTTTCTTTTTTTCAGATAATCCTAAACAAAGTAGCCAGATACCTGTCTTCATCCGGATTTTAGACATAAACGATCATGCACCAGAATTTGCCAAATACTATGAAACATTTGTTTGTGAAAATGCAAAAGCAGGACAGGTAAACACATATTTCTGTCACTAGAGAACTTGTAATGAAACTATCCTAGAATACTGTGGAGGCTTCAGTGTATCATAATTTGAACAGATGAACACCAACCCCTTCTCTTTATTTCCTGCCTTCTACTGAAATGCCGATTGATGCAAAGAAGGTTTTAGGAGATAAAAGGACGTAGGATTTGACACTAATATAATACAAAACAAAACCTTAGTTTAAGGTGGGTTTTTTTCCCACGTATATCAGAAAATATCTTTCAGAACTAGTCTTGCATAATGCCAGAAAAATTTATATCATCAGACAATCCTGTTTCCTTTTGGGATTTTTTCCAAGCCTTAGCTGATGTTGTCATGTCCTGAGGTATAAAAAAAAACCCAGGAAAATACTTTCTTATGCTTAAATAGAGGAGAAACATGAAAAAAAGTCTTTACAAAATTAAAAGAGAATGCAACTCTTCTGACTGTAAATTAAAATTCAGCCTGGGTTTGGGCTGCATTTAGGCAAAGCTTGTGTATATCCCTTTCTAAACTATCTCAGCAGTTCTGTACTGAAAATAACATGGATGTCACCTGAACTTGATGGAGGACCTCAGGTCCTGTGGAACTGTAGAAAGAGGAAGTACATGTAATTTACCAGTTGTAATTCAAATGACATTTTACCACTTATTTAAAAGGTACACATATATATATTTATATATGCATATATATACATACATATAAATATATAAATATACATATATATATATGTATATATAAGGAAGAAAAGAGGATATGGTGAAATGTTGGAATTTACATTCAACCCTACCCATTTTTCATTCAGCGCAACTAATTCTGGCAGTTAGGCAAGTGGGTTACAAAGGCACAAGATACTCTGAGTGAAATCAGTTGGCTTTTGGAAAGGTTCCTAGCTTTTTTCTTTTTTATGAGTCTTATTATTTTTCATGCAAATGACATATACAGAGAAATATGTGTATCAAAATGCAGTGATAAATTAAATTTAAACAGTGGAGAGAATTATAACATCAGAAAAATGAGCAGGGTGCTCCTTTCAAAACAACTACAGTTTATCATAAGAACACAGTGTCTTAACCAGTGATATAAATTATCACATAAGCATACAGTTCAAGGCTTACAAAACAAGCAAAGCTATTCCCCAAACTTCTGTTTATTGTACCCTCATAGTTTCATTTTATGATTTATAACCTGCTTTTCTAGCTTGAGTACATTCAGGTAATTCTAGCCATTTATATTGAATAACTGGCAAGTGACCCAGATGCTCTCTGTGCAACAAAATCTCTTTGCATGACATGAAATTGGAAACAAATAAATCTGGAAATCTTAGTATAATGACTGATATCAGGAGTGTTATACTTAAATTGCACAATACGAAGAAAGGTTCCAAAGCTTCCAAATGAAAGTTGCAATGAAATTAATCATGTGCAATATTCTGAACCAGCAAACACAAGTCCTCTTGTATATTCGAACCAAGTTCAACCTAGGTGTATTGCTTTTCAGTTTTCTTAACCTAAATTCCAGGTAGTCCAGCATACTTGATGAAATATCCAATAATATATAGCATTTCATTTACCTTTCTGGTTAACTTTATACATTTCTAAATACACGGATGACAGAAGCACATCAGTCAGAGAGATCTAATGTTGTTCAGATCTCCCGTCCATCTGGCATGTCAATGTAATTCCAGGAATTATTTTACCTAACTGAAAATAAATCTGTAATACTAGAAAGACAGTGTGCATCAGGTGTAATTCCCCACGGTTCTCATTCCTACTCATGTTGTAGTCACACATAATTTGTGGTGCTTGTAGCAGCAGAAGAATGGGACATCCAGGTTTTCTTCTATTATTTTAACAATTGGATTCCTCAAAATCTGAATTCATATGTGGACACTGGCACATAGTTGACTTAATATTTCAGAAACAAAGAACCTTCAATAAATGAGACTACTTTTTATTTTGATGCCTAAATATAGCAATGAATATAGAGATGCAAACTTGAACATTTTGGGCACAGATGCTATGTTCCAGATAGCCTGTACTCTATACTGCTCATGTTTATCAGTCCTCCTATAATAGCATAAAGATATTAAACCGTGTTGTGTGCCTTTAGTACTGTGCCTCCTTATTTTAGAGACCAGCTAAAGCAGCTGGCTTATTAGTGTCATAATTGCTTCCTGACACATCACAGTAGTGCTTCTACCTCTGGTGCCCACAGCAGGAGGGCCAGATCAAGAAGATAAATATATTTAGTTAATTTTTGAAAGATTTTTTTTTAATCGGGCCCAGCTACTAATCACACTGCTCTCTAAATCTCAGTCGCATCAGGAAGCAGTCAGAATGATCAAATATTGCTCTCCACCACTAAGTAACATTACTCATTCTCAACATCAGCAGCTATTAGAGGCTCCAGTTGTGTTTTTTTTAACATAGCCTTAGGAGGGTCAGGGGAGAGAAGAATCCTACAGAGTATCTCCTCTTCTCCTGCTACTCCTTTGTCTCCAAACAACAATATAATTTAGGAGAAATATTATCACTAGAGATACATAAGCAGCTGCACTAGATTTGTCACCACGTGAGCCCTATTCCTCTGGCTAATCCACAGGCTGAAGAGGAATACAATCCAGTCATCCCCTCGCACAGTTTAGAAATCCCTAATCCTTGGGTGGCCGGCGAGAGCCTCAAGGGACTCTTAGAGGGGAGCACGCCCATACAATTTCTCTCATGCCCTTGTCATGGGAATTAACCTGCACTTTTTAGAGGATCAGTACTCTCCATGGAAACCAGGAAGACTGACTCAAATAGGAGACTGAATCAAGTGAAAAATTTGGTGGTAACAATTCAGCTGATTTCAATATCCATCAATAACAATACTTTTAAAAAGAAAAATAACTACCTGTGTTGTTTTTTTTTTTTTTTCCTTGATGCTATATTCTTTCCCGCCATTCAGGGGCTCCCAAACATCAGAACACAGAAGGAGTTTGTTTTGTCACTCAGGAGGCTGGCAGATTTTTCTTTTCACTACTCTGCATACACTCCCATTTTAAGACGGGGCAGGCAGAGATCACATTTTTCATGTGGCCATTTCTAGTTATCAGTCTCAAACTGTTTATACATTATAGCCGCCTTTTCTAGGTAGACATCTATTGGCTTAGTGAGAGACCTATGTTAATACTCTGTCTCTCTCTTAAAGTAGGAACCAGAGTTCAAGGGAGGCTTTTCCAACTTCTGACAAGTATTCAGTCCTGCTTTAAAACAGCCAGGATATGTATGGAACAAAGTCAATACTTGAGAAACATATTATTTTTCATTAGCAAGCATGAAACTCCATTAAATGACAGGTATTTTAAACATTTCATAAGGCATAAAGCATCAAGATCAAAGGTCTATTTGCGCTTGCACACATGGCACTAGCATGATTGCTGCTGCTTTCTGTAGCTAACACCATAGAGCAACACAGGCTAGAATACGCCTGAATATGTTTGATCTCTCAGCCTCCTAAGCGACAAGACAGGTATCCACTTACAACTGCATTGACCTCGAAATGCCTCTGTAGGGGAGAGCCTTAAACCATATTATCACTTCACTCGTAGAGAAGTGTAGCCACTTCCAAATCTTCTACAAAATCTTCATCTCACAAGCTTCCCACTGTGCTATGTTATGATCATATTCAAGACTACTCAATGGTTGGCCCTGCCTGAGCATGGAAAAAGGACTGAGGGGAAGAGAGAACAAGAGAAACAGAAAGACACTCTCCCACCCTTCTCCCCATAGCCTCCATTAACAACTACATCCTCATGACGGTTAAAAGCATGGGCTCGCCAACAAAATGCTTTCCACAGTTTATCACAGAGAAAGCATGTGTAGGGGGCTTCTGCAAATCTTTTCTTTCAGATTCACTGAAAAAAAATATTTGCAGAACAAAACTAGCTTAATAAATTGCAAGAAATGACAAAGACACTGCTCCATGATCTGAGACCTGTTCTGTTCTCTCCTAAGCCACTTCTAAAAAAAGCAACAAACAAAACTAAACAACAAAATGCCACAAATATTCCTTTTGCAAGTGACTAGTGGTATTTTTTAAGTCTTATCTCAGAAGCTGGCAAAGCTGGAGAAAAATGGCAGTTGAAAAATTGCCCTGTGTTATACAATATCCAGGTTTAACTAAGGACATAACAACAAGAATCAAAGCCCAAACACTTCAAATGAATCAAAGGCCTATGCCTCTGCAGCTATATAATCCCATACTTGGAGAAGAACAAAATTCAGCAGCTGTTACTGTTAAGCATCTCTAGCTTAGCAATGCCAGTCTCCAGTGGTCTTACTTCTCTGACACGGGAAGTACAAATTTCATCCTATATGACACCTGCATTGTTTTAAAGCTTCAGAAAGACACCATCTAAAACAGCACAGACTCTTTAAAGTCCTGTGAAAGTGGCATTATTTTTCACTGTCTTATTTAAAGTGAATTATAAAAGAAGGAATTTGGAAAAAAAGGGGTTTAAAAATAGATACCAATGACTAATTATGCTGGCTGATATCTTGAAAAGAAGTAGTAGCAAACTGCATTGTGGACATTCTAATTGTCTAAGATTTTGTTTTACTGGAAGAAATTTTTAACCTGAAAACATAGTGTTTGTCCTCCCATACTCCTCATCTTTTCCACTCTCTTCAACAAACCTTTTAAGAATGCATCTGAAGCATGTTGCTGCATCGTTAAAATGTGTACCCTGGAGTGAAGATGCAGCTGTGATTTGTACACAAGATATACCAAGCTAGTGCAGGCTGAAAAGCTCGCCTAAAAGCAGCTAGCTAATGCTGATCTCTATACTGTTAAAGATATGCTGTTAACTCAACCTTACTTTAATGGTCCCTATGCTTTCTTTTAGGGGCAAGCCCAAGGCTGAGCCCATGACCCAGGATGCCTAGCTGTGCAGCTCGCCTAGCCCAGGAGCGTGCTCTCAGGAAAAGCAAGGACATGCTCTGAAGTGCTCAGGGACCCTTATTATTTCAAAAGGCCCCCAACTAGCTCTTACCACTTTCTGTCTTTTGAAGAGATTAAAAAAAAAAAAAAATAGAGTACAGGCTATACCTAGGGAAGTACCAGATATAAGCAGGGCATCTGTTTTTAGGCAGTCTTCAAGGCAGCCCTGTGGACAGAAATCAGTAAATACCATGCTTCTGACTCTTCCAGATTACTTTTTCAGAGTGGAATATAAATATGAATATAAATACCAATAAAAGAGCCACAGTATAACCTAAAATCACGTTTGACTGCAGCGTAAGCCGTGGCCTTAAGAACATAGCAGTCTGGAGAAAAAGACAAAATAGCATTATAGCCAAAACATATGGATGCTGCTGGGAAATAGGCACAAAGCCTTTAATGGAACCCTGGCCCTACCATGAAAGAAATCCTCCAATTTCAGGGGGAATAATTCCTCATTCACAACTCCCCCTATATTGCCTGACTATAAAACTACTTCCTCTGGATTATAAAAGAGAAAGCTTTATGTTAAAGCTTAAGATTGAATTTTCAGTATTGTCAAAGATAAGTGACCCCCAAGAATTTGAGTTTACCCGATAAAATCCACTAAAGAGTATGATTTTCTGTCTTCAAACACACACACAGAAGCACATGTGCATGCGTGCGTCCATGTGCGCGCGCACACACACACACGCACACGCAGAGCAATAGAAGGAATGACAACAATGCTGCATTTTCCAAATTGAGCCCAGTCACATGGGAAGTTATGGAAGGAAAAAAAAAAAAAAAAGAGAGTACCTTTTTTCTCCTCTAAGTCTGATATGCTTGAATCATATTAGAGTAAAAGTCATTTTCTTGAAATAACTCTTCCCTCATAAATCTTACAGTGTCAGAGATCTTTCTCTGAAGTCTTGGTGAAGAGTGTTCATAACTCAATGTCCAGAACTGCTTCAAAAGGGACGAAGAATGCATTTCCAACATGAAATTACAAAATGTACACAAAGCAGCACTAATTTACCCTTAAAACTGCCGTATTCAAAAATAGCCACATCTCTTTAATTTCTGCAGTGATTATCGCTAACACCGTCTCTTTTATTTACTGCTGTATAGCTGAAAAAAACCTTAAATAGATAATATTTCTAATTTTTCTTTCATTTATTCATCATTTGGAAAAATTCACCTGCAAGCTCCCTTTCTCATTGTTCTTTTATTCTTCCATCTTTCCTGGTGGAAGAACAGCTGGTTGTCAATTTATGCAGCCAATAGCTAGAGCCGGTAATAACTTTTTTTTTCCTCCTTCAGCCTTACACTCAACAATAAATTTTCAATGTAATTAGGTTCCTCTATGCCTGGCACAATTCTCTCCTCCATGTGATTTGCACATGAAGGGTATCAAATCCAGATCCTACAACCATCCCACTGACACATCTCAAAAAGCCCCATGATACTCAGCTGCAATTTCTGGTAGCTATTATATCAGGATATTTTCTCCTTGAATTTTTCAGCAAGTAATTGCACAAACATTATCACACATTTTAATTTTCTCTCTTATATCTGGTGCTTTTACTCTCTCTCCCCATCTTTTCAAACTTTTAAAAACACTAGAAGAAAATTTTCTCATGTCAATTTGTTATTTTACTTCTATCAAATGGATGCTTTATTGTAGTAATACATTTTTACATTAAAGAACACAAGACTAAATTGAAGCACCATCTTGGTCTTAGTCTATACAGGGCTACTGTCAAAAGATATTGTAGCAAAGAGAAGAACAATGTGACATTTGAGAAATGTTGGTATAATCAGAGCATGAGTGACATACTGAGCAGGCTGCTTTGCAATAAACAATGATTTGTCTAAGCTTGAGAACCTGCTAAATGGATTAAAAATTTTTCTCAAGTGCCTTACTCATCACATGCTTTAAAAATGAACAGACCTTAATAAGTAGTTATGATTCTAATCACACTTAGAAAAACAGCAAAATCCTGCATTCTGCGTGGTCTCTTCCTCTTGTACAAGGCTGATGTTTGCAAATTCAATTTCAAGTCCCTCACTGATGACAGGCTATCCAGGAATATATCTCAAAAAAAAGGGGTGGAGGGTCGGGGGAGGTAGAAGAGCTCTTGCTCTTGCAGTTATTTTAGAAGGAACTCCTAAGAAGGGAATGAACCAAACGGAGACATTCTTTACTGTTGTTTTTTCACTCATCTTGCAGTACAGCACTAGCAACAGCAGGTTTCTGGCTTCTGAATGTTCTAGTAATAAAAACATTTTGGTAGTTTTGGGAGCCCTTTAATTATGTTTGTCCAATAAAGTGTTCCATCCTGAGAGATGCCGAATACCTCCAAAAATTTAACTGTGTCTTCAAGCCCCACTCAAACTGATGTTCAGAGAAGCACATGAGAAAAAGCTATTCCTAACTTGATTGCTGCAAAGCTTAAAAGTCATATCAATGTTATTTGTCAATTGCTGTTTTTCTTGAAGAACTCATGCTACATGTTCCCTGGAAATATCAGAGAAACAAGCAGCAAAGTAAGCCTTTGATAACAAGTAGCTTTGATATCGGTGGGATTTTAGGACACTGACATGCTGGAAGCACTTAGAAACCTCAAGGCAGGTTTCCCCCACAGCTTCCAGGGAAGCAAGTCTGACTGCTGAGCGCTTTTCTACAGTCAGGCACTATAGGAACTTCTCTTTTGGGCCATATTGAATTGCAGCTTCCTAAAGGGAAGTTTACTCCCTTTCCCATACCATTAAGCTTCGTCATCTTCTGATAAAACTCAGACATACCCCCAACAAGCCAAGGTAGAGCATGGGTCACTCTCCAGTGTGATACCTCCTAGGGAAGGCAAAGCACATAGCAGTCTGTCACACTGCACCCTGAAGTTACTACTACTCATGCAGTAGTAGGTGATGTTAACTTGCAAGTCATTTCATAACCTACAGCTATTCCTGGCTAGCTTTTCTTTCCTCAGCTCTGCAGCTTTTTTTCCTTAGCAGTGGCTTAAAATAATCAGAAAAAAAAAAGTCAAATCCTTAGTGTACATGTGGATGTATGCACACAGGTATGCATTTGCACACATTTTCATGTAACAGGGAAGACTGCCCAATACAGAATTACTGCTAAGGCCTCTCTTTTTCTAATCCACTCTACTCTGAACCTAGGCTGGTACTATTATAATTCTCTCCCAGCTGGACTTGACAGCCCTTTTTAGGGCAGCTATAAAGCTCCACAGCCAGAGGTTTCACTTGAGGAGGATGTAAAACATCTCCCTTTATTACCTCAGGACAGCCAAGCATCCTGCCAGTGCAATATTTCAATTTATTGCCAGGAGCAGATGAGGTGAATTGGGAATCACACCCACTTAACATCTGGTTCACACCCACTTAACATCTGGTTTACACCCAACTCTGTGTCTTCGCTATATAGGGCCACAGAAGGTTTATGGCTTATTCAGAAGGGCAGTTGTGTCTGTACTGCTGCAAGACACTGACTACAAATCAAAGCAGATGGCTGTCTTGCAATGAGGACTGGGCCCTTTTTTGTCCTCTGTTGTGTGTTTAAACAATAAAATAACAATTTTTTTTACTGTAATTCCCTATGTTTGTGGGGAGAATATTTGGCTTAGGACTTCAGTTTGTGCCTTTAGATAGAACTTTGCTCGATTTTTACAGTACTCGAAAAGCAGAGGGCTTATTTCAAACAAACAAGGCTTCTAAAATTCATGAAATACTGTCTTCCTTATAGCTGATACAGACTGTGAGTGCAGTTGACAAGGATGAGCCTGCTCGAGGACATAAATTTTTCTTTGAGTTGGTGCCAGAATTTGCTGTTCATCCAAACTTCTCCATCATTGACAACAAAGGTAACTGCTGATCAATACCCTGTCCTCTGCCCCATGCGACATACAGCTTCATCCCCTAGCATTCGTTTATTCTGCTTTTCCATTCTAGATAACACAGCAGGAATTATGACTAGAAGAAATGGATACAGCCGCAGCAAGACAAATACCTATCTCTTGCCAGTCATAATATTTGACAATGACTATCCGATCCAGAGCAGCACGGGCACGCTGACCATTCACGTGTGTGCCTGCGACAGCCAGGGCAACATGCAGTCTTGCAATGCTGAGGCCCTGCTGCTCCCCGCTGGCCTCAGCACAGGGGCGCTGATTGCCATCCTCCTCTGCGTTGTTATCCTGCTAGGTAAGCGCCCTCGTTGTTTAATCACCTAGGCAAAGCACTGGTCACTTCTAGACTCCTGATATTCTCCAACCCTTTATTCATGTGACACTGCAGAGAAACATTTTGTAGCTAATATGGTATTTTTTTTTAACCCTGTTTTCTAAAGTGGGAGAGGAGGCAGCAGAGTGGGAAAGGAAGTTACTTAGAGGCTGTTTGTCATTTTTAGTAATCACAAAAATGTGAAAAGTAGTGTTATTTACATAAAATAAAATTGAAAATCTAGGACCAGTTTTAGATACCATGCTCATATGAGTAATATTATACATTACAGACAGAGCTTCATTTAAATCTAAGACTTTAAAATCATATTCCTGAAGCTGCATGGTACCTTTATGAGCGATTAAAAGATGATCAATTATACTAGCTATTTAATCATGAATCATTTGTAATTTTTATTCTCAGGAAATATTTAGCTGAAAAGCATAGCAGAGAAACATTCAAGTGCTCACAAGTGGCAGTGAGCTCAGCTGATTGCATAAAGTGTGAGCACAGAAGTGAGATGGGTGGTTGGCAGGCAGAAGCACTAGAAAGGTGTGGGCATAAATGAAGGACCTAGAATAAATGCTAGCAGATAACCTGGCCTTACGGACATACCTGGCGTTAAGGACATAAAAACTGCAGCTCTCATTACTGGAAAAGTGAGTCCTTGAAAGGTCTGCCCTCTCTACTTTCCTGCCCAATTTTGTGGTTGATCTCTTTCTCTTCCACGTCACAGCAAAAAGCTCACCAAGGGGGCAGTGACAAACATACACGTCAGTTAATGTATTTCTAAGGAGAGCACTTTATTTTGGTTTTTAGACTACTAGCAAAATCAGCTGGACTCAGACTACTTATAGTAAATATTCAAGGAACTACAGAGGAAATCAGAAGAGCAGGACAATATATAGGAACTACATCTATTCTGTGGAGCACAGGGGAGGGAGGGAACTTGAGCTGGTTGTCCATGCAGCTGAGGTTTGAGCACCTCCCAGGCATGCTTTTGGTCTGGGTGCACCCGGATCACACAGGACGGTGTGTAGGCACAGTCTGAGGAGCAGTGCTTGCAGGGCACCACTCCCAGTGGGCATTACGGCTCACCCAGTGCCACATCTGGTCCCTGCCTTGCACAGCTCTTAACACCATCACAGTGGGGTCTGTGACTTCAAAGGCCCCTTTCATGCCGCAACACAGAGCATGAGACATGTGCTATGAAACTATTACCCCTACTCTCTTATTATGAAAACATCACTCTGATGGGCTGAAATGCTTTATTAGAGGAACTTCAAAAGAAAAGAAAAGAAAAGAAAAGAATAACACACAATTATGCCTTAGAACCACAGCAATATAGCATGAGACTCAGAACAAACTCAGGGACCAGCATGCTACGCAAAACAAATGAGACCACCCTGTGCCTCTTTGCCTCAGGGTCAAAGACCCTGATTTATTTAGTGTTGCAGAAATAGCCAAAGCCAGAGTGGTATAAGGCTGAAGAGGGGCTAAACAGAATAGCTGCTGTACTGTTGGTGTGGATCTCAGTGCTCTGTTTAACTACAGTCCAGAGAGATGAAGTGTGTTAGTAGGGTAGACTGGTGTCACCAATGCACAGATTAGGAGAGGCGCATTACGTACCTGGCTGTGAAAGACACTTTTTCATAATAACCTTTTCGATATCTGCCCTCACAGTTGCCTCTATTCTTTCATAGGAAGGTCTTAAATATACTTGAGTGGGTTATTACTCGTCTAGCATTAGAAAAACCTCAAAAGAATGGCTCCCATGCACATACAAAACCACAAAAATACAGAACAGCCTTTACATTCACAGCATTGTATACAGAAGAGCTTGGTTCATTGCTCTATCCTCAGCATGCCCATTCTTCCCTTTTATTCACCAGCACTCAAGTTATTTAGGGTAAAAAACTTTGCTCCTAAGACTGAGCACAAGTGTTGTAATGCATTTAAGTATGGCTTGGCATTCGCCATTATGCCCCATCCACAAATGATTTTATGCCCCCCACTATTTATTCCAGCTACTGGCGTTAGGCTCAAGTTCTTAATCACATTTAAGCATTGAATTGCCGCTGAAATCAATAGCATTTAGGTACCAGAATGTATTTACAGATCTTAACACCAGTTTTTCATGTCCCTCTGTAGAGGCTCGTTTCAGCTTCAATCCCTGCTTCTCCAAAAGGAATCACAGAATCACAGAATGTTTGAGGTTGGAAGGAACCTCTGGAGATCATCCAGTCCAACCCCCCTGCTGCTCAAGCAGAGTCACCTAGAGCACATTGCACAGGATCACGTCCAGGCGGGTTTTGAATATCTCCAGAGAAGGAGACTCCACAACCTCTCTGGGCAACCTGTTCCAGTGCTCTGTCACCCTCACAATGAAGTTTTTCCTCATGTTCAGATGGAACTTCCTGTCTTTCACTTTGTGCCCATTGCCTTTTGTCCTGTCGCTGGGCACCACTGAAAAGAGTCTGGCCCCATCCTCTTGACACCCTCCCTGTAGATGTTTGTATACTTTGATAAGATCCCCTCTCAGTCTTCTCTTCTCCAGGCTAAACAGGCCCAGCTCTCTCAGCCTTTCCTCATACAAGAGATGTTCCAGTCCCCTAATCATCTTTGTAGCCCTACGCTGGACTCCCTCCAGTAGCTGCATGTCTCTCTTGTACTGGGGAGCCCAGAACCGGACACAGTCCTCCAGATGTGGCCTCACCAGGGCTGAGCAGAGGGGAAGGATCACCTCCCTCGACCTGCTGGCAACACTCTTCCTAATGCAGCCCAGGAGACCATTGGCCTTCTTGGCCACAAGGGCACATAGCTGGCTCCTGGTCAACCTATTGTCCACTAGCACTTCCAGGTCCTTCCCTGCAGAGCTGCTTTCCAGCTGGCCAATCCCCAACCTGTTCTGGTGCATGGGGTTCTTCCTCCTTAGGTGCAGGACCCTGCACTTGCCTTCGTTGAACTTCATGAGGTTCCTCTCCGCCCACCTCTCCAGCCTGTCCAGGTCCCTTTGAATGGCAGCACAGCCCCCTGGTGTCTCAGCCACTCCTCCCAGTTTTGTATCATCAGCAAACTTGCTGAGGATGCACTCTGTCCCTAAAGGGTTATTTCTTAAACTAGGGAGATCACATTTTTAAAAAGAAACAGCAGTAGAGATTGGATTTCTGTTCCTGCAGCCATCAAAACCAAATAGAGTTTTGTCAATAAGAGTGAGAGCTGAAGGCCTTCAGGTTCTTATTTTCAGAAAGACTTGTGGATTCCACTTTCAAAAGTGAATTTAGCACTTAGGAATACCTAAAACATTAGCTTTCAAAGGCACAAATTACTTTTGCAAAGGAAATACAACTACTTTTGATAAAATTACCCTTGCAGACTGCCAGGAAGGCAGCACTGCACAAAACTAAATAAAAGTCGAGCATTAGTAGGACATTTTTTTTCCTCTGCTTTTCAACTTCAGCTTAATAGTAATATGGGTATCTATATCCAATACATAATATTTTAATTATTAGTCCCATAGCTATAAAAGAGTAGACTTTTTGACTTCTATACATACAATAATATTTTTCTCCTTTCACTTTAACTTGGAGATAGCTTTTGTCCTTATTTTAAACATCTTATCCTAGCCTTAAAACTTTTCATGAACCACAGATAATGCAAAATTTTTGATCCTTTTTTTCACTGCTAACTACCCATCTCTCTATTCATCTTTTGTTTCATTTCAGTATTAGTTGTCTTGTTTGCAGCCCTCAAGAGACAGAGAAAGAAAGAGCCCTTGATTATCTCAAAGGATGATGTTCGGGATAACATTGTGACCTACAATGATGAAGGAGGTGGGGAAGAAGATACCCAGGCTTTTGACATTGGCACACTAAGAAATCCAGAAGCGAGGGAGGAAAGTAAGATGAGAAGAGATGTCATCCCAGAAACTATATTTCAGATAAGACGGACTGCACCTCTTTGGGAAAACATTGATGTCCAAGATTTCATTCATCAAAGGCTAAAGGAAAATGATTTAGACCCAAGTGCACCTCCTTATGATTCGTTAGCAACGTATGCCTATGAAGGAAATGATTCCATAGCAAATTCACTCAGCTCCTTGGAATCACTTACCACGGATGGCAACCAAGATTATGATTACCTCAGTGACTGGGGACCTCGGTTTAAAAAACTAGCAGATATGTATGGTGGAAAGGAAAGTGACCGAGACTGAGAAAGTAATCTGTGACCTGGTCAGTGTTAGTGGAATTAATGTCTATGTTACTAGATAAAGTGGCCTACTCTCTTACTTGGGAAAAAAAATACAAAAAATAGGTGTTGTCTTAGTAAGGGTTTGCTTAATCAATAAGTCAATGTGAATGAATATGAATGATTTAGATTTTTAAAAATCTAGAATTCACCCTCTTTGCCTGAAAACCTCTGAAGAAAGGTTTTCATTGACAATAAAAATACAATAAAAGGCTTTTTGTGCCTTTAACAATGAGATGGAAACTTAATTTTTTTTTTAATTGCTTTGCATTACCTTTCCTACTAGCTGGGACATAGTGCACCTGCATTGTAACATAATCACAAATGTATACTTAAAAAAGATTAATATTACTGCCATATTTATTGAGTTAAAGAATGTCTGTGTGTTGATTCATCATGATATTTTTATATATGTATATTTATATTTTTGTATTTTTATGAAATAAATTAGTATTTATAAAAACACTACTTACGTACTTTGTTAATCACAAGGAACTGTCCAATCTTTTTGAAAAACAGGAAAATATTTGTCGTGAAATACTTCATTTTCAAATGTTTCTCCTTAGATTGGATTTATGGTTGAAATGTATGTGCTAGAACGATATGGATAGAGTTCTCTGTGATGAGAATGAAGTGTAGAAAAGAATGATTTTGAGAAAGTGATTATAAATTAATGCAGTCTGACTTGCAATGTGTATGACTATATGGCATAGGAATATAGTTTGATTATGTAGCTCCCCTGTACATACTTTCTTCTTTGAGCAGCTGTTCAGTGAGAGGTTTTAACAGATATGCTCCTGGGGATTTAAGGAACCACAAAAGTTTATTCCAGTAGACACGAAATAATCTTATAATACGCCTTTTAAAAATTCAAATAAGTAACCAAACATCAACAATCAAAAGAATCCTGTTCTATTCTAGTTTCGTTTTCATTTTTTGATGCAATTAGGCAAATCAGTCTTTTGTTACTAATAGCTTCCTTTTAAATCAAAGTGAGCTTAGCAACAAAAAAGAAAGTCAAACTAATATTTTATTAAAAATTTCAGTCTTCTTTTCCTCCAAAGAAAATACCCAAATGTATATACATTTGCATATATTTTAAAGTGTTAGTAGACATTTATGTACATTTGTGTTTAAAATCTATTTGATCGACTACGCAATCAAGTTTTAAGCAATGTACATTTTCCTCTATGATATAAGTTAAGAGTGATAGACCTACGATAGAACTGAGAGTTACAAGCCACATTTGTTAAAAATAACAACAGCCTCCCCACCCTCCCTCAAAATATAAGAAAAAGAATCAAAGAAATCAACAGTACAGGATCAACAATACTATTCATAGCATTCTTTCTTTGATACTGACTTTAAGAAAATACACGTATATAGATATCCAAAATAATCATATTTAAAAGTTTTCTCTAGATTACTTGGTTAATTTTCAGATTGTTTTTTAAAAAAATTAAAACACACCCTCAGGTTTGTGCTACCTGTCAGAATTCTTAAAAAAAAAAAAAAAAAAAAAAAAAAAAAAAAAGTATTGTAAGCGCATAGCACTTATTCATTATGATAATTTTTAATGCTTCAAAATAGCTGCATTTTTTCATAAATACGTACTTTCTATATTTTTCATGGATGAAGTAATATTTGTCACTGTACAGATGCCCAGAACTTTGACAAAAGAAAGAATCTCACATAAAAGGAGATGAAATCTGGGAGACAGGACTTCAAAACTCTTCTACTATTTACATTCCTACCTATTTTGCTGACTCTATATTAAGCAACCTTTCCACTTCTACATTTGCACAGGAGCTACAGTTGCACTCTCCTCTTGCTGAAAAGCTAATAAAGAGGCCTTAAAACAAGGTCACTTCCCCCATGCATAGGAACACATTCCTGCCTAGTATTTTCCTCTCTACTACATTGTCTTTCAGATTTTTTTCCTCAAAGATCTCTCTTTACAATTATTTAGCTTATCTCCTCCCAGCTCAAAGGATGCATCTCAGGATTTCCAATACTGAAATTTCTGGGGAGGTTTCCAAGCAGATGACTGAGTAGTTCACTGTGAGTTGTGTCTCAAGTCTACAACAGTAGGTTACATGCAAAAAAACATCACCAACACAAACAAAGCAAAATAACAAGCATAAAAAGTGGCAGCCAATGTACATGGATGTGATGTTGCAACAAGACATCACTGTAAAGGTGTAATGTAAGTTTGATGGCATACAGATATATATTTCTTTTTTGTGTCTTTTGGAGATGTGAGTGAAAGCAGAAGCCTTATGGTATCTGTGTTCTTAACAGTGCGGTTGGCAAAGTGGAAGTACGCAGGAATTCATTAGTCTTTCAATGCAGTCTTCATACCTTCAAGGCACTGCCTTAAGATGCAATGGGAGAAAAGAAGCAGGTGATAAAGCAACCATGTTCCTGAAAGAAATGACTCAAATTAAGAAAAACAATAATAATTTGGGGAAAACTTCACAGGCTTGAAAAAGTTGTACACCCAACTTTACCTTCAGTGACAAACAAAATAGATTGGACTAAGAGGAGAGCTCTTAGCAATTTTGTAAGCTGCCCTCAGAAATCTGAATATCACACAGTGATACAGTACGACAGGAGAGAAGAAAATGGAAATGCATCTGTCCTCAAGCAAGGCCAGAAACAGACAAGGTACATGCTGGTGGAGCTGAGCAAGGTTTAAGACGCTACGAATTGGTGCAGGACACATCAAAGGCTATCAGTTTGATGTGAGAGAAGCTACTGGTGAAGGGAGGATGAAAGAAACTATGCAAGGCATCCTTCTTCTCTGAATACATTTGAATTTAGTTTAGAAATTGTATTTTCCATAAAGAAATCCACTCATTTATGTATTGTTATTTATCTTTTTCTCCAGAGAGGACCGAGAGGAAGGAAAAAAATATTGTTAAAGTTACCTCAGAGAGTGCTCTGGTAGGGATATATCCTCAGTATTGTATGCTGTACTGTGGTACTTTGAGAAAATCCCCAAAAAATCTTCAAAAAAGGTGCCAGCTCCTCTTTCTCTCATTCTAGATTTTCCCATCTGATGTGTCATTGCCAAAAAAGCAAAGAGAGAGGGAGTTTTATCCTGTGTTTTCAGCAAGGGAATAAGACTCTCCCATGCTTTCTCATTATGTCAGTGGTGAGCCCAAGAACTCTGTACCCTTTAAAACAACACGTTTAAATACTGACCTACACAGACTCACAACACACGGAATTTCACATTATTCAATATAATGAAACAAGCCATTTCTCTAAATTACTAAAAATTTCAAGCCTTCTTAAAAAGACCTAAACTGATTGGCAGGTTTATCACCTGGCATTCCTAACCTGTAGTGATTGTGGGCATGCTCAGTCAAATGGGCTGCCGAAATTTTTTCCATTATTTTTGTTTTCAAAAAAATGAATCTTCTTTTATTCTTACATCTAGAACAACACAGCACAAGACAGAAGAGGCATTTGTATTCACAATGGAACTACTGTGGTGTTTCTGTTTTGCTTTGTACCATTTTTATCTCTTTACATATGTTGAGGTATTTTTTGGCCTTCCTGAATACATTTCCTACAACAGATCCAATGAGTGACAGCCATATGCAACAGGATGATCTTCTAAGTATCTTCATCAGTGAGATATTTCCGATGCCATAAACCAGACTGCAAACCAGAGTACTCCCCACGCAGGAGTCTGTTTCCACAGCAGTAGCAGTATCCCTCAAGGGTATCCCTGCCATCTTTGCCTATGAGGGAGGTGAGGGCCTTCTCTGTATTGCGTAGTCAGGAGAGCGGTCACACTACCTCCGAGTCTGCCTGCCTGAAAGGCTAGTGGGTTATATCTGTAAAGCTCATGTCGTACCAGCATCCTCATGCTCAGCATGGATATTGCAGGCAAATAAATCTCAAGTTTTCGATGACTCTAAACAGGCAGAGGGCCAGATATGGGAATGAGTGACTATTTGCATGGCATCAGCAGAAACAAAAATCTACCTTACAAAGGTGGCATAAAAACTGCAGATCACTGTGATTAACTTCTGTTTTTCCAGTAATAGGTTCAGCCTGATGTGGTTATGTGCACTATTTCTTTGATTATTTAAACAATACTTTTGTGAAAGAAACCATTAGCAAAGTTTCATTATTCCCTGAATAAACATGAATTTTGAGGGAGAAGGAAAGGAGAGTGGATAATAACTGTGAATGCAAACAACTCATTTTGAAATCAGGTAGTGCTAAATCATCTCCTTTTTACTGTCATTTAAGAAATGGCTATATGACTTCTTGAAATCCTAATGCGGCATCACACCTAGATGCCTCTATTTGGATTCTTGAAGCCACATTGAAGGAAAAGAAGGTCCTGAGAGGCCCTGCAGAGTTTGTTGGCACTTGTTAGTTACACAGATCCACATCCAGAGGAGTAAGGTGAGGTCCAGCATGGACCAATCTAGCACAGTTGAAGGAGCTGAAACAGACCTGTGTGAGCACTAACACACAAACAATCCTCTGATCTCTCATATATAAACTGGTACCAGTGAAGTTACCTTCCTATGGCATTTCAGGGTTAGTGTTCTGACACTGACAGGTACAATGGACAAAAGCTCCAACAAGAAAGACTGAGCTTCAGCCGGACATGTGAATGATATTGGTCCCACCTTAGGATTGACGTAGTGGGATATGCAATATTGGTTAAATTGCAGCAAAGAAAGAGAAGGTTGGAGGTGAAGAAGGAGAAGTAAGAATTCCTTCCAGGGACGGTTCTGCAGAGGTTCCTCTCTCACATGATGGAAGTGAGGCAGAGAAGTGCCAGGGCACTTTATGTGTATGCACATCTTCATCCTCTGTAAAATCATCCACCCTTAGCTATGTTCCAGGTCGGCAGGATTTCCTCAAACCTCAGGCATGTCTCACTGGGAAGTTCAAAGCCCTGAGGTCTCAGAGCAGGCTCAGGAAGGAGGAGAAAGATCATTTTTTCATATCTTTGATCTTACCAGGGATCTATTGCTGGGGAAGTTTCTTCCACTCAGATCTGTTGTGGTTCTCTCCAAAGGAGTGGAAGTAGCTGGAAACTCTTAGGAAATACAAGGTCAGTTCTGGGTCTCTTGCAGTCACACTGGTTGTGACTGCTAAGGTCCAAAATAAACATACTAAATCTTCATGCAAAACAGAGGCTTAAATCAATTTTGAATGGGCTCTCTCTAGGATTGAAAGCAAACAGGCTGAGAAAAATGAGTGAAAAGAAATACAAGTGAAAAAGGAAAATTTCCAAGTGGCAGAACATTTTGAGAAGAATAAACAATGTACAGCAATTCCATCTTGGAAGCAGAAAAGAAAGAAAAAAAAAAGGAGCACATGATAAAGTTTTGTAAAACTTCGATAAAGTCTTGTTTTGTAATGCTTACGTTTTCTATTCCTTTGCACTTAACTGCATTTTGTAACAGCTTCATACTGTTATGTGAATCTATCCTGAATAACTGTCTCATCAGTGAAAGATTGCTGGAGATACTCTTCCACATAAGGCTGCACCTTTCAATGAAGTATTGAAACAGACTGCTCATCGTGCCAGGTTAAGCAACCTAAGTGCAACTACCACCAAACGTAAACATGCCTGAAACTTTTAGTCAGTACATGAAACAACTGTTTTCAGAGTAGACTATTCAAACAAAAAACCTGTCTAAAGCCTTCCCTTAGTACTCTCATTCATTGATGACAACTAGCATTAACACCTTCTGTCTGCCTAAAGTATTTCAATAACTAATTGTCTAATTTTCACCAGAATTTAAGTCACATTTGCTCTTCAATCCTCACTTGTGCTAAGCAGAGTTGATGAGGGTGGTCGGGGTCATTGCACATTGGAGTGTTGTTATGTTATTACTGTATTAAGAATGAACTGGTAAATGAACTAAAGCAGTTCCAGAAAAAAATTAATCAGGATGGGGAAATCAAACATTTTCCTCTGTTATTAAAATTGGAAAAAATAGCAATAATGGTTATTTCTATATGATTAGCTACAATGTATGAGAGAAAGATAAATTCCACAAGCATTTTTTCCAGAGAACATAACATAGATGTGACTTGTATGCATACGAGTAAGTGTCTATATGTCTGCGTGGATGTGTGTATATATATATATGCATATATATGTAGATAAATATAGAGAATAAAGTTATTTTAACCATATAAGGTTAAAAATAGACAAGTTATTTTATATATAAAAGATTAGCAAGCAAGAACAGTAAGTGCCACTTCTATTCAAACAGCAATGTTCACCTAACAGAAGAAAAAGCATGGCAGGGTACAAGAGACATTCAACTACGTGCACACTGAAGGACATAAGAGAACGTGGTCTTATCATAGGCTGTTGTTAGAGGGTATATTTTACAATTCCAAGTTTCAGTTCATGAATCATAATTCAAAGTAGGAGAGATCTGGCCTGAACTCTGCTTAAAAGTTACTTCCAAATTCAGTTTTATATCTTCATTAAAATCTCACAGAAAGAAAAACAGGAAAAGGAGGGTTGTGAACACCAGTGCTCTCGCACTCTAAAGAAATAATGCCCACATTACGCCTGTGGGGACCCGAGCGCCTCTGTGCATTCAACCCACTGCCTGCCACAGGGCACCGTGTAACAGGGGAGACTCGGGAACTTTTACTTCCCTCCCTCCACCCTCCTCCACCATCCACAAGGAAAGCAAACCACTTTACAATACCCTTCTCCCACTCCAGCAAAATTCATTAGAATACCTTTTAACAAATTTCAGATCACCAGTAAAAGCCCAAGAAGTGAGAGTGTCTTGTCAGAACTTCAATAGGTTTTTCCTCTTGCTGGTGTGCACTATTTTAGCAGGAAATACATTTTCCTAGCAGCCCCATGACTTACAATATGAGCATATTCCTAATTTTGTTCATTTTACCATGGAATTTGACACAGCTTCTGTCATAACACTTATTAATATACCCTCATCAAGCTTGGATTGCACTCCATGATTTTAAAAAGCATTTGCTTTTAGAGTCAGTGTGCCAAGCATTTCTCCCATCACTCCTCACAGGGGAATGACAAGCTGTACAAAGTAAGCCTGCACAAACACAGATTTTGATTTTCTGGTGGGAGTAAAATGATAATAACACTGTTCACTGTACTTATAGTTCTGTCCTTCAATTTACCTTTTGCGTTACTGGCAGACATTTAGACCACATTAAAATCAGTTTATTATCCATTAGAGTAGTGCAAGAATATCTTTGGAGCAGCAAAGGATCCAAAAAACACCTTATTTCTATAATACAATCCAGGACCCTGACAGCCTTCCCTTCCCTCCAGAAAAAATTCAGAGCAGCAGCAGGAGGCGGAAGGACTCACCCCTCTCCCCCCAACACTGCATCATATAGGCGTGTAGCTGGCACTCACTACTGGAAGAAGGAGTGAAAGGAAGAGTTTCTCAAGAAAAAAAAGAAGGGGAGAACGAAATTAGGAGAAGGATTTTTGTCACTTGTGAATTGCTCCTGCAGCTGTCAGGAAGCAGGCTGCTAGTTGCTAGGAGCAACGATAATAATGCTTACTTCTTATATAATGCTTTTCATCCCTAGTTTTTAAAGCTTTTTACAAAGAAGGTCAGTATCATTATCACCATTTTACAGGTAGGAAAAGCTCTTATGCCTGAACCAGTTTCCCCAGGGTGGCCCAGCAGGACAGTGCTGGGGTTGGGGGCAGAACCCAGCTCTTCTCTTCATGAGCTGCGTGGCCTCAAAGAGAGCATTAGTGTTGGGGAGACGCTAGGGTATGGACCCTCACTGCTTCAACTGACCATAACGCGCTACTCTTCATTGAGCTTTAACTGCCCCCCAAACTTCAGCCGTCTTAAATAAACATGCCCCTCCAGGGGCACTGTGTGGGTCAGAGGAGACTATTGCCCTCTGCAAGTGGAAGCTGTGCTTTGGGCAAGTTCGTGTCTCCAGAAAGGCCCCAGCTGGCTGCAGGACCAGACCCTGCTGCGCTTTCTGCAGGCAGGGGAAAGGAAGCTTTTAATTCCAGGGACAAGGGAAAAGGACAGACAATGAAACGTGGAGTAAGCTGCTGCCTCGACATGGCAGCAACATACCCGGCTTCAGCAAAGCAGCAGCTTTAGCCCAAAAGCTAATCTTTCAATTTAAAAGAGATGATAGTGGGGCAGAAGCGCCAGACAGCGGAAGAATATCAGGCTGTGGTACCCAACACCAGCTGGTCTCCACTCCTCCAGAAATATATATATATATATATTTTATTACTAAGGATCTCTTCCATGTCTTTACATTTGATTTCTCAGTGAGAGGTTATCTTCTGATTGCGGAATAGAATTGCTTTTTCCCCAGCGGTGCCAGATTGGTAATTTAATGACAGATCTTCAGAAACAAGCCTGACCAGCACTCAGCAGAGAAGTGGGGAGGAAACGAGGCACAAAGAGGCTCTTCAGCCCCATCTCCCACGCAACTGAAGGGCTCTGTTTCAGCTAACGCTCGAGTTAGGATACAGAGCGGACACTGAGCAGCACGGCACCATCCAAGGGGATCGGGACCGGGAGCCAAAGGGAGTAAACAGCTTCCCCACCTGCTAACACATATGCTGCCATCTGCAGCATGCTGACCAAGGGGGAAGTCTGATCTTTTCCAAAGGAATGGCAGTACACGCTCTCTGCTGTGCTGTGGCTGAGTGCCTTGAGCCATCTTGTCCGGCACCGCCAGAATAATTTTTGTCACTGATGTACAGCCAACCCTGCACTGTTTGACAGCCAACTTCTACTCAGCACTACCAGCGAGGGCCAGATTTCACCCACTGCATTTTTTCTTCTAACGTCAGTGACTCTCTGCTGTACTCCACAACCCCAAAGTCATTGTAGAGTATCAGGGCAATTCACACACCGTAATTTGTCAGAGGAAACAAAAACCTTGCAATAATGAGGTTTATTTCCTGAGTTTATGAAAAACCTTTAAAAACAAAATGAAAATAGGTTTTGTACTGCATCGTGAATATTAACAGATGCCTGTAAAAATGATGCAGTCTAACCTTATTCAATTTACACATGCATTTGAGTAATTTAAAGGAAATATCTTTCAATGTTTTAAACTGCATAATTGCAGATAAATTAGAAGCTGGATCCTAACAATCCTATAAAGCAGATTTAAATAGATTTTAATAGGATTTAGAGAAGTGCAGTAGTATTGGTCTTTATATAATTTGCAGAAAGCTTACAATAACTATGATTCTATATTACATAAAATAGTAAGATTAAAAAAAGATACATTTCTACCTAGCAAATGAGGACTTCCCTGTAAAAGAAGAGGTATATACTTATAAAAGAAGAAAAGTCTGAAGAGAGAGGTAGTATCTTTTATCCAGCTATATTAGCTGATTTAATAAAACCATAAAAGCTTTTGGGCTTATGGTTACCTTCATCAGGTCTGACAAAGACCAGAAAAATCCCCAGTGCCACTATAGACCATAAGCTTTTAAGTCCAGGTGCCAAATTAATTTTTAAATTTTTTATTATCAGAACTTCTCACTTCTTATACATTGCAAATGTTTAGTATTTTTGTAAAGCAACATTTTTCAAGGTAGATGTGCTGACATGCCCTATAGCTACACTTAGGGACATCTGCCAGTTGGTACTTTTCTCTTTTCAATTCACTTTTGTCCCATGTGCATAAAGATGATGGCAAGTCTGTTTGTGAGAGAACATTCTTCTAATCTCACTTTTCAGCCAGCAGGGCAACACACTGCCTGAGTTTTGTAGGACAGGACTGTCAGTACACCCAGAGATGCAAAAAAGCAGAATTCAAAAGCTGATAGTTCAAAATGAATAGATAAACCAGTTTGCAACAAAGTGAAACTAGTACACTTTTCATGTGTATAATACATACTCTACATTTTACTTTTTACTGAGTGATGATTCGTCCTACGGATCTTGCAATATATGCAGTTAAGGTACCACATATAATCCTCGTGAAGTCTATGGGTTCCAGCAGCCAAAGAAGGGAACCCTGACCTTGCAGGATGCAGCCCCAGGTAGTGAACGTCAAAAGCAAGAACTTCTCTCTGTGCCTCTCTCAGCAAAAGCAAGAGAGAGGAAAGGGGGTGGGGGAAAAAATTCTACCTATGGAACCAAATTTAAGATGCCTCTGTGTCAGTTACAGATGTGTCTTTAACATCTGACCCTGAATCTTCATTGTTCCAAAGTTAGTTGCATTTCCAATTCAATAAAGGTAGGATCTAAATCCAAGCCACGCTTCCCAACAGTGCCCAGATGTAGAGCACTGTTACAGGCAAATCTCTCAAGTTGCAACAACATCAAGGATTTATTCCCTAATGATTTTATGGATTCCTGTGATTCCATTTAGTTACAGTATTATTCCAAGGCGAACCAGGATACTACTGATATGTCTGAATACAGATGTGAAAATGAAAGTTCATTGATACCGCTTTATTGGGTTCCAGGTTTGAGAAGAAAGTGGTAAAGTTAGCATCACATGACACTTAGCTGTTCCAGATTTAATATTGTGTTGCCCCAAAGGAAAACATTTGGGACTCGGACAGAGTATTTCACTTCTGTGTGTACCACAGCACCATATCCCTTCCTTACAGAGCATGGTGAAAATGAATGATGTCATGATCAACCTGTACAAAGTTCCTCTGATAAAGGATTTACGCTGCTTAAAAATATAAAACTGGGCATTAGGTAATATATAAATCACTGAACCTATACAGCATATATCAACAGAGCTGAACAACTCTGTCATCTCTTGCCAAGTTCAAGAACAAATTCCTATCTGAATGCTTTTCCTTTTCTCCACTAGCCCTTCCCCATCCTTTGTCATTAACCACAGAACTTTTGTCTGCAGTCTCTGACTACAGAGGAAATGATTTATTGTTACATAATATTTGTGCATGCATTTACAGCAATGTTGCATGGTCCCAGACTGCTGCCTTCAAATTTTGTAGCATTGATTTTCTTTTGGAGTAAACTGCAAAAGCAGCCATGGATGGGGCTCTGTTCTCACGAATATTGCTGCTTGTGCCGATTTGCTACTAATACTCTTTTGTTAAAGCAACCAAACCAGCATGCTGTAAAAACATAGAACAGACTGAAAAAACTAATGCTTTTTCTCTGCTCCTCCTGGCACAGCAAGAGATTCCTCCAGCAGCTCAGCCCTTTCAGGTTTGTGTAGATATTAGGGCAGTATTATTTTTCATAAAGATGCTTTGTAGGACAATAATTACATTATCTTAAATGTTTCCATTTCTCTGTGTTCCTTTGTGAAAGATCAATTCATTCTCATTTCAAGAACATAAAAGCCCTATGTTACGGTTGTTTTTCTTGCTAAAGGATATGAGTTCTCTTTCCTCTGTGTAACAGTAATACCCCTAAGCTCTAACAAACCACCTCAATAAATGAAAGGAGAGCCTGATTCATTACTCATCCTACTCTGTTCTTGACCATCATTTTAATAGACACTAAATAGGTCTATCCTTCATGAAGCTTTTAATCTCTTTTGATTCCATTGATACTTTGAATAGCTGCTATTTAATTATGAGCTGAGCTTGTGCTTGTTTTAAGCTTGCTACTTGATTTTCCCAAAGAACTATGTGCTCAGGTTGTACAGTTTTTAAAATTCATGTTTTCTAATTTATCTGAATATTTCTTTCACCGCATGAAGAGTTTTTGAACAGTTAATTTGAACAAAATCTGGAGGTTAAATGGTGTTGGCAACTCACTGAAGTTTAGAAGGATATCATTTCATTCACAGATGATTAATGTAATGTTGTTTCAGCTTCCCAAAAAACTACATATGCTCATTAGAGGCTATAAAGCATCTTTATGGCAACTAATTGCTTAAGGATGAAAATATATTTTTTTGTCTAAATTTAATGCAATAACTGGACAATTGAAGGAAGAGAAGGACACAAAGAATATTTGCATACCACTTCTTTACTAATTACTATGGATCACAGATCTCAGATTGCAGCATGGTAAACACCAAATATATCATAAGAGAAAGATACATAGATATCAAAATGATAAAATTAAAAAGGATTGATGTAGAAGGGGGAAATGTAATGGAAATCTGGGAGCAAAAGTCAGAAGAATTAATCATTATGACTACTTTTTAAACAACATTAGGGTCACAGAATGTGGCCAGACTGATAAAAGGATGGACAGAGATCTGTCAGAGACCTGACCAGTGATCAAGAACAGAAGAGGGATATATTGAAGTCTGTGGGTCTGCAGCATACTACTGGTTTTAGTTGTGATGAGAATCAGAAAACTAGAAGAGGATAAACCTCTAGAACAGTTTTTGTTGATAGCTGGATGGCAGCAGCCTCTTTCAGCCACAAACTCCATAAATATTTTGTAATTTCTGTTCAAAATATGATTAATCTAATTTCCAAAGCTAACTTACTTTTTAAACTAGTTTGTTCATATTTTAAAAACCATGCAATATCTTCAAAATAATTTGAGGCATGATTCCTCCTTCTAAGATGTGAACTTACATATATTCCAATTGCTAACAAAAAATACAGTCCTATCGTAGTAAACAGCATTACAAAAACAGGGGTTCCAAATTTATTAAATGTCAGTGACTTCAAGATCATATATGCTCAGGTTCCTAGCAAAAATATTGTTTTCATTCTTACCAGTGCCTCAAACACAGCATGGACTCAGAAAGTCAAGCTGTGCTCTTTTTCTGCTCACGCATCACTAGCAGTTCTGCAATTAGAACTGATGGAGGGAAAAGGGAAAGAGAGGGAAGGAGAATATGTTACGCTATTAAAAAAAAAGTTGAAAGTTAAAGCTTCTCGTGATGTTGCATGGATTAAAAAATAATCCAGCTAATGCCCTGTGCATGATGCACAGAATGTAAAAATAAAATACAAAAAAACAAAAATTAGGAAATGTCCTTTAAAAACAAGCAGCTTTATACAGTAGAAATGCACCATAAACTTTAAGGAGACTGACGGAAAAAAATTAAATATTTGGTATGGTCTACAAGATACATTCCTTAAACCACTTAGGGTTTTTCCATTTAAAATCAGGAATAGGGAAGTACAGAGTGACTATGAGGAAATTCAATATCCAAATACTGGAGAATTATCTCCCCAGGACAAATGCAGGAGCTCGTTTACTTGATACAATTTAAATTAACTAGGCAAAGAACAAACAATAACGTAGTAGAGAACCATTCTGCTAAGGCATAAGGGATGGAAGGAGAATGAACTAAGACCATATTCTTCTTTTACAGCAGTAGCATCTGCAATATTAAATACTTGTATGTAGATTCCTTCTTTTTAATGACATAATGAGAGGCAGAACCTGGTGCTTTAGAGCTGCTCCGCTGGCAAACCTTTGTGTATCCATAAGATATCCCTATCAAATTGTCTTTATATGGCAAAGTTCTGTTTTTTGGAAGAAAGTTCTCATTTGCTAACCCTACTACATAAGCTTAAACCCTCTGGGGCATGGTAATGCCAAATTTACAATCCTGCTGTGCTTTTTATGCGTTTGTTTTCAAAAAGAAATTCTTATGCTAATATAGCAAAATGCTTGAATCAGCCCAGTATGTGTCATTTATATGTTCTCCTGCATCCTAAGGAACATTAAAAAAAAACAAAAAACAAACAAAAAAAAGTGTTTCATTGGCCTTAATTTCAGCATTATACTGAAGAAACCACAAGAAAATATTAAGTATTTTGATTATCTTTGAAAATTATTAAACATGGTGTTCAATGTATCAGTTGCTAGCAGCATACATTTCTCACGCTGCTTCTCAAGATGTAATCAAAGAAAAACAAATCACCAATATGTCAGATTGGAAATCTAAATCTCCGTAGCATATACACATTCTGTCTCCTACATTCATATACAAATATTAGCATTCCCGTGTGGACCTTTTCTTTATTCTTCCCCATTTTTTGTATAATGCAGTTCTGAAGTATAGTTGATGTACTGCCATTACCATACTGGGATACATACAGAATAAAAGAATATTGGGGAAAGAAAAGAAAGGGGGAGGGAGGGTGGGAACCCAGTACCTTCTTGTTCTCTGTAGGAAAGTACTAGCAGGGAGTGGGATTTTCTGACCAGTTTCTACTGCTTTTGTCCCACTCCCCTTGCCCCCGAGAAGGCTACCACTTTTGCCAAAATGCCACTCCTGGACAGAACTGCTAACCCTGATGGCAAGAGGGGATGAATTACTGCACACACAGAGGGAGAGCCAGGGCTCTCCACGTGCCCTTGGACCATGGGCTGCACCTCTGGGAATGGGGATAGAGCAGAACCTAAAACGCACGCACAGGAACAGGGACTGATCCTCCACTGTCAGGACTCCCACACTGGAAGCTGAGGGAAAAGATGTGCAAATCATCATCTTAGTTTATAGCCATAAAAAAGTCTGTGAAGCTAATCATCTTTAGTTCTGTTGTTGTTGTTATATACTGCAGCCTGAATATTTTAGGTCAAATCCTCAAGTCTGAAGCCTATTTCATGCTTCAGATCAGAAATTTACCAGTTGAGCACACTGAATACATTAATTTTCATCAAATTTTATTCTACCTAAAAGTTAAACTCAATAAAACCAACAAGACAAACATATAAAATTAGGGAAGATAAGTTATCAAAATAAAATGTTTGACTATTATCACAAATGCATTTTAAATTATTCCAACATTTTTTCTTTTTTTTTTCCTTATAGAAGTTTCAAATTTATGCTTTGTTCATTTCTATGTATAAAAAAATGCAAAATTCCTTCTGGAATACCAATGTGTGGTCCATTATGATGCCATATCTATGCAGCAAGTTAGAAATCTATTGTATAGAAAAGATTACAAAAAACCTTTTAAAACATGTTCCCTTAAATGATTCTTTTAATCAAGCACAGGAAAAATATGGTTATGGAAAAAATTCATTTAGTTTCTCATAACCTGCTCCCATTTTTTAAAATAAATCCCTAAGTATAAGGAAGAAGCCAAGAAGCTTTTATTAATCTATGCTTTGTTAACTTGGCCCCACAGAAAGTTCTTCAGACAAACAATAGTAGTAGTTCAACAGCAATACATACTTCTAAACTTAAGCCTTAGCAACATAGCAGTTTTAATGCTCTATAGCTGTGAAGAACACTCTAGGGCAGTTGCCTATCACAGGAGATCACCGAATTACAGCATGCTTTTTGCAGACTGGTTTACTCTAACGCGAAGCGAGTGTTGAGCTGTGCACCATGCACTTGCAAACTTGCTGTTTGCACATATATTCATGGAACCGCCACGCAGAAAAACAGGGACAAGATCTCATACATCACCTGTGAACCAGATCGAATGCATTTAGGTTATTTCAGTAAGGTGCCGTGTTTTAATCTATATCAAAGTCCAGACTGTCACTTTCCCTCCCCTTCTACATTACTTCTGTGTGTAAAATGTGATACCATAACCCTTTGTCCTGCTTTGCAGCTAGGGGAATATTTAGATAAGGAGGCAACCTCAGAAGCTCTCAGCAGGCCCCGGACACCGAGCAGGACAGGGCCCCCTCGCCACACTGGGAGCCCCCACAGCCCCAGCAGGCAAGGCCACAGCTGGGGCCGGCAGCCCTGCCCTGTCCCCCGAAAGCAAGGGCATATGCCAACGCGAGGGCTAGAGCGTGCCACGCAGCACAGCCAGGCAGCACAAGTTAGTGGGAGAAGTCTCATGGCTGAAGGTGATGGACCTTCTCCCTGCGCTAATGCGACAGATTTTCGTGGGGGCCTGTAAAAAAATCTGTTTCAAAACAAACATTTGACTCCAGCCTCATGTTAAAGTGGCAAACTGTCTGAAGTCTCCAGGGTCAACTTGTCCTTGACCATTATGGACAGAATGTGAATTATCCGAGAGAAAATGCACTGGAGCCAATGCCACTTCACCACTGGAAATGAGTGCACAATCAGTTTCAGAGTGCTGATTCAACCCTGTTGTCTAATTCTGGGATCCCTGAGCCAGTTTAAGGCAATATTTTAAAGCTAAATAATTAGGGAAGGCCTGTTATGAACGGGATATGCAGAATCTCTGTACTCACATTCTACAAAACACCCACATTTTTCAGGTACAGACAGCACAGAACTTAGACTCCAAAAGATTAAAAGGTTACCACAACTAAATATACATGGATCGCACAGATGCAAAGAACTGAATTTTTCACAGTACCTTACATATGCAACATTATTCTCCAGCAACTATAAGTAAAAATAAGTTAAAGTTTATTCTATACTAGTTTGAGTTGTAATTTTCAGCATCTTTCCTCAAGTGGATCACACTGGGGTTTTTGTTTGCACTGTTTCTTTGTTTAGGGGTTTTGTTGTCTTAAGTCAGTATATGCTGACAATAGTAATAGGGTATCACTAGATCTTAACCTCAACAGGTACAGCCATGACTCCTAGAAAAAAAACTCAAAATCAACTTTTACTTCTAAAGATTGTTCGCCTATTTTTCAAAAATAACTGATTTATTTGGGCATCACATTTTCCATAGTGAAGATGGTTTAATAACAATATCTTGGAAAACATTGTTTATTTGAGCACTGGAGATCTGAAATAACAAGAGTCTTTTTCCTCGTTTCAAAGATTGACTATATCCATGTTTCCAAAGAAAGATGATATTTTGCAGTTTTCATTATTAATCAAACCTTCTGTTTCATATCTCTACATTAAAATATACTCAGCCTTGTCTTTAGAATTTCATCTAATTAATCAGTTATGCTCACTGAATAGCTAATAATTTAGAAACAATGTCAAAGGATATCGAAATGCAAATATATTTATGTAAAACATAGGCATGCTCTGAATCCTTACTAAACTTTAGTTAAGATTTTGTTAAAATTCAGCTACAAATTGTGTTACATAACTTAAGCCTTATGTAAGAATAAAATGAATTAGTATGAAGTCTTTTTTCTTTAGTAAAGCCTGATTCTAGAATTCCTGATTCTTTACTTTCTCTGAATTTTTCTACACTCATACAGGCAAAAGAGCAATGTCCTTCTTCATATATACCATATGGCTACCCTTCCCATCATTATTCAGTATAGGTTTAGACTAACTTTAATATTAGAGAAAATTGAATGTTAGATTTCTCCTGTATATGATAATGTCTGCCTGTACATCAGGAAAGGCTTGTATATGTTCAGGTGCACCAATAATTTTGTTAGTCTTTACCAGTTCAGCAATAATTCCATCAATCTCCCTCATGGTTTTGTCTCAGAGTCAAGAGTTGTTCTTTCAACCACTGAAAATACTGACTCTGTATTATCATAAATGCTACTGCCAGATACAACTTATTTTAAAGAGTATTATTACTATTTAATTATATCTTATCACAGCAAATCAATGCATCTAGGCAAAAATAGACAGCATAGTGTTTTGGTTTACACCATTGGGTAAATACAGCTATGCTAAAATTGTTTTCCTTTAAAATTGTTTAAAAAATTAAAAAGCCACCTTTTATGCAGATACTTTACATCTTCTGCATGTTCCCAAAGATAAATTTCCTCTTGAAATCACCTCTTAACAGCAATTCTAATGCCAACAATTAAATTCTTAACCTGCTATTTCTCTCCTTAAAACATGTAAGAGAAACCATTTAGAATTCACTATTGCAATACAATATTGGGAACCTACTTAGCGTAGACAGGGAATAAGAGGAAGATTGTGCAGCTGAACACAGAAAATGGAAGATCATGAGTCTAATCTTGTTGTGCTACAGACAGAAGGGTTATCAGCACAGAGAGGCAGCCAAAATTTGAAAGACACAAAAATGGGCTAGATTGTTAGGAAAGTAACTACATGACAACTAGGATTGCTATGGAGATGGTTCAGGAAGATGGGGTTATCAACAATGTCAAGTACTCAAATGAGGTTGAGGACTCTTCATCAGCAGAGAATAAGAGGACACTAACTACATTAGGAAAAGTGGTTTCTATGGAAGCCATAGCAGAACCCAAAATGAATTGGGACAGATAAATTGCTTCAGGGTAAGAAAACACTCTTGAGGGATGTGATGAGCAATGATAGATTTCATCCTTTTTTTCTTTTTTTCCTTCATAGGGGTATGAGCTGAACATTAGAGGGATTCACGGCACTACATCACACAAAGCTACGCACCCAGAGCATCACGATGTGGAAGTGGGAAAGGGTAAGGGAGAGCTTACTTCCGCGGCACTTTGTTTTTTTTCTTGACCTTCACTGTCTCGTCCTGAAAGAGCTGTATATGCATCCATGGAAAGGTATCAGTGGGGTGAAAAAGTGTTGTTAAGTTAAAAAAAAAAGGGGGGGGGGGAGGCGATAAGAGAGAGAAGGGGGAAAATGTGAAAGGATGTAAGCTCTTTGTATCTGACCAGAAGGCATAAGTATAGAGGAAAGGCAAGGAAACAAACCAGTCACAGTAAGACATTTTCATTTCTTTGTCTTTTTCAAAGACTTGTAAACTAGATTTTGTAGTTCATAGGATATACCTGTGGGAAATTCTGCTAAAATAACCCACAGTGCTTTTGAAGGCAGTCATTTCCTGACAGTATCAAAAACTAAAGGACACAAAAGCCAAATACATCAATTGTATTAAATGTGTAATATCCATTTGTGAAGTATAATACATAAGGGGTGTAATTGTCATCTGAGTGCATAATTACAGTGAAGTTGCACAATCATTATATACAGCTCAGTATTTACTTTTAAAAAAAGACTAGGAAAGTTTAGAATTGATATGTCAAAAAGTGCCTTAGCTTGCACGCTCAGGAAAGTCCTTTTGTGCACTGAACATGGCAGTAGAACATAGGAAATGCAGGATTATTGGTAAAGCACCATGGAAATATTCTCAGACATTGTGAAAACTTAAATTACTTTTTTGCACTTGAAGGCCATACTCTGTATTTACTGAGATCAGTCACAATACAAAATTTGTTTTCATTATCGTTAGTATTATTGTTGGCAAGAAGAAGAGTTACAGTGAAAAAGGATGAAAGAAAATCTGCTCCACTTCTGCGACTACGGATAAAAAGACTTACTATATTGTTGCTTCCTCTGTTAAGTAATGCATTAAAAAGGGCTAACATAAATATACACTGCAAAATAATATCTATTTTTCTGGGCTACTTAGTCAAGTGACAACAATTTTACTCGTCTTTTTCATTAAACTATGACCAGAATCACTGACAGCTGTATAACTAGCTAAAGACATATTCATGTTACACTTTATTTTTAGGTGTTTTAAATGAATTAAGCTGTCCTGCTTTAACCATAAGTGGAAAAAACAATACAAATACTAGCATAGTTTTAATGCTATTTTCATACTTCTGTTAAGATACATTCCACTATTATAGAGAACAGAGTCAGTAGGTGCAGATTTCACATAATTTTAAATCTGAAGATTTTTAGAAACCTGTCAAAGCTTAGGAAAAATTCTGTCATAATCAAAAAGCAGTTTTGATTGTCTGTGAATATTTAGTCCTCTCAGTATTTAAATCCATTAATTTTGCTGAAGTTTATTGCCAACATTTAACCAAATTAATCATTTTACTGAACAGTAGTCATCAATAATATGTTTCTGAGAAAGCAGTGCTTTTTGCATACACACCTTAAAACTAGCAAATGCAGAGATTTCTCTTGCTTTTAACAAAAGACATTCTAAGGTGATTCTGAAGTGATTCCAAAACAAGATGAATATGCAAACATCTGTACTTGTCTTATACATTGCGTACTAAAAACGAAAATATTTTAGGAGAACTGTTTTCATTTTAGTAGCAGCAGCTGTCCCTACAAAGACAATAGAGATTACTATTTTTTAATTGGAAATATTTTATTCTACCATTAACTCCCTTAATCCAACAAAGATAAATCTATTGATGTGAAAAATAAAGCAATTACAGATTGCTCTAAAACATAAATGATATTCTGTACCCATGCAGTGACAGACAGTTCTGTAAACCAACAAATACTGTGTAGGCAGTAATATCTGAAACCTCATTTCAGAAATAGCAGTATATAGGCAATAATCTATATGTGGATTTTGCTTTTGGTACCAGCACCTACAGCTTATTCATTCTATGAGCAATATGTATCTTGGAGGGAAGCAGGGGAGGGGGGTTAAGAAATCAATTTCTACAGTATTTGATTACCTCTAATTCTTTAGGTATGGAACAAAAACATTTTCCCTATTTTCCACATGGTAAATTGCAGAATAGAGAAAGCAAATAGGTACCTAAATCATTTGTTGCAGTGCTGGAGAGATATGAAGTCAAGGGTCATCAGCTTCTAAACTCTAGGCCTTTCTTCCAAACTGGGTTCTTGCACAGTTTCAGCATCCCGTTCTCTTAAGCTAGACTGAGTATCAGTTATACTGAAGCTTCAACATCCTACTCCGATTAATTAATAAATGCAAAAATAAGGCTGAAAAGCTGCTCACCAATCCTTATACAATCACATAGCTAGCCAAATGCTTTGCAATATTGGATTCTAATGAACGCTCTTCAATGAATCCTGATCTCAGCAAATATTTATATTATTTGTAAGCGTTCATGAAGGATGACCTTTATCATTTTGCAGCACCAGGCCTCTGATTAATAGTAAATCTCACAACTAGCAGCCTAGATAAACATTTTTCCGCCAACAGGTTGTCATTATCCATTTGCTTTGTTTCTTCACCAGTTATATCATGCTTTGTTTCCAAATATACATTTCATTTCCTTCCATTGGCAAACAAGAGTCAGGACAGAGAGCTGAAGGGAGCATGGGAGGCTTGAACACCGTACAGTCACCGCCATGCATGTCTGACTGGAAGGACCCACGGAACACTTCCCCCACATGCTACCCCACACCATGGTCACAAGGTGGTTTCCAGGTCCTTATGCCAAATTTGAGAAGTCAGGACACTGAACAGCACTTTTACCTTTTTTATCACAAGGAGAAAAAAGACAGGAGGGCACAATCAAAGTCTTACGTTCACAAAATAGTAATGAAATTAAATGATCTAGTCTGGTCTTTGCCTACAGTTTTCCAAAACAAAAATAATAAACACATAGTAGCAAATGACATTTTATGCTCAGATTAACATTCTGAATAAATGCTTGACCAAAATTCTGCTTGTGCAAATAAAAATGTGGGGAAAGGTTTATGACTGTGACTAAACTCAGGGCCACTCAAAATTCCAGTGTCAGGCACAATTTTCGCCATGTTTGATTATCTCTAATGGGCAAGTTATAATGATATCATAGAATACATACAAACACACATACACATATATACTTCTTCATGTTTAAAATATGTAAAAGTGAAATATTAACAGAATTATGCATAAGATCACTCTTTTTACCCATGGTATGTAACTCAAATATAAATCACACTGGAAAATCAGCAGATTACAAAAAGTGCTAATTAGCTTGGAAAGAAAACCAGGCTTATGGGGAGTTAGGAAATGCCACAAATAAATATGCCTGCAGAACATATATTTTATCCCCAAGTGTATATGCATTACAATACAGTCTTTAATTACTGTTTACCTACGCTGTTCCCAGAGGTGCTTCCCCTCACCCTCCCATTCCATGAACAGCATGGATGGTTTCACACAGGGAGAGTTACTTTGCATTTTGCTACACCGTCATTGCTTAATGTTTGACAGATAAATTATTTACTGCACAGTCTTTGGATAAAGCTCTAAGAAGCGAGTTATCAATTTTCTCCCTATAGCTCACTTCACTGTATGAGATAGGTCTGGCATACCCATCAGACACCTTTATTCAAGAATTCTTCCAGAGTAGTAACCAATCCTTTAGGGTACATTAGACAAATGATATACTATACATATTACACACTCTTCTATCTATAGCATACTAATTGCATTCTACATGGTGTGTAGAAATGATCTTGCCAGGAGGCTTTGCATAAGCACTGGAAAATACAGGAACAAAGACAAATCACTGCAGGACACTGCTGAGAGTATGTGCACTGTGTCAGGTAGTTACTAAATATTCTTTTTTTTAGTCATTCCGAAGGTACAAAATTCTGAGCCTTGGAAAGAAAAGAAAAAAGGAACTTCAGCAGATATTAGGTGTTGCAATCCAATTTGTGAGGCACCCAGATTGGAAAGGAGTTAAAGCCTATGATGACAAAGTTCACTCCGTAATCTAAGGATTGTTTTTTGAATTACCTGAAAAACAGCATTTGAATAAAATAAAGACATGGTCTGAGAGCACGGACAGGAATCCAAGCTTGTCTTGCTTCAAACAAGTGCTCCAACAACCAGGTTACAGAACTAGATTCATTTGGGAGCTCTCTTTCTATCTCAGCAAACTTAGTTTTGTTTTGTATTTTTGACCCGTAATGATACAGTTTCAAAGAGATGAATGAAGCATTCCTGTTCAACTTACTGTCTCCATCGCCCCTTCCCACCCCTACAATAGTTTTGTGGTTAGCAGCGGGGGTAAAAGCTGCAGGTTTGGTTCACTATAAGCAATTGTCACAGGCACAGGCATGAACTGACCTTGCAGCACGAGAAGATTCCCTATTAAATTATTTTAAAGAAAAACACCAGGGCTGCATTTTAAGAGATGTGGGATCTCTGTTCAGGTCTTTAAAAGAGGAGTTTAAAAGGTGCCTACCTTCCCAGCTGAATTAAGGCAGGTGAGATTTCCTGAGCATGTATTTTGTGGGACCAGGTACTTCTGTGCCACGGATTGCACACACGCTGCATTCATTATGTGCAGCATGGGTCAAAACTTCCGTCCGCGCACGGCACAGTTCAGTGATGCAAGTATGCCGAGTCCAGCACACCCAGTGCACACCAACCCTGAGCATACACACACAGACCACAGGCACACAGCTAATAAGCAACGTGGGAGTTAAAGTTGGCTGCCAGAACACCTGAAACGGCTGCTCTCATGGAATATCCATTTACCATGAATCGCTCGTTTTTCTTCTTCCTCTACCTCTAGAAAAAAAGTTCTGAGCAGAAGAAAGGACATACCCAAAGTAAAATGAAGTTCAATGTCAAGCCCAGATTCTACTCTAGGCTCCTAAAAGTTGCAGCATTTAATGGAAAGGTGCCCAAGTCCTTTACCAGACCTAGTCTCACAATACTTATCCTTAAGCTCTAATAGAAAGCAGGACCAGAGAAGCAGGACAGTTCTCCCAGCTATTAAAAAGTCCCCTGCTCTTTGTACAGGCTATTAAGTAAAGACCATCATTATTCAAAACACGCTATATTGATTTTCATATTTTTATATGAGGACATACTAATAATGTAACAGTCATCACTACTGACTATTTTCCTCTAGGTATGAAAAACCAAACCAAAACTGAAAATCTGAATGAAGGTTTCAGATAAGGCAAAAATACTCATTTTTCAGCAAATCAAAAAAAAAAAATCAGTCAGTTGATACCTCTTGTCTCTGATCAGTGGATTTAAAGTCAAAAGGACAGAAGAGTGTCCAACACACCAGTGCGTAAACAGTAGCGGAGACTAACAAACTCATCAAAATCAGATGTTCATCTAAAATGACTGAAATTGTAATCACAAGATCCTCTTCCTACAGCCACAGGGAGGTTCTTGTATTTGTATGACATAACGTTACATCAGAGAAGTGTTTGAGATTTCTTAGCATCCTTGTTAACAGAAAAAGCCAGAGAATGTTTAGCATGCAATGGAAAAGCTGATATGAATAGAAGTGATGGATTTACCCGTTTTTCCTACCTCAGTTAGTAGGATTGCCAAGCTATATGTTCCATGATATTTTAGTAAATTTTTCAACATTACTCAATGCATTTAACATTGAACACTTAGGCTTTTGTTGCTTTTTCTTTAAAAAACAAAGGGAAAGTATGTGATAACAAAATATTCCCTTGCAAGTTTTCTGAGATTAAGATTTTTTTTTTTTTAAATTGATTAGCATCAACCGGCGTCAGCACTGGCTAGCATTCTGTAACTCTTCAAAATGTCATGCAATTTATTGCGCTAATAGAGTTCAGGCATTCTCCATTATCTTTCACTCTCCATATGCAGTTAAAGGATATTACTTACAGGAATTTGGCTTGATAAAGCATTTCATGAGTGGAAGCCGAGGACTCCTTATCCTTCCTAACCATTAGGCTACCTTTCATGGAACTACGCTTTGTTATTCTGGCTCTTACTGGTGGGAAGGCTGCTAATCTGCTGTCCCTGCAGAGTGAGCTGGGAGAGAAAAAAGCCATTCAGATTGCCTTCTTGCTGCAACCAAGTTATGAACCTTTCATTTTGCCATATGCCAAGATGAAAAGCTTTGAGCAGCTATTCAGTACTTTTCCAAAAATGGTTATAATGATGTTTAATTCCCCCTTGAGTGATGGTGTTACTATGGCAACTAACCATTCTGCTCTGGTGAAGCCAAAAGTGCTTTCAGATTCCAAAATACCACAATGATTTTTGTTTCACTCTTGCTCTTTGCTTTTGCAAGATGAGCAAACTGATCGAATATTTCAACTAGAATACTATGGGGAAAGGGCATGCATCTTCCAAAAAACAGAGACAAACTGTAACTTCAGGACAGAAAGATCTCAGCAGAAGAGCTTGACAGGAGTCTTTTTTGGCGAAGTAGTTGGGATATTCAGTAGGGAAGAGCACTTGCCTAATAAAAGTGAGCATGTCTCACCTATCAGCTTCAAAAGCAAAGGGTCAGGCTAGACGTGCTGAAGCCATACCTTCACAAAAATAGTGTACTATTTTTCTTCCTTTGTTCTGATTGTTTGTTTAGAAAAACCACATCCTTTTCGTGCCAGTAATCAGCCACCCTATGGTTTGTTTTTGATGAAATTCATAGAAGTGAATGGACTTGCTGAGACAGAGGAGTATGTTATTGTGCATTGCACACTCTTACTCTTCTACTGCAACACCACTGTTTAGAAACTCCAGACTTTACAGTAACTTCTAAAGGTAGCACCAAATATTCCTTCAGCATCCCCTGGTTTCGTCTGTAACAAGAAATATTCAGTTTGAGTAGGAGCCTGCCTTCTTTGTGAAAGTAACACACTTGACGGTTTCAGTGGGAGTCTCAGATGCAGCAAGAATTCAAGATATGATTATAAATACGAAGTGCAGCACTTGTGTGCTTCTTAGGGTAGATAAATATATAATTCTATCTGTACATACACTTTTCCAAGACTATTTAATAGGATTATATTGTATTTGAATTCAAAGTATCTTGTAATTGCTATACAGTTTGTAAAATATGCTAGAATCCTTTGGAGGAAAAAATACCATAGTTCTACTTAAGGTAACATTAAAGATAAAGAAAAGAGGAATTACACTCTAATAAATGGTCCAGCATCGTACAGCATTGCATAGCTCTTGGGAGAGCTCTGTAGATTACGGGCAAAACAGGATGCAGCAGTTAAGTATATAAGGTACCTGAACATCTTTAGGAAGCATAATTACACCTCTGCACACTCTGCTAACATTAAAGCTCACTGAACAGTGGGACTGACTGACTCCTGTGCATTTTGTGTTTACACACAATTTCATATTAACAAAAAACTGGTCATGCAGTCATTTAGCTCAGACAATTATTGCCTGCAAAAACACAAAAAGCTTTTTCAGCTGTTCCTGGCTACTCATTCCAGGCCAGAGAAGCCTGACTCAAAAGCAGGCACCACAGCCAAGCTAGAAGATCCACCACCATCATACTGCAGCACATTGTAATAGCTGCTGTGGGACTCCATGTGCAGAAGGCAATGGGAGAGGAGGCGCATCCTCGGGGGCCCTGTATGTTTTGCAGGAAGACTCCAGACCTGAAGGGGACACAAAACAGCATGCGGAGGAGCATCTAGAAAGACAACATGGCAAACACCAAAAAGCAGGAACAATAAAGGTTTCTGAGGCAACAATGATTTTTGCAGAATAGAGAGTAGCAAATGGTACTGATTGCAAGTGCTGGAGAGAGAATAGATTTTGCTGGGTCAGAACTGAGTTTGTCTCTGGAGAGGAAAATAATCTGAGGGTTAAATCACTTCAACTGATGTGAGCATGAACCATCAACAGTTATGGAAAATTCAAGGAGAGCAGCAAAACAAAAGTGAAGCAGAAGTGAGTTACAGGGATAAATGACTGCGATTTTTAAGGATACAGTCTCCTGAGACAAATTTTTCTTTTTTTAAACTATTGTCAGTTTTCAGTTTTTTCGGGCGCTAAACCAGCAGCGCAGTATTTCAGTTGCAAAAACACAAGAACTTCCTTCAAGGTTATTGTTTTGTATTGATGGTATATTTCTGCCTCTTGTAATGTTTTGTTAGCTTAAAATGCTCAACCTGACATCACCTCTTAAAACACTAAAAAAAAAATCCACACACAAAAACAAACAACAAAAAAGCCAGAAAGCGAGAGAAAGATGTAAGCTTAATGAACAGCTCCTTGAATGTGCTGAAAGGTGTTTTAATTGCTCAGAAGTGGAGGATATTTGAATGTCAAGTTTGGAAGCACGCTTGTGCTAGTAAAACCAAAGGAACACTCTAAACTGTCAAGTGCCACTGTGTAAGCCTTTTGCAACACTCTATAATGCAACATTTATAAAGGACCTTTAGAAGAGGCCTAAATTTCCCATACCATTTTAGCCTAAAGGCAAAGGGTGTTCTGTTGTTGCTTTTAATGTCACACTATATCATGTGCAAGTTATAGGTACATATCAACATCTTGCATTGTATAATCCCATCATACTTCACTGAAATGTTAAGCTTTCAGCACTCTCGCCCACAATATGATAATTAGAGCCATTCGAGCACTAAAATTGGCACATTTCTTCTCATCATGGGTTATTCAGACATTTCACACCCGACCTCCTTCTACCATTTTCTAAGTAGCACTAAGATGGATATAAAAGCGAAGATAGCAAATAGCATGTGCCAGATAAGACTGAAAAGCAGACCTTTTTCCTCATTGCTGCTCTTTACCTGTAACACCAAACTCCAGCACTTGTTCTCTCCTCTCTCCCTCCTCTTTTCCCCCACATATGATAATGTAAGATATTCTTCTTTGATCTTTCCAAACATATTTCAAGCTCTTTTGAAGACTGTGTATATATAGTTTTTATAAACCCTTTTAAATTTTTTATAGTTTTAAAGGCTTCCTAAAGTATAAAAAAGGCTTTTAAAATTTAATATTCACAGGGCCCATCCTCTCATGTTGCAATAGACCTGGCTCTTAGTTAAGCTACCTATCTGAGTTTGAGTTATGTGCTTAAGTGCTTTTTGTTACAGAAACCCATATATTCAGACTCACACCCCACTGAAAATGGCAGTCTTTAAATGTAGAGTACCTGTGGTGGCTTTTTGGTGTAGTATGCAAAACAGACTGGGATTAGAGAACTAGTAAATTAAAAATTATATGTATATATCTTTTTTCAAACCTCATGCACATTAACCAATTAAAAACTTGTCCTAATGCTTCAAATATATATATGACATGCAGCTGATAAGAGTAATATTTTGCAGCCTGGGATGCAAAACAATGATGTTATTCCTATGCTTCACAGCTAGTGGACAGACATAAATGAAAACTGCAACACACACATTACAGGTGAATTTCTTTGCAGCAATGTCATCTTCTGAAACATGCTTTCGGTATATTGAATTAGATGCAGTGGGTCACATTCAAACAGAATGTAATTCAAAGAGTTATATAGTTCTATATGAGATGAACAGAACCAGTAAGACTTTCATGGATATTTGCTAAATCTTTATATTTCGCTATTCAGTAGGGAGAAGATGTTGTTATGATGATTAACCAAAAAGTTAAAAAAACCCAAAAAGCGCAAACTTCCTAACAGAAATCAAAAGCCATAAACCGTTATAACAGTATGGAGGGCTGATTCTTATTTCTCTTAAGGATATCTGTTAGCAACATTTAGTTATTTACCAGAAGCACACAGAAAGTCTACAGAGACTCAACATGAAAGCAACATGTGTTCCTGAATAACGTCTCATCTGTGCAATAGCTAAAGTGTCACAGAATTAAAATGACTTGAACAGAGACTCTTCAGTACTTACACACAAGGAGGAAGTCATCAAGCCTTTTAAATAAATAAAAAGTTCAGCTTATATATAAATTTTATATTCAGACCCAGCACAGGATGAAGTGCTTGGAAATTCATTTCTAGCTGTAAAGGGAACAATTTTTCAACAACAAATATAAACGGTAAAGCAAATGACCGGGGTGCCACAGTGCTCCCCAATTCAAAACTATTATTGCCAGCAAATGATTCTCCCTCCAACTGCTCTTTAAGTCATCTACGGAGTCAATAACAGCCTATTAAATAATATTAACACCACCAGATTAACCATGGTTATCAGCCCATATTTCCATTATAAAACACATGACACTAAATCTTCAGCTCATTTTAGCTATTAAAGAAGTAGTTACCTCTCCCACTTCCAAACAAAACCTGTGAATGGTTTTCAAAACTAGTATTGATTTTACAAACTCCCATTTTTGCTGTCAAACTCAGGTCCCGTTCCCCCCCCCGCCTTGTTTCCTAAGAGGGGATGGGACCACCTGGTCCGAGACTGCTTATGACTTTACTGTGTCCCCTCCCTGCTCAGCAGTAGGTACCCACTGGCCTTTCCCAGCACCTTCTTCCTGCCCTGATCCTTGCAGTGGCTTTGAGAGGCTGTACGCGAGCAGGTTTCCAGCCCTGACAGTCAGCAGCCAGAGGAGACACGTTTGCTTCATCCTGCCCATGCTCTTGATAGGCCCTGCCCAAGCCTATTTAACACATAATAAACCAAGTAAATCACCGCTTTGCCTCAATCCAGCAATTTCTATGATACTTGTTTCACTTTCTACTACTTAAAAAGGAAAATGCTAAGCAATTCCCATATTCCACATTTCTGTGAGAAATTCCTCCATATTAAACTAGCAAATTTACACAGGCTTGATGCTGAAACCATATGGGAATGCTAGGTAACAGTCATTTCTTATTTCCATAGGATTTGTCTGAAATGTTTTATACGATAATGATTGCTTTTGCATTGCTCTTCTGAATTGCTGTCTTTCTTTATAATCTGAGCCCTGGTTCTTTCACCTCCGTACACCGAGATTCACAACATATCCGTTGCTTCATTATCTACGAGCCACATTGACGCCAGCAATAAGGATAGTGGAGGTGGTAGGATTTTGCTTGTCAAACCTGGCAGCATCAGAATTGCAAGTATGAGCTCTAAGGAAAGAGCTCTTTTCTTTTGTGCCGTGAAGCCAACAGCATTTGTCACTAGAGTAACACACAGATAGAAGCTGCTGCTTTGTTGCTGAACACTCAAAGGTATCTATTTTCCTTTCAAGAGCTGTAGTGACTCCCACTAAAAATCAAGCAGGCTTAAGCAGAGCATAAGGATTTCATTCCAAGACCTGTCCCATTTCTTAGCTGGCCCACAGAAGAGGTGGCTTCCTTTGTGCAAGGAACCAACATTTCTTACAACAGTGCTTAATAAAGCACTTGAGGCAACCTTGGTCAAATGCTGAAATTACAGATAAGAGCAAGTGTGTGTGTGTGTGTGTGTGTATTATATATATATATATAAAAATAATACACTAACAAGTTTTTACTTTAAATATAGGAAGCAGTTACTTACAGCAATAGTTATTGCTTTTTATTGAAATGTCTGTTAAACAGTATTAAGATGATCAGAATGTATAGCAAATATTGAAAAAATACTATGATACATGATAATAAAATACATGGAGCAAAAGTAAGTTTGCTTGAACCCTTGAAGAATTTTCTTGCCTTATTTAAATGAGGAACATTCTCCAGTGAGGAATTCTCTTGAAGAAAGTTAGTTGCACTAGATTGGACAATATAGCACAATGACCTACTTAGCAATGAAAATAAACAGTTATAACAGGCATTCCCCTTCCTTGATATTAAAATTCCATGTTTTACTTATTTCCATTATTATTAAACTACCCTTTATAGGTCTAATGATCAAAACCAGTGACGATAAATTTAAGTTTTTTTTTTTCTTTTTGAAAGTTTTCTTAATGTTGGTTTAATTCTGTTTACTATATTATCTATAGCCAAACTCCTGCACTGATTTATATTTTCTCATGGGCATTTGTATGAGAATTGAATATATTTCAAACTGTTTCCAGCTTCTGTCTACCTAAGCAGAAGGGGAATATAATAAAGGAACAGAGAATGGTTTTATAATGGAGAGGTGGAAGTGAGGAGACAGAAGAGTGCAAAAGGATAAAGAGGAAAGAAAGGATAAAAAGGAACAAATGAAAATGAAATCTGAACCTGCAGTGGAAGAAAATAAAAAGAATTCTAGTCAATGATTTGTAGAAAAGAGTGAAACATAAGAAATACTTATGGCAAGCACATGATTTTCTTCATGCATATATTCCTTAAAGGTAATATTTGCATACTTTGAGAATCTTCTGATCTATTTTCAAAGCCCATGCAAATACTGTGCAAGCCTGCCAGAAATTGTTAGTAAGGCTTCAGCTGACATCATTGCTAGTTTAAAAAAAAAATTAAGGCTTGTTCAAGACTAAGAATTCTAGTGAAAAAAATTCAATAAAGCCTGTATGCTATGAAATTATTTTTCCCTAAAAAGGCAAGCTAAATTATGTTTCAGGAGTAATTAGGGACTTGTCAGGTCACAGAATCCCCAGTCTGTTGATCAGACTGTATTATCAATACAATTTTGAATCGTTTTGCACAAATAACAGAAGCATTACCAAATACTAGATGGAAGTGAATTACCAAATACTAGATGGAAGTGAAGTAGTGGAAATTAATTTGCTTTTCAAAAATTGAAGGGAGTCTTTTGGAAATAAATATTATAAAAAAAATTATCTCAAGGAAGGAAACAATCTAGGCAAGAGGAGGACTGGAATTTAGGGGCAAAGAGAGAGATGCAGAGCACGGGGGAGAGGGGGTGGAATATCAGAAGGTGCAACGAACCAGCCGTTCAACTGATGAAACTCACTTACACATGGGCATCTTCTTCCTACCTCTTCCTTTCCCCTGCTTTAGCTTTAATTCTTCATCTCCAGAGACAAGGAAGGATGTTGCCATGCCAGAGAGGCTTGCCATGGCTTGCGCAAGCATGCAATGATCCAGTGAGCATTTGCCAATATGCACATGCCAATTGTTTGGCAACAGCTAATTGCCAAAAGTAATAGCTACTTTCTACCTCTTACTGCCTTTTCCCTCCCAAGCAGAGCTAATGGGGGATATGGGGGAGAGAGCAGAGCTTGGTCTCCTAAGCAGATCCAAATGCGGTTACAATTAGACAAGAGTTCAAAACTGACACATGAACCATGAGCAAATAAACTTATTGCTTTAGGAAGCCAGGCTTAAAATCCCTTGAAAAAGAAAACATGAAAACAGTTATCGCACACAAAGAACCTAATTTGTGTAGTGCAGTTGAAGTGATATTTATCTAAACTGATAAGTACATAATCAACGTTATTTATATCAAGCTGGCATATGCAGATTATAAACAAGTGAAATGTTAGAGTTTAAGTATCAGTGTCATGTAAATCTCAGAAATCTATACACAACTTCTTTAAGGTACCTGAAGGGGGGGGGGGGGGGGAGAACAAAAACCATGAGAAAGTAATTGAACACAAGCCAAATTACTCTGGGGGAGGCAGGGCATGTTTAAGGCTGTATGGCAGTTTTATTTACAAATCTCTTTCTCTAGGACTTCTATCACATGCCTGAAAAGTTGGATGCTCTTCAAAGAGTACCATTATAAGGATTATATGATATTGCTCACCAGTACATCTCAGCACCATTTGACAGACAGGGAAACTGAGGCCACAGGATGTGAATCTACATGAGACTGTTTAGCAAAGCAGAAAAAGATCTGAGATTCTCTAACCCCAGTTCTGAGCTATGCTGTGTTACAGGCTACCTTGACCAAAAGATCTGGCTCAGGATTTTATTTTATTTTTTTATTTTTTAGGCGTAACAAAACATTTTACATGAAGAGAAAAATTAAGTGCAAGGGGGAAGGGATCAACACAACATTAAATAGACACATAAGCTTTTCCAGGCTAGAAACAGCTTGCTTCTCTCCACATATTATTACTCCCTTTCAAGTTGAGAGCTGTTTTACCTCCAGCTCTCTCTCCTCAGTTGGTCCTCCAGTAATAATTGGGGTAATTGGCCTCTCTCTCCACAGCAAAGCAAAAACCACTTGAAGCCTCCTGTTCCCCTCCCTCCCCACCCACAAAAGGCTACAGACCCAAACAGGCAAAACCAGAAGGAAAAGAAAGGTGACATAAAAAGAGCTTTCATATTCCAGTCATATCATGCTTCCTTACTTGTAAGACTATTGCATTTCCTTCTGCAGGCAGGAGACCATCTGTTGCATATTTACTATCCCATACTATCTACAGAGCCAATTTCGCAGGGCGAAGCTTGAACCTTTAACTCCTCTTTGATGTCCTTTTAGGTACAGATGTCCAACTGGGCCTTGCACTGGCAGAAGAAGGGAAGAAATCACCCTGTATCTATTGCCTTAATGAAACAGAAAAATTGCCTTATTGAGGCAAAACACAATGGAAGAACTGAGAAAGCAAGTTTTCTCGTGAAAACAGAACACTAACAAAGTTCAGCAAGCAAATGCAAAAGCTTTCCTCAAAATCCTTTTCAAAGTAGAAAACCACACTGCCCCTCAAAAATTTATCTGTGGCATAAACTAAAGTAATGCCACTGCTGATTAAAGCTGCTCTGAAAAAATGAATCTCCTGGAAAGGCTAGAATTAAAGGGTTTCTGTTTTGTTTTTGCTTTTCTTGAATTATTGCTAAGCATGTTGCTTAAAAATTTCTCATGGAATAGAAATTCCAAAGCATTTAACTCAGAGCTATCAAATTATATTGATTCAGCAGTGCCTGAATGTAATCATAACAGAACTTAAATAGAATTAAAATAAAGCATTACTTTTTCCTGCAGTGATGGAAGCACTAGCAGAAAAGCCAGCACATGTGCAACTGATAAGTTTTGATCATCTCAAAAAGCTGAGTTACAGCACCTATTAATGGAATCTGCATTGCATGCATGAGCAAGGTCAAGATTTATGTCAAGTCCCATGCTTTTTACCCTCAGAAACACAAGAAAGATATGGCTCCATGTGAATCAGTTTGTACACAGAAAAGGAAAACCCTCACTATGCCTTGCATTTTAGCTAGGGAAGCTTCCAGGTTGCATTGTCACATACTCCTATCCATCTTTCATGACACCTGTGGCGGACAGATGAGTGAACTTTTGCCTTAAATATTTCTTGGTACATAAGGTGCAAGCAAACCATAACCCCAAACAAGCCATGTATTCCCGGCGGGAACAGGACTGAGCTGCTGCGACACCTGAAATGGTCTCCCTGCGACCACCCGGGACACACCGAGTCTGCGCTGAACCAGACCACGATTGGGCAGAGACTTTGGGACCTGGACTATAAATTACTGCTGCTTAGCACAACTTCTATAAAGCTTGCTTAGCATGAGTAGCTAAATTTGCTGAAGCCTTAGGCCACACTCCCTAGTTCAGTGAGAAAGGGCCCCAGAGCTGGGGCAGGCAGGAAAGACAAGGGGGTTACCAGCAGTTTGTATTTCCATGCTTCACGCTCCGGGAGGAAGGATGTCAAGGCATTGAAGTGAGGCCTCCTTGGGCATGGGGACCCTGGGGAGCAGGGCCTCCTCTCGCTGTGGAAACAATGCTGATTGGGGGTCTGGGCTGTCTTGGGGTCCAGATCATATTCCCTTTGTCTGGACCTTGGGAAATAACACCTACTGTCACTGCTGGGGAAGTAATAAATTGTCAGGGCTTTGAGAGATAAGGGCAAGACCCGAAGAATGAAAACGCATCTGTCAGCAGAAACCACAACAGTAAACAACCTACCTAGGGACCAAATAAGGAGCAGGAGACCCCAGACCTAAATATTACTATTGGTCCAAACTACTGCGTGAAGGGCGGAGAGCTTAAGATTGGAAAGTATAATTGCCCAGGGATTTCTTTGTTTGGGGTCCCTCTTCAGAGGCACCCAACTCGAGCTGTAACTACTGCATGCGTGTCATTACAATTTATTTATTTAATTTGCCTTGATTTGGCTCCGAACTTTTCAGTGGGAACCTAGGGTCGGACCCTGCTCGAGTTGTAATTACTGCACGCGCATTGCTAAAATTTACACCCAGAGTGAAGAGGACCAACAGGACACCGCTGGATCCACGGGTGGTGATATCCCTTTCTCTCTCTCTCTCTCTCTCTCTCTCTCTCTCTCTCTCTCTTTCTCTCTCTCTCTTTCTCTCTCTCCTCCCCTTTGCCTTTCCCCACCTTTTCTCCCCACTCCGTGAAAAATAAAGTTAAAAGGTTGTACGATATGTGACTGGTTTTAGCATCTTAATCTCGTCCTTGGGATCGTAACGAAACCCCCCCAATATTGGATCGGGACAACACCTTCACATGATTGATATCAAGCAAACAGAACAGGGAGCAGTCCTTCCTGAAAAGGCCCCCCAATTTCATTTGTTTCAAGGGCAGAGGGGATTTCAATTTTTTTTTTCAACCAGTAGTTGCAGTGGATCTTGGGAGCATAGTGGGACTGGGCAGCCCCAGGACAATATAGGTATAGCCATTGTAGAAGCATATACTTGCTTATGTATAATAACACTATGTTTTTTAAACATCTACCCATCAAAATATACTTAACCACACTTGCTGGGATAGTGATGCATTACTTGAATAGACCGTACAAGGCTAGAGCATACCAAGGAGAAATGTATGCTACATTATGATCACTTTTCCAAGCAATGTTACACAGCTTAACCAGAGCTCACAGCATAACCCACCTACAGCTAATGACTTCACTGCAAAAATAATGCTACATTTAATCATATTTTATAGGTTAGGTGTTCTCCTGAGGTACATTCATACCTACACATACATACACACAGTGCAGGAATTATACAGCATTTCTGAAGGGAAGGGAGAAATGATGCCCTGATTCTGCATAGCTGAAAGATGCAAGTTCTCATAGAGATTTTTTTTAAGAAAGTAATGAACCTTTCACCCTTAGCCTATGGGCAACCACAAGTGTTGAAAGATATTCAGCTTTCATTTTAGTTTTAGAGGTGAGTCTTCAAGCACATTATTACCCTTCAAATCAATACTGCTCTGCTAATAATCCTTTATACGACATAGCTTGAACTAGGGTAAAATAAGAGAGCAGCTTTAACAAGACTGAGAAGAAATTCCAGTTGTGTTTAACAGTATCCTTTGAACTGAATACTTTTGTGGTTGCTCACTGACGAACTGTGCAGTCCTTCAGATCATTATGCAAGGTGTGAAGGTGAACTGCTGCAGAGAGGGGAGCAACTGATGCTCATGAGCTGGTGCTCCCTCTCCACTGGGAGCCACAGACTGCCCAACCCCAGGAGCAAGTCCATAGGGTAGACCAGAGGGCAGTAGAGCACCAGCAAGTGTGACCACAAATTATATAAGTCAGTGGCTGCAAACTCAGAGCAAGTGTCAGTAATGCATAAACTGTGATTTCAGTTACAGAACAGCTGCATACATAGCTGAATGAAAAGGTGGAATAGCACAAAACCCAAAAAGTCTCTGTGTTAAATGAAAAACATCTTGCTAGAACTATTTATTCCTATAAGTTACACGGATGATGAAGGAATAGGACTGTCTGGAAAACAAATTTAATTCTGAAAGAAAAGTCCTTTTTGTTTTCCACCTCCTTGCAAAACAGAAAGGAAAAAACACAACACTTTCAGAGTTCCGTTTTTTGGGGGGTGGGGGGGGTGTTAAGTAAATGAGAGGAGGTAGAAGAGGAAAACAAAAAGAGAAAGATAAATCAAACCATTTGATTTCCACCCTAGAAAACCTGAAATCCATTATGGCAGTGGCAAACTCTGATTAAAACCCTGAATCTGGCAGAACTGTTTTCCTCCATCCCAGTGCGTGCCTTATCCCCCATACAAGATTGCTACAAGAGAATGAGAGAATCTATCACCATCCTTTCTGACAATATCTTCATCAAAACTGACATTGCCACAGATGGTGATATTTCTGTTTATGATCATACTTAACTAGAAAGCTGATAACATTAGAGTTAAAAGGCAAATGTTTGGCATAGAGTCAAAAAGTTAACTCAAACAGAAGTTTTGGGGCATTTGAAATGTGCTAAAGTTAATTAAAAAAGAAGAGGAAAATGGTGCCTTATATTACCATAAGACAAAGAATTTTGTTATCATAACACCATTTTTTATTCTACCTCTTGCTCTGCTTCACGGCATTTTTGCTAAATTCTTGTGCTACCTTTTAAAGTGTGACAGCCTCAGACAGAAAGCTTATTCATTAAGGGGACACACACACGCACACACACTGCTTTAAATCTGTCACAGGTCTCAAGCAGGGAAAGTGGAGAAGGAAGAAACCCTTCTATGTGGCCACAAGTAGCTGTTGAAATGGTATTTTCATTTTCTAGAAAACTCCTTTCTTTGACACTGAAGTGCATTGTGAAATTATCACTGATTTTGTGTATAATGCATATTTGATGACTATTTGACAGCAGCTGAGGGCTACATTTAGACCTCACTACCATATCCCAAATTCTCATATTGCAAGTCTCAAAATATTTGGTGTTATTCCTAAAACAACTCAGCTCATGGTAAAAGTGCTTGCACGAAAATCTCATTTAAAATAAAAATAAGTTTTAGTCCTTATGGTTGCAGAGAAAAGCTTCAAAATGTGGTTAGAATCTATTAGAAAGCTTCCAAGAAGTAGGTAGAAAAAGCTAACATTCACTCAAAAGCAAACATTAAAAACTTTTGTTTTAAATCTACCTTGTGACTTTTATTATGCCCTAGTAACCTGAAAGTAAGCAGATGTGTAGACTACTCTTTAAATTTAGTGCAACAGAAGTAGTCATTAAAAAGATTAATTTTGATATTTTGACTTGCAAGCTTTTATTTACTAGTGTTTATTTTCATAGAGAATTTTCCATTTGGCAGAATTGTTTCTTCCCAAGCATGCAGAGGTAAGCAATACCAAAATTGTCTGTAATATTCTCACTGAAGAAACCAGGGTCCAGGAGAAGGAAAGATCCTGAAAAATATCAGATATAGCCATGAATCAGACATTTTGAATTTAGATGGAAAATTATTTAAAACATATGTATTGTTACTGTTCTACAGATTCACATCTCATTTATGATGGGGCAAGCACAAATACTGTGGCCACCCTCTGGTTATGGAAATCTGCCATTGCAAGAGATGGAGGAAAAGGTACCATATACATCAGTCAGGAAAGTGGCACTGATTTCTAACAGATGCAAAATGCACCCTGTGGGGCAGGACACAGCAAGCAGTATAGCCACTATGATCCACCACCTCCTTTTTACAGGGAGGCATTAATATTGTAAAACTGGAACCCTGTAGAAATCAAAGGGAATTAAGATATTTAACATCTTGCAGAATCAGACTTTTGTTACAATGGCTTTTACAGAGGGACTTAATCAGTTGAGAACTGCCAGGACCTCTAAACAGAGGTTTGCAGAGGTTTTTCATTGCTGGATCAGCTTTCTTGACTCCTCATCTTAATCAAGACAAAATGCCTGATACCATTTTGAATGACAAGTCCCTTGGTAACATCTCTGCTAATGGGGATTCATTGTGAAAGCAGCATAATGAATTGGACAATTTTGAAGTCAGTTGCAAGCACAAAGGCCAATAATTAGTGTTTCCAACTTCTGACTCCAGGAAATTTGCATAGTCATTGAGCTGACATTCAAGCTTTTATGACTGAATTAAACATCTACAATGAGGTTGTTTTGCATACAAGGCAAAAAAATCTAGTTTCTTGTAAAATCTATTTACTTGTAATATGAAAGAGACCACACAACAATTTGTTATATACTACATTAGATTTTTCATCACTGATTTAAATTCCACCCCCTCCCAGGAAGTCTTCTACAGTAAGAAGCTGCCAGAAAGCACAGTAACAGTTTAAGAAACCCAGTAAAAACAATGTGCAATCGGTAAAAAAAGAAAAGTGCTAACGTACTAGTTTCTTGAACAAATAAGCTGTTTGTCAAGATTATGTAAATATATTTTTGCCATTATTACATCGTCTATTTAGGATTTCATAAGAAATAAGATCATTTAACACAGTGGCAATATCTCTATGCCAGCACAACTTTAGACCAAAACTTATCATCAATGTTATTTTCTTATGAAAAATCACTAGGTCACAAGCTAAGTTCAACTGGTGATGTATATTAATGCATCCAAAATTTTAGATTCAGGTTAATCATTATAATCACAAGTCTTATCTGTAAGTCAGAAGTGTTGGTTAAGATCTAGTATCAAAACAAGAGCAAAACTGGCCTTGGGACAAAGTTGCTGAAATAATAGTACTTAAATAGTCTTCACAAAAGGCAGAATCATAGGAGCAGTATCAACCTCCTTGGAGTAACCAAAGAGGATAACTGAGATTTGTCTCCATTTTTCAGTGCAGTTGTCAGTGACCCAAGCATTACAGCTCTTGATAGCAGCAAGGAAGGAGGCAACAGCCATCCCAGAGACAGACATCAAAACAAGAGGAGATGAACTAAACATTTCCATGGCTGACGTGCTCTCCTCTGCTTTCTCACCCCCTTTCTGCTATGTCAAAACTATAAACAAAGAGTTTCTTCAAAGGAATTTCATAAAGTTTTTGCAGGTGTGGAAACTGACAAGACAACAAAGGTTTTCACCCACTTCTGAGAGCAACAAACTGCTTATGAAAACTCCCCAGAAAGCCTGTAACACCTGCCACTAACACACAACTTCTCTGTGCAGCCCAGCACTCAGCTATCTTACAGTTACAACCTAGGTATCTATCTAGTGGCTCACTAGACAGCGTTTATCACCTTCAAGCTACTCAAGTACAGTTCTCCTATTTCTAGAGCCATTATTTTTCTCATAGGAGCTAGTTAGGAACACTTCAATACAAAGATGCCAGGATCCACTGAAGAAAGAAACTTCACATAAAAATGCATGAAATCTGATTTCAGTAACTTTTTCTGGATTTTCCTAGTGGAACAGTCTTGATGCAAATCATTTTTGCAACTCAAAAGTTTTGTAGCATGTTAAAGCAGTTTCACACCTAATTCTAGATGTACACTAAAGGCAGATAAGTATCTCTAAGCAAATTTATGAAATTTAAAGAACTCCCTTAGAAAATAAATGAACAAATCCAAAAGTCACAGATGAGTAGCCAATAAGTTATGTGGCAGAAAATCTAGAAGACCTTTTAGGAAAAAGCCTGAAGTACATTTTATTAAATAAAACAGGCAAGCTAGAGATTCAATTTTCAAAGTGTTAGCCTGTAACACAGTCAAATTACCCCTTCCACAAATTAATTTGACATTTTGAAATATAGCTTACCAGTTTCTGTTGACTATTGGTGTCTTGATAAAGACAGAAGAATGAAATATTTTCTCATGTAATGGGATCCCAAACACAGTTCTGCTATATAGATAACATGCATCACTTCAGTTTGCTAACATCTCAAAGGAAAAGAGACATTCTGTATTAATTTACATAAACTGTATTATTCAGAATATGCAGCAGGTTACACAATTGCATACTATAAATCTGATGACCTGTCTACTTTAATATATGTATTTCTATATTGTAGAAAATACTATTTTGCTTAAATTAACTCTGTATACCAAAATGTTGATGGATATATTTATGTGACAGTAGCATTGACAAGTACCAAAAAACAACACACAGAGCACAATGCTGCTTCAGTGCAAACAGTTCCGGAATCAGATGCAAGTACAAAATGAGTGTTCTCAAGAGCTGACCTTAAGAAATTTTTACTTCTCCCCTCCCCCCCCCCATTCAAATTTGCACTGCCTCCCACTCCAGCATTCAAGCTTCATGAGTGTATAAAAGAAGTGAGGTGCAGGAACTCAGTGTGAGAAGTGGAAGGTAAACGCAGGGCAGATGAAACCAAGTGAGCTGGCAGTGGTGTCAGCATGTCCCTTCTGTGAATCAGGGGCTTGCTCTGTCTCAACACTGCAATCTATTCAGCAAGAATATAATCTGAGGGAAAAAATTGGCAATGAAGAACTGTTAAAAATTACTTTGCTCCATCCTAAGGCAATTTCTTATGCACACTGGGGAAGTCCAAATTATCCCTGAAACCTCTAATAATGGCACCAAATAAAAAACATACAATGAAAAAAGTTTTATCTCCACTGTTTAAAATATATAACTTTAATGGTAAAGTATAAAAATAATATTATAAAAATATATATTATATAAAAATAATATAGTTTCAACTGTAACTGTGAATTTCTGTCGTTCTGGAAAGGCAGTCTTCCTACAGATGTTGCAGTGCATAATTCTATCCAAAGTCCTCAGTAACTTCACCATCATGGTATAAGGCATGAACTATACCTGATATTTCTATGTCACATCTGTCAATCCACAATAAGCATGATGGATTTAGACTCAGGTCACCTAAAAGAGCATAAGAAAACTTGCATGACAACCTCAGCACAGCCAGAATAAAGCCTTTTTTTTAACCAGTCTTCTAGACATCCGATACCTCAGTTATCAGCAGCATCTTTCTTCTCTGATCACATAATAAAATAACTTGCCTTGAATAACTATCCACATGTGATCCCCTGCATTACTCATTAAAGAGACAGAACAAACTGCGGGATCTGGTCTGGACCACACTTTCCCCCATCCCTTCCAAGGCTTTCACCATGCTGATACACTATAGGCAAGATCTGTGTCTTATCTCCCCATTCTTTATATAATTGATTAACCTCTGTATTTATTTCAAACAGAATAGCTTAGTGCCAAACTTTCCCCAAATAATTTCACTCTACTCAAGAGACACCTTTTCAGTCTCATTGTATTGCTGGGTTCATTACAGATAAACAGCAAAGGTAAGTTCATACTCGTCAATCCTCTTCCTTCAGCTACCATCCTTCCCTTCATCTGTCTCCTTGAACTCCTTTGCATTTCTTTTGCCTCATTCTTTCAAATTTAAGGCAGTAGTTTGTTCTTTTATTTAACAGGCCTCAAAGCGTAATTTCCCGTAACTGCATCACAATGTATGGACATATACTTTGTCTAAGGCAAAGCAGTAATATCATTAATCCTTTATCATGTAAAATGTGATTAAGACAGAGGAGGCACCTTCTCAAGAAGGGTCCCTTGTAAAGCAAGTTTGTCTTGCTCTATTAGGAGGGCATTAACCATAGCATGTTAAATATCTTTGCAACCAAGAATACTTCTGATATAAAACAAGCTAGGCTGATAGGACCGACTCTAATGAAGGGAGTTAGGACTGTAATTTGTATAGTCAGTTCCTTCAGCAATCACTCAGTTTAAAATTGCTTCTTCTAATATAAAAGGACTTGTAGTAGTGTCATGGGGTTAATGGCTTTACTGGCAAGTAACTTCACGTTATTAAAGTGTCTCTGTACAAGTCCCACAGGTCAAATGGTACTGCTTTATTTTAGGTTCATATAGCCTGGGGTTAATCTTTGATGATCTTCTGGTTTTTTTCTGCTTATTCAAACACCTATCTGTGAATATTGCTAACTTTTCCTTACACAGAGAATAATAAATGTGCTTTCATGTCAATGAGTTATTTTCAAAAAAAAAGAAAAAAAAAAGAAAGTAGAAATCTCCTGTCTTAGTTTTCCATACGCTCCTGAATCTTCATTACCATAGGATCTCAGTACTTCAGATTTGTCTTCACACCACTCTGAAGTAAAACAGTGATATTCCCATCTTGCAGCTGAGGAACTAGGGCACTGAATATCTCTACATGACTTTGTCGTATAACTAAGGCAGAACAGGAAGGATTTCAAGTGGTTAGAGCCACTAGTAAGCACCCTGCTGGACCTCTAGCAAGCTAGTTATCTGCCTTACTTAACAAGAGAAGCAACAAGTAGGTGGAAGTTTAAAGTGAGCACCATGCCAACTCATGAGTGAAACTTCACTACGCTCATTAGTTTTACACACACTTACTAGCTTTAAAACAAGAACTTGATAAGGAGATGTTTCATCCACAGCTCCACAACTCTTACAAAGGACACCATAAACGTATTACACAAGCCGAAAAAACAAACTTCTACTTTACCCTGCATCCAATTTCTCTCATATACTTTCCTTTCTTCAATACAAAAGACTAGGAAGTCTGCATTTTTTTAAAGACATCAAGAGTAGATCAAAGGCAGCCGCTGCTGTATCTGAATATCAATCAACAGCATCCACAAATGCCGCAGCAACTGCTCCGTATACACAAGGCCTTAAAGCCCCGCTAAATGACGCTGAAGAAAGGTGGCAAAATTTTCTTCCTGGTTGTAAGAAGAAGATAAAGATATATTTCATATATATAAAAATATTTTTATAATTGAGCTCAAACTATATCAGTTAAAGGAGGCTATCTTTTGCTCAGAGTTCATGATCTTAGGTAGGTGGGGTGGGCTTTTCTGTTTGTTTTGGGTTTTTTTTTTTTTTCAGATTTTTACACTGTAACACTGCCTGCAATCAGCCACCGATCCACCTATCTACATTTGGTAAGGCAACAGCCTTCCTCCTTGGTAAACATTTACGTGGCTGCCATTTGCAAAGCACAGGCATGGCTGCTGCAGCACGTGGTTTTCAAGAATAAGAACAGCCCTGAAAGACTGCAAGTGGTTCAAAACAAAGCACCTCACTTATCTTGCTGTGCAGTCCAGGACAATTTTAGCATGCTGTCTGTGACGTTCCAAATGCTAATCTGTGTTTTCACTGACTGCCAAATAAAATTTATTTTTTTACAATTAATTTGAAGATAGACTTGTAACTACTGAATCTTGCACAAACAATCTCTCTCTACTAAGACACAGATGCAGAGAAAATACATTCCTCAGCTTAGCTCTTCAGTAAGTCAATGGACCTAATTCCTGTTAAGTCAATGAGATAGCAAATGAATGCACCTGAGAAGTTAAAAGAAAAACCTCTTCCTCAGTTCACAAATGTTTTTCCAAAATTTCCAATGAAACAAGCACTTTCACAAGATATAATTCTATAATTTAGTAAAAAAAAAAGAAGTTTTTTACAAGAGAATAGCATTGAATAGAAATTTCATTTTTCATCAAAATTTAATTTTTTCAATCCTATCCTACATAGAGGTGAGAACCTGATATATCTTTCTGTCCAGCATAACTGATTCATTCAGCAACAGAACAGATAACATTCAGCAAAAAGCCTGAGACAGCAACAAAGCACATACGGACATCTCCGTTCTGATTTTAGTCTATTATGCTCTAGAAAGGGACGACCTGAACTAAAGAGTTGAGCAAAGAAGCTTGAAAGAGAGCTCAAAAGAATTAAAAATAAATAAATAAATAAATAAATAAAAGGCATTTTAGGAAGGAGCTGTGCTACCTCCTGAACTTCTGGAGAAGAACAGCTTTCCCACAGCTCACCATCCCATCCAACTTGGCCTGAGCACAGCCGCAAAGGCCGCAGGTTCTTCCCCCTCTCAGGTAACACTCATCCTAAAAGCAGCTTGGACAAACATACCTGAAAAGGTAAGCACCCAAGGCTAGCTCTTATACACAATATCAGAAACCGAGGCAAATTTCTTGCACTTTCTTTTTTTCCCACACTACAAACCAACACAGGGCAGAGTCAAAACTTGCTGCTCTGCTGAGAGGATGTTTAAAAGTGTTCTTCAAACTGCAACAAATATGCTGCACACAGCACCTGCTGTGTGTTTGCGCTAAAATACTTATCACACGAAACCCGTTCCAGTGGATTGAGGTTTAAAGTGTAAGCACACCAAGTGGAAACAGCTTGCTCACAGCTATGCTGATTTCTATCTAAACTTCCTTTGATTACTTGTGCTTAATACAAAGTTGGTGAGTGTATTGCTCTTTGCAGCAGCACCCTGAGGATCTGCTCTTTTATTCTACTGTATCAGTCCAATTTGTTATTTGAGCCAGCTAAAAGCCTAACCTTTCCATTTGTGCCAAATTAGTATCAAGATATGTCTTCTTTTACCCATCATTGAGAAATGTTTTCTTTGCTCCTGAATCTAAAAAGTCCCAAACCCCCAAACAAATGCTTCATTATATGACACCTGTATAATTGTTCCCTTGTTGCCACGGAAAACTCAGCTTCTTATACGTTTGAAATAATTAGGACTCAGGCAATGAATGTTGCTTATCATAAGACCTGGCTGAATAATGTTTGTCAAACAATTTAATGAATTATGTCATAATAATCATTTGCAAGAGCTTGGGGTTGCCAGATTTTTTATTATTTGTTGAAGTGTAACAACCTATTCAGTATCATACAACAGACAATTATGACAGTTTTTGCTGTAAAAGTTTAGAATAGGGAGATCAAAAGGAGAAGATGACAAAATAGTGCCTATGGAGGGTGTGACAGACAGTTGGCTCACTTCGCAGTACAGCAAAATTCATGATAGGTTTTATTTGTATTATATATTTATCATTTTTAAGATTATACAATCAGAATAAGTAATCACTATAACAGGACAGATTCAAAAATATGATGCTAAAAAATAAAGTCAGTGGCTATTTTTTTCAAAGGGCCTATAAGATTAAGATACCCCATTCCGATATCAGGTAGGGGGAATATGTGCCTAACTTCTTTAAAAACATCGTTATTATCTTAACCACAAAATCAATAGCTTCATTGCCGTACAGCTGGGGATCAGATCAGTGTACCCTGTTGTGATTTGTCCCTTACCTCCTAGGAGCTCTGACCATTCTCCTATAAAATCATAAAGACCTGATTACATGATCTTTGGACTTTTTAATTGGTGAACACTTTTCTCAGCAATCTTTAACAGTGTTTGATCAAAATCCATTATTATTTGTTACCACTGAGTCTATGAAGGTGATTCCTTACCTTTGGATTGCAGGAACTGCGCCCCGCATCAATACAACAAGCTAACTCTACACAAGCTAACCTAGCACTGGCAGCGTGGGCACAATGTGGGCTCAGCTGCCTAAATAATTCCTCAGGATCGCAGGAAGATTTTGTAGCCCGTATCAATTCCCATTGCATTGGAAATCAAGATACAGGTTCATTCCCTGGATCTTCCACAGATTTCTTTTGTGAAACCACAGAAGTAGCTTCATGCTGACTGCTCAAGCATTCTTATCTGCAAATGGAAGAGATAACATCCCCCTCTCATCAGCTGATTGATTTTTAATGAAGTTATACTACAGCTACAGCAACTGGACACTTAAACTGGCTGATACACAACTAAGCTTACAATAGTGTTAACGTCGTTATTACCATTATTAGGGCAACTGCATTGGACACTTCAGTCTATGGAACTGTCAACAAGAACTTTTCTCCAACATTAAGCTCATGTGGAAAAAAAAATCTAAATATAGCAAGAATGCTCACTTTGTTCCTGAAGGGAACGTGAATCTAGGCTATTTTCTTTCACTAGGACTTCTGAAAGTAGGACAGACATTTATCATCAGCCCTGACATTATCTCAGAGGAAATCTTTGGAGTTCAAATATATCTGTAGTCTTGTTTCTGAACATCTGAGACTGCCTTTTATAAAAAGCAAAGGTGGACATGCTTGAAATCTTAAGTATTTCCAAAGATGACAACAACAGCTTATTTACTACTCAACTAATTATTTTTACCTAGTTTGCCATAACAGTTCTAAATGGACTTAAAACATACAAAATGTAATGTTATAGTACGATATAGGTAAGGAACTTCAGTGGAAGAAAAAGAGGTCGACTAAAACCTGAAAAGTCTATGGAGGAATATAAAGGTTCAGAAAGGCTTATGCAATCAAAATCTTAGAAGACAAGACCCCCAACATTAAAAAAACAGTTAAGGGACCTTTTTGAGAGCCGATTTTATAGTCAGATGTGTAGGTCAACAATTGTATGAAAAGAATATTGAAAACCTAATTTTCAATATTCAAATGAAGCAGCAATAAATTAAAATAATACTATGGGATCAGAATGTAGTCCAGTAGTTCACCTTTCTTCTTCCTCTTGATCATCAGAGGAAAAGACCAGTCTTCCTTATTTTGACTTAAGCAGCTTTGTAGGCCATGCAAATTGTTGGCCATCACATACCAGGCTGCATCAAAAGAAAGAAGGATGTTCAAAGTCACATTTTTGCTCTAGATATAGCTGAACCTTAATCCTGAATGTTACACTGCTTGGTTCTGCAGTTAAAAAATTTTCCATTGGCATTTACTGATATGAAGTACAAAGAGAAAAATTACTCAGGCTTTGCAATTCTACCTAAGTTTTTACACTTAATATTCATTTGTATTTAAATGATTGCTATTTTATCAATTACCAAGAGTTAAAAAATCTTACAAGCTTCCTTAGACAATAAATAAATAAATAAAGGCTGACTTAAGCCTGAAAATAAAGATTGAGCTGATAGCTGAGCATCAAGAAAAGTTAGAGAGCTAAAAGAATAAGTGTTTTCAGTCTCAATTTAATGGGTATAAGTTTACAGTGAATCCTTCAGGGTATAAACATTAAGAATTGTGGAATAACTTCTCAGTCGAATCTCGAGTATATTTTATGTTTTTATTAATTATTATTGTTAGGTGTGAGTTGTGGGGTTTATATTTCAATGGGAATTTAGTGTTTGTTTGTTTTTTAACTTTACTCAGAGAGTACTAAATGAAATAAAGTTTCTTGAACAAGTGAATGTATACTCTAAGGACTAATTTTATCCAGTTACTAATTTGATCCTTTCATTGCACTTATATAAATAACAGACAAAACTCTGGACTAAAAGATTATTTTTATCTATTTTGGCTTCTTTATTTACATATGGCTCACAGGTACCTAGTTAGAACATTCCAACTTGTGTCAGGTTTTTCCTTAAAGGATATAAATAGAACATCACTCATTTAGAAAGAAGAATAATATTGGAAAGAAAATACAGACTAATGAGAAAGAAAGTTAATCACCCTGAAAATGGCTTATGCTAAAAATAATAGTGAAAACAGGAAGCACTGTACTAGTTATCTCATTAGAAAAAGTCTAGTTTAAGTAGAAGAATTAAAAAAAAACTTATGTCTTCTAGTCAAAATCAATATCAATAATATTTAAAAGCATTTCTCTGTTTTTGATCTACCTTTTTTTTTGTTTTGATTTCAGGATTTTTCTTATAAACATATTGTTGGTTAATGAGGCTGGGTAATTTTTTTGCACTGAAGCATCTTCCTGCTTTCTGAAATATAGCTCTTCAAGTTATTGGTTCATAATTCCATTCTTTTTCCATTTATGTTTTTGCTTTGATTCATGGTTGGAATGTATTTTTTTAGCATGCCTAATGTTTGTTTATCTGTTGCTCATATGCTGGCTCCTTATATGTTGATGAAATTTTCTTCATTTCTTGTGGCCTTCTTTCAATGCAAAGTTCTCTTTTGTTCTTTTTTCTTTTTTAATATATTTAGTATTTCTTCTATGGAATAAATATTTTTGGATCTAATCCTCAAGAATGTTGTGGTCTTACTAAAGGAACTCCTGAAGCAGAGCTTTTTTGCCAGGATTCTCAAAGTTCAGGGCAATTAATGCAAAGAAAGTGAGGAAACTGTGGAGGCTCTTCAGGCACTTCATTGCCTGGAACTATGGCGTCTCAAAACCCTGAGTTAGGTAAACCTTTGCTAGACCTGACTGGAAAATGTATTCTTTCCTTTCTCAGATTTCCTACAATTTCCTTCTTGAAAATTCTTACTTTTCTGTGAAAAAAGCAAAATTGTCATGAAATAATGACATTTGGAAATACTAACTGGATGTACCCTGTAGTTCCTTGCAGGAAGTGAAACTAGGCTTTCTCCTGTCTTCATACATTGCAAAACTGTATTCTTAACCACACTAAGTTTCCCATAATATATATTGATCTTGTCTCAGAAAAGACAAAAGAGGAGATATGGTTCACAAAATCTTTATTTGGATATTAAAAAAAAGCTCAGACAGAGCATTTAGGTTTCTTCAAAAACTCATGCAAAGGCATATTTCTAAAGTGTCAGTAAGCTCACATATTGCCCTGCAGTTCCACCCTTAAGGAAGACTGCAAGTGGCGATTCTGCTCCAGGACTGGTCAGACCTAAGGATTAGAGTGTAGGAGAGAACAATCCAAATTGTTTTTAGGAAAAAAACTATATATATGTATATACATATATAATAAATATACAGTTGTGAATATTTATGCAACTAGTTATGATTTCATGTTTAACTTTGATGAATGAGTGACAACAGCAGCAGAAGATTAGGTTCATGAGAAGGACATAAACAACAAACAGTCCAGTATTTTAAGCATTGACCTAGTCACGGGTGACTTGCATTCAATTATTGCAGCTGTCCGAGATCTGAATCCAAATCACCCCTTCCCAAAGTAATGCTGTAAATCTAAATAGCAGCTTGGTGTATGGGACAGTACTATTTGTTTTTCTTAGATGCAGTTTTATTTTTCATGGAATATGTAAATATTTTTTTAGTGGTCTAGCTTTATAATGTAATGAATAAGCCATTTACCTAACTAGACATCTCAGTTGCATGTCCTGCTTTAGAAAGATCTTTAAGTACTCTGCACAAATGAACAATTTCAACAAAATAAATGGAGAGCATCTTAATTCCAAAATATCCCAAAGTGTTCTAATCTAAGTGTCTTCTGTGGGATTCAGATGGAGAATGGATTTGAAATATGTTTTCTTCAACCTGAGTGGGTATCCAAACTGCTAGACTAACAGATAAAACCCAGAAAACTGCTCTAATGAGAACAAGATCTAGACGCCTCATTTCCATTACTTTTCCTTTCATTGAAAGTCACTGAAATAAAATGCACAAGCCTTGTTTCATGTTGAATAAAACCTATTTTCAGTATAAATCTAATTTTTTTATTTTTCCATTTTAGTAGGAATGCTCCCTTCCTGCTCAGAATTCTTCACTGCAGTTTGCAAACTCTCAGAAAACTGATATCCCTCCCCTAGCCCTTGCCAGGGGCTCCAGGACTGGGAGTGCTTTTGCAGCAGTTTGGAATTGTCAGTGTGCAGCAGCTTTACAGCTGCTGCTGCTCTTTGCCTCCTAGGTGGCTCAGTTTTGCTCTTTGGTAGCTTATAACATGCCAAGCAACATGGCTCACTGTATTCCACTCAGTATTCTGTCTTTGCTGCTTTTGTTAATTTTCACTCCCTTACTTCCTTCTCACAGCGCAGAGCGTCACATTGTTCATAGCGCTTGATGTACGTAACTGTGGACACAGTACATTTTAATGTGCAGTAGTATACATCAATAAGTGGTCAGCTCCTAGCTCACAGAATCAAGTGTTAGAATACCATTTTACCTACACAGCTTTCCGACCATTATTTTGCAGTAAGAACATGCAACGAAAATAGGATAATCAGCTGAGCAGGGATTCTGAGCAAACTCAGTATGCAGCAGTCTACACACACACACACACACACACACACACACACACACACAAATGAGTACTGAGTTGAGACAGAGCATCAATTATCTTTTTATTTTGGAAGAAAAGGATGAGTTGAGAATGCAAGCTTCATCCCGTCTGTGTTATTCTTTTTCCTTCTATGTTCCTAGTGAAAAGAATTGAACATCCCAGTACTGTCAGAGGTTCCCAGGTCTCAGGTCTCTGTTTTTCCTTCCTCTTCAGTGCCTCCTATCCGTTGTCATTTTAGAGGTTAATTCTCTGAAACTTTTTAATAAAAACTTGTGTGTTGCCTAGCAAACATAGCTATTCAATACTGACTGTGCAAATTCAAAGAAATGAGTTAACTACCTTCCCTTTTCTTCTTCTCTCCAAAAGAGATGCCTGTTACATTGGCAGTGATAGAAGGATGGCACATCAGTGAAAAGATCTGGCATAGCATTTGGTGAGAAAGTAATTACAATCTATGTTAACACAATATGCATGGTGTATCACTGATTGAACATTGAGTTATGTTTGATGTCAGTCAGTCATTTCTGGATTTTTTCCCCTTTACTGACTGCATATATTACCAAAGTGCTAGGGGATAAAAAAAGAAAATGAAAAAGAAAATGGTGGGGATGTTGTTGTTGCTGTTGTTCAGAATGCAGCAGTTTTGTGGGTCTTCTCTTCAGATTACCTATTCAACAGTAGGAAGTAAAAATATTGCTAGCACTGCCAAAAAGTTAAGCAGTACTTATGAGTTCTTCTGGTGGATTTAAGCAACGAATTAAATCCCAAGACATTATCCCAATGCAGAAGGTCTCTCCCACTGTGAGGCACTCTATTACCTTTTATTTCCCAACAGCCACACGTGGCAAGGATGTGTAGCTAGGACACATTGCAGTGATTCTCGGCATCCTGGGACCAAGGCTGGAGGAATATTATTTACAGCACCCAGAATGTAGTATGAGATTTTCTCAGAATCAATAACTTCATACTTACTCTGTGTTAACTTTCATTATAAGCAAATTTCAAAGTGTACGTGTTTACTAATATCTAGTCTTCAAGTTTACAGATAACAGACTTAGCAGTGCCTATTTATTATATCAAGATTATTTTATCTGATTATTTCACGAAGAAAAGAATATCCTGGACATCAACTACTTTTACACTGAGTAAGTTTTTAGAATGTCAATTTTTCAAATGACAAAGAAAAAAAAAACTCAAAAAAACAAAGCATCTGTCAGTTTATTTCAACTGAGACCTGGTTCATACTTATTCATAAAAGATGGGAAGGTTTAATACAGTGTACCTTTTCAAGTTTCATGATGTTTAGAACAGCCAAATCTCCTTAGAGATTTCAAGGTTATTGTTGCTTTCTTAACTATTACCCATACCTTTGTGGCCAGCTGATTCTCTGAGGATATGTGATGAGCCAAGAGTGGATGTGCTGAAAGTTAATGCCTTTTGTATCATCGAGTCAGTGGTGTGGTTTATGGTAATATGCACAGAATATCTCTGAAATCTCTGGTAATGCTGGATTTTTCTGTCCCTACATAAAGACATTATTTTTTTCCATAAATCAGAATATAATTTTTAAAGCAGCCTTTGGAAAGTAACAAAGTGTCTGAAACCCTGTCCAAAATCTTTAGTTCTTTTAAGTACTCCCAATAAATATGGCCATAAGGAACCAAATGAAATCCCCACCACCACCACCACCACTTGAAAGGTCCTTCACGACTCCTTGGCCAATGTCATCATCGCTAATTTTCACATATAATGGGATTTCTGGTATGTCATCAAACTCCACATCCTTTAAGACTGTCTTATGGGACACCGCTATTTCTGTATTTTTTGTTGTAACTGGGCATTTTGCCAAATATCTAGCAGAGCAGATTTTCACGCTTCCAGAAAAACAACTACTGAACACACGTACACATATTCATAACAGATCTGAGAACGTGCAGCACGTACAGTGAAACCAATTGTACTTTCACACTTTTCACATAATAAATAGTTTGTTCATCCTGTGCAGAGGACAGAAGTCCCAACATTGTGTCAAGGACACCAAAATTCTTAATATAGGTTTGCTTTCTTTACAACAATCAAGAATTATGATTCTTCTGGCACTCGGAATATGTCCCATCTAATCTGGTTGCAATGGGACATATCAGTATAAATTCAAGAGTTCTAGGATGCTCATAAAAGAGATATTTATCAGATTATCTATCTTTGGTAACAGCAAGTTGTCCAGAGTCATATACACTTATTAGGGTTTAAGGTCACTGCTAGGAGATACAGAATAAAAAATGGGTTATCTTTGACTGCTTGCCCATAAGAATCTAAGTGCACTGTGCTTGGTTACCAGTTGATCTTGTCAGCAACATTACTGCTCAGAAGTCTAATTTCTTTTATTTTAAAATTCCATTTGTTAGAAAGACTGGTAGAGCAGGCTAGCAAATCTGAATACTTGAGCATAGTAACAGGCTGCTTTTCTTGGCGCACTGTGTTAGCATCCTTGCCACTGGACAGTTTATTTCCTTCCATCTCCTGCATTTCTTGTCCATTCACTGCTTCTATGATGCAGCTAATCACGGTGGTATTGTCTGTTTTTCAGAACAGAATGCATTTCATAAAGGTGTATCAGAACAACAAGTTCCGAAAAATAGATTTGTTTTTCTCTTAGTCAAAACATCTTGTATTTAAAACACTGCTACAACTTACCATTTCCCTTAAAATATTTTTCTTGAATAAAAATTCAGCATTATGTCATAGTTTTAAAAAGACAGGATCTCAGCTGGTGTTCAAAGCCACAGTCAAGCTGACCCTTTGTAGATAGTTGGTTTTGAACCTTAAATATTCTGTTACTGGGTATGATGAACTTCAGAGGACGATTACAGAGCATCTACTAAGCACTGTATCTGAATGATCGCTGGTTGGAGCTTTTCTCCACAGTAGGTGCTATAGCTCTTTATTATGCCTATATTTCCTGCTGAATGAGAAATTGTTCTGCTTACTGAGGAGATTAATGTATATCCCTACAGATTAGGAACTGTTGAGATTTGCATAGCCTGATGCAGTATGATACTGAATTGGCACAATGTTGAAAAAGGGATATATGTGTTTATCTATCTGACTATTAAGTTGTATACTGACAGCAGTGAGAACTTTGAATTCCCTGGAACAGTCTCTAACTCAAAAAAATGGCTGTATTGTCAGTAATGGCTTGAATTTTAGGCAAACTTAAGAACTTTCTTGTTTCATAGGGCTAATAACAGAAAGCTGTAGCAGAAAGAAAGGCAGATAGGGGTTAAAAGTTTTAGCAAAAATAATATCAATAGTCTATTTTTAGAGCAAAGCTTCATCTCAGACATCCTTCTATATTTCTCTGCAGTTTAGTGTCTTAAATATTTAAAATGCATTATGTCCTTTTTATGCCATTGTCTTGATTTCTTAGCAAAATGTACATATTATCCCCAACAAGGACATTCTGAAACATCACTGCCTGTATAGTTGTGATTGCTACAGAGATCATGAAGTCCTATCAACAAAGGGATTACTCATGCATTAGGAACAAAGGATGCAGACTCAAAAGAGAGCTTGCAACAAATCAAGACAGTCACGCCTGTGATGCCTAATAAACTTAAATTTTAACCTGTTTAAACATAATGAAAAACAGAATTCACACAGAAACTAAGCCACTGCATTGCTTCTCAAGCTTCCATGATAATCTCAGCTTCTTCAGCAGCCCAGGTCATTGTTCATGAAACATTCTGAGACATTTCTACCTGTAGTGAAACCTAAGCTGCTAACAGTGAAATTAGACACATCTTTTCCTATTTCCCAGTTATGTAAAATGTGGATAGGAGGCACAAAATGGAGAAAGGAATTATGAACATATAACAAATGGACACAGAATTCATAATCAGGTAGAACCCCAAATGCTACAAAAGAGAAACCAAAGTTTTGCTCTTGAAGAACAAGTTTTGAGCTTTCAGGTCAGCAAGACCTGTTGAGAGTATAGGACAGAAAGATACTATGTGCAAGGAAAGACATTTACAAAGGACAGGGGTGATTTGTTGAAATACAATTTTGATTCACTTCAAAGCAGGTCAAGCTCCTGTTCAGGCCTATGGTACCTTAAGTCTCTCCATTTCTCAGCATTTACAAATATAAAACTTCAAAACACCAAAGCTAAATATTTTTAATGGTTAGGTTTGATACTATAAATCCTATCAAAATACTCTGCCCTACCACCAACCTGTGTGTATATTTGGTTTTGTTACATTAAAATCAAAATACAGTTGGATGCACATAAACACCTCCAAAATAAATCATCAAACTGACAATGGAAAACACATGTGAAAAAAGGAGCCAGTTTGCCTAGACAAGATATTAATTTTTTATATGTACACACTGTTCAGAGAAGCTGAAAAATGGCTGTTCTCATCTTCAAGGTGTTGATTATAATTTGTACTGTGTGTGGATTTGTAAATGTATGAGTGTATATTTTATAAATATAAGCATACATAATATATTGTAGGTATGTATGGAAAAGAGGAAGCAAGTGTGGTTGTGTAAATACCCAGAGGCAGTAATTGCACTATGATGCCTATGTTTAGCATCTACTTTAACAGTTTCATCTATGCCTCTCTATGTGACTTCAATGTATGGTGCAAGAATGTAAGTTCATATAAACAATATTCAAGACAAAAGCAAAAATGTGCACATAGGCTATGATTAATGTAGTCTATGAACATATATTCACATCCAGTGTTAGCTCAATAAAGCTGTGGTGTTTCATATTACCCACAAAGCAAAAGTCAGCCAAACATTGTTAAAAGATAGAACCTGACTCTACCTCTCTGTACCAACTACACAGGCTCAGATGATCTAGGTAATAAGAGTTTCTTCATTCAGTTGTTCAGCTAGTAGTGAGAAATGATAGTAAAAAGAGACTTCAAGAAAAATATATCAATGTTGATGCAAAGATCTATGTTTTAACTTGTAGCATCATCTTGTGCCACTTCTAGTACAATATAGTAGCAACCACCACAGGTTTCTTTTGTATATCATTTCCATACATTTCTTTATCTCCTTTGTTTGGAACAATATTCTGCCTGACTTCTGCCTTTGTAATTCTATTGCATTTACTATGGAAAATTGTAATAGCACAGGATGGCTTTCTGAGCAAGGATGCTAACAACATACGAAGTAGATTGATAGCTCACTTATATCCCTGTAAATCTAACATTACACATGCAAAAATGAATATGAATCCTCATTTGATCTAAACCAGTTGCAAGACAAGCCATCACAAATTTATTTCTTTGTAAACAACAGAACAATGTTGGTTCCTCTGTTTTTTGAGCAGTATGGGTATGTCAATACAGGTTGAACAAGAATGTTACTGACTCAGATTACTTTATTCATTCAGAAGAGAGAAGTTAAAATGAAGAATAAAATCAAAAGCAGCTAAAATCCAAGATTTTGCCTTGTATCTCATTAAATATACTTTTACAAGGTGAGTATAAATATTGTCAAGCTCAGAATGGTCACACAAGTGTTGATAGCTTCACAAGCTGCAAGGCAACTACATGCTTTGTCATTTTCTCCGGCATTTTCCTTGTCTTTCAGAAATAATGATTTTTTGGGGAGGAGGTAATAGAGATCAGATATTTGAAAATAATGATGGGTGGTAGGTAATAGAGATCAGATATTTGAAAATTCTGGTGATATTGTCTGGAGTTTATCCAACCATTGCTGTCAAAAGTTTGACTGTCTCAGCTAGTGCTCGGCTAATTTAACCACAGTGTTAAAACTGTCAGTGGTACCCTTTGTGCAGTAATTGACTGGTGCTAAGGAGCTTCATGACCTTTGAAAATGCCAGCTCCCAACCAGGACCTGATGTAAAGTCTTTGCAAGCGCACACATCCTTGTACAAGATGTAACTGCTGCAGCTGTCACACTCAATTTTTTTTAATGTCAAACTCAGTTTGTCTTGTGTTTGGCATATTGAATTCTGTACATACTGGTAGATGACAAGCCTTTTTACTTACTTCATTTAATGTTTTTTAGAGACATAATGAAAACCATAGTGTTGAAAAGCTTTTGTGTAAAGGGTGAAGGATAATATCTTCTTCTTGCCTACCTACCAAGGCTCATGTATTGGTGGTCATCATCTGAAATGTCTGAGAGTTTCCACTTTGTGTTAGAATGTTTGTTCAGCTGAAGAATTTTCAGCATTTTATTTCATAAGAACATATAATGGAAGAGTTTTTTTCTGGCTCCCATAATGGTTTATGTCCCTATTATAATGAAGTTGAAGAGAGCTTTTATGATGAAGAGGTGCTACTGTGGAAAAGAAATCTATTCATTATCCGATTTTATTAGTATCATTTACATATGTTTCTCTGCATTACTATATCATACAACAATATTTCCACATAGAGAGCAAAAAACAACACTAGGAAAGAACATAAATCATAGGTAAGAGGAGGTGGTATTTCACACTTCAGACTCTGAGCTTAGTGAGAATCATTTTAGATAGTTCTCAGGAACACCAGTGAAGGAGTCAATGTCTATTCTTACACATCTGACACCTTTGACAAGCATTATAATTCATTCTTAAGAAAGAATGAAAATAAGCATGTGTATTTAACAGCAAAATACATTATAGAAAGAAAGCTTCTGGCAGCATGGGAGAGAGACTAGAGTGGAAGATAGAAACATATGCAAATGTAAACAGAGCTATAAATACAGAGCCATAGAAAAAGAAACATTATTTTTGCAATTAAATAATATTTTTGGGGGGGGGTTAGTTGCTGCATTAAAAAGTAATAATAATAATAATAAAGTTAATCAAAACCAAATTTAATTCCACCTTTTTATTCATTTGTTTTTTGTTTTTCATTTTTTTTCCTAGCTGAAAAGAATGAAATATCTTCTCTTAGTAACCAGAATATTTCAAATCCACTTTGTTCCAAGGTCAGGAGTTGATATTTCTACAAGAGTACCTTACCAGGCCTTGGGTATTCAGAATGGACTCTCCCTCAGTCTCTTCTGTTGTTAGCTGTTATATTACCTAAAATACTTTAATACTCATTTACTCAGGTGATAGAAAAAATTAGAATCATAACCTCAGAATTAGGACAATTCTCTGAAAATAGGATATTCCAGTGCCAGATTGGATGCAGTAACAATTCATGCAAAACAGACCATAGTGCAACAGGAGTGAATATGAAACCTCATCTGGAGAACCTTGTCATATGGGGTTAGCACACCTTCCCTGGAAAGTGGGAGCCATGGGCTCAGCTTCCCTGAAGGGACAATATAGATTTCTGGGCAGTAAATAAGAGGGAAGGATGTAGAATTATCACAGTTTATTGCAGAGGCAAAACTATGGAGAGGAAATGTTTTTCTCCATCGGTATTATTCAGTAGATTTTTTCCATACCTAAGAAAAATTTTGGGACATTCATTCCCCAGAAAATTTTTACCTTTATAATAACAACCAGTTCATTTATTCAGATCTATCACCTGAGTTCTGAACAGTTTAGTGATTTCTATTAGGACAGGAATATAAAGCAGACCAATGCTAATGCAAAAATTTACCTCAGGACTGAAGTACAGGATTCAGAAATAACATTATAAAATAAAAGTGATTAATATAATAACCTCAAAAAATCCCAACGTATTTGATATCCAAAAAAGAATTAAGTACAAAATTAGACAATGACAAGGAACTTCTCCCTTATCTTTTCTCCACATTGTGTCTTCTCCAACACAGTAGCACAAACACTTCACGTGGCATGCTCAGCATTCATGACGACCAAATAGGTTACCCATTTTTGTTATAACCACATCCTAAAATGTCATCAACATTTCACAAGCCTTAAAAATACCTTACAATCCATCCAAGAATTTCTTAATTCTTTCCCACTCTAGTTCTCATATATCTGCCCAGTTCTAAACTACAGAAGTAACAATTCCTGTGGACTCTCATTTACTATTGTATTGCTTTTTGTCTATATAAGATATTGATAGATTTATTCTCTAAAAAACCCCAGATTCATATTTACCTTTTTTTCCAAACTGTCAGAGGCTGAGTGTCTGAATTATGGTACTCATCAATGACCTATCCATGATCCTTGAAATTCTATTGACAGCAGTACCGTGTTCCTTAAAAGTATTAGCAGACTATATTGAGCTGCTCTGCAGACAGTCTTAACCAGAAAATAAGAAATCAGAAAGTCTTTTTCAGTTTGAACAATAAGGACAAGCAGTCTGCAAAGCATTTGGAGAAGTGCTTTCAAGTTAGGAAACTATGTGACCTTTATCCAAGCAATGTGTGCCACCCTTTAACAGTAACACATATTTTGGACAAACAGGTTTTTGCCTAAAGGCAAGGGGCTGGAGGGACCTTGCTCGTAGAGGTGCTCTGCTGTGCTAAATATGTACATAGAGTAAATTAATCCCTAGCTCAAATACTGTCTCTTCAGACAATAAGGACAACACACAAAGAGTTCAGGAAACAGAAAGATTTGCTTAGCTAAAATCAGAGCAAACCTCAAGCACCAGCAACACAGGCAGCGTTTGGGGCAGAGGGCGAGGGAATGGTACAAGCTCACAGACAGAAAGTCAAGCAGAAGAGACCTGGCTTTGAGGTTTATTTCTTGCAGTTTCTGGCCAGAAAACTGCCTATATAATGTACATATAGGCTTCTGGCCTGTGCCCATCTGACCGTTAGATAATAGGTATACTATAACCACGCATTACTATGATGACATGCATCCACACTACTGCCCTGAATTGTGTGTGCCAAATATTCCCCTAATTTCTTCATTATACCACTCACAGCCAGGAAAGAAAGAAAAACTTAAATCACCACTGAAGGAGTTGAACTCTGACAGCATCTTTTCGTTCAGGTGTTCTGAACTATTTTGTACTCAATAACCTTTATGATGCTACTATCAAGAACGTGAACACAGCTCAACATCCCAGACCCACATTGATGCAAATCACTCATTTTCCATAGACAAGATCCTCAAAGTTAGTATTTGGTTTCACCTATATGAAAAACCAGAGAGAAAAAGTTCACAGATTTATCTGCAATTACTTGTATAAACCAAGTGCTAAAACCAAAAAAGTTAAAAAACTGTAGAATTAAAATCAACAGCCTAAGATACAGAACAGTTTGTCATGGATTAAAACTAGTTTCTGTGCATTAACAATACAAATTTTTGAACTCATATTAAAGCAAAAAGTATTTAAATCTCTGACAGTAAAGGCCTGATCAAAAAGCCACTGAAGTTAACCAAAGAAAACCATTGACTTCAATGGGTTTTGGGTTAGTCCCTTTGTTTATAAAAGTAATGCTCTAGTAATTTCGCTCCTAGTCTTTGAAGCATACTTTGCCTTTTATCACAAAATTTGATATATTAAAATTGCTATTTTCTGATATTGTTGTTTAGTTTGTAAGTTTTTATGAACAATAAAATGTTGTGTCACAGCTACTTCTTCATAAATGTCATGCTTTAAAACAAGATTTGCCTGCAGTAAAATCTGGGACTGTATTTTCTCATCATGAGATTTGGGCATTTAGTGAATATTGCCAAGAGGCTATTTTGTTGTTATTTCCTGCAGCAATGCTTGATTTTTTTGTGTGCTGGACATTAGCAAAACCTCTGGGAAGAAAAACATTCTTTCTAAAGAAAGACTTTTACATTTCAGAGCATTTTAGAAAGAACATTTGCGTTGCTCCATCACCACAGCGACCATCTTCTGCAGAACACACCCAGCAATCAGAAATGCCCTCTGAATGCAGTCACATTGCACTGCTAGCGCTTTGAGTGCCACAGTGCTGGGAGGGGAAGTATAAATTATCTGATTAAAGGGATTCTCCCTGTGGAGCACATAGGTAAACGTCGTACCTCTGATGATCCTTTAGAGATGACTGCTGAGGTAAACTGTCTGCTATTGAAGATTTAGTTTCCTTAAACTTGAATTTACTTGAAATATTGTTTTTCCTTCACTATCCTTTGATTGGTTTAAATTTACACTTATTTCTACTGTGGTCCCTGCCTTATAGGCATGGTCTAGCTTTAAATTGTTTAAAAAATGCATGCGTTAGTACATCAGCAAATAACACTAAACACAGTAAATGCAAGCTGTGTAACAACCAAGTGTTAATTAAAAAAAAAAAAAAAAAAGGGCTGTTGGGGCTGGGGCCCCAAGTCACATGACAAGCTGGAGCAGTGCTGGCTGGTATGGAGCTCCTTTTGTGGTAGCGTTGGGAAAAAAAATGTATCCCAGGGCCACACCATGAAACAGAAAGAGGGCAGGGAAAATCCTGTGTCAGCTACAGAAGGCATACATGATAATCGCCTCATATTACATATCCAAAATTCTAGACAAAACGCAGACCTTTTTTCAAATATTAAGGACAAGAATTCTAAACTATAGGACTGGCCTGAGAAATGCATATTTTCAGTTATTCTAAATTAGCAATGTTGTGCTCATAGATGGCATCCATTATATTTTTTACACTTCTCTGATAAACTAATGTGTTTTTTCCAGAATAAGGTTGCTGTCCTGAATAGTATAGTAAGTAACTGTAATTATAACATCTGATTCTCATCTATAGAATATCTTTCATTGATGATTTCTGTGTAGGGCTCCAATAGGTTTGGGCAATTCTTTATTTGTTCTCTCAGCAAACTGTAATTCAAAGTGCAGAAGAAGCCAAAAGGAGGCAGAAAACAATTCAAAAGAGTTGCACATCTAAGATCCAAACAATTCTTCCAATTCTGGCTTTAAGCAGTTTCCTGAAGCACTGACCCTTCCCTGAACAAGCTAAAGTCTAGTTCTAATCTAGACTACTGTATATTAGATGCAGATGCGGCAAAAAACCTAACACAGGCTGTGTCCGCAATGGCAATATACCTCAAAACCTACCTTGAAGGACAAGCTTACAAAATGAAAGGATAGCTAGACTCCTTGTCCATTTAAGCTATAACTGTACACACAAAGGTGTAGTTCTCGATTTTGAAAGAAAACACTTTTGGACTGAAAATACTCACTTGGAAGGCTGCCTGATGAAAACCACTACCAGCATAGCATAGATCACTGCCAGTACGACCTATATTCAATCTAGTGACCTGGAGATAAGAAGGTCTTATCACCCATTACAGTCTTCTGCAGAGGAAAGAAATCTGGCAAACTAGCTTCCTAGCTCTCCACTTTTCTGTCAAAATTTGTAAGATAATTGAGAGCTCTAAAAGCAATAATAAATGACTAGACAGCATTTCCAGTAAATACTCTTTCCAATATTCCAAAAAATAATTTCTCTTTCTGAAGAAGTCAGCTAAGTCAAAGTGTTTATACAATGGCTTATATGCACACATGTACAAACACACTTTATTGAGTAGACAGAGGGTTATAGACAGTGCTCAGGATCTCTCATTATATTGAATTTTAAATACAGATGAGAGAAAGATAGAAGGCTCTTCCAACCTTAGCTTTGTGTTAAGTGATAACTGATATATATATATATACTGTTAAGTAGGTTACATTATATTTAAGTATTTTCTCTTTCTTGCCAAACATCATAGTTTACTGTACTTGGGCTACTTTTCGTAACCAGTTCTCATTATTTATTCTCATGTACCTGCATGGAGCTTTGTTAGTGTCTGATCTAAGGGCAGCTATAAATTTCTTGAAATACATACATTTTTATATATATGTATATAAACATTGCACAATGCTGAGGTTACACAATTGCTCACATATCAGCCCTAAAGAATACTTCCTTAATTTGAAAAGTAAATCAACGAACTTTTTCATGAGTTGGAAAGGGAGGAATAAAGTTAATTAAGTATCCCAGCTTGTCAATTCCTCTAATATTTTTTCCTTCCAAAAACTGTTAATAATTTATCTTCTCTGAATTAAAAAAAAAAAGAGAAAAAACTGCTTACTAAAAGGTTTGGCAGTGGATATACTGTAACAGAAATTTGCAGCTTCTGTACTAGTCTGCTTAACATGCATCAGTGAAAGACTGTAATAAAATTTCATTTGTCATTTACCACTATGCTGGTCCCAAGTAGTCTGAGGGATCTTTATGTGAACACATAATTGATAAAGGGGATTAGGAGAAAGACTTTCTGTTTTATTAGGTGGTTCTATTAACTATTGCATAGAAAAGGAGTTGATATTATTACCTGCAAGTGCAAGGTCTCATTAGAGTAGGATTTATGTGGTATATGAAAACCAGCTGAAAAGAAAATGCATCTTGTACTTGAGTATAAATACAACATTCTACAATAGTTGAAATTAAAATATAATATCATTCATTATTTGTTTACAGAAAATCTTCATAACTAGTTTAAAGGCACCGAAGCAGAACGACATTGAAAACAAAGAAAAAAAGAAGAAATGGAAGAAGAAGAATGCAGTAAGAATAATTATTTCCTAACTTTTATAAATGTGTTCAATTGCTTATGGTGAAAACTGACTTTATGATGCCAGTAGGAAAGTAAAGCTGGGACATACAAGTCATAACTGCAAATGCCAACCTTTAACCCTTCTCAGCTGAAATGACTTCAAAGTAAGCACTCACTTGACCAACGCATAACCTGAAAGCTAAATGGGTTGAGATCATTCTAGCTCCGATGACCTAAAAGGGTCATACAGGTCATGCTTCAGCATTCATTTGTCAGTGAGGCTTCTTAGCACACAGGAAACTGTGGGCACTGAAATCTTCTCAAAAAGAATTTTTAAAATTCCCCAAACTGGCTGAGTTTCTATGGCTCATTTACTCTGCTTCTTTGCTCTGTGCAGAGGGAGACAGATAAGTAGAATTTGTGCAGAACTGTGCTATACTATCACGGAAAAAGTGACTCCCTTGGACAGACAGAATGCTTTTCTTTATGGTTTTAAAAGCCAGCTGCATTTTTAGCACTCAATAAAGATCCCCTGCCATAGCATAGTCCCCATTAACCCCTCCACTTGGCCGAGCACTTATGCGTGGGGGGAGGAGGGCCTGGAAGGGAAAAAGAAATATGACCTAAAGCAAGTGAGATCATCCATCTTCTTACATGAGACTGTTCTGCTGTTGGCTTCATGTGTTACTGATGCTCTGAGCTGTATTAAATTACATTGTTTGCTCCCTGACCTCTTAAAGGAAGCTGGTGAAGAGGCTGAGGAATGGATGGGTGACAGCAAAGAGAAACCTCAGGTTTGGGGTACAAGCCTGCAGGACTGCCTGTCATAATCTGAGTATCACCAATGTACGGGTGCCTGAGACCCATTTTAAAAGCTATCTACACATCTAACACATTGTTTCTCCTTCTTGGAGAAACAAGTGATTTTTTTTTTCATTTTTACAGGCTTTTCAGGAACCAGTGAGGTAACTACTCTCTTAGAGAAAAAATCAGGCCCTAGCTCACATACAGCATAGTTATGTAACCTTGGCTCTGTCCTCTGGGGAAATAACTAAGTTGTGAGTAAGAGCTGTGAGGTAGTCTATAGTCCACAGGTATGCAGATAAGAAAGGTAAGACTGCAAAAGGAGGTAAGACTCTTGGGAGAGTGGAGACAACAATAGTTACCACCTCAGGAAACAACAGGGAAAAAGATGGCAAATCAGCAATATTGGGGATGAGCCCACTCCAAGGAGCAATGGAGGGTGATCCTTCTCATTGGACTGATGATTGCTTGTACAGCAAAGACTCATCTTTCTTATTAATGCTTAGTGTAATAGCTCATCAGCTCTAGCTAACTGTTCTGTGATTTAGCCATTAAATAATTGCTTTGTGTATTCCCTGTTTGCAGAGGTCCTTTACTCATGTTAAAAGTCTTCTGAACAAAGTGATTTAGAGAGGAAGTGTTACAGTGGTTATATGTAAGTCCAAGTTGGTACAGAGAAAGGGGACACAAACCTCACAGTATCCCAGATTTATCTAAAATTGACATAACCAAAATCAACCAACAATAAGAAAATTATTGCATATACTCTGCATACATGCAGTACATAACCCTCCTTCACCCTGCTGGTCTTCAAGCACCTGAACCCTGCTGGTCTTCAAGCACCTGAACTCAGCAGCTGGAAAACAGACATCAAACCAGAATAATTGGCATTTCATATCCTCTCTGTCCTTGGCTTGTGCTCTTGTATTTGGCGACACAATTTGCAAGGCAAGAGAAAACAAGATGTCATATACTGAATCCTCCCACTGCAACTCTGAGCTGAATTCAGGAGGAGTGCTGGGGTGCTTAGGACTATTGAAGAATCTGTCAGGGATTTAGAAATCTTACTTGAACCTTGAAAAGACACTTTGGTTCCAGGTGACAAAGAAGTCTGAAGAAATTGTGTGCGCTCAATTTTAAGCTCCATGGGGGAAAAAAAAGAAAACTGAAGGGACTTTCTGTTTGAAATTTGCATGTTTGTTTCCTTTTGCTAAAAAGAAGGGGGAAGAAGGAAGGGAAAGAAATGCAAGGAATTAACTATTTTTCTCCAGTCATTTTATCACTCCACAGATTTTAGGATACCACTCCCAGAGGAAACAATGCAACAGATAATCTATAATGCTTATACATCAAGTATGAGTATCAAATGCTATTGGAAGGGGCCACTGGAAAGTGCATATGTTTAAAAGCAGAAAATTTAAAAACTATGAATACTACCATATGTTCCTTTCTAGTTAAGAAACTTCTAAACTCCTGTTGATTTCAGAGTACCTTCAAGAATACAAATTTCTTGAATGTGTCACACAGTTCAGAGTCAGGAAACTCAGTACTAAAATGTGTAACATCAGCAGAAGACCACTTATGTTCCATCTGCAAAACAAAAACATATCTAAAAAGTGCATCTTATTTCCACCTGCTAAAAATGGCACTCATTTTATCTTTGTTAATTCATGACCAGTTTTGTCTTCTCTACATTAATACAGTATCATTGTGTATTCATTGTATGATAGTCCCCAGGTTTAATAAGGCCTCTTTGATACATAACGGAATTTTGCAAGTTCTTTGGGACTGCTTCCTGACTGTGTTGTAACTTCAGAAAAAATCTGGTCCATTCATTTTGCATAAAAACAGGAAATCACTTTTTTTCTTTTTTTAATCTAGCTCCAAGAGTTGATCTTTCACTCTTTCTAAAAGTGTCTTGCCCACATTAAAAAGGACTGTAAACTTGAGCAGCCTTCATAAAGAAGCCTGAGCTATTTAATGAACTAAAATGCAGAAGGAAAGCATAAAAGAAGTGGAAATGAGGACAGACAACAAAGGGGCACCATATGCTCGGACACTTAGGTATGATATAAGGCCAAAAACTAACTAGAGCTAAAATTACTTAGGAATATAAAAGGTAGTAAGAAGGGATTATGCAAGCATATTAATACCAAGAGGAAGTACAGAGAAATGGGGTCCATTGTTGAATGGGGAAGACAGTCCATGATGAATGTTACAGAAAATGCTGAAGTACTCATTGCCTTTTTCTGCCTCAGTCTTCACAGACAAAGCTTGCTCCCAGACCTCACATGAGGTGCTGGCATGAATTGGAAAGGAGAGGAACATCCAAAAGTGAGGGAATTAACAGGTTTGGAAGTGCCTAGAGAAGATGTGTTAAACCATGGGACCGAGTGGGGTTCACCTGGGGGCACTAAAGACAGAGATAGTGAAAACTGCTGTTTCTTATCTACAAAATCTCATGACAATTGAGGGAGGTTCATGATGTCTGGAAGAAGGCTAAGTTTGTGCCCATCTTTAAGAATGTTAAGAGGCAAGCCCTTGGTAAACCCTCATCCAGCCTCCTCTCGCTACCTGGAAAGATCACAAACCATGTCTTCTTGGAATCCATTTCCAAGCATATCCAGTCAACATGGGTTTAGTAGAGGAAATCAAGCTTGACCAACCTGATTGCCTTCCACGATGAAATGACAGGCTGGGTAGATGAGGAGTGAACAAAGGATGTAACATGCTTTGATATTAGTAAGACTTTTGACACTATCCTGCATCATTCTTGTTTGGAAGCTGAGGCTGCATAGGCTGGAGGAACAGACTATGATTAGGCGGGTTGAAACCCCGCCTGGCTGGACCCCCATGCTCAAAGAATAGGAATCAATAGCTTAACTGGTTATGAGCTGTTAACAAGCAGAGGACACCAGGGGTCAGTAATGGGGCTCATGTTGTTCAATATCTTCAATGACCTGGATGATGTTACAAAGTGTGCTCTCATCACACCTGCTGATGATATTAGATTAGACTGATACTAGACAGTAGAGCTTCAATACAGAGGGGTCTGGTGGACTGAGCTAACATAAACTTCATGGAGTTCAAAATGGAGAAGTGCGAAGTTCTGCATCTGAGGCAAGGTAATCCCATACATCAGTATAGCCTGGGAAACAACTGAAAAGGCCCTGGAAGTTGTGGTGGACACCTTGCATATAAGCAAATAGTGTGCTCTAATCAAAAATGAGGCAAACCACATGCTGGGCTATGCTAAAAGAAGAGATGAGCAGATGGAGAAAAATTACTATCCCCCCTATTCAGCACCAGTGAGGCCACATCTAGTCTCCAGTATTGGTCGCCACAGTTCAAATGGGATGTTGAGAAAATAGAGAGAGCTCAGGGGAGGGCTTCTAATATGGTCAGGAACCAAGAACTCATGCCATTTAATGGGAGGCTGAAGGGGCTGGACTTGTTTTTTTATGTCAAAAAGGGGGTTTAATAGCAAGCTAATTGAATGGGGGTTAGAAAGATGACAGAACAAAACGACTCTCAGTAGCACGGGGCAATATAACAAAGTAAGTTGTGACTTGGGACATTTAACCTGAACATGAGGAGAAAAGCCTTACCCTCTTTACCAGGAGCATAGTGCAGTGCTGAAGCAGGATACCCACAAAAGCTGCACAGTCTTCATCCTTGGAGGTTTTGGGGATTTGGCTAGAGAAAGCCTTGCCTGACCTAACCTAGTGCTGGCCATAGTGGAGTGGGAGGTTGGACAAGGTGTGCTCCACAGATCCCTTCTCACCACATATCCATGAAATATTACAACACTCTAAAGGTAAATTAAGCAACAATCATATCAGCTAAATCTGTTGCACAAAATTCAGAAATAAGAGCAAAATCTAAAACAAAATGTAAACAGTGTTACTGTTCTTAGCTCCAAATATATTTTGAAGTTGTTTGCTGCCTACCAACTTGCACATCAGACTGAAAGCTTGGTAATGACACTGCTGGAATGAACAGCCATTCCTGAGCCAAATGTCTCCTTCTGACGGGCATGATTTCACAGCATGTATATACGATTTAACCTTTCCACCCACCCTCTTTTTTTCAAGAGCGTCCTTCATGCCTTAATCCTTCCTGACTTTATTTTGTCCTTTCAAATCAAATAATGATAGTAGAAGGTTCGCTTTGAAACACACTGGTTTCTAAACTATTTCCTCACCACAGAAGCTTAACCTGAAGGTCGCAAACATGGTAACACTGCAGTTAGGAATATTGGTATTTATTTATTTAATTTAGGGAAAAAAAAGCTTTCTTCACAACAATGAAAGCTATATCAAATAACTGGAAGAGCATCAGGATCTTCTGCTTTAAAATGGCATCAGAAAGAAAAATAAAATGACTATTTCTATACTGCCTATCATCACCAAGTCTCTTGACGTATTGAACACAGACTTGATTCTGCAAGGCCTTCATGTGGAATATCAAGATGCAAAAGTCTGCACGTGAGTGGTCCCACACAGTGATAATACAGTTGGTAGCCCTGTTTTCAACAGTATCATTGGTTGCAAGCAGAAATCAGCTTGTTCTGTCAGAATTGGAAGCCCTTCTGAGTAGCTGGAACACTGCATTGTCAGGACCCTCTCCAGAACATTTGCCATATTGTACTTTTCTCTCCCAAATCAGATACTGTTGACACTGTGTTGCCTAATCCTCTAGTTCTCAGACTGTTGATATGAATTGAGAGAGATCTACGGAGAGCCAAGAGGTCACATGATGCCACCTCTCCTATCTTTTTCAGCCCATGAATCTCAACAACAAACAGCTAAACATAAATTTTTCCCTAGTATTATTTCTTCCCTTGAGGAATTTCTCCATCTTCAATATTTGAGGAAATATTATGAGGCACATTCTCTCAGACATGACTCACAATTCAAGCAAAAGTTTTCATGCATTAATATACAGTTACCATTTACTACCATCACATTTTATGTTTGGTCCCAAATAACAAACTGATCAGTTATTGGCACTATCCTGCTTTCTTTACACTACTTCACATTCAAGTGCTCAAGTGCTCAGCAAGTGCTCAAAAACCTTACAGAAGAAGAACAGAAAGGATAAATTTAGACTGTGCTTGCTATAAAGGGAGCAGGACATGAGAGTTTGTTATGAGTGATATGAAATTCTAGTATTATGCATCCCCCTGTTTCAAAATAAATCCAAGCAGGCACTATAAAGAATATCTAAAAATCACAGCCTCTTATGAAATATTAAACATATTAAACAACTTTTAGAAATGTAAATCACAATTACATCTGTTATTCCATTTAGGTTTCAACCATTCCATGCTTAAAAGAGGGCATATTGAGCTCATTAAAGTTGATGGGCATCTCAGACACATGAGCACACATATACTATCCACCTGAAAGCAGAATGCAGCCTTCAGGATAAATTTTGAGCCAGACTATAGTCCTGTTAGGACTGTATTTCTTTGGGTTTATCAAGTGGAGATCTTACAACAAATACGTTGCAGAACAAACATGTAGAACAAGCCAGTTTCAATAAAAAACATACAGTGTTTTATTTTGTGTTGTCCGTAAATATGCTCTAAACCTGTTCAAGCAATAACATGGTGTTATTTTTAAGAAGGAGAGCTCACTCAAAATCCCAGAAATTGAGCAGTAATAACTAAAGCCAATTTTTGGAATTGATTAAATAAATTCTAAAAAAGTGTGTAGAGATCTCTCATTTTAATAAGTTTCCCATTGTTATTTAACTATTTAACTTAAAATTTTGTTCAAATAAACTATATAAATATTCCTTAAATTCACTCTCCTTTCTCATATTACATTCAAGACAGCAATACAATCTGAGAAACAGGATCAGAAAAGCTCAGTAGAATTTAGTGGCTTAGTTATGGATCTTGACAATTTAACAAGGAAAAAACCTGAGCAGGAGGCTGCCAAAAAACTTTTTCCACTTTCATCCACACACACAGCTATGGAAATAAATAAATAAAAAGCTGTAGTTAAGGGACAAAGCAAAATACTCTCAAAAGGTGAATCTGAGAGCCATCCCTGGAGCTTAAGCTTTAGACTGTGTGAAGAGAAGAAAGTTCAGCAAGTCATATAAACTAGAAAAAAACAAAAACAGAATTTAAGTTCAAGGAGTGAGAGCTGAACTTCCTCTGGTATGTTTGGGTTTGAAAATTATGTAGAACAAAAAATGCTAGGCGGTTTAAGCCTTCTTTGCAGCTTGCATACCCCCTTCTTGCTGTTCCTCAGGCAATGAGCCAGGATGGGGCAGTTCAGCCATGCCTGTGGTGCCCATGGGGCTGCATTGATCCTGGTCCCTCTGGTCAGCTGAGCCCTCACCAGTACAAAAAGTGGGGAATGGGGAAGAGAAAGCTCCCATCACTTCTCATGCCAGGACACACGGAGTCCTTCTAAGCCATTTATGCTTGCTTGCCTCTGATTGCTCCCTTTGCACTGGCACTGCACTGATATTTACTCAGAGCAAAGGATGAGAACACAGAAGACAGGAGACTGAGACAGGGTGAGCTCTTTTATGCCTGCCCTCCCCTTGCCCTGCTAGGACATCCTGTGACTCATGCAGCTGGCGACTTGTGTCCTAGGCTGCGTATTCCAGATGTCTCTACAGTCCCATTGCGTTTGCCTTTACCCACGGGATGATCTAGGACTGGTCTGTGCATGCGAGGAGCTGACCTGAGATTACTACTGCTGCTACATCCCTTAAAGCAGGAGCAGTCTATCAGTATTATTAACATAGTGAGTGATTTGTGTGCTATTTGCAATGCAACCACATACACTGGAGACTAGCATTCAAAAGGAACATCTTATCAGCTGGTGATTACTTGAAAGAGAAAAAATAACTAGGCTCATAAGAAGTCAAGGGAATTAGCTGCTGACTCACGTTAATTGCAAGAGGAGAGGCAGAGTAAAAATGTTTCCCTCCAATTTAGCCTGTGAACTGGGACATCTCACTAACATAGCAGTTCCTTTCCTTGACCTCTGCACACAGAACTGCTGCTGCAGAGTCTTTTTTTTAAACAAATACAAGGACATATTTAAGCAAATCATGAAGTGCTAAGAATCAGAAAAAAAAATCCTTCCTTCTCTGGACAGCTACTTCCGTAATTCTTCCCTGTGAGGTTTCTGCAATATCCCTACTATCTACTGGTAATTCAGTCCAGAGTTTAACAGCAATATTATTATAGTAGTTCCTATGGTTTTTTTTTCTTTCTTCTCAAGTGAATGTTTAATGCAAGCATACTTTCCCAGTAAGGAATATAATATTAACCAGAAGGGGTAAACTATTTAATAAGAGAGGATTCTACATTAAAAAACAGGAATCTTTGTTATCTCTGCAGCATAGAAGACTTTGGAAGACTATACTTTCTTTGTAGTTAACAATCCCAGAAGGTAAAATCAATCCCTTGAGTAGAATCACTTATGTTGTAACAACATAGATGTTGTCCTGGAAATTATTTTGGCAATGCTGTCTAAAATTATTCCAATTTCACTTTTTTTTTTTTTTTTTAACATCAAAAAGTGCTTTCAGGCAGACAACCACTGGAGGAAACCAAGGGACCTTTCTGTGCTAAAGTATACTATCTCCTAAGGTACAGGGAAAATAAACATGACACACTGACAGATAGCTACCTCCCTTGGGTAAAGAACACAACTAGTAGATACAGCTGTAAAATGGCTCTTTAAGGGTGCATGTGCTCATATTTCAAGGGCCAAATCCAGAAATATGAACAAAAAGATTGAAACTAAAGTCCAAAGGAGGAGAGTATTGTATCAGAGAACAAGTAGCCAACAAAGGAGTATGTTCCTGGAAAAAAAGGCTGTTCCCGTATCATTGCGTCCTGCCACCATACGACACAGTCCTTTGACTTTGTTCATCTCCTTTAATTTGGCTCACAGGCACACTTATAATTCCTGGAGTAATGGTCCTATCACTGCTGCTGGAGAAATTTGTAAAAGAGGCCTTAGCTGTATGTAAAAACAAGCATAAGAGAAGGCCAGAAATAAGCAGGGGCTGAGCAGAAAAGCCTTCAATCCCAAACTGCAGCCAGTGCAATGAAGTTAGTGGAATTTTGTGTTGCACAGTCCTGCCCTATTAGCCTGCCGACTGAGCCTTGCCCATTTTTGGCGTGCACATGCAGGATGCTGAGGAGCCTTACTTTGCCAGCAAGCAATTGCTTCACCTGCTTTTCCTTTTTTTTGGCCTTTCACCTCTATTTTCTGTGGCCCCAGTGCTTCGGAAGCGTTAATATATTCTGCCTGCACAGACATATAAGTGGGTGACCTTCCATATTTCACAAAAGCAGCTGAAATTGTGCTAAGCATGGTTCACAGGGCAAAAGTCAATGAGTACACAAAAACAGCATTAGAAGAAGAGAAACAGGAAAGGAAACACCTTTCAAGATGTCTAGCAGAGCAGCAGGACCAGGGCATGGCCTTGCTAGATGTAGTTGCTCTGCAAGATCCCTACGCAACAGCTTGGGGCTAGTTGTTACAGCTGCTGTCATGGCAGCTCTGTCTCGCAACAGCCATTTACACTGACATGATGGAGATATCCAGCATCCTATACTGTGGCATAAGCAGAACACATTCCCTTACTTATTTTAGCCAATGAGCCTCTCTCTTCTTATAATTTATAACTCACAGCTTGAGCCAATTTAATTGTAACTGTACCTAAGTTTTGCAGAAGAGGAAAAACAGCTTAAATGCTGATTTTAAGGTCATGAATCAGGCTAGAGGTATGATTAATAGCACGGTTCTGCGATGTCGTGCACCTTGCGCAACTGCTTACACGAGAACGAAGCGAGAGAGAAATGCCACATACTGAGAATGGTGATGTTTGTACCAGTTCTGCAGTTGGGTTCATATAGTGAAAGGGAAGGAAGATCAAAGCCTGAAATCTGTTTGAAAAACTAGTCAAGTAATGAGATAACTTTTTTAATGACCTAGGACTAAATAAAAAAAAAAATGTTTTACTGTGCCTTCTGGCACCTGCATGACTCAGCTTCCCAAGTAGAGATGGTACCTCTCTATCACAGTATTTCTTAAATCAAGATAATATGTGGGACTGGTTCTTCTTTTATTTTGCCACACCATCAAAAATCAACAGAAACCCACTTAAATGAGGGATCAGGAAACTGCACTATCTTAAATACTGAGAAAAGTTTTTTTAAAAACTAGGTGACAGAACTTCTAGAAATTTACATTATTTCTTGATTTAAATGGGTCTTGTGCACAGAGTTTTACTTATTTGTATCAGCAAAAAATATTGATTAAAAAAAATGAATGGAGTTACATTTAACCTAAGATCATCTTCCAGGGAATATTCAGGCAATACACAATCTAATCGCTTGTAGAGGTGCCAAAAGTAATAATGACTGAAGAACATGGTATCTTTTCTAGTGAGACAAAAACTGAAATGGGAAATGGCAAAATGGAAATCATTCCCATTAAAGTCAAGACTGAAAATATTCCTCAGATATTGTGCCTGAGGGATCTCATCAGATAAGCGTATGCCACACTAAATCTGTGTCTTGGGATATTTTTAGTAGTGTCCATTTCTTCTGTCATTGTTTTAGGTTTGTCTAGAAAATCAAATCTGTGTACTTAATACTCCAGCTTCCAGCAAGCAATTTGTACATGAACAACTTCCATCTTAGAAGCATTTTAAGAAATATTCATGAATTGAAAAAGATTTGCAAGTGGGTAAAAAAATACACCTACTGAACCATGACAAACCCTCTCAGAAAAATTGCAAAGGATTTGAATGTAACATCAAATAGAAGGATGTCAACAGAACTTCCTTGGCTGGGATCTGATATCCCCTATCACTTTGCCGTGTTTGAAAGTAGATCATTCTATCATTAGAAAGGAATGGTTTCTGGTTAAATCTTTGTGGTGGTATTACAATAGCATTTCAACTATATAATAATGACATTGTCTGAGGCATATTAGCACATATGGTAGTTAAGACCTCTGACTTTATGGAAGAGGAATGCAGAAGAAAACAACAACTTACTATTTTGGTAAGTTTTACCTTCTCTACAGCTTTTCTAAAATAGTTTCTGTGGCATAGAATTCAGACAGAGCGACATAAAATAAGATTAAAATAATGGTCATCTAGGACCTCCTACCACATCTTCTAGTAGTAGCATTGTCTTTGGTGGATTTTCTTCCTCTCTGATCCACCACCATTGACCAAAGATCTGAGTTGTGTTCCTTCCATCCTCCCCAAAACTCTGCTCCCTAAATGACCTCCAAGTTAAGCTGTAAGTCCTACTTACCCCTACTTCAGTTATCAACTCTCAACCATGAAAGGAAAATGAGAAATGCTATGTAGGAAGGAGGGGGGAGAGCAAGATTTTTTTTTTTTTAATGTGCTTTACCGCAGAAGAAAGAGGTTTGCTCAGCTGTTAGATTCTGTACATGAACTACAGAAGTCTTGCTGCTTCTCAAGCAAGTAATACATTGAGAATTGTATAGCTTGAGCTATTCCTCATCACTGTAAAGCCAATCAGCCTGATTCCACTTAGTATGTATAGCCAATTATCTCTTTTTGCTGTAGGTTAGTTGCAGTGGAATAGCTTAAATCTACTACAGCTATGAAATGGCTGTAATGTTTTCAGTCAGGACAAATGATAATAGTTTTCTATTATTTTTGCACCAAATCTCAAATCTGTAAGTGGCCTTGACCTCTCTGTCTTTCTCCTTGAGACATTTTAATTTTCATTATCATTCTCCCTAGATTTGCACCTTGCTCCCTTTCATTTTTGCCATTTTTGACTCCCCCCAAAAATTAATTAAAAAGGATGAATGTTTGAAATTTTTAAATAGTAGAGATGCACTCGCCTTCTACAACCTTATTCTGGAATCAAGCTTGTTCTGAATGACCACTAGATCTCTACTTTTTTTAAAAGCTTTTCTCCTTACTTTTGCCATATCTGTATTTTACATATTCCTAATATATAAGGCAAAAAAAAAAAAAAAGAAAGAAAAGAAAGATGGGAGACGTACACTGTTTCTCTCTCTTTTTTCTTTTTAGTTCCCTGTAAAACAGTGAAAATAATTAGAGTAATTATAATGAGAGGAAGGACCAAAACAGCTCTGTTCTTTTAATCTGAAGAACTAAAAACTGAAGGCCTGATACAGGCATATTGAGGCATATTGTGGCAGACATTGCTCATACAAATACTCAGGCTCTTTAAGGAGCTGACCTGTAATATCAGCTCAGGAGATGCTCAGATAACCATGGTCCTGTTTTCTGTCTGAAAGTCTATTCAGCACTGGAGAGTTAGATTAAGCCTGCAAAAAAGGAAAATCTCAGCTTCTTTTTCAGTACATTTCATGAGAAATATATACTTTTTTTTTTTTGCTTTGCCTAGTTCTAACCTGAATGTTTGGATCCTACTGCAAACTCCTTCAGCCAGCTTTTAATATCACCGAAACAATGTCAGAACCACTAAGGCTAGCTGACAAATACCACAAGCCATGCAAATGCTAAAAGACAAGACTAAGTTAGTAAAAAAGAAAACACAAAAAGGAAAATTTTATGACTGGTCCCATTCCTCCAAGTGGATTTTGAGAAGCTGTAATTCCTCATGCCCCACTGACAATTTTTGCTATCCTGAAATAGTTCAGTTCTGAGGAATGATGTAGAAAACAAAATTATCTTGTTTGGATTACTGGCCAGCCAGATGACAAGAGAGCTTCAGTAGGCAGAATGGAGGGCGGATGAAAATATAGCCAAGGAAAAAAGGATGAATGAAGGGTGAGCATGTAACCTGAGCCAGTGAGAACAGGGAATGAATACAGTATGAGGGAGCAGAATGAAAGAAGGGTGAACAAAGTGGTTGGAAAGGTTTTCCCTGAACATTATTAAAGCAGTGTTCCTGCTGACACACAGGGATGCTGCATCATACACATTAGTAGTTGAGCTTTACAAGGAACAATAAGTTAAAGGGAACCCATCAGGATATCACAATTCAGACATGACATTTCTGTAACTGAGGTCAGGGAAAGGAGCAATATTACTGGAAACGCTATCTTTCTACTTTTGGTACTGAAGTGGCCATATTGCCATTTCAATGCAGCTGGCTGGAGACAGGGGAGGCTGGGAGAAATCTTTAGTTTAAGTCTGGTGTGACATTCAGACTCATCACTGGATATGTTCCAAGCTGCTTGACAACACTTTGTGATCACATCCCCCAAAATACATTAATGAATGGATATACAACAACATACACAAAGTTTTTCTGAGGTCCTCCAGCCTGCTACCAAAGAAAACAAAATAATCCCATTAAATGTTTTCTGTCTGCCCTTATTGTTGTACAGCAACACAGTTCTCAAGCAATACCATTTTCTTCAAACTCTGTAATGACCCATTACCAGTTTTTGTGCGGCTGCCACTGCTGTTGCCTGGCCTTTTTGTGAAAGAGCCTTTGGTAATTTCCTGTTTTCCCCTTCATTTCCCAGTGTAAGAGCCTTTAGATAGAAAAGATTTTGAAGCTGGTCACCTTAGCTGTCCCAGCTCATCCCAGAAGTTGGCCCATTCATAAGAAAAGACTACAACATTTGAGGATGTATTCACAGTTCATGGAAGCTTTGAGGAGTTAAGAGAGCTGAATTCAGGCCTGGACTAAACCAAAAAAAGGAAGGCACAGAGGCTGAGGAAGTTCATTGCAAAGACCTGAAGCTGCTGGATGAGACAAGAGCACACTGCAAACCCAAAGGAACTCCTGAGTACCTTGATCGCTTCCCCTTGGTCATTCATCTGTCACTGCTTAACTACTCCTCCATCTTACTAGACTGCTTCCTCCTTGTTATGGGATTGAAAAACACATAACATATTTTGAAAGATATTTTTGCATTAAATCTTCAAATTAGAAACAACCCCAATTTATCTATGTCACTCAGCTTTGATGTTACCACTCATTTTCATGTTTCATTATTTGCATTATGAATGATGTCTGTCCCGGTGGCATACAGGTCTCTGACAGTAGAGAGACCATGCAGCAACCCAGCAAATATGCTATCTGAAAATCAAATATAACCACAATTGGATTTGCACTCATTATTTTAAAAGAGCACACTTTCAATCATACAGAAGGTGTAACTCAGTGGGAATGTAGCTTACTTAGCTTAGGGATCTAAGGCCCTGACTTCTTACAATTATGGCAGCATAGGCAATTTTCATTTTTAAGCAAAACGACTTCAGCTCTTGAGGTTTTCAGCAGAGAACTAGGAAATTTAGAGGTAACCAAAAATAACAGAGGGCCTGATCTTACATGGTTTTGGTTTGCAGGAGGGAATAGAGAGCAGAAAAACCTGATGATGCATTAATAAAAGCTCCACTGCACAGCCACTATTGTCTTATCTGTCAGCCAAAATAAGATACAAAAGACAAGCACATCATCTGTAACCTTTGCGTCTGTCTTTAAATCCTTAGGAGAAGCTGAGTTCATACAGTGATGAATGTTTAGACAAGCACAGTATTTACACAATGAACACTACAAAGATGCAAAGAATTTTGTATATATTAACTAAATGAACTTGCTTGGGAATGGGAGCTGCCTAGCTGCAGAATCATTGAGCTTAGCTCAGGCAAATTTAACTTAAGTAACTTAGCTCATTCATAACAAGTCAGAAATGTAAAATATAAATGTGAATAGACAGCATTCTGAGGAGGTCATCATTTGACTCATTTTTTATTCTCAGTTTAATTATTGCTCCTCCTTTTTTTTGCCCTCTGACTCAGGGAGAGAATATATAAAACAGACATATTTCTGTTCAGCATACAGCACTGCACTGAGGTAGGAACAGGCTAATGGCTATTTCTAATGGCATTTTCTTAATGTAATACACAGACTATCAAGTTAAAGCAATGTTACCCAACAGATGCATCTAATTTTTAACAATTCCACTTCATAGTACCTAAGCACATGTTAACATGTTTTTACACAACATCTTCACCCTTGTCCTTTGCTTTGATTTCTATAGCCAAGATCAGATTAGTCATTAAAATTCTGAAGTGCTTGGATTGAACATATTTTTATTTTCACACCATATGTCAAGTGCGAAATCATGCAGTCAAAAGGATGTCTTCAGATCGAAGTAATATCCAATTTTATGTGTTTCGACACTCTCTGAGATTTATTTGCCATAGATATTCCAGGGTGTATTTCAGTTCTGTGGAGCTAACCTGTGTTTGAATTTCTCTGGTTGTGGAGGAGCAGGAAAAGAAGAAAATTTGCTTTTGTGGCTTGGTCAAAGATGGTGAACTACTTTAGTGCTCTTGTGACTGATAATAGGCAAGGTCTTTAAAGAAAAATTGCAACTAGTGAGAATTCGCATGTAAGTTAGGGCAGTCTAAATCAGCTTCACTTTGCATTCAGATGCAGGTAAAACATTATCCTATATACTGATGGCACGGCTAACCATTAAATGTAAGAAAAATGAAACGGAGCATATAAGGGGAGAAATATATCCAAGAGAATAACTAATATCTACAATCGTTTCAGGAAAAAAATGGTCATATATGGAAAGAATCATGAGAACTGGGGCCCGGATTAGTCAACAGATTAAAAACTGAGCTATGATCTCACTTCACATTAGGATACATCACAATGGATATAAGATGCATCAGTGGTTCAGGATTTTACAGCCACTGTACCAATGAGATCCAAAGTTCTCCTGGCTGAAAAGGTGTGTAATTCTCTTTGCTTTCAGTTGTTTTCCTCTCACTCACGTAGTCACTCAAAAACAAAGTCATATAGGAGTCAAAATGGTGCAAGCTACATGTGGTATTCTGATTTTTCATTAGTTTTTTCTATTCTTTCAGACATTGCTTTGCCATCCATTGCTGCAAAATGATTTTAGTACATAGTGCAATTTAATCAGGACTAGGAATTTGAAGGTATATAGAGATATGCTTTTTTTTCAGAATTTGCTAATAGGTTCCTCATTTCCGAGTGGTTCTATTACCCACTTACATCAACGTTAAAAGCTAAATTGGCAATTCTGTACTCGTTAAAAAAAACACTGAAAATTGGTTGGATTCTCTTTCTGTGCCTACTTCAATACTCCTCAAATATCTGCTATTTAGAAGTTCGATTTGTAAATTTTGAAATTATGTTGTGCTTCAGTAAAGATGAAAAAAAGTTTGGAAGAGAAAGGAAGTATTCACCACCTTAAGGATTTTAGCAAGTCTCAAAATGCAAGTAAAAAGAATATGCGTTCTTGAGAGGTCTGTCTTGTCTGGAAAAGAACAACCATGATTCCTCTTTGAATAAAAGAAGGCATTACATTTTTGTTAACTGCATAATAAGACAATACAGTCTTGGCATGGATTAATTTGTTGGAAGAGAATGCAGGTTCTACCTGGAGGACAATTTGATAAAATATTTATGAGGTCAGGCTGTTCTGCCAGAAAGGGTTTTGATAGTTAGGGATGGAAAATGGAGAAACTAAAACAGGCTTCCACTGGGTGAGAAAGAGCCAGGAGAAAAGAAAATATTAAAGAGAAAAGGGAAAGAGAGGATCATATTGTATTTGGGGTGTTGGCAGGAGGGAAAAAAATGATGTGCAGAGAGAGAGAAAGAAGAGAGAAGGAGTTATAAGGAATGAGTAAAGGGCAGAGAAAAACAGCTGGGGATAAGGATATAGAAATCCATCAAGTTAACTTAGTACAGCATTGAAGTAGCAACATTGAAGAAGGTATGAACAAATACGTAGAGTCAGTTTGTTCACACATTTATCTGGCCTTTAGTGTGAAGGAGTTCTGTTAGAGCAGGGAAAGATAATCCTGGAGAAAATGAGTTTGTCAGAACAAGTTTGTAAAGGGAAAAGAGGACTGATAGTCAAAGCATGGAGAATAGTTAATTATAAAGAGAATCAGCTATATCAATGGAAAAAAAGGCAAAGATAGGAGAGGACTGAGAGAAAAGAAGTCATCAGGACAGCTGTACCAAAAATAAAGAATGTTGAGAAATCTAGTGCAAGGCAAATATGTGAAAAAAACATCTCTTAAACATCTGGGATTTTCTTCAGAGTTATGTTTCCATTTTGAGATGGGAAACATTGGCACTTTTTTATTAAAAGAAAGGGCTACAAATGAAATTATGTGAATTTTTGCTTTTGCATTGAAAGAATATTTTGTGATAATCTAATCTTTTTCCTCAGCAAAGGTTTTAAAAAATGATACTGAAAAAAATCAGTGATTCAAAAGATGACTCAATAGATAATGCAGAAAGAACTTAACTGATGGTCCAGGTGGACCAAGCAACAAAGACATTACAAAGAGAGTAATGTTTGGTGAAGATGAGGTCAGGTGTATGCTCCTCCTGGAGAGAAGGAAAGATGAAAGATGGCAGAACTAGGAAATACACAGATAACTATTCTACCACACAAAGTGAACTGTCCATACAGCTAGTTGAGTAAAGGGTATGAAAATGTGTGATAGCGCAGACAAAATAAGGGAGGGAGGCTGGTGATCAGAGGAGGAAAAGCGCTGATGTAGTACAATTTACAAGAGGAGAAGGCAGCATGGGAAGGAAAAATGTGAAATGAATTCAAGATAGCAGGAGCAAGACAAAGGAAGTTCTCTAACTCGGGCAAGCAGAGTGAAAAACAAAAGATTTTTGTAAAGAAAGACAACCATGAGAGCATTTCAACTGCCTCATTTTTTAGGGTGCATTTTCATTCCCTTGGGAAGCCTGCTGAGAAGACTTCAGAAATGAAAATAACAGGTCATGGATGGGATGAGTGATTTTGTTGCACTGTGTAATTATAATGGAAAACAGGTTTTGATTTTCTTTGGTTTGAATGTTAATGAGGTTTTATTGCTTTGTTTGGATTGGGGCTTTTTATCACAGTTTGCTTGTGTTCAATAAGCAGAACTTCTCAGGAGGCTATGGCTTCGGTGACATTTCAAAAGCATGGGACTTGCAGCCAGATGTGGGTCCTGTTACAAATTCTGCCACACATTTCCTGTGCAACTCTAAGCAAGCAATTTCACTATAGAGGCTCTGTGTGAGATTTAATTAAATTTTATGAAGTGCCCTAAGATTCTTAGATCCAGGATGAAATAAAAGTGTAATGTTATTTTTTGTATTGTGCTGTTTCACAGTGGCTGTGAAGGGCTGTTTAACTCTGTTATTTGTTGCTTGGAAGAGAGCTCACTTCTAAGCTTCATAATATGCAAACAGAAGAAGCAGGTGGGACAGGTTGGTAGCAGAGTTAGCCACATGGAACAATTATAACGTTTTACAGTATAAACACAAGATAATTGAAGTCAGTTCAAATTGTATCAGACACTATAATTACTGGTTGGAAATCACTGATTATGTGCTTGTCCACAAAAGGACAGACTAGGTTATCAGCAATACAGACGCTGCAAAGTAGGTGCTCCTAAAGAATCAGGGACCAAATTTTGCTCAAATTTGTATTACAGTAAAACAAATGACACCGAATACAAAAGTAAAGCCCAGTTTTACCTCAGCATAGCTAAGCACTCTATCTACTTCCCCCCTTCCCTCTCCCCACAGTTGCAAACTTCTAATGAATTTTGAGAATCAGTAATTACTGACTATCATCTTTCTAACTTTTTGAAGATGGCTGTCCCAAAAGAGATTTCTTATTAACCTTTATAAGCACGGGGAGGATACTTCTGCATTATCTTTGGCTGAAATGAGAGACTAGAAAGGTGACTGCAATTTCCATATGTTTAACTACTGTTTTAAAGTGTTAATAAAATGAAGTAAAATACTTCTTTTTAAAATGTGTGTCCTTACTTCACAGCTAAGTAACCATAATATGTCATACATGTGTGACCTAAAAGCTACAGTTTGCATTCCACTTTGGCCTACCACTGACCTTATAAATATGTATTCATATCTATTAAGCACTAAGCACTCCTGATTAGAATTAATATTAGCACATACTTAGAACTCATTTAATGAGTGCAAAAATTAAGCCATAGTCATATATAGTCAAATTAGCTGTAACAAAGATCTCTAAAAGTGACTCAGTCATAAGGCAGGAATATTTAGGGGCTTGGAGTGGAGACCTGCATCACATAGGTATTCTTAGAATTATCTTAATTTGACTGTTAACCATTTTTTTCTGTATCTATACTTTACTTATTAAATGTGAAATTGTATTTAAAATTCTGATCAAAAATACTGAATGATCTGTATTTCCTCATAGTTTCAGAATTTCATTCTTCAGTGAATATATTAAACGTCTAATGTGATGATGGAAGACTATGGTAGAATACATACCCAGTCAAGTGAATACAGTCAGATTGACATCAAACACATAGAAGACAGAGCTGATGAAGCAAGCCAAAAAATAATCTCATCAACTTTTATATTTTCATAAAATAAGTGAAATTGTATTTTGTGCTAACTTAACTAACACAAAGTAAAACCCTAGCCTGCCTGTGATGTGTAGGTATCAAAGAAGTCAGAAGGTCAAGGTACATCACATTTTCTCTTTGTAGACTTCAGCTCTTGCAAAACAGTTGCTAATCCAAGGCAAAATCCTTAGTATGATATAAGGCACTACATTGTTAGTTAATGTAAAAGAACACCCCTTCATTCCATAGATGTAGGCTTAGATATCATCTTGCTTTGGCCATTAACAAAGCAAAAGAGAAGGTATGAGGTATACCCTGATTAAGAGAAGAAGCAACAATCCTGTTGCAGACTTTCAGCTGTGGAGTAATCACATGGCTTGTCACAAAATAAATCACCTAATTCACTTGATTTTTTGCAAATCAATCCCAATTCATCAAAACCTATTTCTTAACTTTAAATAAATGCCAAACGATTTGACAAGTAAACTGTGCCCTGTAGGGTTCTTGCAACTAGTTTGGTATAGCTTTTGGCTACTCATTACCCATGCTGTGATTACTCATTTAATTGTAAACTTCTGTTGCTGTAGCCTGATTGGATCACTCAGGCTGCTCAGACCAATAAGTAAAACTAAGAAAAAAGTGCTGAAATTTTAGCAATGAGTGCTAAAATTGCACATGATTTCAGGTTAAAAAACAAAAAATAAAAAAAAACCCAAGCTTTTAAAAACACATCTTTAATCATCTCAATATAGAATGTATCAAATATTGTAGCTACACAAATAACAGATAGTCACAGCATACAAAATAATCTCTGAACAAAAATGATCTGCTATCTAACATCTCCTTAAACTATAATCTCTTATCAATAATACAAGTGTATTTACATACACACTGTACAATATCCATAGCTGCTTAGCTATATAACTGTTATATGGCACCCTTCTACTCAGCTGCTTATGGGCTGTAGCAATCTCCTTTAACAAAGTCTTTGGAACCAACACCCTTACCAACTAATTTTCTCTTCCACCCACCCCAATATTAATTTGTGTATGACAGCTTAGTTATTTGACTGCTACTTACAGGACCATCACAACTGAGTTGTCCTCATCACAAAAAAAAAAAAAAAAAAAAAAAAAAAAAGTTGAAATTGGGAAATAAGGACACTAATGTTAATGCAAACACTAAAATTTAGCTGGCTTGTAAAGTAATCTTTCTTTTAAAAATTATATTGAACAAAGACTGAACACAAAAGGGTAGAGCTACACCCTTGCATGTGCTATTACAGTTACTACACATTCTTGGTATTTTTGACATATCCCCATGAAGATGTTATTAATCATTTTGTCATTGAATCTGCACCTAATAGAAATACAAGAGAAGCATAAAATCAAAAGCAGAGTTTAGAAAAGCTTTTATGAGTAGGAGCCAGAAATGATGCTATTGTATCTAAATGCTTCTATCTCTTATTGATATGTAAGATTTGTTTTCATTTTTAAAAGAGAAAACAAAAAAAAATTCCCATTGAAATAAAATATCAGGATGATTTCTGATTTTAGTTACCGATAGTAAGATAGTTGTATCCTTAAAGGTATTATTAAAAGAATTAAAGGCTGCTTGGTACATATTAACTGCAGCGCACATTCCAGAAGCTTCTTTTTTTTTTTTTAATGTAGTTTAGAGTAATTAAATGTAGTGTTAACTTAAAAGTAATTTTCCACCTTTAGAAGAAAGATATCATTTGGGTGTCATTCCCTCTGAGAAGATTGCAAGTCTTGAGGTAGTTCGCAGAAAGCAAGTGTTACACGTAGAGCTGAGCTGCAGTTTTGTGTCTGGCCTTCAGGAAATGTCTACAAAGAACTGAAATCAATATGCTAGCCAAGGAAAAATCTTTTAAGATCAGATTAAGAATTAATAACCAAAATTGAGACTACAATAGATTGATGAATGCATGGAAAATGAGACTATTAAATGCAGGCTATGCCTTAAAAAAATTATAGGTCTGCCTCCCTTGATCACCCTGAAAAAGGGCTTTAATAACCTTATTCCTTCGCTTCAAAATAGAAGCCTTTCTAGCTTTCCAGAACAATCAAATAAATTTTACTTTGTATATTAAAGCTTAGTATAGTTGGAATAGCAAGGAGTTTATAAAGATATAGGAGAGAAAAGAGTTTAAGATACTTTAAAGAGTTTAAGATACATTATGTTTGTAGTCACATACATAAATTGCAAAAGACATGGCAAAAGAGGATTTTATATATGAACAGATAGGTTTGACAAGTTTCTGGAAACTGCACTACTGAAATATAGTGCAAACTGAACAATGAAATTACATGAGAAGTGTTAAATCTGATTGTGAATTTTGCACCAATAGTGTTATCAGAAACCTCAGTTTTCTATTTATTGCTCTTCTCTGTGAGAAAAATTATAAGTTTTTCCTTTTGAAATCATTTTAGATTGTTTCTGGTTTGGTTCTTGAACTCACACAGAATTATACAGAATGGCTATGGTTGGAAAGGACCTCTGGAGTTTGTCTAGTCCCACCCCTCCTGCTCTGAGAAGTGTCAACTAGAGCAAGTTTCACAGGGCTGTGTCCAGACAGGTTCTGAGTATCTCCAAGGATGGAGACTCCTGGCCTCCTGGCCATGGTGTGCTCTTTGCCTTCCCAGTGAAGATGTTCCCGAGGTGGAGGGAGGCTGCGGCTTTCCAAGAGTGCCCGGTGCCATGGCTGTCTGTGCCTGTCTGTGCTATGGCTATCCAAAAGCAGGCTGGTGTTCAGCTTGCTGAGGAGGAGATGGTGTTTTCCTTGGGGTCACTGGTGGGGCCTCAGTGTGTTTGGGAGGTACTGGGAGCTGTGAAATCACCTCCAAAGCTACCCAAGGGGGAAACAGTTTGGGGCAGGGAGGGAGCTGAGTGAAGCTTGTGAGCTGGCATCACCCCTCTTTTTCTTGCTCTCCTGTGGCAGTCTGATTCACAGACTCCGATGTGCTGGATCAGAATCAACTTTATTCAAGCAAGCAAGCCCTTTATATAAGCTCTAGCCCGGATCGGTACTTTCTCGAAGGTCATGTTCCCATCATCACTCCTTCTCATTCCATGGGGCTACTACCTTATCTACATACTGCTATTTATTCCTCCCAAGCCTTTTGGCTCCTTAACTCTATCTTGCCCAATCCCTCGCTGTCCGCCCCTACATCTCCCCCTTTTTTATTTTCTAAACCAAATATTGCCAATGCAGTGTGTATTTGTACAACAAGTACTTGATGCAAAGCCCTTCGAGTCATTCTCTGCATAAGGCTTATTAAGCAGTGGAGATAGATAGCAAGAGCTAAAAATCTTAGCAAGATTACCAATCCACATGCCAGTACCTTCTTAACCCACAACCCCAAACCTAACGTCCAGTCCTATCCCTCAAAAGGGTTCCACTCTGATTCTATCTACAACTTTTTAGTAAGGTCGTGTAGTCGCCGTAAGCTTTTATGAATAGATATTGACCCTGCACGAGGCAGGCAGGTATTGCCAGTAAATGTCCCGACATGGGCTCATCTTAACTGGCTCTCAGTCCTCGTTTGGTGTTTCGAGGGATGCGTCAACAGGTCGAATCAGCCGTGCAGGCATCCAACGAGGCCCATTACCTGTAGAGACACAAGCATAACCTTTCCCCCATATTATTCAGTCTACCGGTTCACTCCATTGACCTGTTTCCAGGTTCTTATAGTGAACCCGAGGCTGTTCTCACCACGTAGGGCATGAGAAATGCTTATTAACTGCACTTTGGTCTGTATAATGGTTTAAGAGGTTGAGAACATGTAAGGCTTTCCATAGTTGCTCTTGTGGGAAGGCACCGGGGCTATTCCCCCTTTTTTGTTTTTCAAGCATGTTTTTTAGAGTACGATGGGTACGTTCCACTATTGCCTAGCCAGTTGGGTAATAGGGAATTTCAGTCACGTGAGCCATGGCAACTTCGAATAATATTTTGGGCTTGGTCTCTTATGATAAGTTTTTTGCAGCGCTTTTGCATTTTGGAGAAAAAAAAGAAATCATGGGACAATTTAGCCTGCTGATCAAAAGTCCCTTGCTGGGTTCTGCTGGGTTTTCCTCCTTTGTCAGGAATGGGCAATCCTCCTGACATAGTTGGACCAACTTTTTTTTTTTTTTTTTTAAATCACACACTCTCTTTCTCTCACTCTCTGGGAACCGCACTCACACCACCTGGGGCTTTAACCACCCGAGGCTGAAGCGGGCGGCTTCCTCAGCCAACGGGTGCCCCAGCCAGTTCCCAGGCTATACACACTCGCACACACAGTACTGCTCACACTCACACCAGTCACAGTGACTCTAGACTTCTGTCTTACAGTCTTGCAGTGCGCCTTATGCTGATCAGGCTGCACACTCCCCTTTCCGGCCGGACCGAGCTGGGACTTAAAACCCACTCAAACCCTGGGGATGGGACTTGCACCCATCCCCTGGTACGCCTTACGGTGGCCAGCCCGCGTACCCCTTATAGTGCACTGTTACCAGACCAGAATTTAGAATTTAGACGGGAATTTAAGACTCACCTTTTCGGTGCCTCTCGTTGCCAAAGATCCCAGGTGAACTCACCCGATGGCACCAGATGATCGTTCGGAGATGAGAGGCCCTGACAATGGTCGCCTAGGGTCCCACCTGGGTTGCCAAACTGTTACGGAAATTAGGCTTGTCAGCCACCATAACAGAGCCCGACCCTAGGTTCCCGCAGAAAAGTTCAGAGCCAAATCAAAGCAAATTAGATAATTAAATTTTAATAACACACGTGCAGTAATTACAGCTCGAGCTGGGTGCCTCCGAACAGGGACTTATTGATTCAGACATTACAGAAGAATCTGTCTTTGTTGCAGTTGTAGATACAATTTCATTTCTATGTCATAAGGTGTATCATTTTCCATTGGTAGCTCAAACACACACCTAAGTTTCAAATGCATGAGTTCCTCTGGTTTTGCCTCTTTCCATGCTGCTTCCATATCTGAAGTATCAGCTGGAGCAAACATAGACTGTTGTTGTTTTTTGGTTTTTGGTTTTTTTTGCCATAAACTTGTGTTTACTTTACTCATTAGGATCATAGTCCAAAGGCTGTAGCATCATAGAAACATTAATTGATGTTCCTGCATCAATAATTCCACTGTTAGGTCTTACACAGTATCTACATGGTGCTGTGGTCTTAACTTTGAAGCACATATTTCCATCTGTAGGATTGCCGAGCTTCAGGTTTGTGGTGACAACATCTGTGAAAGGCTCTTTAAATTTGAGCTCGTGATGCGGTTTGAGGCTGAGGGCCTGCTCCGCTTTCACCACGTTCCTCCTCCTGCTGCTCGGCAGTAGTGGCATTGGGCGGAGGTGGCACCAGGTGGAGAGAGGAAGGGCCGGGCGGGAGGGGAAGGAAGGCAGGAAGGAAAGGAGGGAAGGAAGAAGGAAGGTGGTGGGTGTACCCGGCCGGTGTAGTCACGCCCCGCCGAGCGGCCCTGGGGCAATGGATCCTTCCCAGAAGGCCGGGTCAGTGGGGGGGGTTGTGAGCAGTCCGCACTCACGGGCAGCCCCGTCTCTTGAGGGGGCGGTGGTTCCAAAGGGGCCGTAAGATGGACACAGCAAGGCGCATTAAGGGGCGGATAGAGGTCCGGCTCCTGTTCCGGATCGATCGGCCCTGGGTCAAATGGATTGTCTGGGTCGTTTCCTGGGGAGTCCCGTCCACCCACCGCCCCCACCACCGTGTCGCTTGATGGAGGTGCTGTGGGGGCTGCGGGTGCCGCCGGTCCCTGTGTTTTCTTTTTGTTATGCTCTTTCAGGGTCTCAAGCAAGATACGCCATGGGGCTAAAAGTCCTGCTGCCGTCTTACCGCTTCTTGTTGCCGCGTCCGAGAGTTTAACTTCAATTGAGCCCCACGTACCAAGGCTATAAATCGTACTGGAATTCACCTCGGGACAGTTCGAGCGTGCCCACACTAATAGCATTTTGAGATCTTGGGGGGGCATCTCTGTGCCGTGCTGTTTCGAAGTCTTTTGCATTACATTTAGCACGGACCTATCCTGCAGGGAGATTCCGTTTCCCACGACTCCCACGCATTCCTGGCTGCTTACCTCCATCCAGCGCTAGGTACCCTGTTGCACACAACGCCGCTTCCTTTCAGCGGCTCCCCTTCTGCTTCCTTTCAGCAGCTCTCTGTTCAGCCAGGCTCTGCCACCGGTTCAGCTAACCGCTGCCTCTACAGCCCTGGACGAAGTCAGTCCTCAAGTCCCTGTTCAGGCGCCATTTGTGGCGGTCTGATTCACAGACTCCGATGTGCTGGATCAGAATCAACTTTATTCAAGCAAGCAAGCCCTTTATATAAGCTCTAGCCTGGATCGGTACTTTCTCGAAGGTCATGTTCCCATCATCACTCCTTCTCATTCCATGGGGCTACTACCTTATCTACATACTGCTATTTATTCCTCCCAAGCCTTTTGGCTCCTTAACTCTGTCTTGTCCAATCCCTCGCTGTCTGCCCCTACACTCTCCCTGGTTGCTGGGCTTGCAGATGGTGGAAATCCAAGGGCGGGAGCGTGATGGAAGTAGCCTTTGCAGAGCTCTCGCCTCTGGAGTTTGGAGCTGCATCCCTCAGTGGACAGATGAGAGCTTTCCTGGGGCTGGGAGCACATTGGGCTGCTGCCAAGCACTGTGGGTGGGGAAAGCCCTGGGGGAAGCTGGCAGAAGCCATATCTGCCCCTGCCCTCCCTAGAAATGCTGAAAGCAGGGACAGTTGTCCTCAATCCTCTTGCCTTCTTCATGCTTCCTGCCTTCTCCTTTTCTCTCCCTTGTGCTCCTCCCTCCTCTTCTGCCTCCCTCCTCCCATGCCTCTGGCAACACAGGGCACCATGCCTCCACCAGGAAGACCCTGCAAGAGGTGGCGGGGAAGTGCTGGGCAAGAGTCCCCCTGTGCCTCTCAGCTCCTGTTGCCTCAGTGTTGGGGGCAGTCTCCTGAAGGGCATCCCCCCATGTGTGCCAGGCCTGCGTCTCACCCTTGGTCCCACTTCACGGCGCCCCAAGCCCAGGACTAGGCGTCTTTGTGGGAAGGTGTTGGGTGCTGGGGGAGGCACCCTTCCCCATGCAGCACCAGCAGCCACAGCCCTTCTGCCCTGTGAGTGAGAGCTGCCTCTGTTTTCACAGCCCACGTGCATCATCCCCTGACCCGCTGTCCCTGCGGCCAGTGCAGGAGAGAGGGACTGTGACAGAGCAGCTCTGCCACCCAGCAGGTGGCACCTGGGGAGGAGGGGAGGACACAAGAGTCATCCGAGCATCCCCAGGCAGTTCCATGACTTGCGTGAGTGCCTGGCTGGCTCTGCAGGAGCCTGGCTGGGGGTGGCCAGAGAGGGCTCTTTTGGAGCTGTGGCTTCTTCCTCTGGCATGTGCGGTTCTGTGCGTATGTGTGGATGCATGTGCGTAGAGCAGGTCCTGGTCTCTGGGCATGGCTGGGGAGTGCAGAGATAGGCTTTTTGGGAGAAGTGGTTCTGAGCTCACACCCACGCCTGCTTCCCTCACTTGCAGGATGAAGAAGCTGAGATGGAAGATATGGATGAGGAAGAGGACAGCAAAGGTGTTCCCATGGCCAGGGGCAGATGGCATGCAGCCTGCCGCTGGAGAAGGCCTGTCTTGTGAAGGGAAAGCGGAGAGAGCAGCTCCAGGGGACAGGGAGGCCTCATGCAAGCCCACAGGGTGACAGATGGTCCACAAGGGCAGGCAGCTGAAGAAGCAGCACCCTGCTGAGGCTCAGAGCTGGTGGAAGGCAGTGCGGGGCTGCTTTTGCTGCAGACAGAGGTGCCAGGAGGCCGGCAGGACCCTGAATCCACCTCTGTCACCCGCCCTGGCAAGAAGGCCTAGGGATGCCCCCACCTCAGGGCAAGAGGTGGAGCATCCCCCCTTGGGCCCTGGCAGCACCTCCACCCTGCAGTCTGCTGCCTCCATAGGACAGGACAGCAGCTGCCTGGCTGGCAAGAAAACACAGGTTGTACTGGTGACCCACATGGTCGCCCTTTGCTTTTACATGGCCAGACAGATAAGCTCCCCGTGCAGCTGGGCCAGTTCAGACAGTGAGAGCTGTTCTGAGGACTGCAGCTCCCTGCCCTGGGAGGATGCAGAGGAGAAGAGCGAAAGCTGTGCCTCCAGCTGTGTCCTGGAGGTGGAAAGTTTGAGCACCTCTGGGTCTTGTGGCGATGCAAAAGACCCTGCCATGAAAAAAAGCTTACACCTCCATGAGGAAGGAGAAGACCGGAACAAGAGCTGCGCTGCCAGCCCCACTGAGGACACTGGCAGTGAGTGAAGATCCCTGCGCTGCCAGGATGCAGACAAAGAGGATCGGGATCCACACCTCCAGCTCTGCCAGGAGTGTTGGTGGTGAGCAAAGACCCATACCCAGTGAGGAAACCAACTGAGTGATGTTTGTCTGCAACTCCAGCTCCGCCTTTGACATGGGCAGTGAGAAAAGGTCCCAGGGCAGCTGGGCACAGTGAGAGCAGCATCAGCAACTGCAGCTCCATCTCGCCTGTGACAGGCAGGCGTTGCAGTGAGTTACACCAGAGCAGTCAGGGCCACCCTTGGCTGCAGCGCCCACAAGATGGTGGAGTTGAGCATCGTGTGAGGAGGGAGCAAAGCAGAAAGCAGGATCACAAGCCTGGCCTTCAGAAGAGCAGACCTCAGCCTGTTCAGGGATCTGCTTGGAAGAATCCCATGGCATACTCTTCCCTGGAGGGAAGAGGGGTCCAGGAGAGCTGCCTGATAACCAAGGATCATCTCCTCCAAGCTCAAGAAGGAACCATCCCAACAAACAGGAAATCAAGCAAGGAGGCCTGCATGCATGAGCAAGGAGCTCCTGCCTCAGCTCAAACAGAACAAGGAAGATTACAAGAGGTGGCAGCAGGGACAGGTGACCAGGAGAGTGACCCTGACACATTCCCCAAGCATGCACGCAGGTGGCTGGGAGAGCTAAAGCCACTTGGAGTTGAAACTGGCAAGGGATGTGAAGGGCAACAAGAAAGGCTGCTAGAAGAACATTTGCAGCAAAAGAAAGGATAGGGAAAAGGTGGTCCCGCTCCTGTACTGAATGCCACCTTCGCCTCCATGTTACTGGTAAGATCAATCCTCAGCATTCCTGGGCCACAGAGCAGCAGGGAAGTCTGGAGCAAGGCAGACTTACCCTTGGTGGAGGAGCATCAGGTTAAGGAACACCTCAACAAACTGGACAGACTTGAGTCCCTGGGCCCTGATGGGATGCACCCACAAGTGCTGTGGGAGCTGACCAATGTCATTGCAAAGCCACTCTCGATTATGTTTGAGAAAGGTCATGGTGATCAGGAGAGTGTTCTGAGGACTGGAGAAGAGCAACTGTCACCCCTCTCATCTTCAGGAAGGGCAAGGAGGATGCAAGGAATTATGGGCTGGTCTGCCTCACCTTGAGCCCTGGGAAGGTAATGGAGCAACTAATCCTGGAGACTATTTCCAGACACATGACAGACCGGGAGGTTATTGGCACCACTCAGCATAGGATTATGAATGGGAAGTCGTGCTTAACCAACCTGATAGGAGATCTTGCCCCTCTTCTCAGTGCTGGTGAGGCCCCACCTGGAGGATTGTGTCCAGTGCTGGGCTCCCCAGTACAAGAGAGACATGGCTTTACTGGAGCAAGTCCGCTGAAGCACTGAACAGATGATTAAGGGGTTGAAGCCTGTGTCTTACCTGGAGAGGCTGAGAAAGCTGAGACTGTTCCCCCTGCAGAAGAGAAGGCTCAGGGGAGATCTTCTCAGTGTGTCTAAATAGGAGGGTGTCAGGATGCCAGACCCTGCTGGTGCCCAAGGACAGGACAAGAGGCACTGGGCACAACCTGAAACACTGGAAATTCCACTTGAGCACAAGAAAACACTTCTTTCCTGTGTGGGGGGTTCAACACTGGAGCAGGTTGCTTATAGAGGTGGTGACGTCCCCATCCTTGGACATATTCAGAAGCCAGCTGGGCATAGTCCTGCTCAGTCTGCTCTAGCTGACCCTGCTTGAGCAGGGGAGTTGGACCAGATGCTCTCCAGAGCTCCCTCCCAACCCCAACGATTCTGTGAGATGTGGAAGGCAGGATTAATGCAGAGTCCAGTTGGGGAAATGAATGGCCACAGGAAGAAGAGAAGAACTCTTTCTGGATGGGAGTGGGAGAGGCAGTTTGGTTTTTTTTTTTTTCTTGTGGGAGGGTTGCTTATTTTTTCTTTTTTTAACTCATCTGTATGGCCACTACTGCTTGTAACCAAACAAGCAAACCAATAAACCAACCACAAGGGGCTGTATCTTTCAAGCCCCGCAGTCTGGCTTGAGTTCACATCTCTTGAGAATCCCAAGAGGAAACAAAAATACCCCCGTAATCCAAAAGGAAGAAGAGAATCACATTGTTTCCCAGAGAAGACAAAAGCTGCAGTGCGAACAACAGCAGCATGCCAAGGAGGATGCTGGCCCATTTCTGATCCCTGGCTGACCCCACAGACCAGGCACTTGCTTTCCTCACCATGAATGTGGACAACAAGCCCAGCAACACTACAGAGACAAGGTGTTCTTCTATTTCTCTTTCCTGATCCATCAGGCAACCCCCCTTTCCCTGCAAGGAGCCTTGCGTTTTCCATGGCCTCCTCAAGTATCCCTAAAGACAAGTGATCAGGACTCCAAAGATTCAAGTCCCTTGCGTTGCCATACTGCTGCTTCACCATGGAGGTTCCCCCTCCAGGTCCCTGCCCACCATGGCAGAACTGCTTTGGCTTTCTCATTTCTCAGGCAAATCTTAGAGTGGCCAGATGTATGGGCAGTGAAACACTGCTCTTTTTCCCTGGCATGCTTCTCTTTCCTGCTCTCTATGCCCTTCTTACTTCCCCACAGAGTCTAGAAATGAAGGAGAAGCCTGTGCCTGTGCCACCGCCTGCCCTGGACATCTGCTTATGGTCTGAGGCCAAAGATGTCATGGAAAAGGCCACAGGTCCCGTGAGGCGCCCAGGACACACAGAGCCTGGGGTTGATCCTGGAGGATGGGCACAAGCTAAGTCGGCCAAGGCTGATCTCAGAGGGGACATCTGTGTCCTGAACCATTGTGGGATGGCGGGGACCTGAACTGAGAGGGCTGAGCCAGGGCTTGACCTCAGGGGAGTCCTACGCAGAAAATGAGGTCCAGCTCTGATCTCAGGGGATGCTGGAGCCAAGTGCTGAGGCCGGACCTGACCTCAGACAAGTGCTCAGTGCACCTGAGTGGGGATGGCATGTTTAAAAGAGGGGGGAAGGGGGAAAGAGAGCTTGTGATCAGCCTTGGGTGACTCTTGAGCAACAAGCATTTGCTGGGGGTGGCCGCGGGCCCGCCACTTGGGCCTCTCTGGACCTGGGAGAAACCCTGAGGAGATGACAAAGTTGGGATGGGCACAGGGCTCCCCTGTGAGCCCCCAGCTGGGTGCTCAAGTGGCCCAAAGTAAGGAAGGAGCAGAGGTCAGAGGGGAGGATCTCCCTGCAGGTGACCCCTTGGGAGCACTGGGGCCCCGCATGACCTCAGGAGACCTCAGTTACACCACCGGGGCACAACCGGTGCCAGACAGCAGCACAGGGACAGGCCCCACAGCAGCAACCCAGGCCTGCAGCTGACTGGAGATGGCCTTGGAGCTCCCCCTGGGCACCCTCTGAGCTCCAAAAACCCTGGTGCTGGAAGGCTGGAGATAAGCCATCCCGGGCTGGTGTCCTCATGGATGTCTGTGTCAGGAGCTAGCAGATGCCAGAGCACAGCCCAGAAACTGCTGCCCAAAGTGCTGCCCCTGCCGGCTGTGCTCTGGGCTGGCACTCAGATCAATGCCTGAGCCTCTCCCTCCTTTGTTAGCTAGCTGATGAGGAGAACGATATGGGGAAGTGGTTGAAACTGCCCCTCCTTTTGCCAGGGTGCAGTGTGCGAGGAAGAGGTGCTCAGCCTGCAGTGGAGGTAACGCAGCTAATCCGCTCCCTGGGGCGAGGGGAGGGCAGTTTTACTGAGAGCAGTGACAGTCCCTGCTGCCTGGGGGGAAGGGCAGCATTTATAATGCAGGCACTGTGGCTGCGATCATGCTGGAAGCAGCGTTTATAACTGATGTATAATCAAGCAGCTCTTAAACGTGTGTTTCACAGAGGTGAGGGGCCGAACGTGCCAGGCATGAACAGCCGGTTTCGGGTGGGGGCTGCAGGGCGCCCTGTGTGTGGGGAGGCCATGAGCTGCCCCGGGCCGGTCACAGCCAGTTCCAGCCGGCCCCACAACGGCTGGTAGCAACTCCCTCATGCCAGGGAGAGGTCATCCAGGGGAGAGCATGGCGCCCCTGCTCAAATGTATTCAAGAAACGGCCACAGCGGCTCGGGGCAGGAGATACCGGAGGAGACGTGCAAGGGTGCCCGTGAGGGCACACATGGGAGAGGACACCAAAGGGAACACAGGAGGAGAAGTGTGATGAGGTGTGTTTGGAGAAATGAGACAGAGGAGGCAAGAAGAAGGGGACATTGCTGGGGACATGGCTGGAGGCACGGTCCTGCAAGGAGGGACTCCAAGGGACTGCAGCCCGTGGAGAAACCCGTGCCAAAGCAGAGGAGCCAAGTCAGAAGCCAGGAGCAGCAGGAGAAAAGAAGAAGCGTGGAACAACAGAAGGAAACCAGCAGGCGTTGACCCCATGCTCCGGCACCGCCTGTGGCCTCACTGAAAGGATTGGGATGGCCTGAGTGTAATGGGCAGCGAGAGCAAGGGGAGGGCAGACCAGGAAGATTTCCCTCAGTTGAGCTTCATGATGTTTCTCTCTGCCCATCTCTCCAGCTGTCGAGGTCCATCTGAATGGCAGCACAGCCCCTCAGGTGTACCAGCCACTCTGCCCAATGTTGTATCATCTGCAAACTCCATGAGGGCACACTCTGTCCCACTGTCCAGGTTAATGAAGATGTTAAACAGTATTGAACCCAGCACTGACCTTTGGGGTACTCCTGTAGTGCCTGGCCTCCGGCTGGACTTGATGCTGTAGGCCCTCTGAGCCCAGCAGTCCAGCCAGTTTTCAGTTCACCTCACTGCCCCTTTATCTAGCCTGCACTTCATCAGCTTGTCTATGAGGATCTTATTTACGGGAGACAGTGTCAAAAGCCTGCCTAAAAACATCCACCACTCTGCCCTCATCTGCCAATCCAGTCATCGCATTGTAGAAGGCTATCAGCTTGGTTAAGCATGATTTCTCCTTTGTAAATCCATGCTGACTACTCCCAGTCACTTTGTCCTTCATGTGTTTGGAAATCTTCACCAGGATTAGTTGTTCCATCTTCCTATGGATCAAACTGAGGCTGACTGGCCTGTAGTTTCCTGCATTGAGCTTTTTGATTACTGGAGTGGCATTTTCTTTCTTCCAGGCTTCAGAAACCTGCCCCAGTCACCACAACTTTTCAAACATTGAGAGTAGCCTTGCAATGACAGCAACCAGTTTTATTCAGCGCTTCTGGGTGCATCCCATCACGCCCCATGGCCTTGTGTGTATCTAGTTCGTTTAACATTCCCTAAATGTTCCTCTATCAAGGAGAATAGGAGGATACAAAAAATGTATTAGAATCAAATTGCTTCATCTCATGAAGTTTCTAAAGCAATTCTTTCAACTTTTATACCTAGAAAAAAATAAGTACTTGAGATTGCCACTTTTCCTTTTAAGATGGGACAAAGATAAGACCTGAAATTCTGACTTTTTTGTTCAAGCTTTCTTGGTACCTGACATCTCCCATAGAAGCCAGTACTAGCTGACATGTTTTGAAATCAGGCTGCTTGTGTATAGATTTCAATATGGATTTTATCTCATCTGTTTTTAAGAGCATTGACAAAGTGAAATGTCTTTGATTATAATAAGAATGGCAAAACTAACTTAAATCTGATAAGCAGTGTATCAGAGAAATCATAAGGTAATAAAATGCATTTATTTTGCAAGTTTTCATATCTTAATTCTACCCATTTATTATACCTATCTGGAAGAAAAATCCATATGATATATTGGATATTAAAGTAGCAATTCTTCCAAACAGCCCAGAAGAGGCAAGGAGAGCAGAAGGCATGTATTTGTTACATTTCTCCTAATTATTCTCTCTTCTGTTACACCCTATCTGTATTATTAATCACTGGACTAGTACCATTAAGGTGTGGCTATAATTATACAAGCTTAATGACTTAGCAAGTTGTGAATAAATGATTAAAGAGAGAGCACAAATAGCCAAAGCTGGTGGATGGTTTTAAGGCTAAATAAAATAAATTAATTTTAAAGATGGATCAGCTGCAACGTAGTTGGCCATTAAAGCAAGGTGGCTGTTTCAAGTATGGGAGGTGGCATGTACAAAGTTGCAAAGTCAATATGGTGTTAACATGATATACATATGCCACTTCCATGAAAAAAAGGGTTTGTTTTTGTTTTTTTTTCCTAAGATGTTAGAAACATCTTGGATCTCAAAGAACAGCTATAGTCCAAAATATAACCTACTTATCCCAAGCATTTCTTCCTTGTGTATCCAAGTATGCTAGCTTTCAAGTGTGTGGATTACTAATGAAGATGAAATATTTGAATTTTATATAGCAATGTGAATGCTAGAAACAAATGAGAATAATATTCTAACTGTGTAAAATGATTAAAACCAACATGGAAATGGATTTTAACAATGGACTGTAGATGGAATACACTTCTTTTGGCTCTTACAAGATAGATTAGAGGTCACAGGTGACTATCTGAAGCCATGTCACAGGAGCTGTATAAAGAAACCAAATGGGTGAATTCTGTGTGTAATTTTTTTTACCACAATACCAATTACAAAAGCCAGAGTTAATATTTTTAAAATCAGTTGAATAAATCACTCTATCACTATGTTAAAATTATGATTAAAGAAACCTTGTTAATATAAGTTAAGTGAAATAATGATAATTGTTTATAGTTTACATTAATGAATTTATGTATTATACTGTATTTAGAATTTGTGAATTATTTATAATGTCATGCCTTTAGTAAATGAATCTATTGCTGGCTAACAAATAAAATTAAGTATATATTGCATATATTTTATATATACATTACATTCTAATGAAATGTGTAATGTGTGTGCATAGTTTGTGTGTGTGTATACAGACATATGTATAAATATGTAAATGCAACACTCAGAATACTCAGAAGAAAGTGTTCTTAGCCCTGGTCTTCAAGAGAGGGAAAACAATGGGGCTTATAATAGAGTGTTACTGTTTCGTTTTTTCCTGCGCTTAACCTTGCAACAGGTTGCAGGTGACTAATAATCAAGCAGAGCAACTGAACATTAATTGTCTTCTGTAGGGAGTAGCGATAAGATGTGACCGGTCCCAAATGATGTTCATAACAATTTCACTGTTTTTTGAGAGAAGATAAGTGTTTTCTCAAGTATCTTTTTTTTCTACATGGAAAAATGTTTAAATGGAAGTATCAATGTAGTTGTTTCATAGGAAAAATACTTGTTGATAACACTCTAAATAAAAATGAGCAAACCTCAAATATACTCCATCTTAATCACACTTTCAATGCTAGGAATTTTTTGTGTGCAGTCTTCCATTATAACAATCAACTCTCTTGAAAGACCTTCTTACAAGCAAATGGTAAAAGGGAAAGATAGTTGATGTCTGATTTAATTACTGATATCATCATTGGGTTTTGGCTCCTCAGTAATTTGAACTTTACTTATTTTCTGTAACTGATCTAATGTTTTCATAATATTATGATCTTTCCTCTAACAGGAGACTTAATTATTTTAATTGTTAAAATTAAATACAAAATTTTAAATGTTTCATTTTCGTGGATAAGTATATCAAATAAATGGAACAGCATAAGCTGCATAGAATAAGGATTTATTAAGATAGACATCTATTGGCTTCAACAGATCTTTTAAACCAAGGACACAGGTAAGAGACACCTGCAAACTTTTTTTTTTTTTTGAGTTATTGGGCATGCAGTCCCTTACCAAACACAGTGCAGACTCTATGGTAAGTGGAGCAGATGCTTCCAGCTGTAGAGATAGACCATGGCTACAATCACTCAGCTGAAAGTGCGTGCTTGTCCAGCAGGTCTAATGGGCACCGTCAGCTGGAGAGAGTCCTTGTTCAACTCCAGTCATTCTGATAATCTCCGTCTGAAGATACAGAGTGATTGTTTGGCTGGAAATCTGCCTTTAAAAGCCTCTTAACGGTGATTCTAATGGATTTGTCATGGAGAATTTTAGAGAGAGGTTAAACTTGGCTGTCATTCCACAGCATTTGAAAAAGGAATGAGCTCCTTTGGTAGGATGATATGGTTTTGTTTAAAAATAACACTGAGCTACTGCCTTTTAAAAATGTATACCTGCAGCATTCAGCTGGTTTTATATCTGTTAAACTTTAAGGAGGAAAAAAAAATTAGAAGATGGCAGATGAATTTACTTTTTTTATGGTTTCTGTGTTATGCTATTTACTTGACCAGTTTACACATGAGCATAATGAAGGTGTACAAGTAAAAGGAGTAAGCGAGCACAAGACTGACCTGTACAGTTGCCAGACACAACACCTGTGGATTTTTTTTTTCTACAGCAAATAGAGCTGTAAAATCACTTAAGCTAATAGAAATGTTGTAAGCTTAGTTTTGGATAGATTTGGCTTTTTGTTGTTGTTTTTGAACCATACCAAAGAAGTCTCTCTCAAAAATGTATTTTTCTATAATGTTAGATTTAAATAAGATACCCTTAAAACCTATGGAATTTAAAAGAAAATAATGATCTTTCCACCAGCGCTTTCTCAGTTTTCCTGGGTGAAAACTTTCCCAGGTGTGCCTCCACGTGAATCCAAGAATGCTGTGGTAATACTAATGCAGGCTGCAGCTGCCCACATAAGGTTTGATCTGAAGCACATATTTAAAACTCAACACTTTCAAGCATAAATCTAAATGTTTTGTTGAACTGCTGCCTTTAAATGCATGCATATCTCCTTTTACACACAGGAAGAGTCACACTAACATCTACAACATCATTCACTTGAATTCAGTTAAACCCAAATCTAAAGCTCAGGTACAATGGTGTTCTATCAAGTGTTTTGTCAATAAGAGATGGCTTTCTACAAAAAACAAAGCAAATTAATACACTGTCTTGCTACCTTGAAAGTATGGTGGTCTTTATTAATTACTTTGAATTATCAGTTTCTACACTATATTCCCAAAAAGTTAATTTCCTTAAAAACTCTACTGTCTTCTCATTATTGCCAAGTTCATCGCAGTTAACCTTTATTATCACTTTCATTAAGGGGATAACCATTCTTTTCTTAAGTAAAAACTATCTTCTATTTAAAACCGTAGGAAAAAAAATTGAATAGAATATATATTTCTAAATGAAGCTAGAGTAATTTTATTTTCCAAGCAATTATGCAAAGGCTAAAATAAATCATTCCTTCTAATAGAAGAAGTTTTCATAAATCATACCCTCTGATTACAAGAAAAAATGAAGCAAAATAGGCCGTAATTTATTCTAATATTTTGTCCCAGCAGGATGAAATGAACTTTCTTATGAAATCAGAAGGATCCCTAATACAGATACAGTGTGTTATCTCAGAAAAAAAAATACCAAAATATAAAGTAGTTTTTTAAAATATCAAACTCTGGCATAAAAATATGTCAGAATTGAATCACCATATAGCATTGCATTAAGTTTACATTCTGATCTGATTATGATTGTCATAAATGTTGGATCTCTATAGAGATCATTGAAATATAGAAACTGTGGTGGCAGATTTCATTATGATCTTAATGCATCTCTCTTTAAACACCAATATTTATCTCAGTTTTGCTCTAAAGTAGTCATTTCTCTTTAGTAATGATTTACGTGAACTCAAAGGTGCCGTGTTGCAGAAGATTAATAGACTTGCAAAGTGCGATATTTACTTCATTAAATCCTTAGTGAAAAACTTAAAACATTTGGATAGTACTTATATTTTGGAACAACATTTTTGCATTTCATCCTTAGATGAAACACAGAGTTAAGAGATGATAATTTACACTTTCTCCTAAACTTTTCATTACAGAGTTCCACAATTCAGATTCATTTAAAGTATTCCTACTTTAAGTCATATTAGCTTTACTCCTCTTGTGCTATTTTTGTGTTTTCAGTAGATTAGTTATACAATCTCTCACAGCTTAAGAGTAAATAGAACAATTAACAGAATATGTATGAGGAAATGTAAATCAATAGAAGTGGAAACTGTCAGAAAATATAAAGAATATAAATCTGATAATGTTAACTCAAAAATGGTTTTCAAGTTCTTCAGAAATAAATCTCTCAAAATAAGAAGCTAATCCCTTTCTTGTTCATAATCTACTTGTTCATCCAAATGAAAATAATGCTAACATTTGGATGGTTCTGCTCCTGCACTGGACAGAAATCTTGTTAGTCAACTCCACTGCTCATTTTTAGGTTCAAAATGGAAACTATGTTTAAGACTTTCCATGATGTATTCTGTACTTTCAAGGGATTGTTCATGTACCCCTTGTTCTTTTTTCCCATATTATGATCTTACAGACATGCTCTGTATCTTCCTATCTTGCTTTCCGTGCTGGGAACCAAGACCACCAATTCTGTTTTTCTTTCTAAGTGCATTTTTATTTGTAGAATAAATGAGAATTTTGTGAGGAATATTTTGATATTTCATAGATTTTTTTTTTGAGAAACAATTCCAAGAAACACTGTACTTCAGATAAACTCTTACTGGGCTAGATTTTGACTTCATATAGTATATTTATATACTATTTAAATGTGAACAATACATACAACGGGATACCTCAACTGAAAAGTCAATTTTCAGTGATAGGACTGCATCTGAGAAAAGATCACAGAATCACAGAATGTTTGAGGTTGGAAGGAACCTCTGGAGATCATCCAGTCCAACCCCCCTGCTGCTCAAGCAGAGTCACCTAGAGCACATTGCACAGGATCACGTCCAGGCGGGTTTTGAATATCTCCAGAGGAGACTCCACAACCTCTCTGGGCAACCTGTTCCAGTGCTCTGTCACCCTCACAATGAAGAAGTTTTTCCTCATGTTCAGATGGAACTTCCTGTCTTTCAGTTTTTGCCCATTGCCTCTTGTCCTGTCGCTGGGCACCACTGAAGAGTCTGGCCCCATCCTCTTGACACCCTTCCTTTATATATTTGTATACTTTGATAAGATCCCCTCTCAGTCTTCTCTTCTCCAGGCTAAACAGGCCCAGCTCTCTCAGCCTTTCCTCATACAAGAGATGCTCCAGTCCCCTAATCATCTTTGTAGCCCTACGCTGGACTCCCTCCAGTAGCTGCATGTCTCTCTTGTACTGGGGAGCCCAGAACCGGACACAGTCCTCCAGATGTGGCCTCACCAGGGCTGAGCAGAGGGGAAGGATCACCTCCCTCGACCTGCTGGCAACACTCTTCCTAATGCAGCCCAGGAGACCATTGGCCTTCTTGGCCACAAGGGCACATAGCTGGCTCCTGGTCAACCTATTGTCCACTAGCACTTCCAGGTCCTTCCCTGCAGAGCTGCTTTCCAGCTGGCCAACCCCCAACCTGTTCTGGTGCATAGGGTTCTTCCTCCTTAGGTGCAGGACCCTGCACTTGCCTTCGTTGGACTTCATGAGGTTCCTCTCTGCCCACCTCTCCAGCCTGTCCAGGTCCCTTTGAATGGCAGCACAGCCCCCTGGTGTATCAGCCACTCCTCCCAGTTTTGTATCATCAGCAAACTTGCTGAGGGTGCACTCTGTCCCTTCATCCAGGTCATTGATGAGTAAGTTGAAAAATATTGGACTCAGTACCAACCCCTAGGGGACACCGCTGGCTACAGGCCTCCAACTAGACTCTGCACTGCTGAGCACAACCCTCTGAGCTCTGCCATTCGGCCAGTTCTCAATCCACCTCACTGTCCACTCATCTAGCTCGCACTTCCTCAGCTTAGCTATGAGGATGTTATGGGAAACAGTGTTAAAAGCCTTGCTGAAGTCAAGGTAGACAACATCCACTGCTCTCTCCTCATCTACCTAGGCAGTCACTCCATCATAGAAAGCTATCAGATTGGTTAAGCATGATTCCCCTTGGTGAATCCATGCTAACTACTTCTGATCACCTTCTTATCCTCCACATGCTTAGAGATGACATCCAGGATGAGCTGTTCAATCATCTTTCCAGGGATGAAGGTGAGGCTGACTGGCCTATAGTTGCCTGGGTCCTCCTTGCCCTTTTTGAAGACTGGAGTGACACTGGTTTTCTTCCAGTCCTCAGGCACCTCTCCTGTTCTCCATGACCTTTCAAAGATGATGGAGAGCAGCCTAGCAATAACATCCACCAGCTCCCTCTGTACTCTTGGGTGCTTCCCATCAGGGCCCATGGATTTGTGGATATCAGGTTTGCCTAAATGACCTCTAACCCGATGCTCCTCAACCAAGGGAAAGTCTTCCTTTCTCCAGACTTTCTCTCTTGCCTCCAGGGTCTGGGATTCCTGAGGGCTGGCCTTAGCAGTAAAGACTGAAGCAAAGAAGGCATTCAGTATCCTTTGTCACCAGGGAACTCACCCCGTTCAGTAGCAGGCCCACGTTTTCCCTAGTCGTCTTTTTGCTACTGATGTATTTGAAGAAGCCCTTCTTGTTGTCCTTGACATCCTTTGCCAGATTTAATTCCAAATGAGCCTTAGCCTTCCTTGTCACATCCCTGCGTACTCTGACAACATTCCCATATTCCTCACAAGTGGCCTGTCCCTTCTCCCATGTTCTGTATGCTTCCTTCTTCTGTTTGAGTTTTGCCAGGAGCTCCTTGCTTATCCATGCAGGTCTCCTGCCTGCTTTGCTCAACTTCTTCTGTAATTGCAGAGAGATCATGGCCCTGCAACTGCACACAGATCTCTGATTCTTCCTGTCTATTCCCCACGCTGTGTGCATTGGTGTACAGGCACTTCAGAGAGGTGATGGAGCATGCAGGTTTCCCAGGAGGGGTGCAAGAGGATCCCCCGTACTCATGTCTTGTGTGTACTTCCTGGGTTGTGTGCACCTGCTGGAGGTATCCTGACTTGATCTGTGTTTTGCTGACTATCCTGTCCCTATAACTCTCCCCTTCCCCCAGCTTTCCTAGTTTAAAGCCCCCCTTACCAGGCTGGCCAACCTGTTGGTAAAGACACGCGTGCCCTGCTTTATGAAGATTTTGACCTTCTAAGTTATTAATGGTTTTGAATATAGGAAACTAAAGGCACGTTCCCTCTGAAAATCAGATCCTATTAAGCTTTCTCAAAGACAATTTCTTCAAAGCACTTGACATTTTCCAAAATTCTGATTTTTCAGTTTGTCATTTAGTGACAGTGAGATAGAAAATACCAATGACAATGGGAGAAAATGAAGATACTCAGATTGTAGAAGCGGAGGGCATATTTATAGTAATATAGCATAGTGCAAAGATTCCCAGCCTTGTTTATAATTATAGCAACATATCTGCCTCAGTACCACACTAAATGACTATAATGCATGGCCTAAAGTAGTACCTGCTTGGGACTGCACAACCTTGTCATGTTAACCAGGTGTAGATTTACTAGGAAGGTTAGGTGCGGTTTGTGTTTCGGGGTCTTCAGAGCTGTGGGCCTGATGTAGGAATGATAAAGCTATGCTGCCATGCAGGGATTGGAAATTACATCACTCTCCTACTAAAATTCATCCTGTAAGTCCATCCCCACATTTGACCCAAAACAGGAACATGATCCTATTGTCACTTGCATCACTGCTGAATTCTCCTGTGATGCAGCTGTACCAGCCTGCTTACAGGCTCATGCAAGAATCTCTGGCACAGAGGTACCTTGACTCAAAAAGACATGCCAGGAATTTCAGTTTTTGGATTATTTTGGAACATATGAAACTCACAAAAAGACTTCGAGCATATTGCAAATGATACAGGCTAAAAGAACTGCAAACTGTTATCACCCCATTAAATCTGCAATTCACCATCACACAAGTAAATCTACAATTCTCTATCAGTATAAAGTTTTATTTACTGTTATAGTTAACAGCTTTCCTAATTAAAATGACAGCTCTGCTGGTATTTGGTCCACATTAAAATTAATAGCAAGAGAATAAAGCACACCAAATAAAAGTTAGTGAATAATTAATACAGAACAGAAAAGTGCACACCCATATTAATGGAACTGCAGTCAAGATCAAACTGGAATACATAACTTTGCCAATCATGTGAAGTCTCTGCAAGAGATGTGTCATCAAAGATGCACAATTATCACCAGAAACTTTCTGGGACCTCTATATTACTTCTGCTGAGTTTTTTTTTTTTTTTTTTTCTTTCTATGCCTTCTTTCTGGTCTCTGACTGCTATCCTATTTTCTCTTCCACTGGCTGCGCTGGACACTTGCCAGGTTCAAGCATAGTAGTGAGAAGATCAGAACTACTGCTCTTCCACAAGATACGTATTTACAACAATCTCCAGGTTTTCTTTTTCTTTCCCCCCTTCTGTGGTGGCTTATTTTTCCATAGTTAACTGAATCAGCAGATACAGTTCTACTGTGAGAGTTACACATTATCCTGCAGTTTTTTAATCAGCTCTCTGGATGCTGATAAATTTCTAATTCTATGTCCCTGGAAACCAGATTATACCAGGGAGAGGAGGAGGAGGAAACAAAGAAACAGGGAAAGAGAAAAGGAATACAAAGAAAGAGAGCAGTTAAAAGGTTTTTTTCTTATTTTCTTCTTTTTTTTTTCTTTTTTTAATCAGACTGTGACAGCTTTTGGTTTCTTTAGTCTTGTTTTAATCAATGTATGGCATGCCATGTGAAAGGCAATCCTAAAAACATTTTAAGGCTCAATGGAGGCAAACATCCAAAAAAAGTTAAATTCTTATTTTAAGCTCCTACAGTAACATTTGATCTAGCTTTAAGGGGAGAAGTGGATGGGAAACCATCAACATAGAGGTCTTGGTCAAGGTTATTCACATCATCTGTGCATGAAATGGGGAATCAGAAGTGCCATGTTATATTCCCAGACCTGCCAATGCTTACTGACTTTCCATAGCCCAGTCAATAAAGCTTTCTCTTCCTCCATTTCCTGCCTGCAGACTATGAATAGGCAGACATCGATCCCATCTTCAAGGGGTACAAGAAGGAGTGTTCAGGGACCTCCAGACTGCTAGTCAGCCTCACCCCAGCAGCACACCCCTATGTGAAAGAAAGCTACCCATGTACAGGGCTGACCTAGCAAGACCATAGGCAAAAGGTCAAGGAAAGTGACCCTCTTCCCCTCTGTTTGGCCGTTGCAAGACTTACTACAGGTGGAGTATTATGTCCCATTTTGGGCCCTCCACTACAAGAGAGGCATTGACATACCAGAGCAAGCCTGGAGCATGTGACATAGGAGGATGGACTGAGCTGGGTTTGTCCAGACTCAAGCAGAGATGACTAAGGGGGAATTTCTTGTTGTCTACGACTACCAAAACAGAAGACAGGGACAGACTCTTCTTGGAGGTACACAGTGATAGGGCAAGAGGCAAGAGACACCAGCTGCAACAAGAAAAATTCTGGCTAGATATAAGGAAAAAATGTTGATAGTGAGGGTGGTCAAACACTGTAACAGGTGCCCAGAAAGGCTGTGGGATATCCATCCATTACGATATTCAAAACTTGATTAGACAATGCCCTAAGCAGCCTGATCAACAGTGACCTCGCTGTCACTGGCGAACTGCACAACCTGGCTCCAGAAGTCCCTACCAACTTAAATTATTCTACTAACATATACTAATCTCCATGAGGAGTAGTGGCATTGCCAAAGTAAAATGAAATGTTATATTAAAAGTAGTTAGGAATTTCTGAATGTGAATTACTGATAAATGGAAAAAGAATTCTAGGAATAGGTGGAAACAGAAGTCTCAGAAGCAGAGAAGAAACAGAAGAATCCCATGTTCTGTAAAAGGACAGTTATTTTCTTGTAGACTTTCATTAAGGGCTTTGACTAAGATGTTATTCAATTTAATTTGAACTAATTTTTATAAGTGAACACCTAGCATGTACGCATTTGCACATGGTATTTGTTTATATGGGCTCTATATGTTTTCTTTGAACTTAAAGAAACACATGTTTCAAACAACTTGCCTTAGTTCAGCAAATTAAGAGTATACAAAGACTATTTGTAGAAAGGAAAAGACAGAACAGGAATATTTATTAATAGAAGTGCTTATCTTCATGTCTTTCTGCCCCTAGTATTTCAGGTAAACTGAAAAGAACTACTATCTATTTTGACTATTTTGTGTCTAATACTCCATCCTAACCTTATGTTCTCTCTGTTCCAAAAAAAGATTTAAGTCATTCCATCTTACCGAACATATTGCTTGCATCCTGAAAACTAAAAAACCCAACCACTCCTACTCTGGAAACAATTTCTGCTGGGAGCAGTTTTTCCCCTTTCCCTTCCCTGTTAGTATTTTTACCAGAAATAGGGTTGAAAAACCCTAGAAATGGTTCCAATGCATCTTTGAGGAACCCATTGTTTACAGCTTCCCTTATCCCTGTAGTCATTTTAAACCACTTCCTATGCCCTGTAGTCACTTAAAACCACTTTCTATGGGAAGAAATTGTAAGATGTTTTCTATTTTTATTGCCATTTTATTTGATCTGCTACCATGTTAAGTGAAAAAAAAAAAAAAAAAAAGCAGTAAGGAACAAAGTGTCCATGAAACTATTTGCTTTCTCTGTTCACCAAATAATGCTAGAGTTGTTTCTGAGAGGCATCTAGGTTTACAGGTATGCCTTTGCAAAACAGTTCCTACCCATCTTGTCTTTTCCTCTAGCTACCAAATAAACCAGAAAAAAAAAAAATCAAACAAACAGGAAAATAATCTGACTGTATATTGTCTAAGGCCAGAGGGTACCTCAGATGGGGCCCATAGAAGTAGATGTGTCTGATGATGTGTGTTCTTGCCTTCACGAAATGTAAAACACCCATCGTGGCAAATGAATACTTCAGGAGGGTGTGTGTTTTACAGCAGGGAACATCTGTCGATAAATTTGTCTTTTAAATACATATATATGTATATAAAAAAGCATATATTCTAGAATGGATGGCCAGTTGTTCAGATTAAACATATTTTAACCCAGCTGAAAATTCTTAATGTGAAGCACACTTAGACTGGCTAAAAGTAGATAGCCCAGATAGGTAATGAAAAGCCTCAGAAACAACAATAACTTTAAAATTGTTACACAAAACACCTTACCACTATCTACCCATTTCTCTGGGGTTATGCTCACCCTTTCAATGTCCCCCTAGGTCCTATGGTTGGTGGCTCCAGCCTTCCTCAGGCAGACAGGTGGTGGCAGGGCACAATGAAGCATCCTGAGCCCTTCCCCAGGGACAGTGCGGTCTTCATGGAAGAGGTTTCTCCCTCCTCAGTCCTGACCCCATCACGAGCCATTTCTGCACCTCTCTCGGCACGGCCTCAGCTCGAGTCTCTCAGCCCCAGGCAGATGTGACATGGAGCACCACTGGCTCCAGCCTTGGCCACCCCCACAGGCTGGAGACCCTGCACCCTTGGGGCAGCCCAGGGCCAGGGCCAGGGCCTGCTGCTGGAGATGGAAGACATTGTATTCACCGAGCTACAAGTGAACTGGACTACAAGAAAAAAAATGACAGTCCTTCTGTCTTTAATCATGAGAATCTTGAGAAATCAGCTACTTAATGATATCCTCATGCAAAATTCCTTTAACAATACTATTCCTGAGTAGGACTATTATCATATAGAATTTAATGGTATCACTTATCTATAAATCTGTAGAATACCATAAATGCTGCAGAAATTTTCCTCTGTACTAAATTCTAAAGCATCCTCAAGAAAAGTTTATCACTTGCTTTTGGTTTTATCGAAAACCCTTTAAAATTCCACAGAAGTTTTGCAAAAGGGAAGAAAGTTTTCTCTATCTAAACAGTCTGGAGTTAGTGGTAACAGGATTATTGTCTTGAATTATATCAAACCTGAATAGTCTCTATCTTCTTCCTGCGTGGGAAAGATCTGAATTCAATTTTATATCAGCTGGGAAAAAGTTTTACTTAATCAGGACAGTATATTTTTATGTTCCCTGAGATAGTGAGGGAAACTACAATTAGAACACATAAATCTAGTTTACTGAGGTCTGAATTTCTGAGGTTTAAAGCTGTAGTGATATTTCACTTCACTAAACTTTGAGTTATTCTGCACATGAAGATACTCATTTTCTGAAACTTAACTGAAACTCAGAACCTCAGAACCTGCCAACATGAGAAAACTGTACTGCTTCAGCTATCATATGTACAAGGAAGTCAGTGTGCAGGAGGCTAATCCGTGAATTTGCACTACACTGACATTTGCTACAAAGCAGGGTAAGGAACTTTGCACTTACTGTGTGCCTTGCATTGTCTGAAAAAGATCACTACTGAAGAGAAGTTTCACACTTTACTATGGAAGTTACTATGGAAGAAATGGCCTAGTAGACAAACCCTAGAAGTGTGAACCTCCATTTAGTTAAAACATTATCAGTTTCAATTTATGCACTTTCTTTTTCACTATTCTCATATGTAGCTATTCAGTTTAAGCTCATAAGGACACTGAGATTTAGTCATAGAAATAATGCTTGCTGTATTAGAGATATTGAACTTGTTTGAGAAAATTATTGGGGAAGTTTCTGTTTCACCTTCCTTTTTTGCAAATACATTTTAAAAAATTGTTATTAAGACTCAAGTTGCCTGACTTAATGATGAAGTTTCTGCTCATATTGTTTCTAGACAACCACTCTTCCAGGGTGGATGTTTTTCTTCTGTCTATTTGGTTCCCTCTGATCCAATTTGTTCAAACTGGTTTGAATCCTGTTTAGGATTGCAGACTGAGCTAATTACTTTTATAGTGTTGTTGCTTTTTTTTTTTTTTTTTTTAATGATGATTGTTCTCAGTTTGACATCTAGACAGAATCCTGGTTAAAAGTCAATTCCTTGAAAAGGCACAGAAACAAAAATATTATGGCACTAAGAAGTTCAAGTATAGTGATAGTGCTATTGCATATATGTATTCATACACAATAACAACATAAGAAGGATTGTTCTGGACTGGACCAGAAGTTTCTGTAGCCCAGCAGGTGCAGATGAGAGAACACTGTAAGACGATTCCTATCTTCTTATAGAAGAAGCAAAATTCTCTGAGTAGTCTCCCAACCTCCAACAATGAGTAGCTCTGGGATTCACCGAGCAAGAGGTGGCACCTTTATATACAAAATCCCCAAGAAATTTCTCTTCCATGAGCTCATGTAGTCTCCCTCAGAACCATGTACTTTATGGCATCTAGAAAAAGAATTCTTTACCCCAACTACTTGTTGTATGATGCAGATGTAAAACATCTAGGGTATTTAGTAGGACCTCTACAGCTACCACAGAAAGAGGTTGTAAGACTTCATGCTATCTGGGCAGTGCAATAAAAATGTGGTAAATAATCTTTAAAGTCTTGTCCGTCAAGGACAGAAAAAAAATAAGGATGATTTGTGTGATGGCATTAGACTGAAACATCGGACATCCAATTTCCAGATTTAGCCACGGACTTCTAGATACTGTTGTACAAACGTTTAATCTCTGATTGTATCAGTTCTCTGTTGATAAAAAGGTTGTTTGTCTTGGGTACTTCATCTGCAAAGAGGTTAGGCAGCTATTTTATTTTTACTATCTGCTTGTGCGCTGTCTTCTACAGTGCTTAGAGGTTCAGAATTCTAACCTGAGTCAAGTTTCTGTGATGCCATGCAAAGAAACAACTAAGAAACACATTTTTTGTAAAGAACAGGAGGAGGGAGGAAGGATGTAGGATCAGTGCAGCAATTATGTTCTTTCACTGCCGTGACATAACAGTAATTTAGCTTTGCTTAAACAGAATCATGCTAATATAGGTAATCTTGAAATGAAGTAGGGAGCACCCATTTATTAACTCATCGGAAGGGAAATTCTACTTACATGGGGCACAGCATTCTATCATGTTAAATTTCAGTGCTTTTACTAAGCCATTATGTGCTTTTTTGACAGTGTGGTTTGCGTACAGTAAATCCTATTAAAACACAAAAACAAGTATGATCTACTAGTATACTTAGTATACTTTGATGAAAAATACTTCCATGAGTGTCAATCTTTTATCTAAATATGGAGCATTTCAAATTTTCCCTTAAAATTCAATAGAAAGACACCAATGAGACAAAAGCTTTAAACACCCTGATGTTATTAATGTAGCAGGAATACTATAAAAAAATTCTAAATTTAAAAAAAGTATCTCATGCAATTAAACAAAAAAGCTTTTAATTACAGCTACTGTACAAAGGAATGATTTGGGCAATATATATAGAGAGAAAGATGATAGAAATTCTAAAAAAAGATAAGATGAATGGGTCTTAAATATCAGACTAGTTTATCATTATGAATACACAACACTATCATTAACTGTAAGTATCATTAACTTAGAACATCTAGGTATCATGCTATAAAGTGATGACATGGATTTAAAAATCTAACTTTTTTATTTAAATTAAAGATGATTATCTTAAGAGTACACAGCGCTGTCTGCATTAGAGTTGGTGAGAGTATTTTCAACCATATGGTGGATTTGACAGAAAACATCAACTTGCCATCCTAAAGTTCTATTGAAGAACTCAAGGATGATTTGTTTTGTGTTTTGGAGCTGCTTACTATGTAGATTCTATAGAAAAATTGAAATAAAGTAACCAGAAAATAAAATCTAGATATGATTAAATCAGCAGCCACTTATATTTTATACACAAAAATTTTCTATCATGACTGAAAAATGTTAACAATACGTAAAATGTTCAATAATATTCCCTAACGATAATTAACCAGGTGAACCACATTAACTTAAAGATTGAGATACCTTAGGAAAATCTTTGTCATGGCCGGTAGCCCTTTAAATATGACTTTTGCCATTATGGATAGAAGGCCCCAGGCTCTGCACTGTCCTGAAACCTATTAACATAGAGATTAAAAATTAGAGATGGTTGAAAAAAATAAAAGTGATGAATGTTTTGCCAGATTACTGATGGGTTTAGTCTCACTTCTGGTTGCTTCTTCTTCCCGCAGAACTATAATACTTTTCAGCATGACTCCTGAAGAAATCTGTCTATCCATCTGATAGTGCCCTCCTACTCTATTTGTGTTCACTGGCCAATTTCAAAGTGACTGAAAAACAGGCATAATCAGCAATATATTTTTCTATTAAAAGTCTTTTTGTCAGGAAATTGTCTTGTCTGTTTACATAATCATATTGTGCTAGTATAGGTTTACCTTGACACTCAAATTGGCAGTCATTTTTAGCATCTCATCAAAATGTTTAAATCAGGTCTAATTGGTCTAAAAATTACTCTGCTGAGGCTCGTAATGTTAGCATCAGTAAATTAAAAAAAAATAACTTTTATGACTGTAACTATATCTAAAAGATCAATGGTACAGAGGAAAACCCAATACAGGAATGCTGATTCTTACTTGTTTTAGGCATCAGGACATAGTCTTATCTATTGTATTTTGGTTATATGATTGTATGTTAGATAATACAAAGCAAGGAAATATAAACCCTATCAATTTTAAGCAGAAAGATGTTGGCTAATTCCACAAAAATATATGTACTCTGTTGACCAGCACAGGAAATACCTCAAAAAGAGTAGGATCATTAGTCAGGTGTTTATTGCTAATGTATAATTCCCTAATAATTTATACTAATATTTTTTGTTAAAAGGACACATTTCACATCCTGAAATGGAATATTAGTGTCATATTTTATTACAGATTTACAACATGAAAGTGATAAACTAAAACCCAATGGTGATATAAAACTGCTTCTAATGGAAGATGATCGATGATATCAATTATTTTTTTGCAGTAGTTAGAAATACAAATCTCCATTCAAGAATATCTTAATATTTTGCTGTACTCAAGCCCCATTTGTTTTACTGACAAAAGTAGAAAGGAAAAAAAAAAAAAGACAACTGCTGGATTATGGAGTTAATGAAGAGACTGAATGACTCCATTGGTCTCTCATCCTAAAGAAGCTTAACAAAGTTTTAAGTGTGGCCTAAATCTTAACAAAATACCTTTTGTGGATCTTGTCCTTAGTGTTTTCCTGAATTTGGCAAGGATTAAGTAATTGCTTACATGGAAAACTCACATTAGAGATATATCTGTCAGCAGAGATATATGAAATGTTCATTATAAATGGCAGTTTGGGTTAATAAATATGAATAATCTACAAAGCCTTTCCCCAGCCTCCCCCAGCTGACTGAGATGACTAACTGACATTTCCTAGCTATCTGTGGTAACTGAGATCATCCAGCCTAAAAGATATTTTATTTGCTATGTTGACACAGCTGGACAAAGAAACCTCTGTAAGATATGGCCAGCCAAGTGATGAGTTTGTCACATACACAGACTTTAAAATATGGATTAATGCTTCAGCCGCTGCCTTCTGGGCGCACCTGGTCTAGTGCCTCTGCTCCTCATTATATACTGCGCTGACTGTTAACTAGGCATCTGAACTGTCTCATTCACCTTTCCACCTTCCACTTCTTTTTCATGGGTAAAAATGGCATCTTTCAAGGCTCCTGTGAGCGAAGAGATGCAGCTACATCCTGTGGTCTGGTACCTGTGTGTGGGCAGAACTCCTGAATCAGTGCCCTGCCTGCGCTCTTTTGTGGTGGTAGGAGGGAAATGGGAAAACAGAAACTTTCCATTAAAAATTTTTCAGGTTAAAAAAAAAACCCAAAGAGCAAATGCTGCGAGTTCCTTGTCATGCATATGCCTCCCAACCTGAACTCTGACTTATTTTGCTGTATGAAATCTGTCAGATGCTGGAAGTCTCTTTAATTTGAACAAGTCTGCATGTGCCACAGAAATTTTGTATCAGTCCCTTTTTAAACGAATTGAAGACAGTTTTTTCTTAAATATTATCACATACTGTCTGATGCTTTTCTTTGTGCTTGGAAGACAGCTCATGACTGTGCGCTCACTCTGGGGCAGGTCTGCTTCTTTTCATATTTCATAGTGCTGGTCTTTTTTTCATTCAGATTAATCACCTTTCTGAGCATTCTGCTGCTCCTATCTAACATCCAGATTTCACTTACATGAGAACCCGTGGAGCAAGAAAGAGTAGGGCATAACTCTACCTCATCTCAACATAGAGGCTAAGACACATGTCCTTGCGCAGGACTGCGTAGTGCTTCTAGGTCCCAAAGTTAGAGACATTGCTTATGTGACCACCTGTCTGTCTCTAGAGCTGAATTTTGAATATTTAAATCCACTTTGTGGGATCAAAGCTGAGGTAGAAGAAAGGAATACTGTACTCTTTATGCTCTCCTTCCTCACGCTGCCTTTGCAGAGCTCCACTACACAAGCCAAAAGAGCTCAAGTTCCCCAGTACTTCATTCAGGAAGACATAAATAAATATCAGCATGCTTAATGCATTCCATATTTGAAAAAAATATTTTTGAAGATTAAAAGGTCTATACAGTGAAAATAGATACTATAAGGACAGACAGGAATTCTTGTTCCTGTCCATGAGCTAGCCACAGTGTCATTGTGGAGCAGCTGGATGTGCTTTAAAGAAGCCTACATTACCAGCGTAGTCAGCAACTCTTATGAACTCAAGAGTATCTTTTGCTTATGGACCTGACCAGTCACAGGTGAGACTGCATGCTACATACTTTTGGGGAATGGTGGAGCTGATAATGAGTTTGCAAGGGAAGACTAGAACACTCTTACAGTTTGTGCCATTAAAAGCACAGTACAACCCTCTCTTTAACCAACAGGCTATGCATGTCATTCATGTACAAAAGCATGATACACAACAAATGAATTTTAAAATCCCTAAAGACTACACTAATGGGCTAACTACTTGTTAACAGACTCAGATAAATCACTGGTATGCATCCCTTATCTATTTGTTAAGAAACCAGAGCAGCAGGGCAAGAGGTAACTTGCAATGAACCTCAAAGGTTGCTCAAAACTGTCTGGGTCAAAATAATCTATCAGTTATGGTTTCATAAATGCAGATCAACTTTTTGGAAATCAACTGATTTTCTTTAGAGTAAATTCTTGGTAAGCCAGATCAGAATCAGGCCTTTCAAATCTAAAGAGAAAATTGGAGATATAGAAAAGGGAAATATCCCTTGAGGATAAACAATTGACTATCTGTAATGAAAATCAGAAAGCTTTGTTGTTGGGTTTTGGAGAAAAGGATTCACTGTCTATAGAAACGCCATTCTTGTTCATTACATTTTCAACAATGTAATCACATTTATAAAATTTTGCTTATATGCTCACTAATATAGTCCAACCCTCAGCAATTAATACACTAATTGTTTGATACAGATAGCTATGAAGTACTCTAATTATACAGACTGTTTGATGAGAAAAGAAAATGATTTCATTCTGCAGCAAATGTGAAAAGATGCTTAAAATTGATGGTTTTGTTCAGTAGAGAACATAATAGGCAAAAAACTGTTCACATTTTGGAAAGCAGGGAAGCACGAGAGTAATAAAAGCAGATGTTCACACAATTGTATGAGAGTGCTATAAAGTTCACACTGCAGTAGCTGCAGTAACTAGTCAGTGCTATTTGTGTTGCTACCTGCCTGGTACCACTGCTATAGTTAATTATAACAAGAGGTGTGTTCAGTTTGCACAGCATTACTGAAAAAGGTTGCCAGGTTTTTTATAAATCAGGAGTTCAGCAAAATATCCCTATTAGTGTAAGTTCTTTGGGACAGAGAACATACACATATTACATCTTGTATGCTAGATGCACTGCCCTGGCTTACCAAGTTACAGTCATCACCATTCAGGGTAGATAGCGTGTTTGTGGAAACAGAGCATAAAATTGAGGGGAAAAAAAAACCCACCTAATTCTCCGTGTCTTTGAGATTTATTGATTTGGAATGAAACCAGACAAAACTCGGGAAGAATTTTGGTGGGAAAGCTAGTTGGTTGGGGGTGGGGGGAGCTTTTTTATGTGTTTGTTTGTTTGTTTTGTGATGTTGCATATTCCTAAGCGTGGTCTTCAAATTTAAATTCAGAGTATTTGTATCATTTTGAAATGAA